>NW_024610190.1:0-600000 GCF_016920785.2 Ixodes scapularis | reverse complement strand
AGCGTAGGTGCACTGTGTTGAGCCTTAAGCTGACAAGCCACCGAAAGCTGCCCCCACATTGGCCATTCCGCTAGCTTAAGGCCTCAGGAAATGATACCTGGAGTTGTGCAGACAAAGCTAGCAGTGCGCATGCTCAGCAGCAGCGTCTTCCTCCGCTACGAGATTCGGAGCTAAAGAAGCAATCTACGAAAGCTCCGTAGATTGCTTCTTTAGCTCCGAATTATTCTCAAGAAAAGAAAACCTTGGTTCTAACGTTACACTGTTAGAAAAAACCGTAAAATTACAGTGCGCGCCAACGGGACCAGAGCCCCTCGCGAGCCGTCGTTGCCGTGTTCCCGTAAACGCCATACCGCACCCGGCCGGACCGATATACTCCGCGCGTTGCGCAAGCGCAGTCAATGCAGCCCGTAGGTTCAAAGAGGGGGAAGATGAACAAAAAGTAAGGGCGCAAACGAGCTGGTGTACATTGCACATGGTTGAAAAAACCCCGAGACTGCGGGTAAACGACACAACACTAAAAAGTCTCTAACACAGCTCAAGCTCGCTGTGTTAGAGACTCAAAAAGTCTCTAACACAGCGAGCTGTGTTAGAGACTTTTTAGTGTTGTGTCGTTTACCCGCAGTCTCGGGGTTTTTTCAACCAGGGGGAAGATCACGTGAACTTCTTTCCCGGGCTCCCGGCCCACTGTACCCGGGCCAAGGAGGCTGCCCGCGTGAAGGGACACCCCTGGCGCATGCGCAGTGAGCGAGACTAGTCAGATCCCGCGCAATTAGGCGACTCTGCGGACTTTCGTTTGTTCGCCGTACGCAAACCCGGAGATTTCACGGTAAGTGCGTTGTATCCCCTTCCTTGAACTGTTTAATGAATACCAGTCGTACCACTGTTTTCTTAGATGAGTCGCGAAGTTGTCTGGACTAACTGTTAGGCATAGCTCACCACAATTCGTGTGCAGACGGTGTGCGCCTCGCGCTTGAGGAGGTGCGTTTCAGGGTCACATGGTATTTTCCGTGTGCTTTGGGTGTTTCCTGTGCCCGGAGGAACTCTGGCATTCCCATGAGACGTAGTGGTTTAGGTGTTCTACATTTTTCTTGCAGCATTCTGCTTGTTCGACACCACGTGCTGCTCAGGTGCAATTTGTTTCGAAACATGCAAAGCGACACAGTGCCATAAAGTTAAATCTGCGCCAGACAGCGTCAATTGTTCACATGGTCACATGATATACACTGTAAAAAAAAAACCGTAAGTTAACAGCCTTTTTCAAAACTGGAAAGCGCCGTGAGAGGCGCGCACGGACAAAACGCCGCAGAGCCGATATGACGGCACGAGTCCGTAAATGTACGGCTTCACATATTTCTTAGTTCAGGTCTGTGTCAAGTAAAAACACATAACACACGCCACGCTCGCTCTAGAGATAGTTTTCTTGTTGACAGATGTCTTATGTTACGTGCCATTCGTGCCAATGCTAAAATCTCTTTCGAACGGCGGAGGGAGACCCACTCAAAGGCCGGCGCACTCAGCTCGCGGACGACGACAACCGAGCGAGGAGCGCCGTCCATCACGTGATGTTCACTTCCCGGTCCCTACGCGCGTACGCTCGCTCGCGCGTGAACCACCACGGGCGGGGAGCTCGGCAGCACTCTTCGTTGTCGCAGCGATCATCTTTCACCATTCAACCGGACTAAGAAGGTAAGCTAGCTCATTTTCGCATGCGCCTTGCGAGATAACCGAAGTGCAGAAGGAATCAAAGACGCGTAACTTAACGCAATAGCGCGGGCTGAGTCAGAAAACGCGCCATATTTTTTTGCTTTAGTTTCCCGACTCAGTTGCGCGAGGGAAACCTATCCACGCATCAGACTCGACTCGATGGACATGTGCAGGCACAGGGCTCATCGCCATGAGTGTTTGGTTTGCTCTGGGCCGAGTGGGCTCTCCCGAACTCCTTCTGTTCGTACCTTTTTTGCTTTCGGGCGCCGTCACCCCTTCGCTCTCGGGCGCGGGAAGAACCGGAGAAATCAGATTTTAACATAAAAGACTGAAGCGCGCTCGTTGAATAATCATAATGAGTGCTGTCGCGTACTGAATTTAAGAGCATGTCGTGTTTTCTCTAGTTTATACACTGATGTTTAGGACAATTGCTGGATCGCGTACCCCCGCTTGATCGCTGCAGCCCGAGTGCGGCCACCGGACGGCAATCTGGATGGATGGATGGATGGATGAATACGGCTGAGCCCTTTGGATCGGGCGGTAGCTTACGCCACCTAGCCATTTTGTTTTACCATTTAAGCTTAGAATATTTAAATGTGAAATCTATATTCACTCCGCAGTGCAAAGAAAGTGAGGCTATGAAACCCCCTTGCCATCAGTGATTAAGAAAATACCTAGTTTTCTCTCGATTTCTGCCACCATTCACTTAATCTTTGCTTGGTAATCTCTACAGTCTTGAAATCCACTCTCCCTTCGCTGTCTCTAAAACCCAATGACTTTATTAAATCTATGTTGTCTTCGGTAGGCATAGGGTGAAGCCCTTTACAGTAGAGTATCAAGTGCTCAGCCGTCTCGTCCTCCTCTCCACAAGCAGTGCACACTGTATCAATTTCCTGGTACTTCACTCTGTATGTTCTGGTTCGCAGAACACCCGTTCTTGCCTCAAACAGCAATGAGCTTCCCCTAGAATTGTCATAAATGCTTTCTTTGGCAATAACTCTTTTGTTTAATCTATAGCTTTCCAGAGCAGTCTTTGTCTGCATTCCCTCTAGCCACCGATCTCTTTCTGTGGCCTTAACTTTCTTCTTAACTGAGACTTGCTCTTCCGTATCTTCGCTATAGCCCAAAAACCTTCCTCTTAATTTCCTAGTGCGCTGTCTCCACTTTGTGTCTACACTCCTCATGTATAAATAGCTGAAAACCTTTCGTGCCCATTGCTCCCCATCCATTAGCCTCAACCTATCCTCAAATTCTACCTTGCTCACCGCTTCCCTGCTCTCAAATGATGCCCATCCCATGTCTCCTTGTACTCCCTGGTTTGGCGTTTTGCAATGCGCCCCCAAAGCCAGTCTACCTACTCCGCGCTGTTTTATTTCTAGTTTCGCATGCACTTCGGATTTCATGCATAGCACTGCGTTTCCAAAAGTCAAGCCAGGCACCATGACCCCTTTCCAAATCTCTCTCACCACCTCATACCTGTTGTAATTCCAAAGTGCTCTATTTTTCATTACAGCTGCATTTCTGTTGCCCTTACCTATTATATACTTTTCATGGTCTCTGAGATATTCTGCACCATCACATATCCATACTCCTAGATACTTGTATTTACTAGCTCTCTCAACTGTAATATTCTGTATCTTCAGCCTCTCAACTTCATCCTCGTTAAAAATCATGACTGCCGATTTTTCGCTACTGAATTCTAAACCTAATTCCTCTCCTTCCCTACCACAGATGCTCATTAATTCCTGCAACTCTGTCCTGTTGTTAGCCATTAGTACAATATCGTCCGCATACATCAATCCCGGTAAGGATTGCTGAATTTTTTGGCCTAGCTTACTGTAAGAAAGGTTGAACCCAAGCCCACTCTTCTCTAATCTATCCTCCAATCCTCTCAGATACAACATAAACAGCAAAGGCGATAACGGGCACCCCTGCCTAAGGCCTCGTCTTATCTCTATTTTCCCTGTCGCCTTTCCTTCCCATGTTATAATCACCTTGTTATCTTTGTAAATGTTCCTTAATAGTGCTGTTAGTCCTTCATCTAGGTTTAAGTTCTCCATTATGTCCCACAGGTTTCTTTGGTTCACATTGTCATAGGCACCCTTGATATCCAGAAATGCCAGCCAGAGCTGTCTGTTTTCTTTTTGCGCTATTTCTATACACTGTGTTAGAGAAAATAAGTTGTCCTCCAACCTTCTTTGTTTTCGAAACCCGTTCTGTAACTCGCCCAGTATGCCCTCGCAATCTACCCATTCCTCCAGTCTGTTCTTTATAATCTGCATTACCAACCTGTAAATAACCGGTGTCACGGTTATAGGACGATAATTTCTAATATCAGACTTATCTCCCTTTCCCTTATATATCATACTCATCCTACTAAGCCTCCATTCATCTGGAATATTTCCTTTTGTTATCATGGTACTCACTACCTCCCTTAGTTTTGCCTTAGATTTAGGACCCAAATTCTTCACCAGCTTGATAGGGATACCATCTGTGCCTGTCGACGTGCCACTAGGGACTCTTCGTTCCGCCTTTTCCCATTCTCTTTGTCCAAAATCCGCGATGTCACAAACTGGACTGCTACTTCCTTCGGTTCTCCTATCTTCCACATGTACCCGTTCCCGAAATTTCTCCTCCATCACTGCTCCTATATATTGTATCGCATCATCTCCCTCTAATTGATCTCCCTGATGCGAGAGTATAAACCTCTGTCTAGCTTGCGTTGTTTCACCGAGTGAGTTCAAGTGCTCCCAAAACTTCTTGGCAGCATTTCTATCTTTCTTACTTACATTACTCATCCATTCCTCACCCTTTCTCTGAATTTTCGCATTGATCAAACTGGATGCCTCTCGGCGACATGTTACAAAATTGTCCCATTTTCTTTTTACTTCCGTTTCGGACTCCCCACTACGCTTGGAATACCTGTGTTCTCTAGAGGCTTCCTGACGTTTTTGTATCGCTTGCTTCACTTCTTTGTCCCACCAACTTTTTGGTCTATGTCCTTGCTTCCCCTTTCGTTTACTCTTAACTTTGTCTAGTTCTAGAGAAAAAAGCCTAGTTAGGCTCTCATAGGTCCAATCTGTATGCCGTTGCCCTGAAACTGCTGCCTCTATTCTTTCAACAACTATTTCCAACTCTTTGTCGCTGCAGAAAGTTTGCTTTGAATTATGTTGTCTAGTTTCAGCATTTACTTCTCTGGCAAAATTCAGCTTAATACGTTTGTGATCACTACCAAGACTTTTGGAACCTTCTTCATCTATTTTCATTACTTGTAACTTACCATATATTTTGTGTGACATGAGTACGTAATCTATAGTTGAATGCAGATTGCCAGTTTCCCAAGTTATGTGCCCGTCACACTTCTGACTGGTATTACATAAAACTAAGTCATGTTTTTCCACCAGTTCTAGTAATATGCTTCCAGTTGAGTCCGTATACCCATCCAGACCCTCAATATGGGCATTCATGTCTCCCATAATAATTATTTCGGAGCCTTCCCCTAGTTCACTAATGTCTCTTGATATGCAATCAATCATTTTTCTGTTTTCCTCTTTAGCACCTGTCCCTGTCCATAAGTAAACCACTCCAAGGACTGTTGATTCCCCAGCGACTTTTCCTTTCAGCCACAAATGTTCGGCGCACTCCTTTCTGATCCTTTGAAAGTTCATATTCTTCTTAATGAATGCTCCAATTCCACCTTCCTTCCTCGTTCCCTCCATTCTGTTGCATTCTTCCCACACATAGTCAGGGTTGCAAGGTGGCTGCTCCATGTCTCTGAGATGTGTTTCCACAAACCCATACACCATTAAATCCTCCTTTCTTAGTTGCTCCTCTACCTCTTCCCATTTTAACCTATTTCTACCACCCTGCATGTTAATATATCCAATGTCTGATTGTGCTGATTTTTTATACCTGTTCTTACGTTTTCTCCTCTTTTTAACCCTGGGTGTCTTGCATGTTGAGAAAGCGCGCTTTTGGAGCGTTGCGGAGGCTGGCGGCAGCGTGCTGAAGACACGGTTTCTACTCGTTCGTCGTCATTCACCGAAGATGTTCTTTAAAACTCTATGTAAGCGCGAGACTTGCCGTTGAGAACACGTGACAATTTTTACGGAAGCGCAGTGCAGCAGAAAAAAGGCACAACTTGTCGAAAGCAAGTTTCGCCGGTCTCGCGGCATGAACAAAGCTTCTTTGGCACCCCGAAGCGCTGCGTCTCTATGCCTTCGCACGCTTGGATGCCGGTCAAGAATCGACACCGTGTGAATGTGTTTTGCGAGTGCAATGTGCCTGTAGCCGTATGTGCCTCTGGAGCAGCGGTTTACTTTACTCTGACGACTGTATTTGTAACTAAGTGGCGACGGAAGAGGGGAGGAAGGTACTTCTTTTTTGTTTATTTCGTTAGACGGTTCAGAGAATACCGCGCAAAACAGCTCCTCGTCAGTGATCAGCGGTGTCTCATTGTCAACCTACTTAATTTCACTTGACGTTTGAGCACGGCTCACCTAATTGTGATTGGTCAACAGACTGCACACGACCATATGGACCGCGCTTCAAAGATCTTAATTCTCACCGTCTTGTACTTTGGCCTTCGAAAACCCTCCTTGCTCTACAGCATTGCTCTATTTGTGCTGCTATGTGATCTATTAGAGTAGATTTGGAAAACAGCCGTGGTTAATAGTGCATAAGAGCAACTGTACAGATTGCTTTCCCCCCTTTATTGATAGCAGCTCGCCTGAACATCTGGATGCTCCAGAACTCTTTAGCCGATATAAGATGCAAAGACATCTATGCACGACACACCTTCAAAACTTTTATCGCGGCACCAATTCTTGATCGGTATCCTAGCGTGCGAAGGCACGGAGACTCAGCGCTTCGGCATGCCAAGGAAGCTTTGATCATGCCGCAAGACCATTGAAACTTGCTTTCGACGAGTTGTGCCTTTCTCTTGTGGCACTGCGCTTCCGTAAAAATTCACACATGTTACTCGCTTATATTTGCCAACGTAAAAGCGACTATTAAAATATATGCTCAAGCAAAAAGTGGCCACTTTCCGAGAAGAGTGTGCAACCCTTAGTTTCCCTTTTGTAGTAGCTTCTCCTTGGCTGGAACGATTATTGATGCCTTGCATGGGAGGAAAAGCGGTGTCAATCATTGTTTCGGTGGCACCGATTACTTGAGGAACACTCGTATGAATCTTCCTCCCATTATTTTCATTTTAGGGGAAAACGCTTGTTGTGACGTGTGGTTTATTCGCTATGTCTAAATAGTTTTGTTGCTTTGCAGTTGTCGAAGATGGGACTGATTTAGTTATTGCATCAAGCTTTAAAGGCAATGAGGTCATTGCCAAAGTTCTGTGTTTTTGCTTTCTATCCCCTTTTCCAACAGCAATCTTTTTGCTGTGAATAATTGTGTGTCATAATTGCAGTTATATTAGTTTTTATGACACTGTGAGGAACTGCGGGAATTTCTATAGTGCTTGAATCGCTTTTTACAATGTGATAAACCGGAATCGCCTGCTCCAAAAGTTCAGATGTGGGGGACTCGCTACCACAGCCCTGATGAAGCACTCACGCATCTTTTTGCTGCAGATTATACTTCTGAGCATCGACAGCAATGACGGGGCCCATATGCTGGACGAACCACAGGACGCCACGAAATTGATTGTTCTCGAGCCACCCACGGGAAAACAGTGGTTCCTAGGACCCATCTTGGTGGATTTCAAGTTGGGAGCATTAGGAGCCTGCCAGCACTGGTCTTCAGCTACGATGCCTCTACAGAAGCCGCTATCCCACGCCAGTCATTGGAGGCACGCTACCACAGCCATGAAGGAACGCTCGGACATCTTTTTGCTGCAGGTTCGTTATTTGAATACTTTACCTTCCCGTCGTTCAAGCAACTATTGTCTGCTAGTGTTATCCTGCCCCGGTGCTTGGTTGTGCTGTTTTCGTTGCGTCTGGTCTTGGTTTCGGGACGTCATCTCCTTAAGTTTGCAGTGTGAAATAAATTAAATGAAATATGGGCTACAAAAGCCACGTTTTTGCTGCAGAAGCTGCTACAAGCAGTTCTTTTGTAAGCTTCACCACTGATGATTACATTTTGTCTGTTAATGCTTGGAAACATTAGCCACTTGTGCTTTCTTGCCTTTGAGACATGCTTAGATAATTATATGGTTTGAAGTTGAACTGGGGGGGGTGCGGGGGCTTCATTGTGTACTTTTAGAATGTAACACTCATCTCCAATGTTCAACTCAAAGAGCTTCCCGCAGCGTCCATCTGCATCACACTGGGCAAGCCTTTGTGCATCTTTTGGCATGCAGGATACAACACTTCTTTGTTTCAATTGTAGGCTACTGTATTACCGTAAAATACCAGGCAAGCACCCACTCAAAATTTAGAGATAATAGCGAAAAAATGGGGAATGGGCGCTTGCCTGGTCATCAGTTTTACATATAAATGTACTGTGCATATTTTCTCAGATCTTAGAAATTTGGATATCGGCGCTTCATGTGGAATGGGCGGATGCATGGTATTCTACGATAGCTAAGAGTTGTACTTGGAGTGTCGTTCGGTACGAGGAAAATAGTTTTTCTTCATATGTTCACAAATCTAGCGTGCGAAGGCACAGAGACTCGGCATGCCAAGGAAGCTTTGATCATGCCGCAAAACCGTCGAAACTTGCTTTCGACGAGTTGTGCCTTTTTCTTGCGGCACTGCGCTTCCGTAAAAATTCACACATGTTCTCATTAGCAAGTATCCGGCTTACACAGGGTTTTAAAAAAATGTTTTTGGCGAATGACGACGAACAAGTAGAAAACGTGTCTTCAGCATGCTGCGGCCAGCCTCCGCAACGCTGCAAAAACATGATTTTTCGACGTGTAAGATTGCCGTCTGGTGGCCGCACTCGCGGAGCGGGGATGCGCGATTGAACAATTGTTATAGAGATCAGTGAGTTTATGTGTAAAAAAAAAGTTCTTGTCTATGGCAGTTTGTTTTGAGGTCGGCCAATAATCTCCACTAGAGGGCTGGATGGCGCATTGAGCGAACAGGTACGAAGTCACCGGAAGTAAGCAGCTTGTCCCAGAAGTGAGAGCTTGACAGGCTTTCCCACTCTTACGAGCGGTGGTCCAAACAGTGTCCAAGGCGCTTGATTTGCTTTTGTTATAAAAATAGAGCCTGCTTGTCGCGCAATAACAGTTCATGCAGGCCCGAGAAGTCTTATTGGAAGCCATTTTATGTCTGAAAATTTCGAGATTCTAGTTGATTAAGTGTACACTCCCCAAGTTCAAGTGCCTCATTCTCAAGATTGATTACTAAAAGGGATTATTAAAACCCACGTAAAAATGCAAAAAAGCATGATCCAAAACATTAACTAAATTTACTATAAAACCCAGCAAACACACGACTTCTGGGACAAGCATCGAACTTCCGATGGCTACACTTGTGCCCGACTCCGAGCTAGGCTAAGCGCCTTCCAGGCCCCTATATTAGAGATCAGTGAGGTAGGCCTACTGCGCGAACGACGGTCGTGCGTGCATGACGTCGGTGGTACCACGAGATGGCACCACCGACATCATCAGATGCTAGAGAGCCTCAAGTAAGAGTGCATTCAACTTAAACCATGGAGTGCATTTGCAATTTAATGGCGGCGTTAAAGATGGCGGATTATACAGTTTTCTGCGTGTAAAAAATGCTTAACCTATTGGAACAAAAATGGCGTCTATAGAAAAGTGTTATTTTATTCTTTGCGTAAAATCTTCAAGCATCTGTTTATAACCGGATTTACGTTGAAAAACTACCCGTAGCCCCGTAACCAACAGCAAAATTTTGCAATTTAGTGGCGCCCATAAACACATGCCTTGATCTAGCAGTTGAACACACTCTTACTGGAGGCTCTTAATTAGATGCTGGCTGGAAGCAGATGACGACATGCCACCTGCTTTGGCCGCTGTGATTCATTAAATACTTTCAGCAGATATGATGTATTACCGTTCGATAATAAATCGGACTGAGGTACACAAACCATTTCCGTCCCACGGTGAGCTTCCATAGAAGAAAACAATTTTTTTCTTTCATGAAATTGAGGAACTCTAAGTTACTCGCTTATATTTGCCTACGTAAAATCGACTATTAAAATATATGCTCAAGCAAAAAGTGGCCACTTTCCGAGAAGAGTGTCCAACCCTTAGTTTCCCTTTTGTAGTAGCTTCTCCTTGGCTGGAACGATTATTGATGCCTTGCGTAGGAGGAAGAGCGGTGTCAATCATTGTTTCGGTGGCACCGATTACTTGAGAAACACTCATATGAATCTTCCTCCCATTATTTTCATTTTAGGGAAAAATGCTTGTTGTGATGTGTGGTTTATTCGCTATGTTTAGATAGTTTCGTTGCTTTGCAGTTGTCGAAGATGGGACAGATTTAGTTATTGCATCAAGCTTTAAAGGCAATGAGGTCATTGCCGAAGTTCTGTGTTTTTGCTTTCTATCCCATTTTCCAACAGCAATCTTTTTGCTGTGAATAATTGTGTGTCATAATTGCAGTTACAATAGTTTTCATGACACTGTGAGGAACTGCGGGAATTTCTATAGTACTTGAATCACTTTTTACAATGTGATAAACTGGAATCGCCTGCTCCAAAAGCTCAAATGTGGGGGACACGCTACCACAGCCGTGATGAAGCACTCACACATCTTTTTGCTGCAGATTATACTTCTGAACATCGCCAGCAATGACGGGGCCGATATGCTGGACGATCCACAGGACGCCACGAAATTGATCGTTCTCGAGCCAACCACGGGAAAACAGTGGTTCCTGGGACCCATCTTGGTGGATTTCAAGTTCGGAGCGTTAGGAGCCTGCCAGCGCTGGTCTTCAGCTACGATGCCTCTACAGAAGCCGCTATCCCACACCAGTCATTCGAGGCACGCTACCACAGTCATGAAGGAATGCTCGGACATCTTTTTGCTGGAGGTTCGTTATTTGAATACTTTAACTTGCCGTCGTTCAAGCAACTATTGTCTGCTAGTGGTATCCTGCCCCGGTGCTTGGTTTTGCTGTTTTCGTTGCGTGTGGTCTTGGTTTCGGGACATCATGTCCTTAAGTTTGCAGTGTGAAATAAATTAAATGAAATATGTGCTACGAAAGCCATGTTTTTGCTGCAGAAGCTGCTACAAGCAGTTAAGGCGTTTTTCAAACTACCCTTGCTAAAATGGTTTCGTAGCACAAGTCACAAGTTGGTTTTACTGTCTAACGTCTGCCAGAATTAAGCTGAGGTTCCTGCACTGCACTTATGTGCAGCGCTTAAAGTCTGGGTCGTCTCGGACCCCCCCACTGATTTTAACGGATGGTCTGGGACCCTCCTCCACAGCCCCAGCATTAGTGAAATCAAAATCATATCTTGCAATAAAATAGCTTCTTTTCAGGAATGTGACATTTGGGGATTAGCAATTTGAAGGTTCCAGGTACGGTGGGGACAGAGTCAGCAGTCGGTTTTATTTTATGTGCATCTAATACATTTCGTCAGAACCCCCCCCCCCTCCCACCCTCCTCGCTTCTTTTAGGGACCCCCCCTCAACTTAAGGGAGACTTCAAGCACTGCTTATGTGTAACTCATAGTTTGCAGCAAATGGGAGGTTCGTTCTGTCATCACATTCTGTTCAGAACCTAATGACATACCACATTTTTTAGTTTTGTTTTCCAGGTTCTGTAGTTCTCCATAAGAACTTGATTACTCAGGAAGTTAGAGATTGCTTTCGATGTGAAAGCTGGACATGGCCCGCTAATTATTTTAAGAATAGAGGTATGAACATGTTTTACTTTGTACTGCATCTTATGTGCACTTGCTTGAAATTTCTTACTAACACGGTGTTTAATTATCTCTGAAAGGCATAGTTGGCAGTAACTTCTGAAATTAACTCGTGACAACAAACTTGAAGTAACTTATTGGATGCGGAAATTCTGTCTTCAAAGGAATTTTTCTAACTTCCCTTGTTGAATTGGTTTCATATCACAAGTTGGTTTCACTGTAGTGCTCGCCAGAGTTAAGATGAGGCTTCTGCAATGCGCTTACATGTAACTCATAGTTTGCTGAAATTGGGAGGTTTATTGTGTCATCGCATTCTGTTCATAACCTAATCACATTCCACATTTTTTGTTTTTGTTTTCCAGGTTCTGTAGTTCTCCATGTGGACTTCATTGCTCTGGAAGTTAGATTGCCTTCCAAATGAAAGCTGGACGTGGCCCACTAATTATTTCTCAAGAATAAAGGTATGAACATGTTTCACTTCATACCGCATCTTACGTACACTTGCTTGAAATTTCTTACTAACACGTAGTCTTGTGCGAATATATGATTTTGAGTTAGAAGCGAATAGAGGTATTGGCCGAATATTTTCGATTTGAATATTGAATATTTTTTCCATGCTTTTTACTATCATTGCATAATCCTTAGACGAAAACCCAGCTAAGCTTGTGAACGTTGTTCCACTTGTTTGTATATAAGCTAAGTTTAATCTATCTATATTTATGAACTGCGACTGCAGAAGTTCTGATGTCTTGGAATGGCAAGTAAACGATGGATTTGACATAAAATGAATCCTATAGAGATGTCCAATCGAGTGAATTTACAAATCTTGCTATATAAAATAATCTTTCGTTAATTTGAGTAAAAAATGAAAGACGTTTACGACTCCCTGTAACGCCGGATAAGAGCGCAGCTCTTGAGGAGGAGGATGGAAGGGTACTGAGGGATAGGTGACTCCCTGAGGTCGCGTGACCTTGTGGTGGCAGGTCACGGGACTTCAGGGGGTGACCCTCGTGAGGGTAACTCTCATAACCCTCATGACCCCTGTGAGGGTGATCCTCGTGAGAGTAACCCTCGTGAGGGTGACCCCTTCGAGGGTAACTAATTCTCGCAACTCTTGTGAGGGTAACGCTTGTGACCCTCGTGAGGATAACCCTCGTCCCTAACCCTCGTAACCCTCACAAGGGTAACCTTCGTGATGTCATTATGGGAAACTTCTCATAATGCAAAGCGCGATTATGGCGACGCCGCTCAAGCCTGAAACGGTCGCCTAAGAGCTGTGCTCTAAAAGAATGAATCGCGCATGAGGAACGCAGGTTGTAAGGGCATCTCTGCCTAACATAGTATACTCTTGCATAACAGTTGGTTTAATTTTCAAACTTTTACTACAAAGTAGATATGCACATACACAAAGTTTCCATTTATTTTCAAATAGAGCCGACACACGTGCACCACCCCGCATTCAATGTATGCTTTTCTTCCAAGCACGCAATTGCGATATTTCTACTTTCTCAAGTGTTTATCGTGGCGGGTTATCCTGTTGAGCGCGCTTCTTACCGAGCACCGTTGCACTGCGGAGAAGCAACCCCCGCGGAGCTCGCTTCCGCAGGTATTGCTTCTCCGCAGTGCAACGGTGCGCGGTAAGAAGCGCACTCAACGGGACTAGCCCGCCGCAATCAACACTTCGAAAAACACGAACAGCACAGTTCTTCTCAAAGCGAATATAGAATAGTGTATTATTTGAAACTACAGTTCGAAATTCCGAATATTTGCACAACCCCACTAGCACGGTGTTTAATTATGTCTGGGAGGCACAGCTGGCAGTAACTTCTGAAATTAACTCGTGACAACAAACTTGAAGTAACTTATTGGATGCGGAAATTCTGTCTTTAAAGGAATTTTTCTAACTTCCCGTGCTAAATTGGTTTCATATCACAAGTCACAAGTTGGTTTCACTGTTTAGTGCCCGCCAGAGTTCAGCTGAGGCTCCTTCAATGCCCTTACATGTAACTCGTAGTTTCGGAAATTGGGAGGTTTATTCTGTCATCACATTCTGTTCATAACCTAACCACATTCCACATTTTTTTTTTCCAGGTTCTGTAATTCTTCCTATGGACTTGATTGCTCAGAAAATTAGAGATTGCTTTCCACAGGAAAGCTGGACATGGCCCACGAATTATTTCTTAAGAATAAAGGTATGAACTTGTTTTACTTAATGCTGTATCTTGTGTGCACTTCCTCGAAATTTCTAACACCGTGTTTAAGCAGCTGTTAATCTCTGGGATGCGCAGCTGGCATTAACTCCTGAGAGAACTTCGACCCGCAGCCTAGTCACATTTTCTGGGCACTAGATATTTAATTTGAATTGTTCCCGCATCAAAAATTAGTTTACGTGTTGTCTGTAACTTGCTGCGGCAGAAAGCTGTAACTCTCAATCACTGAGCTACACATCATGAGTGACGACGGGAATCATTCCGACATTAAAAATTAGCTGGCGTGTTGTCCGCACATTGCAGCAATGGCCACAGCCTGTTTAAATGTTAGCTGCAGTGATTTAACAATGTTACAGATTAAGCGAACTATAGACGGCGGGCAAAGTAACTAAAACAACACTCATTTACACTTCACCCGTGACACCCGCGATTGCGGCCTTCGCGAGTGAAACCTGTTCAGCTTTTAGCTGAGAGCGCGTGACTATGTTCGAAAAGGTAGAAGACGAGAAAAAGAAATCTCGGCGACGTGACAAAGCAAGAGAGAAAGAGGAAGAAAGAGGACAGATTGATGCTGAACGGGCGGAACACTAGACTGATCGCGAACGGAACGGGCGGAACGCCACAGTGATCAGCGAACGGAACGCCAGCTGAACGCCAAACAGTGAACGGAACGAACGGAACGCCTGCTGATCGTCCGACAGTGAACGGAACGAGCTGAACGCCAGCGAAAGACAAGCAATCGGATCGAACAGGACGGATCGAACCAGACGAACGCCATGAACTGACTGAGAATCTTGAACTGTAAATATTTATACGTTTAATTTATCAGTGTAATTACAGTTTTCGTTTTCTTCTAAAGTTATCGGCCATTATTATAACGACGACACCCACTCGCTCTTTAATTCTGAAACATTATGGTGCCGAAACCCGGGAAAGAGACCGAACGGGGTAAGCGGAGTTTCGAACTTTGTTGACCGCCTGCCTGGAACGCTGGGAGAAAGCCTGTGGGTGTTCTGAAATGTTGAAAACATGACTGCATAAAACGGAAGGCGACAAGAACAAACGCAACGGACGACCCAAGCCCCATCTTCCTCAACGGGCTCGGAAACTACGCCATAAGAGGTAAGAGAATCCTGCAACTACCGACTACTTAATTTATTTATTTATTTAATTAACACAAAGAAACGAAGTCGACATGGAAACACTCAAGGAGAAACGAACCGCACTTCGAAGTCAGTTGACGCACCTTTTCAATTATTTAGACGTAGCCTTCCAACAGACAGTACCGAAGGAAGAACTCCATGAAAGTGAATAAATCCTGACAAGCATTCAGTACCAGCTCAGAAGTACTGATTCTGAAATCGAGCCGCTGATACCAGACGAAGATTTGGAAAAGGAGTACCTGGACGTGTGCGAATATGATTATCGAATTGTCGGTTACCTTTCAAGACTCAAATTTAAAATTGGAAGAGCGAAAGACAGTCTAAGGTATCAGAAAAACACTGAACAAATAAAATCCGCCATTCGATCGGTGCCTGTGGAAATGATGATGAAAGAAACTGAAGAGTTGAACGTTTTGACTACAGTCGGAGCACCGAGGAACGACTTCGACGTAAAAGGTGACAATCAACAAATTATCATTTCCACAATTGACCAAAGCTGTTACAATTACCAGAGCACCGAGAGAAACCTGCACGGTTCGGAACGGGCTGGAGCCCGAACATCGAGATCGAGAAGCACAGAACTGAACGAAGCCCAGCTAGTGGAGGCGCAGTCCGGGAGCTCAGATCGGACAAGAGCAGTACGGTGGAGTCCTAGAAACAATCTACGACGCAGGACAGTGAGAAAGGTCCTGTCAGGAGATGAAACTCAAAGAGTTATGAGAAAGCTGCCCAGGGGGATCAGCCAGGACAACAGCGGGCCACATCAAAAAAGCCAAAGAGGGACGAAAAACCCCAAGGGTCGGGGACGTCCGGTCAACGCTAAGAAGAATCAACAGAGACACCAGGTCAGCCGTGCACAAAGACGAAGGGCCACCACCCAGCTCAGTCACAGCTCAACCTTACGTTGGGGAAAACGTGGAAAACGTCGTACAAGGAGATCGCGAAGGAAAGCGCGTGCAGCGAGACGGGCGGAAAGTGCTCGAAGCTTTGGGTCATACGATTACACCCAAACGACTTATTGGCAGGTGAGGGCAAACTTGCAAATTTTAACTGCCCCCATCAGAGCGACGAAAAACAGAAGGAAGACTACTGAAGTCATGAAACGTGTACGCGGAGACATAAGAAAATCACGAAGCTCAAAAGCAAGTGAAACATGCCAAACCGACAAACCAGTAGCGACGCAAGAGTATACCAACACGCACACCAGCAGCGTGAGCTACCAGGAGTACTTCACTCGTCGCATGGAGGACTTCAAGGCTGGCCAAAGCAAAAGATCTGTGAGGTCTACCAATCCAGAAGCTGGAAGTGAGGACGAGGACACCACATCAAAGACAAGGCCAGAGAGCAAGTCTAGATACCTACAGGCAGAAGACTCATTAGAAGTAGAGGCCACGGAAGAGACCCCTTACAAGGAAGGTCTAGTGGAGACGGAAGTCGAAGTGTGGAAACGACGGAAACAAGAAAAGGACGCACAAGTTGGCGAATGCCGCGACGAAAGGTTAGATGGAGAAGAGGCAGCTCTAGAAGCTACGAACACTACCAAACGGAGCAAGCCTCGCCGTAGAAAGGAAGGGGAGATTTTAGGAAGTTACATCGGTGAGACTGGGAACGATGAAGCAGCTGACTTGCAAGAGGAAATCAACGACAAAGGGATTCAAAAAGGTGTTGACAAAAAGGCAAAGAGGCAAAAGAAGGCGAGGGGAAACGAAGGCATGGACAACGGCGAGGCGCTCGAAATAAAGGAAGATGCTGGGAAGTCAAAATCTAAGACAAAGAAAGTGGCGGGAATGATCATCGACGGACCCGACGAAGAAACGGAAAACCCTCCAGCCAAGAAACGTGACCGACGGAATACTGTTGGAAAAACGGATTCGCTCAAGAACGAAGTCGCGAACATCGCGGAGAAGCCGCTGATCAAGCTGCAGGAGCACACTAGCAAGGCATCTCCTATCCTAAAGGTGAAAGTGCCAGGCACCAACTCACACCAGGCGGGTCGTCTGGGACAATGGATCGCCGGAAGTTTGGAGGCTTCGAAACCCGTGGACAGGCAGTCGAGGGAGAACGTGGACTTGAAGACGTTGCAACTGCGGAACCTCCTCCTTCGGGAGCACAAGGAATTGAACTGGGCACAGATCCCAGGTTACGAAAGCTCTGCTTGGATGGACAAGCGCACCGCGCTGCTGATTCTAACCCTGAAGAGATTAGAGATGGCGGGATCGAAGCAGAGACCGTGACCGAAACAAAGATCGAGACCGGAGCAAGACAACACGGCTCATGTGGAGGATTGAAAGGATTGAAAGGGTTCAGACAGACAGAGGCAACCAAGTGCGTTCGTGCTTGGTGCGAATGCCCAACGGAGCAACCCTGAGATGTCCCGTCCAACTGTTGTACCATATGGAACTTGCCGACTGAAAAGTGCCAAGCTTTGCTCTTTTCGTGGGGCGGGAGTGTGTTACAGATTAAGCGAACTATAGACGGCGGGCAAAGTAACTAAAACAACACTCATTTACACTTCACCCGTGACACCCGCGATTGCGGCCTTCGCGAGTGAAACCTGTTCAGCTTTTAGCTGAGAGCGCGTGACTATGTTCGAAAAGGTAGAAGACGAGAAAAAGAAATCTCGGCGACGTGACAAAGCAAGAGAGAAAGAGGAAGAAAGAGGACAGATTGATGCTGAACGGGCGGAACACTAGACTGATCGCGAACGGAACGGGCGGAACGCCACAGTGATCAGCGAACGGAACGCCAGCTGAACGCCAAACAGTGAACGGAACGAACGGAACGCCTGCTGATCGTCCGACAGTGAACGGAACGAGCTGAACGCCAGCGAAAGACAAGCAATCGGATCGAACAGGACGGATCGAACCAGACGAACGCCATGAACTGACTGAGAATCTTGAACTGTAAATATTTATACGTTTAATTTATCAGTGTAATTACAGTTTTCGTTTTCTTCTAAAGTTATCGGCCATTACTATAACGACGACACCCACTCGCTCTTTAATTCTGAAACAAACAAAACCGATATCTCAGTGAACAATAAATAAGCAGTAAAATGCTATATTTATTGTTCACTTAGACATCCATTTTGTTAAATCACTGCAGCTAGCAGTTCAACAGGCTGTGGCCGTCGCTGCAAGGTGTGGAAAACACACCTGCTAATTTTGGATGCAGGAACGATTCCGGTTTTCGCACATCACGTACAGCTCAGTGATTGACATTTACGGTTTTTTGCCGTTGCAAGTTACGGACAACACGCCAGCTAATTTTCGATGCCGGAACGATTTCAGTCGTTGCACATCACGTGCAGCTCAGTCATTAACTGTTACGGTTTTTTGCCGTCGCAAGTTACGGACAACACGCCAGCTAATTTTCGATGCCGGAACAATTCCCGTATCTTTGGATCACGGGCATGAGAGTTACGGTTTTCTGCCATACTTCTACGGGTTAAGTTACGGGCAAAAACCGTAGGGCCTCATTACTGTCATGCACGTAATACCTAGATAATGCTGTGACCGTTATGCAAAACAACGGAAATTGTACTGGCATCAAAAATTAAATGGCAATTTCCGTAATTTGACGGGATTTTTTTTTACAGTGTACGTTTGATCAAATCGTAAACAAAATTGTGCCAAAATATTTTTTTTTGTCCGTGGAGACTTCAAATTGATCGATTCGACTGTTGCGTCTAGCACTGCCAGAACTTAGACCGCGGTATTTTTTCGTTGAGTTCATTTTTCACCATTCGTTGGAGCACTGCTGTGTAGCGACAGCGCCGGACTCTACGTAATGACTCATGGCTGAAACACGTTTGCGAAAAGCGGCCGAATATTATGAAGAAATCGCAAACAAAAATCAAACGGCAACTACCTTCTTTATTTTTTTTTTTTTAATTTGGATTTTTGCGGTTTGGAGGGGAGCGCTCGTTGCGAAATGACCAAGAAAACCCGGAGGGGAACGGAGCAATGTCGCGACCATAGAGTAATTGTAATGTACGCTAGAGGTTCAACTGGCGCTAGTGTGCTGCTGCATATTGAAGCCGACAGCAAACAGTCGGGAATTGACTTCCGGTAATGCTTTTCTATGAAAAAAAGCGAGTGCATTTTCTCGCTGCGCTCGATTACAAGAGCAAAGATCACGAACGTTTCGTACGTACTAGGCACATTGGAACATTTCTCAGTCACGCAGACGAAATAATTGGTCAGTTACAGCGGTTTTATTTGAAATTCGTGGCATGAAAAACGGTGCTAAAACCGTTTCGTACATGTATTTGTGTGCACTGTCGGACACTGTTAGCGCGAACAAGGCGTCGGCGCTTTCCACCATGGGGGATATACGTAACAAACGTACGAAGGACATGTGGAAAACCAAGAGAGACGGCAAAAACTACGCATTAACACTGGATAAGTAACTCCTTGTGCATGCAGGCGATCGAAATAAATTGAAAGCCACGTAATATAGTCCGATTTGCAATAAATAAGTACTGATTTATTTTTCTGACCGTGAATATGTGCAAAGATAGACGTTTTGGGTTCAAATCATCAACAACACGCTTTAAATCTTTACAATTAGGGAGAAGTCAGAGAACAGGTGCCCGATAAAAACTGCGTGACATAGGAAGTAACAAAAAGACACACCTTTCCTAGCCCATGTGCTTTATTTTTTACATTCGAATGTTCGTTAAACGATCGTAAAGATGCACGACGGAGTCATGTTCATAGAGTGACAGGACGGGCACATTAGCAATATATAAGCGCCCCCGGAATGCTAGCAAACCTTGAACACACTCTACAATTGCTTTCGATCGTTAGTTAGCTCAGAATCGTCGCTCGTTTTTACATACCTGCCATGGAACAGAGGTTTGGGCCTGAAATATAGCGAAGCGTAATATCGTTCAATGGTAAAGAAAAATACTGTAATTAAAACAATTACACTTTTACAAGATTAACACAGGTACATACTACCCGGTACAACCGAAATAATAAAAGGTATTCATGTTATTTTCCGGCGAAGCGACAAAATTCACGCGCGTTTTCCCATAGGAATGCACAGGGGCACCGCAAAAGTAGACTGGTTGCTGTCTGCTTCAATTCGCCTCCCGGAAGTCGCATAGACACTAGCGCCAGTGAACCTCTGGCGTACATTATAATAACTCTATGGTCGCGACTCGCGGCGTTCCTTCGGGCTTTCCGTCCGTTCAGTCCCTCTCCGGTTTCCTACACTATGGCGCAGCCGCTGGGGCTGGTTCGGTGTTTGCGCGGTTTTTCATCGGCTTTGCACGAACACTGCGATTATCGCCCATCTGTGTCGTGTATGTGGTGAACGGAGCTCTGCGGAGACCGAAAATTATGTGAGCTGTGAGCTGTGTTGTGACACTCGGGCAATGCAAGATCGCGGTGAGTTTGTTCGTGTACGGCAGTAGATGCTCGTGTCGGTGCACATCGAGCGTCAATTGCGGCTGACTCCATGCTTGTAAGAACGAATTGAACTAATGGGAATTTCGTTAATAAGAACGACACGAGCGTGTGGCTGTATAAAGTTGTCGTGACCGGTGGCATACGTACATAGGGTTCCGCACGTTGCTTGTGTTTACGGCTTCGTTGGAATCGGTGTCTGTACCGGTGCGCGAAGGCCTCGCTTGCTTCGAAAACCAACGCTGATACAGCTAGTCTCTTGTTCACCGATGATTTTGTCAATGCCTCAACACAACGTCATAAAAAATGCGTGTTTGGTGTTTGCGTTTATTTTACTCCGGACGACGTTGCCTTTTCCGTGTGATTAGTTCCCTCGTGTGACTTGTCTTCCAAAATGCGCATCCAACAATTTTCACACCCTCCGATTTCCGTTCTATATTGGGTTTATTTTCTTGCAAATTTGTTCCAAAGTTAGCGATCCGTTGCGGCGCAGCTGTGTGTTTAGAGAAGAATCAGTCTCAGCGCAGCAGGGTGCACGCAAGCACGTTGTGTGTTTAGAAAAAAAGAATGAAATCGGGCAATTGATGATTTGATAACTGCACCGTAATGAGTGACTGGCAAAAGTGGGAAAATAAGAAAAGCGTCGCCATATAGTTGGGGTTAAGTCATCTGTCTTATTGTAGTATTTGCAGTAGAAAAGAGAGCAAACTGGATGCCTGGGCCGGCTTGCTAACAGTAGCCTCTCAGTTAAGACTGCTCAAAGAAAACGCTGCCAAGACTCGGGCGCGCTAGCGTCTGCGAATCGGTTTAAGCTCGAGCGCTAGCCTTGACAGCGCTTTCTTTGAGCAGTCTCAACTGAGACTGCTTGGATCAAGCTGGCCCACGTCTCTAGAAGACCAAAATGCTGCTCCAAAAGGTGGTAAAAAAAATATGGCAAATTGCTATGCAATTACGGGGCGTTAAAGTGAAACGTTTTCGCGGTAGAATGCATCGCAAAAAAACGATAAAAAAAACAAAAAAACACGAGAAGCAAGGTTAGTGCGAAAGGCGAGGGAAAGGAAGGTGGGAGAGGAGAAAGCGGAGGGATAGCTGGCAACCCTACCGAAAAATCTAGTACAACTTTTTGCTATCCGGGTTATGGAACCGGAAATCTTTCTGAATTCTATCTGGACTCTATCTGGAATTTAGGGTTTTAGAAATTACTCTTTTGTCTGCAATCTGGATTTTGGGTTTGCAGAAACAAATTTCCGGGTCCGGACAGTGAAAAGTTATACTGGATTTTTCGGTGGGGAAGGAGAGGAGCAAACTTCCTTCCCTTGCCAGATTTGCGTCTACTTCCTCCACCTCACGTTCCTTTCCCTCGTCTTTGGTAGCGGTTCGAATCGAATAGTGCTGCGTCGTCCTGGCTTTCATTGCACTGTTGGAGCTATGAATGACGAAGCGCTATTCGATTCAAGCCCTGTTCTGTTCTCCTGACCTCTCAAGCCAGATTCACTGAAACAAAAACCTAGCCCAGGAACGTTTGACGTGAAAATTACCGGGGCCATCTAAGTCACTGCCCAATGTTAGCACGCAAGACTGTAGCTGATGACTCCGAGGCAACCTAAAAGCGCATGGAAACTTGATTTTGTATGTTAAAACTGGGCAACAAGGCAACATACACGCTCCAAGTGGAGAAAGGCAGGTGCAGGTGTTCTATCTTTTTGGAGAAAATATAAACTTATTGCCTTCAGATTCACAGAGGACATTGGGAATGACTCTTGTTTTGTACCTCAGTTTAATCACAATGATAGTTTTGAAACTTGATGAAAGCTCATGTTAAATGCTTTATAATCCCTACTGTGTACATTTACGATCTTCCCTAGATACGTGTGTTTATGTTGTGTATAATTATTTTCCCACGCAGAATTGATTCAATGTTCATTGACTTCAGTTAGGGCAAAGGTAGGAAATTTGTATTCAAGAAATAATACCTTTGGATTAGGATTTTGTCATAATTGCTTAGAGCATCTGTTAATGTTTCAGGTACCTTTAATAAAAATTCAAGAGCATGTAAATGCCTTGCGAAAGCGCTCACTGGTGGAACAACCAAGCTAGAGAAGCAAACTTCTCGATCAGTTTGCGGTTGTGCGAATTGGCAGCCAGCTACTACGAGTTCTTCACTTCATGAAGTGGAGGCTCCAAGAAAGTTGCTATTGCACAAGGCATTGAATCTGACGTGTGGACAAAACATTTGCCTTCAAACAAAGGCCATGGCTGAGTGCTACCCCCACATCAAGACATCCGTGGCCGCGTCTGTTTGTGAAGGAGCACCGCCTTGATCACATACATAGGTATAACGTTCATAAATATTTGCCCATAATTTTACGCATGTTTAGAATTATTAAACAGGGTGTCGAAAGATGCAAAGCTATAGTTATGGAATTGTCGGCAATGGGAGCTGCAGATTTGACAAAAAAGTGTTCCTTTCATTATTAAAAATTATAGTGCTCGGGCTTGGTGGCCACTGTTTTTGTTGGGTATGGACTAGGGCAGGGCTTGAGTAAGCAATTAGAACATGTAGAATATCATTCAATATAAATGTCACTATGGCTTTTTTGTTCTGGTAGAGCAGTGACAATAGACTGTGGAAGAGGGCAAGAAACATTTCAGCACTGTAGCATAGAGGCACACATCACGGGCTTAATATAAAACGAACGCAAATGGGAAACTTACAGCAGTTTGCAAAGATTTTCCTGGGATGTATGCTTGAAAATTGTTTTGCACAAATTACCTTTATAGAAAGGCAAGATATGTTCAGTTCTTTACAAGATTCTGACTTAAAGCAAACATGCAATATTATGGTCATAAAAAGGTGCTTTGAATGATGGTTATGATTGCTACTTTCACCATACAGTCGTCATAGCATATTTTTTTCTTTACTATTTTGCTTTTTGCAAAAAGGCATTTTGATGATAATGCAATTAAATGCAAAGGTGCAAGCGAACTGGACAAGAATGACGAAAATAATCCCTGGAGAAGGGGAACAAGAAAGGCGAAGGACAAACACAGCTGTGTTTGGAGATTTGTGTTTGTCCTTCGTCCCTCTTGTTCCCCTTCTCCAGGGATTATTTTGGTTATTTTGATGATTTAGTTTTTGGATATGGGGAGTCAGTGATAACATATTTTTAACGCTTACAGATGTCTCTTTGGATGTAAAACTGAGCCTGCCCAAAGACGTCCTCCTCCTCGTGACATTCCTATGTTCGAGCCCCAAAAATGATGCTGTGCTCGAGTGGAGCCTCAAAATCAGCAAGGCCTAGTTCAAAGATCAAACCGCAGCAGCGGTCTGCCTACTCCCATTGCTTGCGTCCTACTTTCAAGAAGACCTTGGAGAGCCCTTTCAGTTATATCAGGTAGGAGCATTCATAATAACTAGTCTTTTTGTGTCTAAAATCACATCATTTTGACGTTGTTGTAAAGAACTTACTAGAAGTCTCACAGAGGCAGTCAACATTCCACGAAGAAACTGTGCATCTTGGAATATTAAAATTTACTTAATTTTTTTAAATATTCTGCTTCAGTCTTCCCGT
Source organism: Ixodes scapularis (assembly GCF_016920785.2). Lineage (NCBI taxonomy): Eukaryota > Metazoa > Arthropoda > Arachnida > Ixodida > Ixodidae > Ixodes > Ixodes scapularis. The sequence goes on along the minus strand of NW_024610190.1, from coordinate 576,139 downwards.
ATACCGTAACATGCTGGTCATTCGCCTATGTCAGAATAAGCGCCTAGCCAGTACTTTTTTTAAGCATTGGAGAAACGCCTTGTACTCTTTCTGCAGTTTTGCTCTCTGAACGACCATCCCCCCACTTTTTCAGGATTTTCTGCAAAACCTAAGTGAATCCTTTCTCGGTATTTGACTGTAATCCTGATAATGTTGGAATTTTAGAGTCTAAGATTATTAGGAACTCCCATGCGGTGGCATACATTGTTTCATTTTCTTGGAAATGGTTTGGTGTACCAGGAACTAGTGGATTTAATGTTTCCGTCCTTCCTGCAGAGTCCTTAGGATGTGCCCCACATTCGTCGTGCCCCACTGTGAGAGTTGAAGTTATCTCAGAGCTTGCACCTCAGTTGTTTACAGAGCTTCTGAGTGTATTTCGTTACTTCACCGTAGTCGCATTGAAGTTGGCTTGGAGTTTTCAGTCCTTGCTTCTCCTGTGACTTCGTTGGGCTTGCAGTGTGCTAGTTACGAAGTTCAGGAGGTGAACTTCGGGGCCTGGGTCGTCCTGTTTGACTTGGTACTTTTGAGTGGACGTGGCTTTCATTATTCGGTCTACTAGACACTTTTCGGGTGCTAGGCTTATAAACCTGACCTGTCATTTAGTGTTAGGTTGTATTTCCGTAATTAATCCTATTTCGACGGTATTTCGACGGGTCTGTCGATGCAGTCGATGGGTCTGTCGAAGCAACAAGGCGTCGGAAGCAGTTCTCCATCGGGCTCGGATGTTGTGTATGGTCCATGTCAAGTCGGTCTTATACATGACGGGGAAAACAGCTCCGAAAACACGGACTACGAAATGGAACACACACGACAGGACAATGCTGTACTCGCAACTGAAGAATTTTAATAAAGGAAACAAAGACAGAAAAACCATACACAGTATCTGAAAAGATTGCACAAAAACAAAGGACCATTCTCGCCAACCGTGAAGCGTGTCAATAAACTACCCGTTCACTACGTGACTCATGTTTTGCCGCAGGACGGAAATTTCTTTGGCTGACAGCGCCAATGACGGTTCACTTACACAGGAATGACCGTAACACAGAATCTGGAAGGCCTCAGTGATTTCTCTCGTCACCCTATCCTTGTGCGTTGTGCGCTCCCAGAACGGTGACTCTGCCAAAGTCAGGCCGACACTGGCAATCTCTGCCATGAACGGGCATAAGCCCCCCAACCGTAGCTCCGAGCGAATATGAGTGCTCACGTAATCTATCATTCAGACATCTTCCCGTTTGCCCCACGTAGCACCTGTTACACGACAAAGGTATTTTATATACCACACACGAAACACAAGGACAAAAGGTTTTTTGTGCGCCTTGGTGCACTTCGCGCTGGAACGACCAACTATTCCCGCACTAGTCCTGGAACATATCTGGCCTATTTTTTGGGGCGCCGAAAACACTACAGTAATTCCTTATCTGCCACCAACTTGTTTCAGGTTATGGGAAACACGGTGGAGGTAGGAAACTACTACCAAATGGTTCTTTTCTCTTTCCGGCCTCGACCTCTCCACTCCCTTAGCTTTCTTAAGAAATGAACTGGCTACTTCCGCCAAGAGTGTCGACGGGAACGCCGACTCCTTCAATCTACTAATTTGTTTTCGAAAACTGTCGGTCATCTTGTGGGCACATGATTTTTTGAGAGCCGACCCAAGGCATGACACCGCTATGGACCTCTTAACCACCTTCGAATGGGAAGATCTAAAATCCAGTATCGCCTTTTTGGAGCGCGGGCAAAACGACTAACATATAGTGTTATCACCCGGGTACATCGTCAAATCAAGGAACTGTAGAGCCCCTTCCTTTGGCTCTTCACACGTAAATCTCAGGCCCCCACCACACTTCTCAAATGCGTCTAAAACTAAACACCGCGTATCGTCGCCTTCTACTCCCTCATACAAAACCAAAAAATCATTTACAGTCGACGGCCCCAAAGCACGCGCCACAGCCCTATCAACCCCGGATAGGTAAATGTCGCTCAAAATTGGGGCAACACAGGACCCGATATACTTTTAAGATACTGTGTATGTTTTTTCTGTCTTTGTTTCCTTTATAAAAATTCTTCAGTTGCGAGTGCAACATTGTCCTGTCGTGTGTGTTCCTCTTCGTAGTCCGTGTTTTCTGAGCTGTTTTCCCCATCACGTATAACGTCAACCAACTGGCCCAGTTCTCCACCTTATTACAAGTCGGTCTTAGTGCGACGTTTGCCGATGCGGGTGGTAGTCGGTTTTCCGTTGAGAAGTCGTGGATTGGCCTGCTTGGCGTGTGTTAAGACATTGCATCCTCTCGTATTGTCTCGCTTGTATCCCCACATTTGTGCTTCTCTAGTAAAGTCGCTGGCCACGATAAGTTCTTCGGGCATCATTCTTTGCTATCCAATTTACGTCGCCTTGCTCGTGTCCCACAGTTCTACATTCTCTGGGAATAAATATATACCCGTAGATGTCTGGTAGCTTTGCTAGCATTTTGTACAGTTCTTAATTAACCACAGATGTTTTCTGACCTTTCTTAGGTGACAACAGAAGTCACAGAGGAGTTTCGTAACCGTCTGCCTGCTTCTCCTGCAATTGTTGCGCTGGGTGAGCTTCACATGTCTTTTCCTTGCATGCTTTGTCTTTTTGAAGGTGCTTTCTTTTTTAATTTGTGTTGCTTTCTGGAACAACAATCAATACATTGCAAATTTGATACTTCCTAACCAAGCTCGATTCGTTAGCAAATATCGTTCTAACTTACGGGTTGTTCGCATCACATAGAATAATATTTTGAAAACAAAGTTTTAATACTTTTTTGGTATATGTTTTCTTTGTAAATTCTTGCAGTGTTGTTAGCTTTCTGATCATACTGTCATTTATCTAATCAACGTTTCCTGATTGGCCAAAAGCAATATAGGGGTGAGGCGGTAAGAACTGCAAATGAGCTAAGTTATAAGGTTTTTGTAAAATATGTGTTATGTAATTGTAGTTATCGTGAATTTATTTGTCACGTAAAAGCCTGTGCTGCCCTTTAAGCTATAGATGAGGGTCACCATTGATTAGCATTGTTCATGGACACCAAATACTTGGGGAACTTGGAAAGGGAGGAATGTGTGCCAATCTACTCCTGTTGCACTATCCTGCTCCAAAATACGACTATTATTTTAAAAAAAATAGAAAATATGTAGTTTCAGAATAATAAACTTATTCTAGCAGAAAACGTGTGTTCACCAAGCACCTTTTGGTGCATTTGTTTAGGTTCAAACGAGGTTGCTTCGATGTCAGTGCAGATGACTCCTAGTGACTCGATTGTAGCTCCGAGTGTGTAACTTCAAAGGCTGGAATACTTTAGTGGTGTAACCATAGGGTGATGTGTCAATTTCGACGAGAGCTAGATAGACAAGTACCTCCTTTTGTTTCGGCAGCCTTGTCAGCTACCAATGCAAAGCACGTGTGCTGGTATTATACAATACTTCGACAATCAATCGTTGGTGAACCAGCAAGAAAAACAGAAGTTTTTTTTTGGTTTGTGAGTGCAGGTGCCAGAGAACGGCATACAGCTCTAACAGCAGGTGTCTGTGAGGCATTCGATTTTTCCGGTTTGCATTTTGTGTCTTGCCAAACCGCAACAGCCCTGTTTTCTGCTCGTAGAATACGTAGTCGCATGCTGTCTCCGGCCATTTGATCTCTTGCTAAAGCAATTTAAACGAAACTGACTAGCATCGCACGTGAGCATCACACTTCCGCGCTACTGATTCTGTTCCCAAACTCTACAAAGAGTGTTAGATTTTCCACACTCCTATACATATTTTATGCTGCGTTCAAGCCTTCAGGAGTGCTTTGCTCAACTCAATACCATAAATGGATATGGTTGCTCAACACTATTTAGTGCGACTGCAAAAAGTAACCCTTGCTTGGCTTGGCAGATAAGAGTCGCCTTATCTGCGATTGTGACGCATATCAGTCTAACATATGCGTCACAATCCTATATCAGTGTGCTGATATAGGATTGTGTTTCTGCTGGTCGTGCCTCTATATAAGTTTTCGTACATAAATATGACAATGCTATTTTTCATTTTAATGCATGAGCGTTAAAAGCTCTATTTCGAGAAAAAGCCGGCGTAGTGGTGTCGGTTCCGTGACCTCTCTGGGCGCGTTTGCTCGAAGCTGGTTAACTAACCGCGGTTAACCGGATTTCCCTACGAGGGGGAATTTTAGGTCACGTGACCTGCAGAGTAGGGACACCGGAGTCAAATAGTACCTAGCATCAGACAATATGGCTGCTACGGTTGCTCGTCACGCATGGGAACATTTATTTTTACGAAGATGCGTCATCCTCGTGCCACGAAAGGAACATGTCAACACAGAGTCTACAGTCGAAGTCGACGGCAGCTCGCCCACCGCCGGACGGCGAGCATGCTGTGGAAGCAGGGCTACGCTTGACTGGTCACGTCAAGTTCGAGTTCACGCATCGCCCGTGGAGATGTTTCAACGAATGGTACAGTCAGCGGGATCTTCAAAATATATTACCTAGGTGAGTGCCGCGATGTTTCACGAGAAAGTTACGAGATCGTACCGCTATCAAAATGTCATGTCCGCAGATCTTGCGTTGTAATCAACGTCCAGCTTTCTTTTTTTTTTTCACTTTTGAAACCTACCTTGAGCCGCAGTCGCATGGTAGTGAAACAAAACCCTCCGAAAAACTGCCTCTAATCGCGGAGTCTGGTTTATAGTACAGTTCGCCGTGTATTGCATTTGCAGCGCATCCACAGCACCGACGACCCCCTTGCAGCGGGAGACGGTTCAACGAAGGCAAGATGTAGACTAAAAACTTTCCTCAGAAGCAAATATCCGTTACCTCAATATAAACTGCTGGCACGGATGCCGGACTTGTACAACTGGGAAATAAACAAAGCTTCTATCATAAAAAAGTGTCCATGTTTTCACTTGCGCCTGTCTTTCGTCAATTTATTTTGTATTGGGATTATAAGGAGACATAATTACGTAGCAGACGACCACAACCAATCTAAAATCGAAAATGAGTCAGGCGACATCAAGCATCAGCATGAAACGGCGGAGGAATTGGACATTGGATGAACAATTACAACTAATTTGGGTAGTGATATCAAATTATAGGGAAGTTCAGTGCTGCGATCACGACCCAAACAGAAAGACAGGCATGAACTGTTTGCGCACCCCAGACCGATTACAGCAGTGTTCGAAGAACCTTTTAAAGACTAGATTGCTGTACAGCTTATACAAGCACGAACAGTGCACAGGTAAGTTCATTGTGTTCTTAAGTTAAAAAATTATTGCATTGCTTTAGTGATAATATATGGACAATCAGACCTAGCAACATGCATGTGGACATTTGTATATTCGTGCACCTTTGCCCTCTGCTGGGATTCGACTTGTCGTCTTCTAAGAACAGCAGTAAAAGCAGTGTTACAGCATCAGAAGACCATTTATTGCAGTTTATGTACAAGTTCGGCACAGGCTGTCTGGAACTCGTAAAATCGTTCTAGTGGAAGACCCAAAACTTTGGACACAATATTAACACACACTTTTAGAGCACAATGGTCTAGGCCAACCGAGGCCGACAGGCCAAACTGTAAAGTAAAAATTTCATGATTACATACTCCACAGTTTCAGCAATGTTATGTCACAGTTACTGAATGTTTAAAAGAATGCCTCATGCAGTATTTGTTTATTTTGATTTTCCCATGAAAGTTTCATTTACATACTTGGTTGAACAGTGAACCCCACCTCCTTTGTTTTTGCTCATGACTCGAGTAAGTAGTAGACGAGAGGAAATTACTATGCCTTAATTCATAGGTGCTGGGCCAAACCCCCATGTCTTGACGCCCCTCGTCGAAGCCGTCCTTGAGACGATCGGCGAGGACTTTCCCAATCTGTGCGGGTTTGGTTGCCACGATAGGTGACACTGAAGAGTAGGTGACTGGTTTCTAGACCTGATTGTGTGACGAGTAAATGGTGCTAAGGAACCGGTCATAGTAAAGCAGAACTGTTGCTCCAGGCGAAGCTCTAAAAGACGAGGAGAAATGTTGATAACAAGATGGGCATGTTGCCATTTGAATAGCATTACTGCCGAGTACTTTTATATAAAGACCAGAGGCCAGATTCCCGAAACATTCTTACGGCAAAAAAAGTTAGCAAGTTTATCTTGCGACAAAGTTACAAACTTTTGAGTATTCCCGAAGCAAAATGTTTTTAAGTTTTGCGCCCATTATGACGAACTCTGTAACTTGCGCAAAACTTGCGAACATTTTGCTTCGGGAATACTCAAAAGTTTGTAACTTTGTCGTAAGATAAATTTACAAGCTCTTTTGTAAAGGAAAGTTTCGGGAATCTGGCTTCAGTTTTATTTCAACCACAAAAGTTCAAAGGCGGGTCGAATTATAAGTCACGAAACCGTCTTCCAGAGTACACTCCAAGATTTGACAAGACAAAGCGCTACCAAATTTCTCATTATTTTCAGCAAGGCTGAGAGTTTTACCGAAGCTACAAATTTATGAAATAGGACGGCACGCAATGAAAAATCAGGAGGTAAAGCTGTTTACCATAATCTAATAAAAATTAAATGCAACAAAGTGGAAATGGCTTTTTTTATGCTAAACATAACAGGTTTTCAATATGTAAATTAAAATATCATACACAGTGCAACCATCCTGTTGCTAGTTTTACCAACTTAGGAAAATTGACTCAAACACTACCTTCATTCCAGTTGTGAAGTTAACGACTCCCATGATGGTAACCTGTGCGAGTAAAATCAATGCCAGTGAAACTATGTGCTGTAATGTTTAAAGTTGTCCTATCAATGTGCACAGTGCAACGAGATTTGACTGGAAATGTGACCACTAATTTTATTAACTGTTAATCACATAACTACACAGCTGCATTCGAACCTTTAGCAGTGAAAGTGTATGAACACATGCCTGCAAATACTCTTCACGACCAAATGCGCATTTTCCCACACCATGTATTGGGCAATTGTACAAGAAGTAACGACACAGTGCTCTGACCTCAAGCCCGCATGTCAGTATATAAACCAACTTAGCTAGCAAACTTTGTCCTCTGCACCAACACGTATAAATACATTTTGGCCCAGCATCGGCATCTTTATCAGGGTTACAAACTATGCACAGTGTGTTCTCTTTACCCATACTGACAAGAACAAAACCTGACCACTTTTTACACATGCATTTGTCGCAGCTCCAAGGGAATAGATCCACAGCCTGGTCCCTCTGGGAGCGGAAGTGCTGTACGAGAGTCTGTCACAGGAGGCGGTGCAGCGGGCTCCAACGAATGTGCTGTACAGCTGACGTTGGTGCAGGGAGGCTTCACAGCGGTTCCTGCAGGAGACAGAGAGGCAGCAGCAGCTGGAGGGAGCGAATCTCCTGCTGGAGAAGGGGTGCACAGAAAGGGTTAAACAAGCTGCCACGGCCACGATCGCAGCAGCAACTGCTGCAGAGGAGTTCTATCATCAGTCAAAAAATTACTAGAGGAACGAAAAAACTATAAAAATCTTTAATTGGACTGGGAACACAGCGTGCAGAATTGAAAATCAAATTGTTAAAAAAACAATTAGGAGAAGAGTAAACATTGACATATTATGCTGTTTCTAATTTGCAATTTGAATGTATTTGTTTACATATGACAAAGCCAACACAGCTGCTGAGAAATAAAATTCATTTTACTTGCAACTGTCGATAGATTTCTGAATTCAGATCTGCTATACTCCGTCTCGTCCTACGATGGACTGCCCAATGCTACAGGCCGCCGGGTCCAATCACGAGCCTGTTTGAAACCATGTGGTATATTTGCTATGGGCCCTAGTCCTTCGTTGGGTGAGTTGAAATATAACTAAAGCATGTACAGTGTATTAAAAATTTTATATATCAACATTGTATCACAGAGGATAAGTTCTAAAAGGTATGTCTGACGACTTTACATCATTGGGAGTACCTTGCCAGCACAGTGCACTGGCACTCAAGACCATGCGAAGCAGCATGCGCAATATATTAGTATACTTACGCTCAACCGATGAACTGGCTAATGATGGCGTACCAAGTTTCATTGCTTTCGTCACGACCCGCTGCCACGGGCTCGACGGGGACGTCTTCGGGGAGGACAGTCCTTGGCATGCTGCAAGGGTATGTCTTGGCCAGGTTGTGCAGGACACAGCAGGCTACAGTGATGTCACAGCATCTCTCTGCTGCATCCTCAACTCAGCATAGAGGCAGTGGAACCTACGCTTGAGCTGGCCTATCGTCCTGCACAGTGTATAAATAGAGCAAGATCTGTTATCCTTTCGAAGCGGTTTAACAAGAGCATCTAATGGGGTCGGCATGTGATGTCTATCATCGCTCCAGCCCATTGAAAACATGGTATTATGCCTAATATTTTATATTTTTGCTGGACTACTTTAACATAGTAATGATATGCAAATTTCGTTAAGATACCAGTGATGTGATTGGTCCGAGTCATTTTGGCGCAGCTCTTGGAGCAGTCAAAAGTCAATTTTGGAGCAACAAAAAGAACTTCTGTAGCATAAGCACACATTAATTTTTATTCATACCAATGCAAGCATTATGTCAAGCTTAATTTTTCGGCCTGTCCAACTAAAAGTCAATGTCTACATTGCCTTCTCACATACATTCAAACCTTTGTTAGCATCAACTGCACAGCAGGAGTCCCTCAATCACAAAACTATAGTGTTTAGTTGCATAGAGAAGCACCATGACAAGGTGTCAAGAAGGTGAGTGATAAAGGACAACACAAACTGCTTTGAATGGTTATTTTAGGTACTGAATGCCACTGAAATAGTACAATGACATTGATCACATAAACTGAAGCTTCCTTCAAGCTCTAGAGGTTGTAATAAAACTACAATTTATAATTCAGATAAAAAGCAAAGCACTTGTCATTTGATTATCAACATAAATTACATTTTATCTGTCGAACTTCATAGCAAAAACGGCACGTGAACGAAACTTAAAAACAATCCCGCCGAACTCATTCAGGTTCTTCCCGAGATTCCATCCACTGCTCCTGTCAATTTAGTTCTAATCTACTCACACCTATAGAAAATTGATAGCTAAACAAATGAGTTGGCATAAATAAATAAACATACAAAAGAGCACATATAAATGTTCTTGCAATACCGAAGTACCCTTACTAAATCTTGAATTCGAAAAAGGTACCGCTAGGATCTCACAATCTATCATATTTACGAGCTGAAGTTGTATTCAGGAATTGTGTTGCGTCTCGCTTTGGAGGAGCACTTTCCGCTTAACACGGAGGTGCGCTGCGGCGAAGCAGGACATGCCAAATCGCGATGCCTACTCCGTTCTGTTTGCTTCTCTGCAGTACACCAGAGCGCGGTGAAAAGCGCACTCAACGACACTAGATAACCCTCCAGAATAAACAGACGACTAAAATGAAAATTATTACGAAACTTCCAGATACTGTCTGTCAGTCATACAAAATGTGATCGAATAGTATGGTATTTGAGACGATAATCAAAAGTTTTGAAAACCTGAACACTTGCGTAAGCGTATCATAACGGTCCGGCCGGGCAGCGAGGCCCGAGCTATTATATTTTCAGTATTATTAAAGTGACGTTAAGTTTTGGCAGTATGTTGCAGCAAATTCCTCACATTTTGGTTAAATATAGCAGAAGGTAGCAGGGTAATCAGTTCGGGGCAAATGGCGCAGCAATCGCATCACTGATATAATGAGAACGTTCTTCGCAAAAACCTGCAAGGAAAATGCAGTTTGAGATAAGAAGTATTTAAGAGGATATGTTTGAATATGTCTGTACTCAAACTGTCCAAAAACAAGACCTGCATAAGCCAATGTGTAATTTGTTTTTCATATTGTAAAAATTGCTTTTTTTTTCTATGAATTGCTTTACATTTAGGCATTTCTAACAACTGCTATTTTTTTAAAGTATGAACTTCTAGTAAAAACTTGTAGGTTAATAAACCCAGTCATACAGCACCAACAGGAAGGATATGTTTCAGAGAACTTCTATTCTGGAATACAAACAGAAAAGAGTGAATGAAATAGAACAATTAATGTGACATATAGAGTTAGCTGACAAATGGTTGAACCTTAGAATAAACAATACAGGCTATGGAAGTAGGTTATAGCCAGTAGTATAAATAAGGTGGAGTAGAGATACGCCTTCCTTTCCTTGCTTCTGAGCAGCCGTAGCCTTCTATGCAAGAACATAAAAATGGTAACAAATGTAAAGTGCAGGCACAACCATATGAAAAAGTTTAGGTGCCTCAAGGTGCCGAAACCCTGAAGCGTCGAACAAGGACGCATAGCCTGGCTTTACCGTTCCACGATGCTCCTCGTTGTGCTATGTGACGCATTGTAGGCAACCTCCACTGCTGATGATGGAGAGAAGAAGGGCGTCATCAACCATAGCTTGCCAGGTGCAGCCGCTATCTCCAAGCAGTAGACCATCGTAAACGCCATCGGCCAGCTTGCCTGACACCGAGCCCTCTGTGAATATCCTAGAGTCGTGGGTGCTTCCAGGCATCAACAGCACCCACGACCGAAGGAAGCCCACCGACCTCAAAGGAGGCCTGTTGCAAGGCATGACCCTCAGCTTCACCTGGTCACCTGCATTGTAGATGAATTTGAGTCAGTCTGTAGCACTATGACATTAAAAGCGATGGTATCGTCGTTGTGATCACATGCTTAGAAATAACACACCTATCATTCATCTTCATCAATAGCGGGCAATAAAAACCTTGTCCGCACAATGACAGTACTCAGTAGCCGCAAGATTAGCTCAGTAGCACCAAGTGCATAGTGGGGAGTGTAGAAACCATGCTGTTTATAAATATGTGCACTCCTACTTTATTTGTAGTTTCGTTGCATTTGCACCTGCAACAATAATAGGTACTAAGGGAGTCATTTTGTACACTCCAGTTGGTTCGTGTAATTTTACTGCTCAGTTGACTGGTCTGCATGTCACGCTCATAACCAAAAAACAAATATCGAGTGCTGAAGCAACACTATTAATGTTCCTTTAAGGAGGTACCAGTATACGGGGGGACCGATACGCTGGCAGATATTCATGCTAGCAAGTCTACAGCTTAAGAAACAAAAACTGAAGGGTCATTGCACAGGTGGTGCGCCGTAAATAAATTGCAGAATATGTGTGCTAAGAAGACCACTTTCAACGAACTCAGGTATTCACGCACCAAAATTTCTAAACAAACGGTTTCTGCAATAATGGTGATTGTTCATCGAGCAATCTAGGCCCTGGCTTTCTTCTTGGAAAACTGACATGCACATGCGCCTAGTATGGGGACGCGCCAGGAGATGCTCCAAACCACTTACCCTATGAAGTCTCGGGCACGACGTGACAAGGCCAGAGTCTCCTGCCTCACAGTCCGCGAAGCAGTTGAGACATGCACGGGGATGTAGTCCCCTGCGGTGATGAGGAAGTTCTCCGTGGCGTAGAACTACAGGGCGACAATGACCTGCTGCTCTGCAGAGAGGACGCGGCTGCGAGGCGTCGGCCGCTCCAAGTCCGGGCGCAGTGGGTCGGCGAGGAACACAATGCCCGCGCGACCGAATCGAAAGCGCTCCTGCAGTTCGTCCTCGTCGAACCCCTCCAAAGGGTTCAAGCGGTCACGGAACACACGCTGCCGTCCCCTCATCACAACAGCGTACTGGGCGAACACGCGCTCTCTTCGATGTCGGCGTCGCGTCACGGTCGACATTGCGTCCCTTATCTTCGCCAATCCGTCCGCAAATCAGTTGTCAGTCAGTCGGCGGGCGAGTCGGCGGGTCGGTTGGGAAAACGGCAGAGAAGACAAACAGTGAAAATCAGCTGATAACTAAAGCGCGGAAAACGTGCGTTGCAAGATACGTGAACAAAACAACAAATCTATAAAGGCCGTTGCCAGAACCGAAATCAACGCTGTAAACTTATGCTGTGTTTGGCGAAACAATACATGCATCAAAATATTTCTGATATTTTGAAGTATAGATATATATATATATATATATATATATATATATATATATATATATATATATATATATATATATTATGCAAAAAAAGAAACACTACGATAAGATGTCGGTTTTATATTTTTTAATAAAGACAAAACTAGCGAAAAAGTTTCCAAAAATGTTATTTGTTTGCTTCGACCGGCAGGTGGCGGGAGCTACCGCATAATAATAAAGCACGGAGAAATTGTGCATCGAGTTTTTGTCGAACGCGGCTAGGTACTCGGAGGTACCTAGGTAGGGAAACTCGGTTAACTTTTAACCGCGGTTAGAGTTAACCAGCTTCGAGCAAACGGGCCCTGGTCACTTGACCAGAGAGGTCGATACATCCGATACACATTTTCTGAGCATTAATTGCATTAATCCCTTGTTTGTTTCCTAGGCCGCTCACATTTTTGAATGTAGCTGCCAGCTGTTCGTGGACCATGAGGTGATGGTGGAAGATGTGGGCTTTCTGCAAGCAGTGGAGCTCCTTTTCGCCCTTTAATATTGTTTAAACATCCAGTACGCCAAAGGTGCGGGAACTACACTACAGTAATTCAGAGGTATGGTTTATTTCCTTCATAATTTTAAGCCTCACAATAGCTATTAAAGGGCAACTCAGCTGAAGTTTGGCTGAGAAAACAATGCAATTCTCTTTATAATCATCTATAGTCGGAGACAGGTCAAGAACGAAGTGGAAGTTCCTCCCACCTCTTTCCATTTTAGTACAGCGGACGCTGGAAAGGAGGTGACCTCCTCTCCACCTTTCGCTCCGCTGGAACGGAAAGGAGTGGGAGGAGCTTCTACATCGTTCTTGACCTGTCTCCGACTATAGAAAGGCTACACCTAAAATATTTTTGTATATTAAATTTGGCCTTCTAAGTTTGACAAGCGCTAAACTGCTAATTTTAGCGACCGATGTGCAGGCTAGTCAACAGTGCTCTTCCTTCGGATGTGACGCCATGTTGATATCTGTTGCATACACTGGATTTTTTCCTTTTTCAACGTATACACATGCCCAGTCGGTTCAGACAACGCCACTTAGAGTTAGGCCAATGAGTGGGGTAAATCACGTAACCCCTTGCATCCGCCATGGATACGAGTGTACATTCAACTGACGTCGCTGCTCACCCTTTGCCGAACTTTCGGTTTCAGTTTGCGACTTAGGTTATAGAAAGGTTGCATGAACAATATTCTACTTTTCGTGAAACAAATGATGTAGTTTTTACGGGTACTTTTCAAAGTAAGGTCATCCACTATTGAAATGTTCTAAATTGAGTGGAGTTGCCCTTTCATTTTTTCACTGACTACCTACATTTCCAAGCTTATTTTCAGAAGTCCATCATTACACCGCAATAGAGTGTTATATTCACAGACCACAAAAAGAATCAAACATACTCGGGACGAAGGACGACAAACATCTCTTTCAACTAACAACAACATGCATGAGCTTGGAAGCACTCCCTGCAATTCAGACTGCCAAGGAAATTGAGAGAAAGGGAGGCAGGAAGAGAGAAAAGAAAGTGTAAAGATAAAATTTTAACTCATGCTGTTACTTCACTTTTTATCTTATTTTCTTCGTTACAATTTTATCTTTTCACTTCATCTCTTCCTGCCTCCCTTTCTCTCAATATCGTTGGTGTTCTGAACAGCAGGGAGTGCTTTTAAGCTAATTTAGGTTGCTGTTAGTTGAAATAAATGATAGGCGTCCTTCATCCCGAGTGAGTCTTATTCTTTCTGCGGTGCGTGAATTTTATTAACACGCTCTTCAGTTACTTTGAAGGGTGTCATATGTTGCATAATAATTCAATATAAAATATTGCACCCAACGTTACAATGTGATGTTTAACCCTGTCCCAGAAATCACAAATAAATGCCAATATATCTATTCCTACAATCTTATCATTACTGAATGTGTCATTTACTTATTACCTCTATTTGACCTTTAGTGGTTGAAATGCAGAGTCATAAGCAGTATAAATATTTAAATTATTTTTGGCTGGAAACATACTGGGGCCTCAAAATATGTTTAATATATTCAGCTAATTGTGTATTTAATACAGCCCCTATATGGCACCAAACTACTGCGTATAACTCTAAATGTGTCTAGAAGCAATTTGTGCAGATGTTCTTTAATTATTAACGAAGTTTGACTGATATACAGCGTTTGTCCTACTTTTTGAACTTAAAAAAATGGAAGTTAGTATAAAGCTTTACTTGTGCATTATTAGTAGCATGTGTTTTACGTTCGATTTTATTCCTGAATACCTTTTACTTTTACCTTTTGGGAAGCCAATGCGGCTTCCTAAAAAAGAGAATGATTCTATTACAACATTCCTTTTCTCATATCTGGTGCTTCTAAGCAAACCTTAACAGTTAGTTGAATATTTTAGGTCATTCATCTCTATGCTATACAAAGTATGCAAATGAGTGCTTAATTAAGAGTAGCAACGCAGAGGAGGAATCGCTCTGGGGCTGTATAGGACAAAACACACACTTTAATTCTGAGGAAGAAATAAGTGAAATACTTGTTCTTCTGTTTGTCGCTGCTACAAAATTGACTTTTGTTTGCTTCCAAAGGTTCTCCCGAATAACTCAAATAAAGTACATTACTGTCTGTTCAATATCTCCTTAAATCAACAGGTTTTCTGCGTTTTAGTAGGTGTAAAAGCAACATTACATGAATCCTACCCCATAAGATGTGCGAAATGGGGCTTATGACTTCTGAAATATTCAGATTTCTGTGTCCTCATCGCATCTGAGTGAGGGAAGCCTTAAGTGCCAGATTTCCTCCTCTTGCAGAAAAATGCCACATTAATACAAATTTTTTTTTGTTGTCCCCTCATTGTTTTGTTTTCCTCAAAATCTAGGCATGCATTTTTACCTTCTCATTTTTTTTTTTTATTTTTTAAGTGCACATTTTGCTGGTTTCAATGTGGGTTTTTCTCAGTTTGGTATGGTTTAATTGTTACTTTAGCAACCTTCAACACACTTGTACTTTTGAACTGTGCACATGTGTGACTTGGGTGGCAAAGCTTCGCATTTGACATTAGTTGTGCATGTAAAATATCAGCACGTACTGATCCCAAATCCTTACTCAAATGGTTTTTCACTTGTGCGTTTCCTGACCAAATACTTCATGGACCAATCTGATATTTGTTTCAGATACCAAGTTGGTATCAAACAATATGATGGGTCATGACAGGAGGCCGAGAAGTCCAAAGGAGCTCGGGCAAGAGCAATCCCCAAATAGCACAACTCGCCGGTTTGGGACTGGGGCGGTACCGGTCTGCCGGTAAGATCCCACTGGGGCGACGCTGGAAATGCACCGCGGGGCGACAACGGGCCAGTGAGATTCCCAGTCACCGGCGAGTGACTCGAACTGACTGGGATGCCCGGCACTGGGCGTCCCAGCGAGTTCCCGGGAAGCTGCCAGCACAAATCCCCAGCGTAGTACCAGTAACGCGGTAGGATACCAGCAAGACCGCAGGCTAGCGGCCTCAAGCCATACATTTCCCAGGCTTGTTTTGTCCCAGCGAGTTCCCGGGCTGCTGCCAGCACAAATCCCCGGTGCACTACCAGCAGTACCGAAAGATACCAGCAAGACCCCAGGCTAGCGGGATAAAATCGTACATTTTCCGGTCTCGTCTTACAGCCTAACATGTGGTTTTGCGTGCAATTTACACCTGAATTAGAAATGATGTAGTTCATAAGAAGGGTAATTTTAACAACAAATGAGTGTAAACAATTATGTCGCACTGTACATGAAAGAAATTTCTGGCATAGGTATAACCTTTTTGGTAAAGCGGCTGCCACAGCCATTTGTCGCTCATACACATGGCAGCAAATAAAACATACAAAATTGTTACCGTAATTGTTTAATGTCAGCTCCAGTGAAGCTACAGCTTGGCTGGTAATCATAGGCTTGTCGCTAGAGGAGTGCGCTGGATGAAAGAGGCTGCATGTCACGGGCCTAAGAAATGTTCTTCACACTTTTCATGCAGCTTGTGATGCAAGTCGACCATGCACCCAGGAAGGGGAGTCCTTCATTAGAGCACCTGCAAAGAGAATCAACAGCACAGTAAAATGACAGGGTAAATCAATACCAGCTGCACATGATCATCCAGAAGTTCCAAACTGGGGCGAGGGCTTAAAAGGTTGAAACAGCGCAAAGGACGACGGACAGGGTAAAGGACACGGACAGAGCGCTGACTCGAAACCAAATTTTCATTGAACTCAACGGTGCAATATATACACACTATTGAGAACAAAAAGAAGAAAATCAGCCTGAAAAACACCCAAAACAAAAGCACAAAAACGAAGTATCACCTCTAAAAAGATAAAACCAAGCTAATCAAGTGGCCAGAAAATCAGGGGCATGAGACAAGAAGCCCATGTAAAAGAAAATCTTTTTGCAATTAATTCACTAATTGTCTTCATTTCATTTTGAATCTGGAAACTATATAAAAACAAAAATACTTTGATTGCCCTAAGGAACACCTGTTACAACACACTGGATGGCCAAGCGGCAAAAATGGCCCAGTTATCTCATAATCAAGGTCAGCTATTTGCATGAAGAAGGCCCACTTCAGAGAAAGGCTCGTGGATATCATCTACTTTAATTCAAAAGGGCGTGTCGAGAGACGGGCAAACTCGGCGGAGTAGTTGGCATGTAGTTTGACTTTGCCGTTCGTCCCGATAGGTGCTAGAGATCGAGCATTTTAAGGTAATAATTAGTAATTCATTAGGAATAATTCATTAGTCTTGCTGAGACAATGACAAATCATATCCTTGACATATTCGCGACTCCAGCAAAACGGACAGCACCAAGCGGGAAAACCGGGAACCAGCCAGAACAGGTCATTCTGCTCCTCTCCACGTCTCTGGCGGCTTTCGCGGACACGTGTTGTCGACGCGGTGGCGAACAATGTAATTTGACGAAGGTCCGAATATTTCTCAAGTTTGCCTGAGTGTTCATCAGTGTGATGAATCCTCATTAAATTGTTTTCTTCCTATCACGTGTTTGAAAGCCTGTTTACTCCACAACACACGGTCGCGTGCGTTCAATTTCTTGGATGGGGAGGAATCACGGAAAAGCGTTTTGATTTCTTCTCTGTCTCGAATGACATCCAAAGTGACGACTGCTCGGTAACTGACAACTGGTGTGTAGAACAGTGAACTGAGGACGACAGACAAGGTGTTTCACTGGAGGGAACCCCAATGCTGCAGTCAAGTGAATGGGAAGGTTCAATAGCTCCTTTCCTTGAATTTGGTTGTGTTTGATTAGCGTCAAGATTGAGCCACCCACGCTAGTCGGTGCATTGGCTATAGACGCTTTCAGCGCGTGCCGAAGTGAGCCGCCATAGCCGACCTTCTCTTGTCTTATCGAGATGCCAGGTCACTGAAGCGGGCGTTAACGGGTCTCCACAACGGCCTATGCTGGGGAGAAGGACACTGCAATACTTAAAATGGCAATAAACTCTCCTGCTGTGGTAATGATAAAGTGGAGCGAACGGAATAAGAGTCAACCAAAACTGGAGGTCGGTTATGGCAGCGCCCGTGCACAGCTGCCTGAAAGCTTCTATTCATCTTGGCTGCTTTTTGCCGAAAAAGCCTCTTGACCACACTGAAAAAGTTGGGCTGATTTCGCATCTACTTGATTCTGGAAAACCTGCTTGCTGCATACGATTAATGAGGTATATTGTCTGCTTTCAAAAAGGGGGGACTCGTCTCGCAAAGTTAGAAGCTGTGAAGACATTATGATCTATTGCGCCTCCAATATTTATAATATACCCTCGTGAAGACAGCAGCAATATTCGTCTACATTGCTCTGGTTTTCCGGCCACAAAAGATACTCTATTTTTCCATTCAGGATTTGAAGTCAAGTTTAATGCAGAGAGAGGGGTTCTGCGTGAATCTCCGATGAAGACTCTCTTCAAATTTGTCCGCAATCATCTCCGTGCTGCCGGCTAGAACCATATGGCTGAGTTTAGGTAGTATCTCTCTGTCTGTCAAATATACTTTGATTCAGCAGTTCACCTAATAGCTAGTCAAGTAAGCTCATATTTCAGCCCAAATAATATACTAATATCCCTTTAGTGGGACATGGTACGTAATATAATGCATAAGCCGCACATTCGTCAAAATGACTTCTCGATTCTCACTAAAACCTGAGTTAAAATACGAGTATCAGCTGCTTAAGCTCAAGAAGCTCAAGCTTGGCTCAACAAGCGCTTGCTTAATTTTCGTAATTTTCCTGCAGCCTGTGTTGCTGATCAAGCAGACGACTGGAGCTGTTTCTTAAAACGCACAAAAGCTCGATTTCGCCGGCAGATAAGTCGTATGGTTGAGGGATGCGAGTTAGCTGAAAATTACTGTGGGTGGAACGATTCTGTAGTCATCGCTGCTTTCCTTACCTGATCAAAACTGATTAGAGTCTATTACCGTTTCTCCGGAGCCCATAGCTTCGGTATTGAACGAAACCTCCGAAACAAAAGTTTGACATGAAAAGAACAAAAAAAGCACCGGGAAAACAAAACTATGTTCTGCAAGTTTATGTGCACCGGCTACACTTAACCGTTGCAGTTCAAGTGCCTATAAAATAGGGCATTAAACAAAGGAAAATTTGTTAAATTGAATGCGCTACCCGTTCAGGCGGCCGGGCCGAGCCGACACGACCTGTTCCCAGCCGCCATGTTTGTTTGGTGGTGGCGCCCCCTATAGGCTGCTGGAGTCGCGAATACAGCTCATTGTTGTACACATACTAATGAGATTGGGTAGACACATGTAAACATATAATAAATTGCAAAGTATGGCCCCTGTGTTCCCACATAATGGCAACCTGACTAAAACTCATCTGCAGACTTCACCAAATAAAAAATAGCGACTTACACAGAAACTATACCCGTTTTCACCTCAAGAACCGCAGTAAAACAAGTCCGGCGCCTCGCGGAGCATTACTAATTTACCTCTTTATGCGAATAATTAAGATATATGTAGGTGAATTTTAGATTAGATATATGTTATCTTATCAAGACGCACACGTTCCAAACGTCAAAAGCACCGCTTTTTCCTCCGACAAACAAATCTCGTAAGAACTACTTCGCGCAGCGTATGAACAATGCGCAAAACTTACTTTTTTCTTGAAGTAAAAACGGGTATAGTATATATTATTAGCGTCTACCATAAACTCACATTGAGTGTTTACCATCGGCATGCCCCATAGCCCTTGAAAATGCCAGCAAGCCTCACTTACCTTAAGCATGTGACATCATATGACAAGAAACATTCAGTCGTGATCATCATTAATGCCTACAGGTGTGAACAGTTCAGGCAAATCAATGGAAAGATAACAAATCAGTAGTGAGGCGGTGTACAGTGGCTGGTAGGTGCAGGGTAATATGTATGGGACATCTATTTTCTAATTAATATTGTTTATCTGGTCAATTTTCTTCACAGGCCAATCACATACTGAGACAAGGTTCTCAATACAGTGAAAAACAGGAAGGAGGACTGAGTTCCAGATTTAGTTTTGCACAAGCTATTTGGCAACTGACTTCTTCCTCTTAGAATTTATTGGAGTGGATCTGGGTATGATTATGTCTAGCCCGACAATACTGCTAGGAGCACCTTCAAAACCTTCAGAAAGGGGTAGAGGAAGTTTGCATCATAATTTCCGTATTGCGATGAGAGCTGCTTTTACTGACAATTGATGTGAGCAATGTCGGCTATCCTTCTGCCTGAAATATCTTTGCCTCAGCCACCCCCTATAAGAAAAAGTTTTAGCTGAGCGCTTTTTACGGCCCGCTCCGCTCAGCCACTAAGCAGGAAAGTAACCAGGCGCGCACGTAATGCTCAGTCGGCAGTGGTCATCGGGGTGCAGGAATGGTCTGCTCCATCGGCATCTGCGCTCCGACTGGCCGTTGCTGACTGAGCGTTGTGAGCATGCAGGTGCTTTCCTTTTGAGTGGAGCGGGTCGTAACAATGCTCAGATAAAACTATCTAATGTCTATTTCGCAGCCTCAACAGCCAAACGAGCAGTCTTCTTCCTCGCTTGCACAATATACCAAAATTGCACTGCTTACTGCTTTAGAGGCTTGTTGGCATGTTTCACACTCACTGTCGGCAGACAGCTAGGACTGTCGGTAAGCGATGAAAAAAAAGTGTGAAGACATATCATGCACGCCAAAAAAAAACAACATCAATGGGACTACACGAGACTGCATTAAAGTTGCCTATTGGGCCCGTTGTATACCGCAGAGCCACTGTGTGTGCACAAGTACTAGCTCTACATATACCGCTCAGCACACCACAGCTAGGCTGAATCACATAAGTGTCACACTTGCCGAGCTTGAAGTACAGTCGTGATCTCTACGAGTGTGAACAAGCGATCGTCGACTGCTCAGTACTGGGAGTATCATGCACCAGCGGACTTGCTCTCATTTTAAAATGCTTTGCGAACCAAGCATGGTGAGTCATCTGATAAGGAGAGAACGTCGACACGGACAGCACTGAGCAGTTGATAATCACCTGCTTACCTTCATATAGATCAAGTCTCTACCTGGCCGAAGTAGGCAGTATGTGTGCAGCAGAAACGGCTGTACTGAAATCTCAAAAGGATGAAAGATCAGAACAGGCTTGGTAAGGTTTCACGTTGCAAGTATGCCCATGGAAATTTCACTTTCTAAAACATAAACATGCATTTCAAATTGTCACCCAGGACAAGCTGCTATTACACAGCTGTATATATAAGCCAGCTTACCATCAACAACCTTTGCAGACTGCCATGGACCTGATCCTCGGCTCGGCTGGTGATGCAGGAACGAATTGGCCTAGTCGATGCTAGCTTCCGTTCGGCAAGGGCTGCACTGAGTATAAAGGTGAAAAAATTGTTAAAGATTATGTGAAACAAACAAAAGCAATCCTAGCATCCACAATTCGCTAGAGGCACTGAAAACAAAAATCAGAGGCTGGGTCAATTATGTTAATGCAATATACTTCGGACACATACCATGACTGCAGGTGAGATATTTGCTGCTTTCAATCTAGATCTGCTTGAAAATTTAAAAGCCAAATAACAAATGTTTTATACGCTGAAATATAATTGGATGGAACTACAAAATCTGAAGACTATTTCTGCAAATATGGTGCTATCCAGTACACCAGAGATGAGTGGAATTAGATTACAGCGTCCTCCTTATAAAGATTGAAGCAAAACAAGTATAGAGTCTGCCGTGCCACTAAGTAAAACCTCGTTAATTCGGATCTCGAGGGACCGGCAAAAATGTCCGAATTATCCGAAAGTCGAAATATCGAAAGGACAAAGAAAGCTGCGCAAAAACGTTTCCCTGTGACATACCTTTATTTTGAGAAGAAATCTGTTATTACCGCCTGCTTCTGGACGGCACTTGGGCAGAGACGGCAACTTTCCGTAGCGCGGTCGAGTGCTCCACCGCACTCGCACTGTCGGAGCTACGCATCCTGTGCGCTGACAATGTAGCACAGCAAGGACTCTTCTAGTTTCGGGTGCACCACCTTCCAAGGCCGCTTTCTTTTCGCGTTGAACTTCTCGCTCTCGAAAGCCCGGAGGATATCGGCCACAATTTTTACGTACGTGGCCAAAGTGCTTTTCTTGACGTCGCAACTTTCCATCACTTGTCGAGAGACGCCGCCCTCCAAGGCCCTCAGTATTTCCACTTTCGTCGCTAAATTCTTAGCCTAGCACAGCTGGAACGGAAAACGAGTAGCACAACTGCCCAGTAATCGAAGCGGCGAAATTGCGACACCCGGCGCTATTTTTTCCAAGCGCCGATAGCGAGAGTGCCAGTCACGTTGCATTTTCAATGCGGGGGTGGCCGGCGAAAAATTGAGGGATAGGATAGTTGTTAAAATGGCGGGCTTTAGGATCCCCGCGTTGAGGCATAAAACGTGACTCACTCTCGCTATTGGCACGCTCGGGAACAATAGCCCTGCGTGTCGCGATTTTGCCATTCCGGTCGTCGGTCACTTGTGCTACCCATTTTTCGTTGCAGCAATGCTTCTGCCGCTTCCGTGCCAGGAGAGTAACGCGTTGAAGCACGGCGATCCAGGGGAAAACTGGTGCGAAACACGGAGAACCGGAAGAGCGAAGAACCATGGGAAAACCGGAAAAACCACGTGTGCACTTCGGATGGATAGCGGTCATACCTTTTAGAACAGACGGTAGCTAGCGCCACCTGCCGAATTCGTCCGAATTAACCATGGTGCGCCGCGTTCCCTCCGAATTAATGAGCGTTTGCTGCCATTGACTAATACATACGTTTGACGGGATCGGATCGGCAGTTCAAATTATCCGAATTAGCGGGGGTTGAATTAACGAGGTTTTACGTACAACAGAAACGACTCTACTGTGATCTCGTGGAGATCAGACATCGGAGCAGGCATGAAGGATTTGGCACGAGAAATATGCCAATATCATTATTCATTTTTGCAACATTAAAATGACTCTGAAAGTGCGACCAGCTGCAGGGTGTATTCACGTAAATCTTGGGAGTGCTGAATTGTACGCACAGTGCCCTGGTTGTGTTCATGTGCGATATATGACCAAATACCATCAAGACCAATATTGCAAACCTCTCCGAAAACCAATGTGTTCGGTGGCGAACAGCGTGAGTGGCGCTGTTCACCTCTCTTGCCGTTCATTTGTGTTTGTGTGTTGCCACTTCCAATGGGGACGCTTCAGCCATTATTGGGAACACTAAATAAACAAATAAAAATACAAACACAACACACACAGCAATACTGGCAGCGAGTCGAGACACACTTCTGTTGTAAACTCATCATTCCGCTAATGAATGGGATGCGCAATTCCCCTACAGGATTTCATTCCACGTGAGTGGCATCGGAATTGCTAAAGGCCAGTCCATAAACACAGTCTGTGTTAAAAATAATCCTATCAGCAATAAGTTGCTATTATATTGCTCAATATATAGAGCACCGTACCATGAACAGCCTTGGCAGTCTTCCATGAAGCCTGGCCTTCAGCAGAGGAAGCTGTCATTCTGTGTCGTCTCAGGACACTCACATCAAAATGGCGAAAGTGAATGCCAACTTCTACTTGGTAAGGACTGCAGTAAGTATAAAGATGAAAACATAGATTAGAATATACGATAAAAAATATCATGGACCAACTTGAAAAAAGTGCACAAAAAGACAAGGACAAAAGGACAGGAACACATAGGACGCAGACTGGTGCACACTCACAACTTTATCTATTGAACATAAAAGAAAAAAAGAAAAATGATCAGAGAAATCAGGAAGGCTGTGTTCGGAGAACGTGAGCTTCAGAAACCGAGGCGTGAGCAAAAGATGTCAGCTAGATTGTTTTACACACATTTTGGAATTAACAACCGCCCTTTCATGTAATAAGGTGGTGAGTTCTTTCTAATTGAACATCCTGAAAAATAACAGACAAAAAACAAGGAATAAAGGAGAGGAATACATACACTATATACGAGTGTATACTCCCACCTCACAAATTGGAGAAGAAAAAAAAATAAAGAATGCGGAAGGAGCTTTAGCAAAAGATCGAACAGGTCCAAGTGGAATGTGCTAACTCCACCCATATGCATAAGACTGTAAACACGACTTTCTTGGCAGCTCAGGTGACAGACGGATGTGCGGACACAAGGCCTAAAATAATCCCCTTGTATGTTTTTCACAGTATCTGCTAATTATTCACGTTTTCTCTAGAAGCCTCGTCCCACTAGAGCGACAAACACCGATTTTTGCCCGACGACACCAAAAAGTTCCGTGTCATCAATGCTGTCCCACTGCAACGGCCAACGCCCGCGACAATCGCCGACAAACGATCGACGACGGACGAGTTCTTGTCTGTTGTTGGACTTGAAGCGCAGCAAGCAGTCCCACCGAGGAACACCTCTCGGATACAAACTTATCCTCCTCGCCCGCTTGTGCCCTCTGTTGCCTCTCTTTCCACCCTTCTACCCTTCCTCCCGTGGCTTGCTCGGCCGCTCGACCTTCAGAGAAGCCCTTGGCGGCCTCTCCTCGTTCCCGCAGTTCCGGTCCCTCGATTGCTCATAGTGGTCGCGGGCGCGGCTTGCTTGCTGGCGCTGGGCAGTCATGTTGCGAAAGGGTTGTCTGTGGCTGGTTTTGCTCGCAAAAACTTGGTGCGCGATTTGGTGCTTCAAGATACCGAGGTCTACGCCCCTGCATCAGGATGGATACACCCATGTTCGAGGACTGACCAAAGACCGCTCACCACGAAGTAGGACACGACGTTCCGCGGCTAGCCATTCCGGCAGACGAGACTTGTCATCACGTTCTGTGATAATCGGGATGCCGTATTGTCCCCCATAAAACGCCTGCCCTCGATCATTCGGATATGAAGTTTCAAACATCCTCAAAATCGGGGTGAAATCCCTTGGTGGTCACCTAGAATTTCTCGAACGACCAAAAAAAAGGGAACGATTCGGTTTCTAGTTCAGAAAAAGTTTGGTGTCGATTGTCACGACTGTTTGTGGAAAATCGCCAACGGCAAATGAAGACAAGCGGAAGCTTTAATCAAGAAATAAAGTAATCGTCTCCACTTTCACCGTGTTTGTCGGCGCGTTTAATGCCCAAAGAGCAAAATATGAAAACCGCGTCGCCAGACTGTTTATCTGTGTATTTTGAAGTGTTTTGTTGACAACTCCAGTCCCACTAGGAAAGAAGTTTCCTTGTCCCCGTGTCCTGCGTCGTGTCCGCCAGGTGGGACAGCGTGCGTCGTGTGTCGCTGTCGTTTGTTGTTGTCCGTCGTTCTAGTGGGACGAGGCTATAAGGATGACACACGAGCAGTGTAAATAATGCATAAGTAGGTGACGATTCATCGTAGATTTTAGAGAGAGATTGAGCTGTCTTTATGTATTGGCCATCAATCTGTTGCCTTAACAGACAAGGAAATTATGGTTTTAAATCTGCTCTTGCTAATGGGTGAATCGGCGCATTCCACTTGGGCCTGTGCTTGAGCTCCTTCCGCATTCTTTATTTCTTCCTTCTCTGTTTATGCGAGTCGAGAGTCTGCGCTTGCGTATGGTTTACGCGTTACTCTGCTTGTCTCCTTGACTCTTTGTGGCGAACTGTTTTCCAAGGTGTTCAATTAGTACAAGTTCACCACATTACTACCATCATGAAACAATTAAAAACAATTACAACCTACACCATTCGCTAAAGGCTGTACCAAACGGAAAAAAAATAAAAACAGGGATTGGGTGAGGTATGTCTAACGCTATATACTTACACTGAACAAAATATACCTCCCGTAAACTGTCGAGACACTACCTTAATTCAGGACATACTTGTAAATTTCCCCAGAAGCCCAGGAGCAGCATCAAAAATTATTTCGCGGGCACAAATTTTTGCGATCAGGAGCAGTATGATGTGCAAATCAACATGGGATGAATTCATCGCGGCACCAATTTTTAACGATTCTTTTCTGGTAACGAATCACGAAAATGAAGCCGTCTGCAGACGACTGGGCGGCGGAAGCTACGAACTTGCTCGATCAATCGATCTCTGCCTTTTGCCTGGCCCAGCTCTCCGGACGCAAATACGCACACAGCGCGGTGCCCGTCCGCCTAAGCTCTAACCTAGAGGCGGAGGGGCACCGCGCTCTTCCAGACATTCTAGTTTACCAGTGAACAATACGGTGGAGGGAGGCAATCAAACAACCCCCCTTCCCCTTTTCGCCTCCACCCGCCGGCCACGCGCCTGCCGCTGCCGCGGCCCCCCCCCCCCCCCCCCCTCCCCGCCCATCTCCCCAAAAGTTCCGCCGCTACTGATGAACCTGGAGCGAGTATGCAGCCTATTTGTGAGCGAACAAAAACAGCCTCGCATTACCCCATTCGCGCACAATTAGCAATACTGGTGAAAGCAAGCGATCTAGACAACAACAAGGATTTTGAACGGAGGAAAGAATAATCTAGCCCTAACACACAAAGAAAGGAACTTACTTTGGAACGACCGTGCCATGATCTTGGCTGTTGAGCAGATTTGACGTAGTTCCACGGCTCACAGTCGCTTCCTTCTTTTCTGGACATATTTGAAACTAAGGTAAACTCCACGCATCACGACTAATCGGTAAATTGACCTGAGGACAGAGATATGAAAACCCGCACGGCCGGCAAAACGTGCGAAAAGAGGGCTGTGGATTCGATTGGATTGCATTCCTTGGCTATTATGGACGTCTAGCGACTTTACGGAAGCTATGTTCGCGTATCTTACTCACGCTTGCAATAAAACGGTCAGCAAAGCGCAATAAAAAAACTATTAGGAACTACTGTAATAATAACTTATTGAGCATGTAAGCATTGCCACTATATTAGAAATGCGTCCTGAACACGTAGCACAAAATTAAATACGAAACTAACCGCACTATGTCTCAAAACGAATGAAGCACACATATAACTTTCTAATAACAACGACCATACCGTTGGTCGGTTTGGCCTTGTTGGTTAACGCGCGCTGCTGATGATCTTGTGGTCGGTGGTTCGAATCCCAATAGACCGGATGGATGGATGGATGGATGGATGAATACGGCTGAGCCCTTTGGATCGGGCGGTAGCTTACGCCACCTAACCATTTTGTTTTACACTTAAGCATAGAATATTGAAATGTGAAATATATATTCAGTCCGCAGTGCGAAGAAAATGAGGCCATGAAACCCCCTTGCCATCAGTAAATAAGAAAATACCTAGTTTTCTCTCGATTTCTGCTACCATTCACTTAATCTTTGCTTGGTAATCTCTACAGTCTTGAAATCCACTCTCCCTTCGCTGTCTCTAAAACCCAATGACTTTATTAAATCTATGTTGTCTTCGGTAGGCATAGGGTGAAGCCCTTTACAGTAGAGTATCAAGTGCTCAGCCGTCTCGTCCTCCTCTCCACAAGCAGTGCACACTGTATCCATTTCTTGGTACTTCACTTTGTATGTTCTAGTTCGCAGAACACCCGTCCTTGCCTCAAACAGCAATGAGCTTCCCCTAGAATTGTCATAAATGCTTTCTTTGGCAATAACTGTTTTGTTTAATCTATAGCTTTCCAGAGCCGTCTTTGTCTGCATTCCTTCTAGCCACCGATCTCTTTCTGTGGCCTTAACTTTCTTCTTAACTGAGACTTGCTCTTCCGTATCTTCGCTATAGCCCAAAAACTTTCCTCTTAATTTCCTAGTGCGCTGTATCCACTTTGCGTCTACACTCCTCATGTATAAATAGCTGAAAACCTTTCGTGCCCATTGCTCCCCATCCATTTGCCTCAACCTATCCTCAAATTCTATCTTGCTCACCGCTTCCCTGCTCTCAAATGACGCCCATCCCATGTCTCCTTGTACTCCCTGGTTTGGCGTTTTGCAATGTGCCCCCAAAGCTAGTCTACCTACTCCGCGCTGTTTTATTTCTAGTCTCGCATGCACTTCGAATTTCATGCATAGCACTGCGCTTCCAAAAGTCAAGCCAGGCACCATGACTCCTTTCCAAATCTCTCTCACCACCTCATACCTGTTGTAATTCCAAAGTGCTCTATTTTTCATTACCGCTGCATTTCTGTTGCCCTTACCTATTATATACTTTTCATGCTCTCTGAGATATACAGATTCGCGCGCCATCTATCGGACGTGGCGCCAACCGTCCCTCCGACGCCATCTTTGAGGCGAGAGGCAAAGCGCTGTGGCCGTTTGCGGCGCGTGAAAGCGACGCTCAGCGACCGCGCGACTGCTCTGTTCCGCTATCGTATTCAACAAGGAAAAATGAAAAACAACCGATGTAAAGATTCGAATCCTAATGTTTTCTTTTCAAGTTAAAGGTATTGTAGCCAACGTTTTAATAGCCGTAGCGCTTTCCTACACTATTCATGCTCCTAACAAGAGCCACCCGCACGTTAGTGTTGTGTGCTTTTAGAAGGCTTTTAAACCGCTTTTAATATATGACACTTTCCACAATGGCATGAAGGGCTCATGATAATTGCATGTAACAACAGCGAGCATCTATTATTTGATGTGATTTTTTGGGAGCTCGATGTTGGCTAGCATCGTACCTTCGCTCGCGCAGAGGAACGGAGAGGTCCAGTCAGCATCACTCAGATACACTTGTTCGAGATTTTTTTTTTTTTTTCTTATTCTCGCTCAAGTCTTTTACATCCGATTGAAGGCTGATGCAAAGTGCAGAAGAGCTTGGCAACGTTACAACTTCGTTTAACACATGAAGGATAAAGACAACGATGCTAAAAAGCGAAGGTGAACGCCCGCTTACTTTACGCTGTATCATTATTATCACGCGACTGTTACATTTCGAGCAACATTTTCGAGATGTAGACGAAAGCATAGAAGCGGGCTCTTCTTGTCTGCTAACCTGGACCTGTTGGCGAGTTCAACAGTCGCGCTTGCTCGCTTCCCAACAAATCGGGCTCGCGCTGCGGGAGGAGCTTTTTTATTTGGAGCCAATACTGCAAGCAGCCACTTTTATGAGCACTGGTCATATTCTATTGCGAGTAAGCATGAAATTTAACTCTATGTAACCGCGCTACCAGGAGGAGCACATTAAAATGTCGCTGACATTTATTAATGCACTTTCTCTCAAGGGGCCAAGGAGTATATATGCGCTAGTACTGAATTTATTTGTTGGTATTATTATTATGATTATAAAAGAAAAATGTTCCAACTTTCCGTGAAATCGCTTCTTTTTTTTTTTTCATACGTTATATTCCGCATACTTGCATTGCCGCGACACGCCGGTCATTTCCTTTCACAATTTTGTGCCTCGCATACGCTTTGGTAAGCATGCTAGTGTTGATCTTCAGCGTTTTTTTTTTATTTTTCACCTGCGATAACAAATACTACTATCGTAAATTTGTGATGTATTATACGCTCTCCTTATAATGATGTTCTGAGCTACCATTCGATGATCTCCGCAAGAAACTAAATAAAAATCAATGTAATATATTTGTTTTCATGCCTTTTTTTATATGTGTGTTTGTGTGTGTGCGCGCGTGTGTGTGTGCGTATGTGGAATCGTATCTTCAATATTCCTAAGGTTAAGACAACGGGAACCAAAATTTAATGTTCAAGGCCGCAATCATAGAATTCTGCAATTCGGGTCTGCACAGGCTGGGTCAATGCGCACTGGGTGAAGAACTCCTCGCATTATTTAGACCCGCAGCCGCAAATGCCAATAAAAACACACTATCACACAGTAGCTGACGGCTCTGCTAAATATATCATATAAATCGTCTTTGTGTGAACAGGCATAATTGGCAGATCAGGCAACTTAACGCACGGTCCTAAAACAAGTGCATGAGTCGGCCTGTTCTGGTGCTGGAATGAAGCTCATTCTTATAAAAAGAGATTCTTAGTGAAACCGCTGAAAACAAACTTGAGCTTAGCATTCACAAGTTATTCTCCTCGAGCAAGTAACACCATCAATATACAAAAAAAACGTAATAAAAGAAAAGCGCAGGAACATGCATGAACGCAGAGGTGTTCGTACTACGGCGGGCGGCGGGGAGGAGAAGCCTCAAAGATGGCACCGAACCTCTGATAATACCCGTGGCCGCCGAGAGATGGCGCTAATAATGAATAAGATCTATTGAGCGAAGTTTTTTTTATTATTATATTTTTATTGTGCTTTTTATTTGTTTTTATTATTTCAAATATTTGCTATGTTTTTCGCAGTCGCCGGCCCCCTACTTTAGGGTAAAAATCACGCAGAATGTGAAAATAAAAAGAGCGACCCCAAATTTGAATTGATGCAATGCACACACCGTGGCCCTCTTGTTTTGCCGGGATAAATCGCTCCCTCCGTGCTAACAGGTGGGGTGGTGTGGTACGCAAACAGCGCAAGTGGTTTCATCGAAGTAAAGAAGCTAATAATAACGGGAATATTGAGTGCAAAATGGTAAAATGTGTAAGTGGTCAAACTTGATGCAGCCGAAGTTTGTCTGAAGGCGGTCATCTTTACCCACTATTAAAACAAAAATACCGCTATTTTAAGGAAGTTATTTACCTTAGCTCATAGCGCGCTGCGTATTAAGTACACTTCTTTATTTTCTGACTTCCGGAAAGTAGTACTTAATTTTTGTTCTGGTACATCAGTGATATCCCTCGCCTGCCGCCTGGTTTTACTTATCGAGGTTGCGCTCCGCAGTTTTACTTTTTTTATTAGGCCTACTCATGTTTTCATTCCTGAGATCGAAGAACAGTCCGGATAATTAAACTAGCTTTTAGAAGCGGCATCGTTCGGCTTTATAACATTTATGTTTCGTGGCGTCAAGGGGTCACGTTCACAAACCCGGCAGTGTAAACATCAACAACGCATTTGTGTTTCCCGTTTTACCGTGCTAAAAAAAAAGTTTTTATATTTACGTTGTTTTGGTGCGGTATGTCGTATAACATAAGCTATCGGGGGACAGATCGTCTGCCTATGTGATTATTTGAAAAATTTCTGTTAGATGGTCGCAACTACCACCGAAAACAGTCGATTCTTGCCTGAAGTAGCATATTTTCACACTCAAATAAAATCACCAATAACATGATCTCAGGAGAGTTGTGTACCTCTCGTAGCGTCATAAGCAATACACACATCTCTTTCTTGTCCAGATTCTGGAAAGTAATGCGTATTATTGTTTTTGTAACTCAAAGCGCGTGCTCAATCATGCCACGTGTTTGTTAATTGTTGTTGTTGTTGTTCTTCATTCGGATTCTCCGCTATACCACTTTTATTTTATTTTTTTATCAGAGCCAAACACGTGAGTATACCGCCGACCTTAAGTATAGTACATCAAATTAAACTAGCTTCCTGAAAAAGTATTGTTCGGCGTTGTGTAATTTATTTTTCATGGCGTAGATGGTCAGATTCTCGAATCCTGAACTGCAAATTTTCCTCGCCCATTGTTTTTTCTCGCGTTTACGCGACAAAACACGTCAGCCTTGCCATGCTGGGATCAAATACACCAGGGTCGGCAGTTATTTGCGAAGGATTGACTAACGCGAATATTTCCACTCGCTATTCATGAATTGCAGCAGTTCGGCAGAATTTGAATGACTTGACTGCATAGCAAAAACGGCAAAAAAAAATAAAATAAAACGATGTCGGTCAGTAAACGGAACTTCCGTGGCGGGGCTCGCCAGTCTGAACAGCAAAGCGCCGATGCCGGCCAGTCACTGAACTTCCATGTAAATACTGGCCATCAAAGACAGCAAAGTACCGATGCCGGACAGTTACTGAACTTCCATGTAAATACTGGCCATCAAAGACAGAAAAATACGGCTGCCGGCCAGTTACTGGAACCTCCATGGAAAGACTGGCCAGCAAAGACAGCAAAACCCGATGCCGGCCAGTCACTGCAACTTCTTCGGCTGAACTGGCCAGTGAGCTAGACGAAACACCGACGCCGGCCGGGGCCGGTAGCTCACCGGCGCCAATGACGCATCTTAGTTTCGGGCACGGCACCGAAACTAGGATGCGTCACTTATACCCTCTTACTTCTCAGGTCGCTGCTGCCAGTGTCATCCTCACCGTGCTGCTGGCCTCGCCGATTTTTACCGCGCACGATGTCCTAACCGGTCCCGCCGCGGTACACCACCGCTTTTCACCGTCGACTTGACAGTGCTGTGGATTGGTACCGTCTTCGTCAACTGTGGCGGACTCTCTAAAGTTCAACTGGCAACACTTGCCGGTATCACCTGACGAAGTGGGCGTGGCAAGACTACAAAACCGGCTGCACTCATCGGAGCTACTCGGGCACGGCACCGAAACTAGGATGCGTCACTTATGCCCTGTTACTTATCAGGTCGCTCTTGCCAGTGTCATCCTCACCGTGCTGCTGGCCTCGCCGATTTTTACCGCGCACGATGTCCTAACCAGACCCGCCGCGGTACACCACCGCTTTTCACCGTCGACTTGGCAGTGCTGTGGATTGGTACCGTCTTCGTCAACTGTGGCGGACTCTCTAAGGTTCAACTGGCAACACTTGCCGGTATCACCTGACGAAGTGGGCGTGGCAATACTACGAAACCGGCTGCACTCATCGGAGCTACTCGGGCACGGCACCAAAACTAGGATGCGTCACTTATACCCTGTTACTTCTCAGGTCGCAGCTGCCAGTGTCATCCTCACCGTGCTGCTAGCCTCGCCGATTTTTACCGCGCACGATGTCCTAACCAGACCCGCCGCGGTACACCACCGCTTTTCACCGTCGACTTGGCAGTGCTGTGGATTGGTACCGTCTTCGTCAACTGTGGCGGACTCTCTAAAGTTCAACTGGCAACACTTGCCGGTATCACCTGACGAAGTGGGCGTGGCAATACTACGAAACCGGCTGCACTCATCGGAGCTACTCGGGCACGGCACCGAAACTAGGATGCGTCACTTATACCCTGTTACTTCTCAGGTCGCAGCTGCCAGTGTCATCCTCACCGTGCTGCTAGCCTCGCCGATTTTTACCGCGCACGATGTCCTAACCAGACCCGCCGCGGTACACCACCGCTTTTCACCGTCGACTTGGTTCAACTGGCAACACTTGCCGGTATCACCTGACGAAGTGGGCGTGGCAATACTACGAAACCGGCTGCACTCATCGGAGCTACTCGGGCACGGCACCGAAACTAGGATGCGTCACTTATACCCTGTTACTTCTCAGGGCGCTGTTGCCAGTGTCATCCTCACCGTGCTGCTGGCCTCGCCGATTTTTACCGCGCACGATGTCCTAACCAGACCCGCCGCGGTACACCACCGCTTTTCACCGTCGACTTGGCAGTGCTGTGGATTGGTACCGTCTTCGTCAACTGTGGCGGACTCTCTAAAGTTCAACTGGCAACACTTGCCGGTATCACCTGACGAAGTGGGCGTGGCAATACTACGAAACCGGCTGCACTCATCGGAGCTACTCGGGCACGGCACCGAAACTAGGATGCGTCACTTATACCCTGTTACTTCTCAGGTCGCAGCTGCCAGTGTCATCCTCACCGTGCTGCTAGCCTCGCCGATTTTTACCGCGCACGATGTCCTAACCGGTCCCGCAGCGGTACACCACCGCTTTTCACCGTCGACTTGGCAGTGCTGTGGATTGGTACCGTCTTCGTCAACTGTGGCGGACTCTCTAAAGTTCAACTTGCAACACTTGGCGGTATCACCTGACGAAGTGGGCGTGGCAAAACTACAAAACCGGCTGCACTCATCGGAGCTACTCGGGCACTGCACCGAAACTAGGATGCGTCACTTATACCCTGTTACTTATCAGGTCGCTGTTGCCAGTGTCATCCTCACCGTGCTGCTGGCCTCGCCGATTTTTACCGCGCACGATGTCCTAACCGGTCCCGCCGCGGTACACCACCGCTTTTAACCGTCGACTTGACAGTGCTGTGGATTGGTACCGTCTTCGTCAACTGTGGCGGACTCTCTAAAGTTCAACTGGCAACACTTGCCGGTATCACCTGACGAAGTGGGCGTGGCAAGACTACAAAACCGGCTGCACTCATCGGAGCTACTCGGGCACGGCACCGAAACTAGGATGCGTCACTTATGCCCTGTTACTTATCAGGTCGCTGTTGCCAGTGTCATCCTCACCGTGCTGCTGGCCTCGTCGATTTTTACCGCGCGCGATATCCTAACCAGACCCGCCGCGGTACACCACCGCTTTTCACCGTCGACTTGGCAGTGCTGTGGATTGGTACCGTCTTCGTCAACTGTGGCGGACTCTCTAAAGTTCAACTGGCAACACTTGCCGGTATCACCTGACGAAGTGGGCGTGGCAATACTACGAAACCGGCTGCACTCATCGGAGCTACTCGGGCACGGCACCAAAACTAGGATGCGTCACTTATACCCTGTTACTTCTCAGGTCGCAGCTGCCAGTGTCATCCTCACCGTGCTGCTAGCCTCGCCGATTTTTACCGCGCACGATGTCCTAACCGGTCCCGCCGCGGTACACCACCGCTTTTCACCGTCGACTTGGCAGTGCTGTGGATTGGTACCGTCTTCGTCAACTGTGGCGGACTCTCTAAAGTTCAACTTGCAACACTTGCCGGTATCACCTGACGAAGTGGGCGTGGCAAAACTACAAAACCGGCTGCACTCATCGGAGCTACTCGGGCACTGCACCGAAACTAGGATGCGTCACTTATACCCTGTTACTTATCAGGTCGCTGTTGCCAGTGTCATCCTCACCGTGCTGCTGGCCTCGCCGATTTTTACCGCGCACGATGTCCTAACCAGACCCGCCGCGGTACACCACCGCTTTTCACCGTCGACTTGGCAGTGCTGTGGATTGGTACCGTCTTCGTCAACTGTGGCGGACTCTCTAAAGTTCAACTTGCAACACTTGCCGGTATCACCTGACGAAGTGGGCGTGGCAAAACTACAAAACCGGCTGCACTCATCGGAGCTACTCGGGCACTGCACCGAAACTAGGATGCGTCACTTATACCCTGTTACTTATCAGGTCGCTGTTGCCAGTGTCATCCTCACCGTGCTGCTGGCCTCGCCGATTTTTACCGCGCACGATGTCCTAACCAGACCCGCCGCGGTACACCACCGCTTTTCACCGTCGACTTGGCAGTGCTGTGGATTGGTACCGTCTTCGTCAACTGTGGCGGACTCTCTAAAGTTCAACTTGCAACACTTGCCGGTATCACCTGACGAAGTGGGCGTGGCAAAACTACAAAACCGGCTGCACTCATCGGAGCTACTCGGGCACTGCACCGAAACTAGGATGCGTCACTTATACCCTGTTACTTATCAGGTCGCTGTTGCCAGTGTCATCCTCACCGTGCTGCTGGCCTCGCCGATTTTTACCGCGCACGATGTCCTAACCAGACCCGCCGCGGTACACCACCGCTTTTCACCGTCGACTTGGCAGTGCTGTGGATTGGCACCGTCTTCGTCAACTGTGGCGGACTCTCTAAAGTTCAACTGGCAACACTCGCCGGCATCACCTGACGAAGTGGGCGTGGCAAGACTACAAAACCGGCTGCACTCATCGGAGCTACTTGGGCACGGCACAGAAAACTAGGATGCGTCACTTATACCCTGTTACTTCTCAGGTTGGTGTTTTTTCGACGTCTTACCGAGATAACAATGTCTGTGTCGTTGCGGTGTCGTGCCCTTCCGACGTGTACAAGCGTTTGATTCTTATCTGGCGTAATTTATCCCAGTGTGCTGCGAAGATGTCCTCTATCGCTGATTTTGTAGCCAACTCGCTTTTACTGTCCGGGGATATTGAAACTAATCCTGGCCCGGATACCCTTGTTTCTGAGGATACCTCCCCGCTTTCTCAGATTCTCGCCTCGTTAAACGGCCTTTCTGCAGGGCAAGCAGCAATTTTAAATGAGGTAAAATCATTACAAGAGAAACAAAAATAAACTGACAAAGTTCTTGGGGACTTGAGGGCACAAATGAAAGCTATTGAACGAGATGTCTCTGCCTTAAAAGTGATAAAAGATGAAGTCGCTTCAATGTCCACAATGAATGCAAGAGCCAGTGCAGACCTTGAACGTGTAATGCAGAAGTGTGAGAACCTAGAAAACCAGTCTAGACGTAAAAATCTTTTATTTTTCAACCTTTTTGACGTTCGCGTTGAAACGTGGGCAAAATCCGAGGAAAGCGTGAATGCCTTCTGCAACGAAATGCTTGGCGTCGCTATTCTCCCTCCTGCTATCGAGCGTGCTCACAGGCTTGGCTCTTTTCGTGAAAACCGAGCGTCTCCGAGGCCTCTCATTGTAAAATTCAAATCGTAGAAAGAAAAAGAGCTGATCTTGTCCAAGGCGTTTAAACTAAAGGGAACTAGCTTCCGGTTAAGCGATGATTATTCAATCGATGTCCGTAATGCAAGAAAAGAACTTGTCACGTTCGCAAAATCTAAAGGACACGATTTTAAGCTTCGGCATGACAAGTTGATAATGGGGAACTTAAAGTACATTTACGATAAACAATCTAACTCAGTGAAAGCACTCCCTGCATAGCAGTCGCACGGTCATCAACCGCGTTGCTCCTCCCCCGAAAGCTGCTCTCCCCCCGTTTCAAGTCTAAATTTTTTCGTTGCCAACACAAGAAGTGTTTATACAAAGCAAGACAACCTTCTTGCGGCAGTCCAGTCATGCTCAGCCGACGTTATCATTTTAACAGAAACTTGGCTCACAGATGATATCTCAAACTCGGAACTAACCATACACCCCTCACATTTTATTTTTCGTAATGGCAGAGCAGGCCGAAAGGGAGGAGGTGTGCTTTTGGCAGTCAAAAAGACATACCGTATTGATTGTTCTGATACTGTTCCAACCTTTGAAGCCGTTTGGGTTAGAATAAAAATGCCTGCCATGTTTATTAGTGTTTTGTTCCACTATTTTATGATTTTCTGGAGTCTTTTGTTCGTTTGTACCCAAATGATGTACTTGCTATTTCTGATGATTTCAAATACCCTGAAATTAAGTAGTGCCTTCTGTCTGATAAAATACCATTTTTATCGTGGCAAAACCTTCCAAAACAATCTCGGGATTTTGTTCACGTTATATACTCTTTTGCACTTTCTCAAATTGTTAATAAATCCAGTCGCGGTGAAGCCATGCTTGACCTTTTTTTTATATCAAAACCCGATATAGTTGCAAATACTGTGTATATGGAACCATTAAGTGATCACATATCCATTAATGTTGAACTTTTCATTCCATCATGTAAGCAACCTCTTCGGGCAAAAACAATTTCCAGTTACTCAAGGGCAAACCTCGACGCTATTAATCAACACTTTTCGCTATTTTCAGCTTGGTTTTTAGAGGAATATGACTCTAGGTCTCTGAATGAAAACTGTTTTTTGTTTAAGTGTAAATTGCTTGAGTTGTGTGACAAATTTATTCCAAAACTAACCATTCACACGTCGTTTTCAAACCCGTGGTTTTCAACACGTTTGAAGAGGTTGCTAAATAAAAAGAATAGACTTTTTCGCGCCGCAAAGGCGTCTCAGACTGCTATCTCATAGTTTAAATACAAGGAGTGTTATTTAACTTTCAAATATGAAATAAAAAATGCGAAAGATAAGTTTTTTATCTTTGATCTTTGTAATATACTAAAAACAAACCCCAAAAAGTTTTGGGCCGCTGTAAATCCAAAGCAGGTAAAGGACTCGGTCAGCTTGAGTGACGCCTCTGGAAAAAGTTTATCGACAGCCGAGACTTGCGAGCTGTTTTGTACTTTCTTTAGTGAAGTGTTCACTGATGAAGTTTTTCCATTACCCTTTTACTGCCCAGAATATCTTATAACTACCCAAATAGATAAGATCATTGTAACAAATGAGGGAATTTCAAAATTAATATCAAATTTACCATCTAACTCGGCTCCCGGTCCTGACCTTATAACTACAAAGCTGCTCAAGATTACAAGCGACATATCAAGTGTACTTTTATCCCGCATATTTCAAAAATCCCTTGACTCGGGTGCTGTTCCGGCTGACTGAAAATCTGCAATGGTTGTCCCAATTTTCAAAGATGGCGCAAAAGATGTCCCTACCAATTTCAGACCCATAGCCCTAACCTCTGTTGTAAGTAGATTGATAGAACATGTCGTTTATTCTAATGTAATAAATTATTTATGTGTAAATAATATGCTCGTCTCAAACCAGCACGGTTTCCGGCGGTCGTACTCCTGTGAATCTCAACTTTTTGAATTTTTAACGGACATCCTCGATAACCTACATAAAAAAACATGAAACTCATGCAATCTTCAGTGATTTAAAAAAAGGCGTTCGATACAGTCCCACATTGCCGTCTTATACAAAAATTAAAAGCACTTAAAGTAGAAGCGACCGTAATAAACTTGATTGAAAACTTCCTTTCAAAAAGAACACATAACGTTGTTATAGACAACGATTGTTTGTTACAAAAACTTGTTAAATCGGGAGTACCGCAGGGAACCGTGCTGGGACCATTGTTGTTCCTAATTTACATAAATGACCTGCCAGATCTTCTCAATTCCACTATCAAATTATATGCGGACGACTGCGTGATTTATAAAAAAATCATGAATGTAACCGAGTGTACCCTTT
Organism: Ixodes scapularis; assembly: GCF_016920785.2. Lineage (NCBI taxonomy): Eukaryota > Metazoa > Arthropoda > Arachnida > Ixodida > Ixodidae > Ixodes > Ixodes scapularis. Next base: position 538,032 of record NW_024610190.1, on the reverse strand, counting down.
TGCAAAATGACTTGTCACAAATCCAAGCGTGGTGTCGAGAGTGGCAAATGGAGATCAATGTTGACAAAACAAAATTTCTTAACTTCACTACCAAAAAAAAACATTACTCAGATTGATTATTCGCCTTCTACCATACCAATTGAAGCCGTAACATCCTACAAGTATCTTGGCATCAACTTTAACAATAACTTATCATGGGAGCATCATATTAACTACATATCTGCGAAAGCAAACAGAAGCTTGTGATTTTTAAAGCGCCACCTCTATAAGGCCACGCAAGAAACAAAACTCATGGCATATAATTCTCTCATCCGTCCTCAACTCGAGTGTGCATCCATTGTCTGGAACCCCCATCAGTTGTATCTAGAAGAAAAATTGGAAGCTGTTCAGAACCGAGCTTCACGTTTCATTCTCCGCAATTATCAGCCTAGAAGTGTTACCGCAATAAAAGCAAAATTAAACCTCCCTCTTTTAAAACACAGGAGAAAAGTATCGCGTCTTACCCACCTGCACAAAATATATTATAATTTTCCTATAAAAAAGATGAATACTGCCCACCTCTCCCCCCGCACTGACCATCCCTTCAAAATTCAACTTAATACGCCTAGGGCTAACCTATTCAAATTTTCTCCCTTGCAATTGGCTATTACTGATTGGAACAACCTCCCGGAAGCTATTGTGAGCATCACAGAATGCAATAACTTCAGATCTGCCATTTCCTCTCTCGACACCACCTAGCGTCCTGTTTGTACGCGTTCCCAGACATCCTAGCCCTTTTTTCTGTTTGTGTTATTTTGAGTGTTTAAATATGTCCCCCCCCCCTTATTTAAAGCCCCCTGTGGGCATTTAAGGGTTAAATAAATGAAAATGAAATGAAATAAATTTGCCGGGCGCCGCCATCCTGTTACCGGGACCGGCCGACGTGGTCCCGATACCGGCCGACGCGGTGTGCTGCCTGGGTCAAAGCCACCACAGATCTTACTGCTTTTGAGAAAAAAAAAATGGAACAGTGTGAGTACATTTCTGATTTGGCATGTGTACGATGTGGTATCAAAAAGTTTCGAGACTGGTCTTTTAGCAAAAAAAAAAAAAAAAATGGCGGCACGAAAATGCATTCTCAGGGGTTGAGGGCAGAAACCTTGCTCTGTCATGGTACTGAGTGGCTCAATGTGGCGATGCACATGGCGAGTTGGTTCATGATTACAACTGGTGGCAGTATGCAAAAACACACGTACAAAGGGAGGAATGCACAATACTTCGGTATTTCTGTTTCATTAAACATTACGTTGAAGTTCAGCGCTCGTCTGGTGCGTTCCTCCCTTTGTACTTGTGTTTTTGCGTGCTGCTACGAGTAGCTTAGGGGCATCGCTCTGTGAGCTCGGGAGCCACGCTGTACAGGTTTTTGTGACCTCATACGCGTGCGCCTCTGCGATCCGTGGAAGTAATTGTGGTGCTCCCGTAGCCTTTTCAATCATATGAATATCAATTTGTTTTATTTTCAGCTCATCTGATGATCGATCGGACGCCATGAAGGCTTCTTTATACTTATGTTCTTTTACGGTTTACAATATAGTTCTTCGATTTCAAAACTGCCTCCGTTTTGTCTTGTCCCTTTATTCAGACACACTACATTTGTTACTAGGGATGTGTCGTTATATTACGGAACTGTACTGCGCCAACTCATGATGCCAGATGTTATCTGTAACCCTCCGTAATACCACCAAAGCCGTAGCCGAGAGTTCACATTATTGTTACCGTACAGCCAGCACACAGCGATAGAAGCGCAGCATGCAAGTACGAGACTAAAGCTGCAAACTAAACTTGAGGTATCCAAGCCGTCAAGCGTTCAGATGGTACTGAAGGCGTAAGAGAAGGGTATGGTAACTGAACTGTTACCGTTACCATACACCAATTGAAGTGCAGTATGAAAATACGGGACTGAAACCGTACCCTTCCCTTACGCCTTCAATGCCGCCTGAACACTCGGCGGCTTGGATACCTCGTGCCTAGTTGGCGGCTTTAGTCCTGTACTTGCGTACTGCGCTTCTATTGCTGTATGTTTGCTGTACGGGAATGATAATGTGAACTGCCAGTTACGGCTTTGGCGGTATTACGGAGGGTTACATATAATGTGTGGCATCAAGAGTTAGCGCAGTACAGTTCTGTAATATAACGGCACTTTATTTTAAGTGTACAATGCATAACCAAAGCAGAATGCAGGTGTCCCAGCTCACCTTGACGCGTTTCCGAAGATTGGAGTTTGTTGTTATTGCTGATGACAATGTGTGCTCTTTTCGCAAGCAGAGTATGCATTGAAACTCTAGGTTTCCATTTAAGTACTTGCCTGAATTTCGAACATCCCATTAAGAGATGGCCATGAAGACGACGGACACTACATGACCGAAAACTCGACCTATAAGAGAAAAAGTGGCGCTTACGGGCTATCGATCGTTCATCGGTTCTCAATTTCCTATCAACGTTCGTACAGGACAGGAGGGGAGGACATAGAGAGCGCGCGAGAAGCGGTGGCCATCCATCTCACAAAACAATAGAGGATCACACCATTTTAGGCGTCTCTCTCTCTCTCCCTCTGTCAACACTCCTTAGATGGCCTAACCCAACACCCTCTAGAAACTACGGCCCGTTCACCTTCCCTCTCCCATGGCGCTGACGTCACGTACCCCGATATAGCCCCGGCGCTGGGGAGCTGCTACGGCGTCCGCATCTCTTCCCGTGTGAGCTCCGTCTGGCGTGCCGGGTTTCCGTTGCGTTTCGGAACCACGATGGGTTGCTATTATGTCCCAAATTGTTGAGGAAATTATAAGAAGGGGCCCAAGGTTCGTACATTTTCCTTCCCAAAAAATCCGGCTCGGAGCGCCGAGAGGAAGAGAGCCGTCCGTCGAGATGACGTCGACTTGGACACGCTACGGGATCCGCGAGTACGCGATTTCATTATTCATTCAATATATCTATAATTAATTTTGAATCAGACGCTGACGTAGGCCGCAGGGAAACAGCTTTGCTCAATTAGCGTTGCTGTCTTAAAGTAGAAATACGTAAGAAAGTTCTCGAGCGCGGTCCGGTCGTAATTAAAATGAACCGTTTAAAGCAGCCAATAAAGGGAGGGAAACGAAACTTTTGATCTATTTATCATACTCAAATTTTGTGAGCGCCTGTTTACAGCAAGAAAAAGAAAAAGCTACATCTCGATGAACTGTACTCTTTGTTTTTGTCCCTACATGTTTTATTCTTTTGTGTTTCTCAAATCATCTCTATGCACGGGGAAAACAAACGATAACATAGTTTGCCTGCTGCTGCTACTCACAGATGTCGCCACGACATTTGAAAAGGTTATCCACTACCGTTTAAGATGTACCTGATCACACGACAACCGTAGTTCCATCCGTATAACCGTATAACCTTGTCAGGCGTCATGGAGCCATTTCTGAATGGCAGCATCAAGCGGACTGTTATCTCACATATGTTAATCATGTCGTATTACACCTGAGACTGCGGTGGAAGAAATCGGAAGAACTTTCAGTCGAAGGAACAGACACAGATAACGTTTGAGACGTTCTCTGTGTCTGTTCCTTCTACTGAAACTTCTTCCGATTTCTTCCACCGCAGTCTCAGGTGTAATACGACATGATTAGCTACCACCAGCTCGCCTACACTCTCACCGTCTTTTCAGATATGTTCTCGCCGTGCATATTGAGATTGCGTTTTTTCTTCCTTGTTTTCGTTGCTGCGACCCGACACTCACGAAATTTGAGTATGATAAACGCACCACTTAGAGACACCTTTTTGAAGAGTTTCGTTGCGCTAACTTTATAGACTGATTTAAAGGTTCACTTGACAACCGAACCGCGCTCGAGAATTGATTTGAAATTAGCAAAGGAGTGGAAAGGCGACATCCTACTGTCATTCGGCCGTTTCTTTTCGTGTGTGTTGTATTGCATGCTGAGAATAGAGCTACCTTAATGTTACTAGAAATAAACAGATGGGAATTCCGCAGGTATGCGTGCTGCACTTCAAAGCCGAGTACCTCCTGACAACGAAAACATGACTGACGTAAGTAGGAAGACCATTGAGTTTCCAATGGGCCTCACGAGGTTCACTTCAGATGTAGTGCCGACGATCATGCCAAACTGCCCCACATACCTCTCCGATGTAGCAGAACTGCGAGAGAGCCCGGAAATGAAGCAAAGAAGGCAAGTAAGTGCATCTGTAGAAGAAGCCATCAGGCGTTCTGTGGAGATTCATGCAGAAGAAGAAAGCGTCAGCGAGGAGACTACGCTGCAGCAAATTGCATCCCAACTGCGTCGTTTGGAGCTGGAGCCATTTGTGGACGGTTGTGCACGCGGAAACCAATCTCATGTGCATACACATAGAAGTTTGCCAGGCTTCACAAATTGAACGCTCCGTTGTTGTGTCCCAGGACCTCTGTTGTTGTGTTTACTGATAGGTTCAGAGTTGCACCCTCAAGCCAACCAAGTCACGATTTTGAAAAGCATCGAAGGCATGCGTACCCTCCACACACTGCTCGATAGCATGAGATCTATCAAGACTACACCACAGGATGAAAAAGAAAACAGAACTATGGGAACCATGATGCTGATGCTGTCTCTCCTAGAGGACCTTATCAGTGATGATCTACTCCCTGGGGAAAAACTTGAAGTGCTTAGGTTCATTCAAGCGCAACTTCAGCTACTCATGCCAGAAAAGGGGGCATTTCGGTACTCAGCAGAGCTTGTAGTTTTTGTAAGTCTTGTGTATACGATTTCCCCACACGCATATGCGTTCATCAGGCGTTCTGGAAAAGCAATTCTTCCGCATTCGTCCACGATAATGCGTGTGTGCCGTTCGCTCGACGTCAGCCCAGCAAATGAACAAAACGAAGTTGAGTCCCTGAGCTACATAAAAAAGACGGGTGAGGTTGATGAAACCGCATGAGCGTAGGGTGACCCTCATGACTGACGAAATATACATTCAACAACCTTTTGAATACAAAGGAGGGGAATTGACTGGCACCGCCTGAAATTCCACAGTAGCAGCAAAAACTGCCCATGTATTCGTGACGCAGTAACTTCTGCAGCCTCACACGGACGTCGATCACATACTTCCAGTCGCAAGAATTGATGCTGAATAGCTCCACAAAATTTTTACCGAAGTCATCACGAAGCTTCAGGAAGCTGGACTCACTGTTGTGGCAGTCATAAGTGACAAGAACGCTATTAACAGGAAAGTGATGAGTCTTTTTTCGTCGAAGGGAAAGCTTGACATCTGCTACGCACGTCCAGTTGACTCCAAGCGACCCTCGTTTTTTGTTGTAGATCCAGTTCACTTGTTGAAGTCTGTGTGCAATAATTGGTTAAACTTAAGAAACCTAGAGAAGTGCATGTTCTACCCAGCAATAAACCCCGACAGCACTACCAAAGTCAACGGCGCATCGTTAACTACACTGAAGAAGTTGAACGAGCATGAGAAGTACAAACTTGTAAAGTTCGGTCATGGTCTCATATTTAAAGCACTGAATCCTTCAAACCTCAAGAGGCAAAATGTGAAACTTGCGCCCAAGGTGTTTAACAGCTTTGTCGCTGACGCAGTGAGAACGCGTGGCAAGACATTGAATCTGCCATATGTAGAGGGAACTGCCGACTACATTGAGATCATTGTGAAGTGGTGGTCTATTGTAAATGTCCAGACTCCAACGAAAGGTCGTCGATTAAAATATGCTTTCCAAGAGCCCATTACGTCCATGGATGGTGTGCCGGTTGGCTTCCTGAGCACATTCGTGGATCGGCTTGACACATGGCGAAACCTGGGGACTAGCACAGGCCTGCTAAGGTCAGACGCCCACACATCACTACGACTGACTTCGTACGCCTTGATCGAGCTTTCCCGATGCTTCCTTGAGGAGCTGGGTTTTGAGTACTTCCTGTTTGGGAAATTTCAGACGGACTGTCGCGAAGAGCGATTCGGAAGGTACAGGCGGTCGTCAGGGTCGCATTTCTATGTGTCAATCACACAAGTATTCGAGTCAGAAAAAAAATCGGCTACAAGATTCTCTTAGCTTTCCAAGCATGGCAGAAGTATACAAAGAAATTACGCCACCCAATGAAGAGGAACTGCCGCAGCAGTACACTGTCAGGGTCACTGTCAATGACATATTGTTTTTTACGGTTTTAATGGCGCAAGAGAAACAACGGCCCTACTGCGCCAAACAAGGTGGGTCAATAAGAAGGGCGAGTTGAATTAAACTATGGAGGAATAGTTCTATAATTTGTTTAGAAATTCAATATTTTCAACAAAATCAAAAATACGTGTGAATGAAATCAGTGGTCGCTCACCAAGTAGCAAGGCAGGGTGAAATAGAATGCGATATTCGATAAGATCAGGAAAAAAGAATTTGTACTGCTGCCGAAGACCAGGACAAAGAAATAAAATATGAAGAACAGTCAAAGGTTCAACGCAACCCTCACAGGATGAAGGTTCCCCACCGGTAAGTAGCTAGCTATGTGTAAGGTAGGTGGGGCCGATTCTCGGGGGCATAGGAGGACCTCGTGGAATCCATTTTTGTCAGAAGATGTTTGCCAAATACCAAGGTCTGGCTTGATGGTGTGATGCTTATTGTTAACCTCTGCATCCCACTCGGACTGCCACGATCGCAATATTGCAAGTCTTGTAGGCAATTTTAAGCCTTGGTGAGGGATGCATACATGTGACACCGGAAGATGTTGCGAGGAGACGGCCAGTTTATCTGCAGCCTCGTTGCCAGCAATGCCCACGTGGCTAGGAATCCAGCAAAACCTACTATCGTGCCCATCCTGTTGGCCCTGCTGCACCTCAACACACACAGTTAGGGTCTGCCGATTCTTTGTTGATAAAGTAGAACACACACCCCTAACAACACTCTGGAAATCTACAAAGATGATGTTTTTTTTTGTTTTTGTTTTGTTTTGCTCTGAACTATATAGTCAAGCGCCATCATGACCCCGTATAGTTCGGCATTAAAAATACTGGCAAGAGTGTTTAGACGAGTGACTTTGGAAAAACGAGAAGAGTATACAGCCGCAACAACAAACATTGTCGACTTTGCACTATCAGTGTAAAAATGATTATAATCTTTGTATTTTTCCTCCAATGCAGCGAATTCCTGCTGTAAAATTAAAGGTGAGACTCTTTGCTTCCTGATTTTTGTGAAGCATCACTTACAAAAAATTGGGTTTGACATTCCATGTGACAGTACGGTATGAACTATCGGAGAAGTTAAAATCATGAGTCAGATTGAGGGAGGAGCGAAGACTCTCGACACGAAGAGTCAAAGGCCGCACAACATTTTGCTTATGGTTAAAGAGGTGAGAAAACCTAGAGTTTTGAATACAACTTTAAGTGCGGAAGCTGGGGTCTGACAAAATTTTCTAAGCAGAGGTGAGGCTAAGCAGCTGTCGCCTTTTTCCAAGCGACATTTCATGACAGTCAACATACAAGCTTAGTACAGGGGAGGTGCGAAAAGCACCAGATGCCAAACGCAGCCCAAGGTGATGAACTGGATCGAGTATGTTTAAAGAAAACGGTCTCGCAGAGACTAGACAACTGAGCCGTTGTCAAGGCGGGATCGAATAAGAGAAGAATATAGACGAAGGAGACATTTCTTATCCGAACCCCACGGCTTGTGCGAAAGAACTTTGAGTATGTTCGATGCCCACCGAGCTTTTTGCTTGAGCTGTTTGAGGTGCGAAACAAAGGTAAGTCTGCGGTCGAAAGTAACTCCTAGAAGTTAGTGCTCAGTTTCGACAGCAATATTGTTTTCATTTAAAAAGAAGTGTAGGATCCAAACAGAGGCCACGCCTTAAAGAAAAGTAAACACAAACAGTTTTCTCCGGAGAAAACCAAAAACCATTCTCATCAGCCCATGTAGTCATATTATTTATGGTCAGTTGTAGCTGCCGCTCACAGCTAGACATATTACATGACGCTACATATATCTGAATGTCATCGACATATAGCGAGTAAGATACTGAAGGAGGGATGACTTTACTAAGAGTTAATTTGTATAGCAAAGAGTGTGACGCTTAGAACTCCACCCTGAGGAACACCATTCTCTTCAACGAACCAGTCTGATGAAGTTGTTCCCAACCGAACTGGAAAAGTGCATTTACACAAAAAAAACTCTTTATACACTGAAGCATTCTACCGCTTATACGGTACACAGAAAGGTCGTGCAAGATGCCATATTTTCAAGTGGTGTCATAGGCCTTGTCCAGATAAAAAAAAAGAAACCGATACACAATGCTGTCTGTTGACGAATGCTTCGCGCACAAAGGTCTCCAGCCGCACTAACTGGTCTGGTTAGTGCGGCTGGAGCTTAAAGGCCACACTGAATGATATCAAAGATATTTCAGATCGAAAAAATAAATAAGACGCCTGTTACTTAATCTTTCAAAGGTTTTCCCCAGACAACTTGACAAGGCTATTGGTCTGTAACGTGCAGGGAGGGAAGGGTCCTTGCCAGGTTTCAAAAGCGATATAACTTCAGCCCGCTTCCATTCAACGGGCAAGTAGGCATCACACCACAGGCCATTGAAGTACGTGAGAAGAGCACTGAGCGATTCTCTAGATAAGTGTCGGATCATGTCGTAGTGAGTTCCATCAGAACCGGGGGCAGAATTCTTGCGGGAGTTCAGAGCCACTTCGAGCTCAACCTTTGTAAATGGCTGATTGTAAGGTGCAGACGCTCCCCCTGTGAAGGTGAGCCTCGTCTTTTCCATGCTTGCCTTACGCATTAGAAATGCGGGAAAGTAATCTGCGGAGTTCGAAACAGCAGCGAAGTGAGTGCTCCGCACATTAGCCTGGTCTAACAATGAGGCTCCAGAAGAAGGAAAAAGGGGGATCGTAAAACAACGGTATTTCCCCTCGACCTTGTGAAGTCGGTCACTCACTTCCTTTGCTGGAACATAGCTGCCGATGGAGGACAAGTAACCTTTCTAAGATTTTCCTTTAGCCCGCTTCCGAGTCCAATGGGCACAAGCCCTGCGCATTTTGAATTCAATCAAGTTCACAGATGTCGGGTATCTACGAAAGACACTCCAAGCCTTTTCTTGGTTATTCTTTGTGGTGGAACATTCCTCATTCCGCCATGGCTTACATTTTTTGGGGATGTTCGAAAAAGTTTGAGGGATGGAGCAAAGAGCAGCACCTATTATATGCTCTGTGATGTAGGCTGTGGCATTGTCATGAGTTAACAAAGAGAACATAGAGGAATCAAGCTTGGATTTTTGGCTAGAAAGAGCCCAGTCTGCTTTTTCTAGCTTTTAAAGCGGGGTCCGTTTCATTGGACTGGGAATAGATTTCACGCTCTCCAGAGCAACCAGAAAGTGGTCGCTTCCAAAAGGATTATTTAAAACGCTCCATATAAAACAAGACACCAAGGATGGAGATGAAATGGAAAGGTCAATGGATGTAAATGAGTTGTCAGCTGTGCAAAATAAAAGGTAGGTTCTCTGCTGTTCAAAAGACAGATACTAGATGACAGTAAAACTGTTCAAAGCCCCCACCACGCGAGTCCTGGCGTGTGCCACCCCACGAGAAATGGCGGGCGTTACAATCTCCTAAATGCAAAAAGGGGTGAGGAGCTGAGTAACTAAATCATGGAGATCATGAATATGCAGTGGAATATTTGGTGGAATGTAGATGGAAACAATGGTGATAAAGCGGACCAAGAGGAGACGTACAGCTACAGCCTCAAGGAAGTAGAAAGACGAATCTGAGACCAAGCAACTCCACTTTGGACGATCACCGCTACTCCACCAGATGATTTTGATGCGGAACGATCTTTTCTAAAAACTTGGTGACGACGTAAAATAGACACATGATGATCATTAAGGTGTGTCTCTTGTAAAGAGAGAGCTATAGGACGGAGGTCGTCTATAAAAAAGTTAACGCCGTCAATATTCCGCAAAAGAGCGCGGCAATTCTGCATAAAAGTAAATTTAGCCATTATTCTAAAACAAAGGTAAAATGTTAGTAAATCAGTAAAAGTAGTAAGGTACAAGCAAAAATAAAAACGTAAACTCTGCCGCGCAGGGTAAAAAAGAATGTACAACGTCACTTTGGAGGGATTACAAAATTTTTGTTTTTGTGTTTATTCTTAATAGTCTGTCACTCCATGCCGTCTTGCTCAGACGCATGAGTGAAGAATTCTGTTCTCTCAACCATAGCCTCTCCTTCCTGGGGCGAGGCCTTTGCTGCAAGTTTGGGTTGGCTCGGAGAAGGGGGCGCCATGCACCGTCCACGACCAGCTCCAGCCAGAGGGGCGAGGAGGTGCTGGGCAGGGCGTCACCCGAGTTCACCCGTTCCTGCATCTTTGGCGCTGCAGGAGCGGTGCGAGAGCCATGCTACTCCTTCGATGATGCTCTCTCTAGGGAGTGTGGGCGACGGTGTCGACCCGTCTCCCTGAAAGGCGATCGCAGAGGAGGGACGGTTTCGGCAGCCACCGGCCCATCCTGGGTTTGGGAAACAGCCTGAGAAGACACAGGCTGTTGCCCTATTGTAGCGCGAGGGTTCACTCTGGATTGGAGGGTCCGTAGACGGCCCAGCCCAGATTGCATGTCCCGGAAGCTGAAACTTCAGCTGGGGCGTGGGGGACTGCCGTGGCTTCCCATAGTCTAGAAACGACGTCTGGGTTGCCACTGCAACCTTCAGCGGTGCAGGTCTCCGCTGCACCACCTGCGCATAGCCACCCTTGCGCAAGAACGCAAAGCGAGGCGCGCTTCCGGGTAAGAGAGGTTTTCTTTGACCTTCAAGGTAAGACCTTCTTTCTCTTCTTTCCATGTCTTGCATGATCGAGAATACGCTGGGTGTGGACCTATACAGTTTACACAATGAGCTTCAATGGAGCACGAGTCCGCAAAATGATCATTTTCCCCACACTTGGCACAAGTGGCCTTACCACAGCAGTTCTGAGAGCCGTGGCCAAACCTCTGGCATTTAAAACACCATGAAGGATTAGGCACAGAGGGCCTAACCCTGCAGTGGAGATAGCCAGCCCTAACAACCTCGGGTGGTGTGGTGGATTCAAAGGTTAAGACTATATGTTTAGTTTTCCGCTCTTGACCGTCCCGACGCGTAGAGATGCGCCTCGCACCTACAACTCCTTGGTCAGAGAGCCCTTTAAGTATTTCAGTGTCAGAGACCTCAATCAGGTCATCTTCGGAAATAACGCCCTGAATAGTATTGAGTGTGCGATGGGTGAAACAGTCACTTTGTTATCAAACACAGAATTCAAAGCAAGGAGTGCAGTACACTGCTGTCTGGATTCAATTTCTACGAGTAGGTTACCTGACTGCATCCTTTTGGCTTCGAAGTTCTTTCCGACCGCACTTTCTAGCACTTTCGCAACAAGAAAGGGGGACATCTTGGAGAGTGGTGTATCGTCTTCAGAGTGAATAACCAAACATTTGGGGAATGTAGGGGGAGATGAGGTCATCTTTTTCAGAGGGACTTCGGTGCGGACCCTTTTCGGGGCCCGATCAGAGAGAGGTTTAGCTTTGGAACCCATGAGAGATGGGAGGCGATTCAGTGCCCGGGTGCACCGCCCGCCACGGAGCCCAACAAGGGGGTAGGTAATGTGCCATAGCAAGAAGGGCTTGGCTGACGTAATTACTCTACCAGTGCTGCCCGGGCACTATACCCTAGCGTGGTTACAGGGACAGGACCTGTTTCCACTCAAGGATGGCCCTTGCCGCCTAAGCGGGTGAAAAAGGAAGGAAGAGAGTGTAGAAGAAAAGAGAAAGAGGTGGGAGGAAAAGTGGAAGAAGGAAGAAGAGGGTAGAAGAGGGAACTGACTGAATTATCCTGGTCGAGCCAAGCCAGGACACCCATCTACGAGAAGCAGGCGCCGAAGCGGTGTATTGCCTCGTCAATGACATAACCCTGAAGGAACCTGAAATGCCAGCCATTGCCTACGTGGCTGGATTTTGTGCACATGCTGCTCTCAAAAGGTTAACTTGTGATGCATGTGCGGAAAGCCTTACCGTGAAGACATGAGATACGTGCTGATCGAGAACCTTTCGAGAGGTAGTCTTAGGTTTCCTCGACCATGCGTACTGAATGCAGCATTGCACACGCAGATTGTGCTGGAAAAGCTCACTTGCAGCAGCATAAATAGGCGCAGATTTCTCTGAGCCGGAAACCAACGTGGGATCTTGTTGGGTCTAGTGAAGTGCCATTTGTCAAGAGCGGAAGATGAAGACTTTGATATGTGCCGTAACGGTCATCACCAAGCGACAGTGCTGTCCTATGTACTCTGTGCTGCTGCCAATACTTCGCTAAAAACTATGTGCAGCAACAAAATGACCACCTTCGCCCAGAAAAGGATAAAGAGAAGGCACGAAAACTACAAACCGTAAAATGCAATGGACGTGGTTGCAGCAGTGTACGAAATCGGGTTCCTGGAACATTACTTACTATTATTCAGTTTGATGTTAAAATAAAGCGATCTGTTAAAAATATTTATTGTTCACTGTTATGCAAGTCGACAACCCAAGATTGAAGTATTCTTATAGAGTTCACAGGATACATTGCTCTGATTTATGAGATAAAAACACAAACGATTTGGTACATGTGCTTTCTTTACTTATCAACTCGAAAAAAATAAAAATGACAGAGCCAATGGCTCCCTTGTATAATGTTATAACCTAATGAAAGAAAGCGCAAATACCAATTTGTTCAAAAAACGTTTGAACAAATGGCAAAGTTCCGCAATTTGATTACACACATATTTCCACATACCAACCATATCCTTCACCTTTCTAGAGTTTTGCCAATTCCTAGCTTCTCTTCAAAACGGCAAGTTTAAATTTAAGCGGCATCCGTATTACAAGTTTATTTCCCAACAATGTTTTCTGACACTCAATAGCGTTCTTCCTCAATCGCTATGAGATTAATTAAATTCTGGTGTCAGATTAGGTGTTTGAGGTAGTATATTGTAAACCTGCTGTTCTTGTTAAAGGGCCCCTGAAAAGAAAAAAAAGCTTATTTTAAAGCAGTCTGGTTGGGACACGCGTGTCAAAAAATTAATTTTACGCGAAAAAAAAAATTTTTTAGAGCAATATTGACGGCGAGAGATTTATTTGAAAATTTGCGCGCAAATTCCTGGTCATTCAGCTCGGCTTCTCATTGGTAACCATGGTCATTCAAATCGGCTTCTCATTGGCCAATAGAATGAGTGACAGCTTAGATGTTGGTTATAAAATCTTCGTGATCTCTTGAAATCGCCTTTCGAATTACATATTTTTAGGTTTAAGAAACAATCCATCGAATGAATGTCGCAATTGTTTACAAACGTTCTACAGAATCGTAACTTCCGTTCGGATACTACAACATAACAACAAACAAAAGCTTCGCCATTTTGTTTTCTGTAGTGGTCGCCGTCTTCGCGTTTCGCGTTCTGAAGAGGGCTTGTTGCTTGTGTTAGTTAGTCAGTCATAGTAAGTACTTAGGAAGTGGCGCGGGGTGACAGGTTTCTGTTTTTCTGCTCTTTTTTGCGCGATTCGTGTGTCCCGTTTACCTCATCTTTTGTTTGTTTTCTGGCGCGCGCCAGTGCCAATTTTTGTTTAGATGTCGGTTCCCGTGGTTCCGGTAAAGAGTTTAGTGAGGCACGCGGCACCGCACTGAACGTTTATTAAAAAAAAAAAAAAAAATCAGTTACCACTGCGTGTCCTCGCGGCGGCTTGAAGGATCGTGCGGCTCGAACGAACTCGTCGAGGCACCCGCTTCGCCGCGGCGAAGCGGGTGCCTCGCGAGCGGTTGTCTCGCGGCGATCGGAGCGGACGCCTTCCGGCTGGCGAGGCGTGTCCTCGTACGGGCGAAGGCCCAGCTGCTGGCAGCGTTGAAGCAACCGACGCTTCAGGTCGGGGTCCACCGCGACGACTATGTACTGTGTGTACGACCACGGTGACCACGGTACGTGCACGATACGACACGGTATGTCGTTCGACCGGCAGACAGCCGGCCAGGGGCTGTGTTCCAAATCTCCAAATGGATCGGAGTTTCTCCGGCGGATCGTATCACGTGGCAGCACAGATTGAAAAACGCTGTACGCGGGTAGGTTTTAGAACGCCAAGAGTACAAAACCCTCACCCTGGGGTAAGATCGAGTCGATTTTGGAACACGGCCAGGAAGTAGCAATGGCTCTCGTGCGGGGCGCAGCCAAGCCAGGAAAGCTGCCAAGCCGATCCACTACGAAGAGGCGGGGACTACTTCTCCTCCACGCGCCCGAGATGCCGAGAGAGAGAAAAGTGGAAAGGAGGTGACTGCCGACTAAATTGCGTCTGGCGCAGTCAATATTGCTCTAAAAAAATTTTTTTTCGCGTAAAATTAATTTTTCGACACGCGTGTCTCAACCAGACTGTTTTTAAAAAACTTTTTTTTTCTTTTCAGGGGCCCTTTAAGAGAAACGCCTAAAGGAAATACCACAACCGGTACACCACCGTAAAACATACAACTGAGTGCTCAGATAGAAATATATGACCGGTAAAACCAACAAAGACACATAAAGGACATTACACAATTAGTACATCAACGGAAGACATACAACAGAATACCCAGAATAGGAATATTTTATCGCCAAACAAAGAACATAATGCACGTTGCGCCGAACGCTTTGCGTCAGTTTGACTAATAAAACAGGAACGCCTACGCATGAAGGATTAACAAGAACACTTGCAGCGTTGGCCATTATACCGAACGTCTTTCTATAATCGTTTCCTGGACTCAAACCTACTTTCAAAATTACAGTATAACCATAGAAAGAAATTCGGCTTCATCACTTTCGATAACAGAGCACAAACGGCACAGAAACCAGCAAGGCGTTTTTTATGTTCCCCATATTTTCACACCATTGCTTGCCAAGTTTACGAATTCAATACTTTGGTAGACTAAATATCTCATGATGGTCTGGCCTCGGCAGTGTGCCTCGCGTTGTCTTCGTTCATAAGTTTCTGTTCGGAAAGGAACAGTTTTAGTTGACTGCGATGAATTGGAAGATTCTGACTTACCCTAAGAGTTGTATGTAGGTTTCGCAACTGATAGCTTACTTGGCTTGTCATTCAACGCACTTTAAAGGCACTTTGGATGAATTTCAAATTATGGCTTTTCTGGTCTTCCTTTTCGTCCAGGAGTGCGGCGCGCTATAACGCGGTCTTCTGCCACTATGAGTGGAATTCGACTGTCCTGCTTATGGTTGGCTGGCATCTGTTGTTATAGGGTTCAATTGTGGTAACACAAGTACGGCGTCACCTATCATTAAGTCTGACCTGAAAACGACTAATCATCTATTGTTTTTTTAAGGTTGCACGCCCTATTGGAAGAACCAGCATGAAAATCAAACTGGCCAAGCTGGTAACTAAGCTGGTCAACCTGGTCAATGTGGTAGTCAAACTGGTTTAACTGGAAATCAAGCTGGTTTAAGCTGGGCAAGCTAGAATTTAAGCTGGTCAGTCCGGTTTAAGTAAAAACCAGCATGGTCTAACTAGAATCTGGTTTTAGATTCAATCTGGTGTAGCTGGGAGCCAGTCTGGTCCTAACTGGCCAAGCTGGTTTTCCATGGAGCCAATGTGGTCAAGCTGGGAGACAAGGTGGTCATGGTGGGAGACAAGCTGGTGAATCTGGTCGAACTAATAATCGTGGTGGTCAAGCTGGTCATGCTGGGAGCGCGGACGCCAAGGTCGGCTAGAGATAGCCGAACTGGCATTGCTGGGAGCGCGCGCGCCAAGTTCGACTGAGGATAGAGCGAGGCCACGTCCTGTTCTTTGTCCTCTCGTTTTCGGTAGACGACAGGGCGCGTCAGGCGCACTGCACGCTACCTTTGTGTGTGAGAAAAGGGAGAGAGAGAGTGGTAGGAACGGAGACTTTTAGGACGCGTTTGGCTATCTTAGGCAGACTTTCGAAGGGACGGCTGTGCGCGCGTTGTTTGGAGACTAGTTGAACGACGATGCAAGCGAAGCGGATTTTGAGGAAACAGCGAGCGGCACTCCGTTCGGTGCGGGAAGACGCCGGACGCCCCGACTGAAGCGTCACTTCGTGTCTTCGAACGTGTTTGTGCTCGTGAATGACGGTGGGGCCGAGGAGTATCGCCAATGCCATCCAAACCACACGGATTTCCTCGCCTCTGCCGACCACGCAAGTTGCCGCTTCGCCCCCATCACTGGCGGGACCCAGGTTCACTTCTCTCATCCGAGTAGTTTTTTCTTTAGCTATTGCCTGTTTTTGGCGTGTGTCTATTATTTTTCGTGTTGAAAGATAAACAATATGGTTTTATTAACATTGTTGGCTTTGCACCGAGAACCACTGTCTGTGCGCCGGTTAGTACTGTGTCAGCGCCGAGGATATGTAGCATCTGAGTTCATGTGAAGCGGCCGCAAGTACGAAAATACTAAATTGGATGCCGAGTTCGCTTTTCTGAAGAAGTTGGCTTGTTTATCCTGTGTATTAATATAAACAGGTTAAACTGTTTGTGAAGTCCACCAGCATGACCAGTATAACTAGCATGACTAGCATGCCAAACTGGGCATGCTATTCATGCCCAGCTTGAAGATGGGACCAGATCAACCAGCATGACCAGCATGCCAAACTGGGCATGCTGGGGCAATAACCCAGCTTGCAGCTGGGACCAGGTCAACTAGCATGACCAGCATGCCAAGCTGGGCATGCTGGGGCAATAACCCAGCTTGAAGCTGGGACCAGCTTAAGCTGGTTTTTTCAGTAGGGCGTAGATGAACTTGGTAATGTGAACTCTGGTAAAAGAACCGGAGTTTCCTTTGACAATGACTCAATGGGTTAGTGTTTGTCGGTCAGGCGCGGTCGAGTTTGGAAATGTGTCATGTCAGCGAACGAGATCGGGCTTCCACCGGTGCCGACGCAGAAGTGTTGATGCATGCGTATGCCAATTTTACTTTCCTAGGTCTACATTAAGGCCTCGGCTCAGGGGAGGTATTGGGTAGGATTCTGTTCACGAGGTTTGCACTACGAATGCAAAAATGAATAGAAAATCCTGCAGCGATAAAAATAACAATAAATAAAAATACGTACTAACCACGAGATGCATCTTGAATTTGAACATGATCTTTTTTGAGGCCGAAACAATTTTGGTGTGGGATAGGCATTCTTTTTGCCACGTAAAGCTGAGAGAACCAAGCGGGTTTTTACTAGGTTGAAATTTTCGTCCAAAATGTAGCGCAGTGCTTTGTACCTCATGAACTCCTTTGAAGCGAAATTACATTAGACTCTAACACGTTTTATGTCTACCCAAATCTCCCCACAGGTCGGCGTTTTCTAGTTTAATTTAGGCACTTTTTTTCGTCATTTCGTGATGTCGCTTAGGAATAAACGGGTGTTCCAATATCTCCTAATCTGAATGCAGAACTTTCGCCGTCATCAAAGTAAAAGAGAGAGCGAGTGCTATGTGCTCTTTTAAAGCCCGTGCCCACAGTGGCTTAAACGTTTTTAATTTACAAAATAGTCAACCAACTGACGTCCCTGGAAATAGGAAGGGGGTCAAAAATCATAACGAGAAACTTTGGCGAGAGATTATATCGCAATACATGAAATTAACAAACCATGTATTTCGATACTGAAATAGAGATACTGATAGAAAATTGGTATCGCGTCACTGAAATAAAAACAAGAAATATATTTTCTTAAATACTATCTAGATACATTTGTATCACGATACTTCCCAACACTGCGGTATAGTTTGTGCGAAGACAAACATGTCTACGAAGGCATATGAAAGAAGGACTATGCTGGACCGGTCATTGCGTTCCGCCCTCGCCTCATTGGGATTGCTAAATTATCCGAGGGCAAGGGAAGGTAACGTTGCAACCCGGAGTGGTAGCCAGGCGGCCAGAAAGGTATAATGTAACCCGCGCAGTGTTGCCCGCAGGTTTTTTGTTTTTTTGGAAGCAGTCCATTGCCACGCGTCTGCATAAACGCACAAATTATGTATTTAAAATGGGTGGATCGTAGCTGTAACTATGCCTAAGCGGTGCGTATGGATGTATGCACATGCAGAACTCCACACGAGGGGCGCAAAAGAACACGTATAAAGAGCTTCTACCGAAGCACCTGAATGCCAAAGGATTGCGCTCCTTTTTTTTTTCTTTCTTTCTTTCTTTTTTTTCTGAGTGACCCCCCAACAGCTTAACGCCTCCTTAGTGGTGCACTTATCAATAAGTCAATTAGTAGTAAAATTTAAACAGGATAAAAGCGACATGTTAGGACAAAAATAATAGCCTAAACACACTTTCGAAATTTACGCTCTTCATCAAAAATATCAAGACTAACATTCCCACAAATCTGTTCTAAATTGTTATACGTCAGTTGTAAGCGTTTCATGGGTGCAGCGTAGTGAAAGTCGGTAGGGTAAAACAAAGTATAGAGTCTACAAGACCTACGAGAAACGTGCAAGTAGATGCGACTGAGTTGCTCTTGTGAATCAATTATACCATTTACAATCTTATACAAATATGTCAGTCCACGAATTTTCTGCTCTTGTACAACGAGTCTAACTTAACCCCGACCCTTAATACACCATACACAAATTGTACTAGTAAAAGGAAATAAGCATGCATCTGGGCCGTTATCGTTGCTGTGCCCTTCCACTATTGTTCCGACTATAAAGCCTTACTGATATTGCTCATACATCATACAGAGGAAAGATGGTGCGCTGCACAAGTGATGAGAGAAGTACATGCGGAACCTCCTCAAGCATGTTGAAAATATGTTTACTTCAGTCATATGTGTGTTTCGAATGGGCCTAAAAACAGTTTTAATCCGTTGGCACTTCGTTTAGTTTCAATTACTCTCAGGGACTGGGGGTACTACAGAAAGGAGTGGGCGAGTTATTCGATAACGCAAGAATACAACGCTAACGAGACAAACCTATGTCAATATCAATGAATGAGGCAAAAAATACGTAAATCCGCAAAAATTGAACCACCACTAAAAAAACATTACGAAAATTTAATTTCAGTTTTAATCTTACCGCCGTCAGTTGTTAAAACTTGATGATTCCAATTAATGGATATCTGCGAAAGAATAGAAGCATTGAAGACAGGGGTGCTAAAACGGGGCATGCCTACATTTAGTTGGTGATCTACATGCGAAGACAAGTAAGAAAGCTTTAAAGATAGCTATCTACCAACAAAAACAAAACCCTTTTAGCCGAATCTCTCAAACTAGGATTAGGAGGATTGAGACAACCGATCCTAAACAAGTAGAAGAACAATTGATGAAACAAAACAAATTGTCAGAAAACCTCTTAGGAGATCCAGATTGTGCGGAAGTTTGCGAACAGCAACATGCTGACCACTGTCATCTTCGAGCTTAAAACAAGGATGATCAGGGAGCTGCACGGGAAAGGGAAGGGTTTCCTTCATTGGACCTGGTGTCCTTTTATGATTATGATTATGATTTTTCTAAAAGATCATCTCAAATACGCGGCAACCTGTTCGAAGAGAGAAGAAGCTGCCTTAGGCTCACTTCATCTTTGAACATAATAAACGGTAGAACCAGCATCGAGAAAAAGCGTTATCTTTAGCAAAAACAGCTATGTGTTGCCGTTTTACAGAATACTACATAAAAATGCGTAAATATAGACGCAGAATTAAAGTATTTAAGCACTCTTTTTTCACGAGCAATATACGAATGGAACAATTTACCAACTGATGTCATCTCTCCGGCACCTTCCTCCTTTCCTACTGCCCTAGAAAACTTACTGTTCGAATAATTTTTCACTTTATTCTGGTAATAGTGCCAGTCACTATAATTTGTTTTAATATATTGTACACAGCGTTATATTTTTCTCCGAAAATGGTGTATCCACTATTTCTGCATCACAATAGTTCTGGTGTATCTCTGTATTTATCGTTTGCTATAGTTTTGTATTGCCTTACACCCCTACAATAATGCCCAGAAGTGGGTGATGTAGGTATTTGAATAAAGAAATAAATAAACAAGTAAATAAATAAATAACCTTTTTATCACCTTCTGCAAATTATGCTGCCAATTGCGCCCCTTACTATCACGCTGCACTGCATCATCTCGGTGCCACAATTGTAGCAGGGGCCTCTGGGAGAAAACTGTTCCCTAACAAATCCAAATATGCATAAGTTCCACAGATAATGCCACTTTTGCAGAGGGAAACCTTGTACATTTGGCACTCTGACAGCAGTGCTCAAGCTACCTCGACCAAGTAGAGAGGTTGCAAACAAAAATCACATACCACAAAAACGAAGAAACATTCTCAGTCTACAAAGATAACTGCGACGTTAATCATTTCGCACATTAAAACTAATAATTAATTTTCAGCTACGGAACATCCAAAACTTACAATAAACAAAATTCAAACTAAGATCTCTGCAATTCAAGAACCTAGCTATTGTTTAAAAATTAAATATCTTGAGTTTTTAGCAGACCACGTTATATAGCATACTGAACAAACAGACACAGCTATGATTGTACGGCATAAAGAGTGTATATCTTTCGAGAAGCATTAGATTTCACTCACAAGAACAACAAAACTAAGAATCATCGATGCACATCAGTCCCCATTAGAAGATGGTCATATATACTACACACAAAGGAGCAGATCCTCATAACATGTGAGAATCTATCAACACTTTTTGTGGGATTTGAATGCTAAACATCAGTCATGGAGATGGATCCTCACATAGTTAAGAAAATATATCCTAGTTCATTTCTTAATGAATCATTCACTTCACTTTTGAAATAGAAGCAATCAAGGACCAACCAATGCCTCAAAACCCGCCAAGATATACATAACTAGCTTTAACTAATGATTTGATTTTCACTGATATAATTGACTGGGAGGTTTTAAGCACCCATAGTGAAGGTGATCTAAAATACATTATCGACACATTTTTCTCGATACTCATTATGGCAGCAAGATGACTCATAAAAAAGGCGAAATAAAATTACAAGACCACGTCGAAAAAGACAGAAATATATTATAACTAAAATATCAGAATATTAAAGCTAGCGAAAAATATACTACATAAATTATTTGTGAAGATCCACATTTACATAAATAGACCCTCGAAAACAGTTCATCATCACTGCAGAACACAAATGTGGTGGAATGCTGATTTTAAAATAGAACGGAAAAAGTTAGGCGCTCTGCGTAAAAGATATCAAAGTTGTTCAAATAATACATGACATATCCAGAAATAAGATACAGAGCTGCACTACATGGTTATGAAAAGCACATCAAACAAGCAAATATAACATCTGGTCAATATTTATGCACAGAGGTCCCAAATATAAATATACTTAGTACACGAAACAAAAGAGCAACTAAACAATAAAATACGCTATATATTAATCGCTTGTAATATTGACAATAATGGTATAAAAAAACTAGTATATTTCACCCAACTCATTTTAGACTATAACTTCTTGGAGGTTAAAGTAAAAGCAAAATCCCGAGAACGCAAAATACTAGTGTCCCAAATAAATGCGGGAAATAGCACAGAACAGGGCACACCTTTAACTGAAACAGAGCTAAACATAATACAAACACAACTCTCTTCCCGAATTTCATTCGGTACAGATAACCTCACTACAAATGTTGTCAAAGCAGTAGTTAATAATCATATTATACTTCTCTTAAATATATTGAAAGCATGTTTAAAACTTAGCTATTACCCAAATATATGGGAAACGGCAAGAGTCATTTTAAGATTTAAAAAAAAATATCAAAAAGCCAAAAAACCTCGAAAGTGTAGGTCTATCTGTAGTACATCTATCTTTCGCATATTTCTCCAAAAAACGAAACAAACTCGATTGCTTTTTATACAACAATAATTTACAAAATTCCCTACAGTACAGTTTCACCCTCGGAAAGACTTCAACTGCAGCCCAATCTTGAACAAATACTTTGCTACCAGCAAGAAAAAATACCTATTCTGATAACTCTCGACATACCAAATTCATTTAAATCAATATGGCTACCTTCTCCCTTCAGCGTATAACTTGGTATTAGCTAGGGTACACGCCTGGGTGGGTGCCCACTTCTGCCATGCTTGAAAGACCGATTGCATCGAAAGACTGTTAGGGAACGATAAAAAGGCCATGAACAAAAACAAAACCTGTCCTTATGATCTGCCTAGGATATGAAACAATCGAACAACTCACTGGGAAAGAACGGTGTAACAAATAAATATGCATTCCTTGGGAGCATTCAAGGAAGCACAAAAGGTATCCTGAAAAACAACAAATATTGGTCTTTTTTTTTAAAGAGGAATGTAAAAATGCATAACTCTAAAGAATTGATAAAATATTACATTATTATATTACATTACAAGTATTCCCTGTAGAAATAGCTTCTTTTTTGTTTTCGTTCTGTTGTGGCTTTTTATTTCACAATACTGTAATTTTTCTTGTAATATTTCAATTTTATGTCTCTCATTTTAAAAATAATAAACAATTAAAAGACGAGTGAAAAATAATTGTATAATTGTATATACTCGTCATATTTTATTACTCCTTGCCATCAGACAAAAAGCGCTGTACTTCACCTAAATGATTTCAATATACAGATGAGGCTGTCCATTTAGTTGATGTAAACAATTTTAAAAATACAAACACAAAACACAGACAAATTTAAGAATTTAAATTTAATTTAGGATGAACTTTAATTTTTCCGGAAACAAAATAAAAAAAAAACAAGACTTAACTACCACTCCGACCTATTCCCATCTGTAAACTCTCCTATTCAATTACTCCAGATGATGAAAAAAAATTAAAAAAAAACTTGGACTACAAGAAGAAAAATGTACCCCTAACTCTATTCAGAAAAAAAAAAAAAAACACCCAAAGAAATTAAAAGCCGCTGATCAGGCCCGCTTCCATAACTGCGGTATCGCCCTAACGATAGGTTTTTTCTACCCTTCAATTGGGTTTTTGTTTATCAAAAATCAAATTCGATGGTCTTGCGCTTTATTGTTTTATTTCAAATTAGCTTTAATCAGTTGTGCCATCTCAGGCGGTACCGATAGAGGTATATTATATTAAAATTACTTTTTTCCTTACCCTACTCCACTTGTTGAATAGGATGATAGAGTACAATTAATTGACGGAAGAACGTAATTTGTGCTGTGGTGAATATAGTATTCTGAATTTCGGCTGCTCTCATTTATGTGCAAATAAAATTTTTGGTCTCTATAGCGTGTCTAAGGTTCACTTGTGATTCAGATGAAAGAGTTCAGAGCCCATCGTGTAATTTCCAAGAGGGCTTCGATCAAGGCACCTAGAACAACAGGAACAAAATATTTGGGTAACCCTTTGAGGTTGCCCAAATGTTTTGGGTAACCTCAAACGCGACCCCCATCTACGTTTGAGTTGTGTGCCACATATATCATTTGTACTGTTGTCGCGCTATTTCTGTACTTGTTTTCGCTAAAGTTGCTCTTAGAGGAACTGAAGCAAATGCATGAACCAACCTTGAAAATGTTATTCAAAAGTCGAAATTCGAGAGCATCTGGCTGAAAAAACCGGGAATCTTTATTATTTGTTCAGCACTAACTCATTTCATAACAAAAGATGCGCCTCGCAGTGTGCTTGCGCAGCTGGCGTACCTATTTTGGTTCAGTGCGAGCATGTTCTCTACGTGGGATTGAAGCCTTTTTTCCTGTCGCAGTAACTAACCGGTCGTAGCTAAAGCGGCATAAGCAAGCAGCAAACTTTATTTGCGTGCACCGAAGACGCATGATTTTTTTTTATTTCAGTATGTTCAGACAATACATTTTGTCTGCAGTACCAAGGCAGAAGACCAGAAGGTCTGAAGAGGCCTTGGTTCCGCTACATAAATGAAATATTCAAAAGACAATGACACTCGTCGACAGCAGAGCACACTAAAACAAGAAGCGCTCTTAAATAAAATGTAATGAATAACAAAATATACATATCAAAGACATTTAGATAGTACATATTTTTATACTATAAAACTATACTACAATACCATAACACAAAAAACCTACACAGAAACAAAAGCAACAAAAACAGAGATAGCAAAGAGGATAAAACCAGATATTTCAGATCAGTTTGCGACATTTGTGGGCAAGAGGGTTTCTTTCACTATGCTTTTGTATCTGTTTAGCGATATGTTTGACGTAATAAGTGTATGACGATAACTGTGTGTATTAATGAAGTTTGGAATTTGAAATGAGAGCGTTTGTCTGCCCATGTTTGTCCCGATTTTGGGGAGTATATACTTGTCGTTTCAAGTGTTGTAATGGTGGTCGGGTCTAGTGCATGCAGATGGATAGCTAGGTTGTTGAATTCTATGGTCATGGAATATGTAGAGTGTAAGTTTATAAATGTAGAGATGTTCAAAGCTCAAAATTTTATACTTCTCAAAAAGCGGAGCTGTATTTGCATCATTAGCAGAATTGTGCATTAGACGAACAGCTTTTTTTTTTTTTTGTAATAAATGCAGATGTGTTATATTTGTTTTTGTCGTCTGACCCCAGACAAGAAAGCAGTAGTAAACCTTGGTATATATCAGCGCATAATACAGTTGGTGCTTCAGCCATTCCGGTAAAAGATGCTTTGCCGATGAAATTAGGCCTATTGATTTTGAGATATCGTTTCGTATTTTATTTACATGGTGCGTCCAATTGAGGCGTTCGTTAAATCATACTCCAATAAACTTATGATTATCGACAGGCTCAAGGTGAGCTCTTTCGAATTGCAGTTCAATATGCGTATTGTGGGCGCGATTTGTTGAGGAAAAAATTGCATATTTTGTCTTTTCTCTATTTAGAGATAAACCGTTAGCCATCAGCCAGGATGAAAGTTCAATTAAATATTTGTTTATTGTGGTGTCTACTTCGCTAAGGTTGGCCCCAGAAAAAAATGCATTTGTATCATCGGCATACAGTATTATATCTTCGCTAAATGATGATTATGTTTGTCATTTATATAGACGAGAAACAGGAAAGGTCCCTGTATCGAGCCTTGCGGTACGCCATATTTTATTAACCTAGACGCGTTTTTATGTTATTATAAACCGTATACTGTGTCCGAGATGTAAGGTAACTTGTAATACGCTCATGCGCAGTCCCCCGTATGCCATATGTCTCGAGTTTTGAACGAAGTATGTCATGTTTTATGGAATCAAAAGCCTTTCTAAAATCGATAAACAAACCAATTGTAAAACGTTGATCTTCAATATTACGTAATATTTTTTCTTTAATGTACAAAAGCGCTAGTTCGGTAGTTTTTCCTTTTTAAAAACCATACTCTTGTTTGATTATGACATCGTACCTAGAAAAAACGTTTGAAGCCTTTCATTAATTGCTTTTTCAATTACTTTTGAGAACAACGGCCACACTGATATTGGTCTGTAGCTTCCTAAATCATGTTTTGAGCCACCCTTACAGATTGTTGAAACTCTTGCTATTCTCAATAGATCAGGAAAGATACCACTTTTAAATATACAATTACATGTATGAGTAAGAGGAATTGAAATAATGCTTGATACAAATTTAATAGCTGCCACTTTAAGCTCGTCCACACCGCAAGCTGAATTGTTTTTAAGGGACATGATAAACATAATTATTTCGTGCTCAGTTACTGGATAAAGAACGATTGAGTTTGAAATATTGTTTTTTAGGTACTTTCTATGGTCACCAGGCTGACATGCAGACGTGGACTCACCAGCTGATAGGAAATGAGTGTTAAATCGTGTCGCTCTTTCAGTTCCAGATAACGATTCCCCGTCTATTTTTAAATCGGGTAAGCAGTTGTGACGCGGCTTAAGTCTAATGATTTCGTCAACAGTTTCCCGTATCTTTTTCGGATCATTTTGCGCGTCTTTAAACTTACGTTGAAAGAAAGCCTCTTTGGTTTTTCGAATATCGGAGTTCAGGCGATTTATATACTTTTTGAATTCCGTTAAAATAGTAGTATCTCGAGTCTGAACAAAGCGATCGTACACTCTTATGTTTTTCACCTATCCTACGGAAAAGTTCCTGCGTGATCCATGGCTTTCTGATTTTCCTGTGTTTTTTTTGTTTTTTTTTATCGTAGAGGAAAAGATGTCTCATAGGAATCCTTCAATGTTTCATAAAATAGATTGTATGCCTTATCGGGATTTCTTTCACACAGGACATTTTCCCAGTTCTGTTCTTGTAATAAGGCGTAAAATATATTTAACGCCTCTTCCGATATATAACGATATAAGCGTGAAACAGGTGTATTATTAACTTTTTTAATTTAGGCAAAATACAAAACATGGGCATGTGATCGCTTATTCCAGCGGTTATGACTCCTGACAGTACGTCATCTGGGTGGAAGTTTGTTACCCTGTTGGAAAATTTGTGAGAACGGATAGATGATGGAAAAAAGCCTCATAGAAGCGCAACCGTAACATGGGAGATCCTATACCAGCGAAAAGGCGGCTCCACAATAGCGGATTGAGATGGAATGATACAGGTGGACGGAACCATACAAGCGTGTCGTATTATGGGACATCATTTACCAGCGTAGTGGATTATTGCGGTATCATGAGGTGCACGGAACTATACATGGTTCCGTTCGCCTGCATGGTTCTGTTCGCCTGCATGGTTCTGTTCGCCTGCATGGTTGTGTGCGCCTCCGTGGTTCCGTGCGCCTTCATGGTTCCAAGCGACTGCATGTAGTCGCTCGGAACAATAGAGGCGAACGGAACCATGCAGACGGACGAAACCACACAAGCATAACGTATTAGGGGACATCCTATACCAGCGGAAGGGCGATGCCAGCATTGTGGAACCATATGGCAGGCACACCGTCCACGCACCTGCTTCGTATAAGGATCCAGTCACGTAGCCAGGATTTTGTTTCGGGGAGGGGGGGGGGGGGGTTGGGCTGCCCATGACAAAACGCTGTATGAGTGGGAGAGGGGAGAGAAGGCCCCAGCAAAATGGAAGATTTCGGGGGGGCCCGGCCCCCATGCCCCCCCACCCCCCCTGGCTACGTGCATGCAAGGACCATACAAGTGAATTAGATTATACATTTACATCATAATATGAGACAAAGCACAGAAGCGAGTTGTATAAATTGTGCTGGTTTCACAGGCGTGAACCAGCACGCAACTTTGTTCAAGGTCATCGTCGAACACTGACAGCGTAAATGCAACGGTTTGGTAGATTTGCTCACAAAACCTATCTAAAGAGCTAGGTTTCCAACTTATCTTTCATTTCTGAGAAACTCAAGCTTCATAACGCACCGCTTTATTTTCTAAATCAAAGCACAATAAAGATATATACAAGCAGATCATAAACTCTCTACCACATAGATACAAAACTTTATGAGCCTTCCATTTCCAATTTGTTTAAAGCGGTTATATATTTTTTTGCCATGTACTACATTAGGAGTTTTGCCTCTTGCCAAGAAAACTTAAACGACGAGACGGTTACAAATATATTAAAAATGTCTGATTTTCTATAGTGACTTAAAATATAAAGGACGAATTATAAATGTATATTCAAACATTTGCTGCCTTTAGCTCAAACTGATTATGCAGTTTTAGTGTTAAAACATTATATGCACTCTGGGGAACAAAACCAGAGAGCAACAAGAGTGAATGAGCGTCCCAAGCCACTTATATATAGCACAAAAATCAGCGCTCCCAAAATGACATTTTTGTAAATTTATTATACCTTGACTAAGAAAGTACTTATCCGATTACACTGGAACTTTTACAGCTTATGATAAAATATTTTGCCAACAGTCTGAACCTAAAAACCTAAACGTTTTAAGAATTCACTACACTATAACGTAAAAAAATATATATATATATGTATAAAAGTTTCCCTCTAATGACTTATGACTAGAAAGAACAATATTTTTTTCTTGCATGCTGCATGCTCAAATTTATTTTCTTTTGGGTTCAGTTCAAAGCCAGTAACATGTAGAATATATGTGCCAAATTAAATGAGCATCGTATTTTTTTTAATTTTTTTGGAAAAGGTACATTAAAAACTAGAACTCAGCGTGAGATGTGACACTCCGTTGCTATAAATATAAAAAAAAAACGCTTTAGTAAAAAGCAACAGAAAGTTAATCCCAATAAAAGTGCAGTTATATTCTGTAGCTGTGTGCAGTGCAGGCGAACCCAACGCCAGGCGAAGAGAGAAAGGGCGAACACTAGGAAGGCGGGACGGGAGAGGAGGGCGATGGAGGATGAGGGGACAAAGGGACAGCATAAGAACGTTAAAGAAAAGAGTATTCTCTCCTTCTAGCCTGCCTTCTTATTGCTTACCCTTTCTCCCCTCGCTTGACGTTGCCTTCGCCTGTACTGCAAGTAACTAGTGACACGCAGTATAAAATCTGCTGCTGCTGCTGCTGCTCAGTGGCACTTTCTGTTCTCATCTCTCAGCAGCCTCCGGATGTGCGTGTTGAGCTGACCAAGTCTCAGGGCGGCCGACACAACTGGTGACGGGTTCCTCTCAATGTACGCCGCGAGGGCCCTTGGAATATAATGTAATATTAAGTAGGTGACTGGTACCAGCGAACGCAAGACCTTAAACAACATCCGAGAGAATTTAAAAAAAGAGTAAGTAACAACAGAACATAGGTAAAAACTGAAACAGTTTCTTGAAAAAGAGCTCATTGCTACATCGATGCTGTCTTCACTGGGTGCTGGGGGGGGGGGGGGGGGGGGGGCTCGGGGTACATTAGGTGGGTGGATAACCACAACAATATTTGACTATTAACCGAAATGTGTTTATTATCTTTTTAATTGGTAGTCTTTCGGGCCATGTCGTAATTGCGGTTTTGAGGCAGCTAAAATTAGAGCCTAACCAGGGTGTCTACAAAATTGCTTTTTTTTTTAATTCCCAGACATTTCCAGGTTTCCCCTGACTATTTTATTTGAATTCTCTGACCCACAACTACCAACACCAAAACAAAATATATTATAGATAGACACTATTCACAATGCAAAATATTTTATTTACTTTGGAAGATGTTTAGAATATCGCATTGACCAGGCTTTCTGATTCAGTGAGTTTGGCCACAGTACCTGACCAGTATATCCATTGTGTAAAAATTCAAAAGAGCAAATACCAAGGAAAAGAAGAGGGGACAGGAGAGCCAACTAGCCCAACAGTTAATTTTGATTCAGTATATTCATTTGTTCTCTCCGAGTTACTTTGTTCAGTGACTCATCAAAAGCAACCAGCAAATATGGCACGCTAGAAAGGCTTGCTAGCAACTGCTCTTGAAAATATGGGCCGATAGCATGACATATGGTATACCCCACTTTGTCTTTTCTATGCTGCATTTTTCTGGCGGTCTCACACATGAGGAACATCAAAGGAAACAGCGAGGCAGACGCTGGCGCTAAACGGAAAGATCCACGAGTAATTATAGTGTTCAAACACCACATGATCTCGGCCTTTGCGACTTCCTTCTTCAATAAAAAGCCACCCACCGACGCCTTCACATAGGGGCTAAGAGCTTCCGTGGCGGTGGTTAGATGCATTGCTGGAGTCCTACAAGCACTATCGCTACCTCTGGACAAAATGCCCGTTGCTGTCGCGGAAGGCAAGTCCACATTTGTCGCAGTCTTGAAAAATACCATTGGGCTCTGGGAAACGCCTTGCAAATATTTCATAGCAGCTTAAAGTTTCTTACCCTCAACATGAGTAGTAATCGCCCTATTCCCCATGTTGCTCAAGGAGAACTTCTTGCAGCACATTGTGCAGTAAGCTCTATTTGAATTATTTGGAACGGGCCAAATACAACTTGTATTCGTGGATATGTCCGGGTATGTCCAGTTGAAGTTAAAGGAGCACTTCCTCGACAGCAACATAGTCAGTTTCACATATCTTCACTTCCAGAAAATCACACAATAGAAAGAACAACCCAAAGCGACAAACGTACGTGGCAGAGCTTGTAGAGTGCAGGCGTCCAGTTGCGTTTACGGGGAGGCGCGAAAACACCATATCTGACAAACGAATGGAGTTCATCTGTCAGATATGGTGTGTCCTTCGTTTGCGCTTTTTTGTGTTTTAAGCTCCCAAACGTAATTAGAGCTTATATAGCGACAGTCCCCCGGTCATCGGGACACCATTCCTTCGTTATAGGGTGCAAAAGTAACGACAGAAAGCGTTGAATACTGTCCAAGGACCTATGTAGCTTGCACAGAATCTGTCAATGCGAGTGCAGCTGCAATGTTCTGAGGCTACATCGCTTTCCACATGACTGATCTCCGGCGGCAGTGGGTTACATCCGTAAACCGAAAAGACGCTTCCCCAATACCGTCCTGTGTGCTCGGAACATTTTGTGAATGGAGCGTGCACCGAACTTAACGCTGTACCGTCGATGAACATGGGGTACACACGTAAGGTGCCTGCAAGCTTTCTTGTGATAAGTGTTGTTTCAGCTTGTAACTTTTTGTAACTGAATTTATCCTAATATTTATGTTTTGAAGTGGTGACACTGGCTCGAGTTTATCATCTACAATACTTAGTCGAAGGCTATTTTCTGCCGCCGGGTGTGGCTGGAAATTGTCGATAAGTTAGTTCTATCGGTTTTCCTGAATCGCGATCTCCTGCGCGGTACCAGAGAGCCGCGAATTTATGTTGACTGTCGCAACGTGACTAGATTCTGCTTATTTTCAAATTTCAGTACATAATGTAGCTGGAAAGAAGCCTTCATTTTCTGTAGCTGAAAGTTGAAACATGCTCATGCATTGATTTCGAATCGTTGAATTATTGATCGTCTCGCTTCGGCAATAGGCCCATCTCGACTTTGCCGTTTTCAGTTCTCGAAAAAAGACACACTCTTGACACAGGATCCTCAAATAAAACGTTTCGACGAGTGTGTTTTGTCGAGAAGTGAAAATAGCAAAAATGAGATGGGCCTATTGCCGAAAAAGTCGATCAATGATTCAAAGATTCAAAATCGATGCTAGAGCATGTTTTAACTTTCAGCAACAGAAATTGAATGTTGCTTTCCAGCTACATTGTGTTCAAATTTTAAAAATAAGAAGAATTTAGTCGGATTGTGACGGTAAGCTTGGGTTCACGGCGCTCTGGTATCACGCAGGACATTGCCGATTCAGGAAAACCGATACAACTAACTTTTCGACAATATCCAGGCACTCTCGGCGGTAGAAATGAGCCTTGAACTAGGTACTGTAGATGATAAAATTGAGCCAGTGTCACCACTTCAAAATATGAATATTAAGAGAAACTCAGTTACAAAACGTTACAAGGTGAAACAGCAATTTTCACGACAAAACTTGCACGCACCTTGCGAGCGTACCCTATGTTTATCGACGGTACAACGTTAATTTCGGTGAACGCTTCATTCACAAAATGTTCCGAGCACGGAGGATGGCGTTGGGGAAAGGTATTTTCGGTTTATGAATGCAACCCACTGCCACCGGAGATCGGGGTCACTCTCTAAGAAAATATGGAGGAAAAAAGTAGCAACGACGCGTCTTCCTCCCTTCTACTGACGAGCCCCCAAGCGGCCACGAGAAAACTGGAGGAACGGAACGTCTTTCTCCTTCTCCAGGCAGACGGGAGAAAGCTTTCACCCTCCCGACTCATCTTCTTTCAGTTTCGTTTTTCGAGCAGGTCGCGCACGTTGTTTAATAAATAGCTGTTGAGTTGATTGAGCTTCAGCGACAGTGAAGGCCGCCTGTAATTCCGTCTTCTAGTCTAAACGTGCAGAACATTTCGGTTCCATTGACGTTTTAATCACTAATTTTATCAAACGAGCAAACGAAGCCGCTAGAAACAGCGAATTTCCGGAGCAGTGCCAGCAGCGCCACGTACACTGGGGGATGGCCGTCTCCGGATTGCGGGACTCGCGCGCGTGGCGAACCGACGGAGCTACAGTCGGTACAGTAGCGAAACCACGCGGAACTGTGTCGACGTTATGGAAACCGCAGGCACTGCGTCCAAGACAGGCAGGTTTTGCTGCCGGCTGCCTGGGTGCCTTCCGTGCTGAGTTCGGTTCTGTTTTCCGATGCCGAGTGCAACCGGCGTACAACGTGGTTCTGTATTTGTGCGTGTCAGCAACATAGCTGCAACATCGTGATGGCAGTGTTGTGGGTTGTGAACAGAAGACTGGAATTATCGCCGATGTGACCGTGTGTTCGCGTATCAGTGGTGTAACAACAAGATGAGATCATAAACTGTCGGGCATTGATGCCGTTGGTCGGGCCGTGATGAGGGGCGGGGTGTCGCAGGTTGACATTCCGCTTTACATTAAAAAGTTTAGTACCACTTGAGGGATTACGTGCAATCGATCAGCGTGCGGATAGTCATGTTGGAACGCTGGTCTGAGCAGTAGAGGCTCCTTCGCTATCGTACAGTGGCCAATATGACTGTCGGAATTGTCTCGTCCCCGAGAGCGATTGCGCTATGGGGCAAGGACTGAACAGTACGAAATCGTGACGGAAAGTACGTATGTTTACAGTATGGAATTTCGGCATCAAAAAACAATAGTAGGTAAAATCGAAAAAAATAACTACCCTTTATTTTGCTGTTCAAATATACTACGGTTCCAGGAGAAACTGCCCTCCAAGTGGCGCGCTGGGATGAGCGCTAGAAGTTTTTGGGCTCGCCACGGCGTAGCTCCGTACACTGAACACCTGCCGCAAGCCGCGGCTTTGACTGCATTCAAGTTGATCGAAAAGCGATTTCTCAGCATGTGAAGCATCACTTCCAGCTGAGTGAATATCCGCTCTACAGAGATTAATTCAAGACGGCAATTGCAGCTTTCCGCGAACAGCACAAATAGAAAAACCAATAGAAATATAGGCTATGACGTGCCGAGTGGGGAAACAAACTCATGGCTTCGAACCGCATTGGAGCGGCTTGACTTATTGGCTTTCAAATAATTACGACATGATCGAGTGTTTACTTTTTGATAAGAGATTCATCCCCTGAGCCATTTAAAATACTCTCAGAGGTATGACATTGCTGGAAAAAAATCAACATGCTGGGAATATTTTTTATTGCTTAGGGAGTCACCGAAATGTTCCGTACGTTCAAAACGACCAGTATAAAAGACAGAAACGCAGAGCACGGGTGTAGTGTTCGGGTTAGTGTGGTGTTCCGTTGTATTGATATTTGTGTGTGCCGTGTATGTGCTCAATGTCTGTTCACGTGATGCTTGTAATAAGCGTAATGTGTGCATCGTGTGCATAGTAGAGGATCCCCAAGGGCAGGAGAGCGGCTCTGAAGCGCAGGAAGAGTAAATTATTTTTTGTAGAACATGAATTGTGCGGTACCTAGTGCCACCTAGCCTAGCTGCTTGCAATTACTCTGCTTGACCCCGCAATCTGGTGGCTAGCGATTTAACCTTTTACGCTACGCGATAAACAGCGGCTTCGAGTTTGTTCTTTCGAGAGCGGCTTTTGGTTCGCGGATTCAGTTTGCCCTTCTCCGTGATGTGCGGTTGACGAAGGAATTGTGACTCGGGGAACACCAAAGGTAAGACGCAAAGTGCGCGAAGTAACTGGGTATCGGTTGTCTCCGTTTAACATCGCAGTGCTGTCGACGAGAAGACTGAGTAACTGCTTTCGAAACGGAAGTTTCTGTATCGGTGAGGGGCATCTGGCTTCGCAAATAAACACAGTTTGTGGAAAGCTCGTGTGACGCTTTTATTTACGTCCCGTACAAGAGACGTAGCGTCCTCGTTAAGCTTTATTGGGCTCGATTTGCTCGATTCGGAGCCGCCATATTGAGATGCAGGCGACGGAGGAACTTTGCTCCCCTGCTTCAGGGACGAAAGTTTCTCCCTTTCTAAAGGAACATAGGTTACAAGACCGTTCCTCCCCTAAGGGAGGACTATCCATACCCTTTTTTCTAAGAGTGCATGCGGAAAGCGATGGAGCTTCAAGACACTGCAGCCGCACTCGCATTGCCGGATTCCGTGCAAGCTACATAGATCCTCGGACAGTATTCGACGCTTTCTGTAGTTATTTGTGTACCCTATACCCGAGATATGTGGGCCCGATGACCGCAGGACTTTCTTATTAAGTTTGGGAGTTTAAAACAGAGAAGAAAGCGCGAACGAAGTTCGGCAAATGCATACAACCAACACGGGCGAAGACTCTCATCCGGGACTTCCCCTCTTTCTAACACACCAGCAAGTGAGAAAGTCCCGGTAGCCCCTCCCCCCTTTCCCATCTTCTCTCTCAGTCTGAAAACGGTGCCACCCACCATAAAACAATCTATACATGATAGAATGACGCTTGCTTATTCGAAAATGAGGCATCAGAAGCCCTAACAATAGGGGCACGAATTTCTTGATTGTGATGTTTGATTTCATGCCTTATAACTACATAAATTTATCAATCCCGACTTCACTGTCGGGGGAAAACGGTGGCCGAGTGGCCTAACGCGTCTAAGCTTGGAGCATGTGGAGCGAAAGCGCGCGATGAAGAACCCATTGATCCCGGGTTCGATGCCTGCCCTGCCCGTTTCAATCTGGATGAGCATCGTACTGGCGCGCGTACGTGTAATCACTGCTGTGTGATGCACGTTAAAGACCCCAGGCTAGCAGTCATGCCGCACTGGTTAAATGGTTAAAATTAATCTGAGGCAGACTGACCTTTCCCTGTCTCAACGAACTCAACACAATTTGCCTTTTATTTACTTCACAGTCGAAGCCTGTAAAGAAAGGTCACTGCAAATGCATATCGTGTATGATGCCTCAAATTTCATTGAACTTTGAGTAAAAATTACTGTTTTTTGCGCACCTCAAAAATGTTGTGTGCTTTTTATTTGTACCGATAGCTGCTTGATTTTATTTGTACCATACCCTAATGGGGACTGACAGTATTTTTAAAATAAAAATAAATAAATAAATAATTGCTGGCATGAAATGTGCCCTTGTCGCTGTACGAGTGCTGGGCCTGAAAAAGCTGTGATGCCACCGCCACGAAATTGACATCCTGGAAAATAAAGTCTTGGAGAGAAAACAACAATAATTAGTGCTGTCACGGCTAGTGGCAACCAATCTTTGTGTCTACAAAAGGCTCTTCGTACAGGGTTTATGGACATGTGGGCGAAAAACAGTCCCTTCAGCTGAGCAGTGCTGCCACGAAAAATATATTTTTTCTGCATATGTGGAAAGGTATTAAAACCTTTGGTTCCCACAGTTACTTTGCAAAGTGGCACACCTGATACCTCAATTCAGAGCTTTCAAAGGAAAGCTCAACAGCTGGGAGTTGAGATTTTTCCACGCAGTAGCGGTGCGGCCCACATTACAGGGGAACCTCAACTACACATCCCTGGTTTATGCGACGTCCTGCATTTCACAATGAATTAACACAGTCCTGGCTAGCTCCCCATAAAAGCAATGTCCGTATTACACGTTGAGAGATTCACCTGTCCTTCCTCATACGATGACCTGCGGGAAAACACTGAGAACCAAAGAATGCATGTGCACACAGGCACGTGAGTCTCCCAGGCAGCATTAGCAAAACATTCCCGAGATTCGTCCCCATCGTTAGAACAGTACGTCCTACATTCTCCCCTTGCGCCACCGCTTTTCTCTCTTTCTACTTTGATTCCCCTTCCTGTATTTCTTGTTCCATGAAAGAATGACAATGTTCAGTTTCCTGCCCAACTCGTGCTCGGCTATTACCCGCATTCTCTCCGTGCCTCTGGCATTGATCTGTCGCGCTCGCTCCTGTCTTTGCAAAAGTTAACAAGCTCAATGCTCGAAACCCTTCCACACGTTTGCAGTACGTGCTGGCTCACTGCGGCGCACTACTACGGACGACGATGTGTAGGAAACGGACCGCCCTGACGCTAGAAGAAATACTTTGAATCGTCGAAAAGGCAGACAAAAGAAAGGAAGAGACTAACGTTTTAAACAAAAGTAAAAGAATGCTTACTTACGGCGAATATATATCAGTTTTCGAGAAGTCAGGGCTCTCGTTCCCAATGCGCCACTTTTCAAAAGACGACGGCAGGGAGTTCCTGTGAGGCTTCTGTTCCTCAGGTTATCCGGCCATAGCGCTCTGCTGATGTCCCGAACGAAGATGGAGTTCGTGCCTGCGTCTAGCAGTGCTTGCATGTCACCGGGTTCCAAAAATGGCTGAAAGTAGAAATGGAACGCATGTGATTATATGCTTAGACCTTACATATACACAGAAAGGTAGGAAGAGCCCTTAAAAGGGCCCTGCAAGGAATTTTTTACTGGTCTTTAATTTGCACCGAACCTGAGCGCACTGAACGTAGTAACTTAGTGGAACTTTACTTTTCTCGAAATTCGCTTTGTTTTAAAAGTTATAGGCAAATTAAAATGACAAAAACAAGCAAAAAATAAGCTTCCTCATGACGTCCTTGGGTTGCTTGAGTGGCCGTGAACTAAGGAAGGGCTAGTCGGCTCATCGCGGGAGCTCACGGCTGGCGCACTCCGCGTTGACGGTGCGAGAGGGCACCACCAAAGCATTTTCTGGTTAGGCTGCATGCAGCGGGCAGCCAGAGCGGCTCTCATTGCATTTGCTGCGCGACTAAACACTAATTCGGCATGACACTTCATTGGCCACAAACGACAGCAAACACGGGGTAAAGATCGGTTCAGAATGGGAACCACTCCGCGCTGCCATACCGCGAAACGGCCAAACCACAAGACAAAGCATCTCGCCGACGGCCTTCGGAACGCTCGGAGCCGGTCGGATCCTCATATCCATACGACCGCAGCGCCGCCGCGTACATCCGGGACCTTTCCGTGTCGGCGCCTGATCCCACTACTCTTTTTCAGTATGCGCCGCCTTTTCCACCGCTTGGTGGCGGGTATGTCGACGGGTCATTTCTTGTTTCCGCACTTTATAGGGTGGATCTGTTTCTTTTCTCCTCTAAAATGGTGAACAAAAACTACTTTTATAAGTAATTGAAACGGTTTGCGCCACTTATATTTTGTATTTCGACTAAAAAAAATCTTTTAGCGGCTCTGACCAGTAGTAAGCCCAGGAACAAAGACGTCACATTTTGCGCGCTTTCGGTACTGCGGATCGCCCTCGTCGGTGGAAGAGGTTTCCGCGTCGTCCGGTTAAAATATAACGCACTGATACTTAGTTACTCTCTCCGTGCCCGCTGACTTGCCCGAACTTCAAGAGACATGGAAACCGCAAAAAAGGTAGAGGCTTACATAAGATTGCAGGGCCTCTTTAAATTTCTACCTTCTCCCATAAAGTATGAGGCCTGTTTTCTTTTCTGAGGAGATAAACTCCCTCACCAGCTTTTTTTTCTTTTTTGAAATACGAACACAGCCAGAAGGAAGGGGGAAACGGCACTGAGAAGGTGGCAGCTTGAGCTTGTTGGTGATGCATCTTACAAGCCTACAGTGCCAAAACGGAATGAATACAAAAAAAAGATAGGGAAACAAAATGACAAGGACGGTGCTCTCTCTCTCTGTACTTCTTTTGTTTTTGTGCAGTAGGCTTATATACTGAGGAAAGATTTTCTGCCAAGCAGAAAGTGACATTGCATGTATATGATGATAGAACTATCTCACACAAGTAATTAAAATACTTATTAAATAGTACCGTATAATCACGTGTAAGGGCCGCACCCCCGTATTTAGGACAAAATATTTCAAAATAAAATTAGAGAAATTATTCGTGTATGCGCCGCACCCCCTTGTTCTTGAGGCGCGCCGAGTGCAATGCATGAAAGTTTCTATGAATATATATCGCTAGGTGGCTCTAGCCACCGCGCGAGCACGTAGCGGCACGTCTCCGCATCCCGATATTCGCTCTCCACTCATCCGTATCACCGTATAGCACAATGGCTCCCGACCTCGATCGTGTTTGGCCGCACCGTCGGGATGCGTTTATGTTGCGGCCGGAAGACATTGAGAAAAGATAAAGGATATGTCATCTTCCGTGGCAAGCGCGAGGAATGGGGATTCAGCGGGCTCGGTTCGCGCGTGCACTCAGGTTTATGAACGCCACTGTACGCTCTGGGGAGGTTTTGTTTTGTTCTTCGATTCGTGTCAAAGCGTCGTGATTTGTCTGCCTTTTCGCGCAATCAGATCTATGGGCAAGTACCACTTCAACAGTCATACGGGATTCAAGTCGAAAGTTGCCGCGCATGCTATCAAGTACAAAAAAAAAGATGCATATTGCCCAGTATGTAAACTAATTAAATCCGACTGACGATTCAGTCCGGATTCCAGAGTGAATGCGTTTTCGACCAGTGGAGCCGAGCGCGCTCATGTACGTTCATTTCTAAATGTGGATACAGATTTTTTTTTATCCGTGTATCTTGAAATTTGCCCTCAAATCGGGAAAAAATAGTGCGGCCCTTACACGAGTTTATACGGTAGTTACCATTTTTTTATCAAGCATTATTTAAAAGAACATCAAAGTAAGGGCCAACCTATTATCATAGGGTCGACATGTGGGAAGGAGCTAAATTTCAGTCAACCAAGTTTATCAGGGAGGTCATACGGCATTGCTCCAAGGAAGCCAGCGTTAAGGGATGAAGCTTGACATGTCAAGCTTCCACTTGCATTGCAGCATAGGTGGAAGCCACATGAGATATGTAGTTGGCACCTTTGGAGGTTTGCGTGATGTTGATACAGGCTGTCTAACAAAATATTAATTTAAAATTCCCTGACGTTTGTAGGTTTTCCCTGACAATTTTCGGTGAAAATCACTGACCACTGTACAGGCGGTTAAATATATAACAACATTAAAACACAAGACACTGAGCATTGAGCACCGTGAGGGTCGTTTTGCGCGGACTTAATCCACCTTGCATATTCCGAAATATTCGGGTTCGTCCAGTCTGGATTAAACGAGCACTTTCTTGCCGCCGACATCGTCAGTGAAGAGGCTACTACCGGAAACACAATGAAAACATGGCCGCCAGATGCACACTTTCACACTTTTGGCTTAAGGCTTGGATTGGGGTCTGCGGCTTTCCCATTTGTTACTAAATCTAGTAGCTCTAACTGGATCTAGCTTAGTGTCATGCCCTCAATCCCATCTAATCCAATCCAAAGTAAGGCAAGGCTTGGACCAGATTTGTTGGCTCGTCCCTTTGCGTCATGTAGCAGACTCTACATCGGCTGAGCAGAGCCCGCGCTCCGCTCTAAGCAGAATTTATTGCCTATTTTTCTGCCCCCAAGTATTCGAGTTTTTGCTCAGGAAACTCGATGCCATTTCCGGCTCAGTCTTACAAACTTGACAGACTTTTTAACAACATCCCTGACAATTCCCCTGAATTTTCCCGGTACTTAAAATTTCCCTGACGGTTCCCGGCTTCCCCGAACGCCAGACACCCTGTAATAAAAAGTGAATTTAATATGATGGGATTCGAGACAATGAAATTAATGTTCATACAAAATTTTCTCTCCTTCTGCTATTTTAATCAAGGCCTAGCTATATTCAAATATTGCTTTTAGCACAGAACGTGTTACACATTGGGTTCTGCATTTTTAAATAAATCTGATAAAACGCAAAAAAACAATCGACCGTAAAACTTTTGCCAATTCAGATTTATCTGAGTCGGCAAGCTCTAAATTTTGGAACTGCCAGCTATTATGACCCTGGCAGGTCTTTGCATTTCCCTGGAAAATTCTAACAAGTTTTGCATTTGTCATTTATTTAGTGAGAACTTCTGTTTGTAAATATCGCCGCGAGCGCAATATCTACAAACCAAGAAGGCAGCGCGCTCTTCTCACCAAGAAGGCAGCGCGCTCTTGGTCTGGATTCTTCTTCCGGCAGCGATAGCAGACGGTCTTCGAGTCATGCGCTCCGCAGGGGCGGTTACATCGGCCGTTTCTGGCCGTGGTACTTCTGCTGCAGATAACGCGAAGGAAACTGTAAACGATTATCAGGTTACGCTGCCATCCCTGCCCACTGGATAGATCGCGACGAACGCGGTGTTTTTACACTGCGATGTGGAGAAACGCCCCTACCGCATACTGGACTTCAGACAAGAGCTGGAAAAACTGGACATAATGCAAGACTTGGCATCAGCAGGTGCGTACCAGATGAACCATGTGTGGATGTTGAGACTGCATTCCTTAGCTGCGAAGCAAAGGCTGGTGAACGCGAAAGAACGCGTGGTGAAGGGAGGGAAGTGCCTCGTGCTAGACCCGGTGAGCAATGAAGTCATGCTAAAACTTCACTGGGTACCATATGATGTACCAAAATTCAAAGTGCAAAAGGAGCTGGAAAAGTTCGGAAAGGTGTCCAGTATAACCAGGGAGCGCATCAAAGAGCAAGGTTTTGAAGACGTCGAGTCAAACACCCGTCTCGTGCAAATGACTGTTCATGAGGGTATGACGGTCGACAAAATTCCCCACGAAGTGCGACTGGAGAAATGCAGAGTCCTGGTCCTGGTGCCAGGGAGAGCACCTATGTGCCCGCGCTGCAGACGAACCGGGCATATCCGGCGAGAATGTCGCGTTCACCAATGCATGGACTGCAACCGTTTTGGACATGCGACGGAGGAATGCGTGACAACGTATGCTTCCATCGCTCGGGACCGCAAGGAGCAGGATGAGTCGGAGATGTTCATGGACGCAACCG
The DNA here is from genome assembly GCF_016920785.2 of Ixodes scapularis. Taxonomy (NCBI): domain Eukaryota; kingdom Metazoa; phylum Arthropoda; class Arachnida; order Ixodida; family Ixodidae; genus Ixodes; species Ixodes scapularis. Next base: position 497,444 of record NW_024610190.1, on the reverse strand, counting down.
AGGCAGAGGAAGCTGTAGAGACCCCTGCACCGGAGGCGCCATACGACACGCCAAAAAGGCCGGACACTGGAGCGGGGAACGACGATGGAGCAGAGGCGTCCCACGACGGACCCTCCGCGTTCACAAAGCACCGGAATGACAACAATGACATCTGTGAATACCCTCACGCAAAAAAGACAGCTTCGAAGGAAACCTCCATCTGTACAGCGGTCGACGGAGACCAACGCCAGCAGTTCTATCCAAGCACCAGGCACCATGAGGCCAAGAACGAGACCGGCCCGACAAGGGAAAGTCAGCTGGACGACCTTCCGTCCCGGACGCGCCTGGCGAAGAGGAGCAAGTTCAACGTCGTGGACAACTCAAGACCTAAGAAAGCTCGCCTTGTGTTCAAACCTCGGACGCCCCCAGACGAACGCAGTAAGAAAAACTCACAGTGGGTGACGCGGAGGGAATAGCGCATTAGAAAGTGCAACGGTTGTTGACCCTTGCAGAGGGAAACGCTTGCCTATTAGTTTAAAAACAAACGCGTAAGACTATGTTTGCACGTCTTGAGCCTCTCCGTTTTGCGACTTTAAATATGCGTGGACTTAACTCGAAAAAGAAACAGTACCAACTGCAGCGTCTAGTATGGGAGCAAGAGCTAGATATTCTGGCATTGCAGGAAACAAAAATGGAAAACAGTGACCACATTGAACAAGCACTGAAACCTTTCCTTCGCTGCTACGAGGTTTGCGTAAGTCACTCTGTTGGAGCGTCCGCTGGATGTTTCTTATTTCCTAAAAAGTCCAAACAGCTCGACGTTTCCAGCGTTATCACAGATGATCAAAGCAGACTCATTATCTGTGATTTGAAGTGTCTAAATCAAGGAGTGCGTGTAATATGTTTGTACGCGCCTAATAATGTCAGCGAAAGAGTCTTACTTTTTCAGTTTTTGGAGCAGTATCTACAGTGCGACAAGGTTATTGTGTTTTGGGGGGATCTTAATTGTGTATGTAGCGACGAGGACAGGGTATGTGCCAAGAAAATTTTCGATCGGAGTGCTACAGTTTTGAATGACCTGATAAATGAATATAAATTAGAAGACGTAGCCCATCTCCAGAATTCGGAAAAAGAATTTCGTTTTACCCATTTCCAGCAGTCGTCCCACGCGCGTTTGGATAGGATTTATGTTTGGACAGAGATATGCAATATCGTCTCAGACTATCACGTGAAACCGCTCTTCTTTAGCGATCACTCCCTTGTCACGGTTACGTTGGGGTGCGGAAAGAAGAGGGCACCGAATTTCAAATGGGAACTATGGAAATTAAATGTTAATTTGTTAAATGACGAGACTTTCTGTAAAGGAGTAAAAGAAGCTTTTGAGGCGGTGCTCGCAGATAATACCATGAGTTGCATGGAAATGTGGGAATACTTTAAGCAAGAAGTTAAATCACGGCTATAGAAAGGTCGTCTGTTTTAAAGTTCCACGCCAAAAACGAAGAGAGGATGATGAGCAAATATTTGTTTAACCTACTGCAGGACGAACAAAAACATCCTGGTCTGCATTACTCGGCGATTAAAGAAGCGCAAGAAAGACTTGACGGCTTTCACCAAGAACGCTATCGCGGTGCGATAGTCCGAGCAAGAGCACGCAAATTTCTTTTGGGGGAACAGCCCACTAGCCGCGCCTTGGCGGATGAAAGGAAGTACGCTTTAGATAAAGAAATCACCGCCGTGGAGCATCAAGGTGTCATCAGCACTGACAAAGATATAATTGAACTCAGTTTCGTCAAGTATTACGAGCAGCTTTTTGGAGGCCAGGATATGCCGACGAGTATGACAGATATTAGGACGATGCTTCTGGAAGCGCCCGAGTTATCAAACAAAAAAAAAAGAGTGGCTCGAGGAACCTATCACGTTGAGTGAAATAGAAAGCGCGATTGACGGCTTAGCGTCACACAAGACACCTGGCACGGATGGTCTTGGAGGAGAGTTTTACCAGAAATTTAAGAACGTCCTGTCTCCGTTTCTCCTCAGGGAAGTACATGAAGCGTATGATTTTCAAACTTTGCCTTCATCGTTCTTTCGGTCACACACAGTGCTAATTCCCAAATCCGATGATATAAGTGTGCGACAGCGCGTAACTGGTTATAGACCTATAGCACTTTCTAATGCTGACTATAAACTTTTTGCCAGAATTCTAGCTAGACGAATTCAGCATGTGATTTGCAGGCTGGTCGGAACACACCAGACCTGTGGAATTAAAGGCAGGTCTATCCAGACAAACATTCACGTGGCGCGGACTATTTTGGAAAGCTCTTCAGCTGAAAGAAGTTCAATTGCAATGCTCCAAATTGATTTAGCAAAAGCATTCGACAAGGTATGTCCCGACGTTCTTTGGGAGGTTTTGGACCGGGCTAATATGGGAAAGATTATAATCGAAGGTGGTAAAATGGCTTATAAGGGGTGCACGACGAAATTAATTATAAACAATTTATTGTCTCCCGCTATAAATGTTTTTTTCCTCGGTACGCCAGGGCTGCCCAACGTCGCCTTTATTATTTTCTCTTTATTTGGAACCATTGTGTTTAATTATTATTCGGACGAAACAAGTTCAAGGTTTTCGGATGGGTGACGTAGAAACTAAGGTACTAGCGTATGCAGATGACATTGCTGTGTTCTGTAGTAACAAGGAGAGTGTGGCTAGTGTTTTGAAACTGTGTACACAATTTTGCAAAGCAACCGGTGCCGTTGTTAATGTTGACAAATGTAATGGTACCTGGTACGGTGAGTGGGATACCACGCCTCAATATTTCAGAGGTGTTAAATGGAGCTGCGTTCCAAGCAAATACCTCGGAACCCCAATACAATACCTGCAAACTAATTCAGAATATTGGGCGGACGTTGTTGAGGATTTAAGAGAGCGGGCAACCAAATGGTGTGGCCGCGACATGTCGATATTTGCTAGGGCCACTGTGTGCAATGTGTTTCTAATCGCCAAGTTATGATATGTACTACAAGTCCCACACTGTGCACGAAATAGTATACAAAAAATGCATAGAGTGTTTGCTGTTTTCATATGGAAAAGCACGGGGGAACCAATGAGACGCGATAACCTCTTTCGTCCAGTGTCAAAAGGAGGACTCGGTTTATCCCACCTATTTGTCCGACAAATTGTTTCACGTTTTCTTTTCTTGAAAAACCAAAAACATCCCCTTTTGCAAGTAATGTTTCAGCAAGAATAGCTCCTCACTTGCCTTCCGTTCTGGTTTCATCTACCATTGGCCCCCCCCCGCTAAGAAGGTCGGTTTTGTGAAGAAGGTGGTGAATGCCTTAGAATTCTTAATGGCGCGTTACTCGCGGGAGTATTTGTTCACTGTCACCAGAAAAAAGTTGACCAAAGATCTAATTGATAGTCTCTTCCCCGCTCCGTTGTACAGAACTTTGTTCATTAACATGCCTGGGGATGATGTCTTGGTTCGCGTAAAGAACATGTGGATCCCCCCAGCGGCGAAGTCCTTCTTTTTCCGGCTGCATAGTGCCACACTGCCAGTTAAAATATGGATGGCTGAGAGAGGTATGTTTTTACCTTGGGGTGCTAACTGTCTACTGTGCAAGCAGCCTGAGACAGTTGAGCACGAATTCATAGACTGCTGGGACGCAATCATGTTCTGGGACGTCCTAAAGCGCACCATAAAGAAGGACATAGATATAACATCACATTCTATTCGGTTCCTCCCTGTTAACAAACATGCGAGTGTCCCGCTCGATATGATCATAATGTTAAGTTTGTTTGCTTTGTGGAAATCCCGTATGGATGTCCGCCATGCAGTGGAGAAACCAAAATCTGCTCCACAGTATTTCACTGAACTTGTTACTCAAATGAGGAGTGTATTTGAGTGTACGGACGCAACGCCTGACTGGGCAAGCCTGTTGCATGTGCTGTTGTGTATGAAAGATTTTTAACTCTACAGCTGCCCAAAAGATTTGGGTAGTCTGTTTTTTAGCGCTGAATAAAGAAAAAAAAACGCTCTTGGTCAAACGGTTATCGCGCGTACTTTCCACGCAGAAAGCCAGGGTTCCATTCCTGGCCGCGGAGGCGCATTTTTGTTGACTCTGTAAAGTAATGTTCTGGTAAATTTGAGAACCATGTTGGGGCTTGTTTGATGTCAGAATGTTCGACACGGCAAGCCTTCTACGCCGATTATTCCAGAAGCCCACAGTGTACATAAGGGGCTCCGCGTGGCGATTTGCAGTCAGTCTCGCTCCCGCGCTCGATCCTGCGGTTTCGCCGACATCGACGCCCGCGGCGCTCTACTGTTTCCTTCTGTTCCCTATTGTTTTGTTTAGTTTGGGCACAAGTTCGCTCCAATAAACTTTAATTTCCACCTGTTTATTTACTGTTGTCAAATCACCACCCGTGACATCTGGTGAAGGCGCGGGGTACGCACCCTACGTTTCTTAACCGTACCCCTCCGAGGACCCGTTCGGCAAGCCCCACTCCAAATCGTCGATTTGTGGAAAAGGCAGGGCCCCGGGTAAGCCAGCGTCTGCAAGGACAACGCCCTGAGTTTGGACCACTGCCGGACAAGACGAGCAAGCCATCAAAGCCGACGATGAGCTCCCCGGCCCAGCAGACGGAAAAGCTTCCAGCCGCGTCGTTCTACGTTTTCTTGCCTGTGGTCCCCCGCGTGCCGACGCCATTCCGCGGTGAAATCTACGAAGACGTAGAAGACTGGTTCCTGCAGTACGACCGAGTGGCCCGCCACAACGAATAGACTGATGAGCAGCGCCTCCAGAACATCTACTTCTCACTGGAAGGAACGGCAAGGCAGTGGTATGAGAATCACGAAGTCGCCTTGACCACGTGGGAAGTTTGTGAGAACGAGTTTAAAAAAAATATTTGTCAGTCAACACCGACGTGAGCGTGCCGAAGACCTGCTTCGAGGGAGAAACCAGGGACCCAAGGAAAACGTGACATCTTTCACTGAAGACGTCCTCCGCCCGTTCGCCCGCGCCGACCCGCAGGCCACAGATGAAAAGAAGCTGCGGGCACTCTTGCGAGGTGTCAGGGATGACATTTTCGGCGGCCTTGTCCGCAATCCTCCGTCGACGGTGGAAAGCTTCATCTCGGAAGCAACCAACCTTGAAAGGGCACTCCTCGCAAGGGCGAGCCATTACCAGTGGTATAATGGCGCCACCGTGATTCCACCATCTACCTGCAGCATCAGTTCCGGCAACTCTGACCTCTCTGCGATCCGTGAGATGGTCAGAGACATTTTCCGTGAAGAGCGTAGGAAGTTGGTGCCGGCAGCAGAACGACCAGCTGCGCTCTCACTCACCGAGCTCGTTAAAGAAGTGCAGCGTGCCAGTCAACCGGAGTCTCCTGTCGACATCGCTGAACCAGAAGAACCGGTGGCAACCTAAGCTTCTGCGGCGCGACGACCACCACCGGCTGCTCGCCAATACACGCCGCCACCTCGACGAGGCGCCCCAACGCCACACTACCTTCGACGACAAGAGGAGCGGGTCCCGTACGTCCGTCCGGAACAGCCCGCACCCAGAAAAACAGATGTGTGGAGGACGCCCGACCGACGCCCTCTTTGCTTCGACTGCGGGGAAGCAGACCACACCTACCGCCGATGCCCGTACCGTCGACTCGGGTTGCGCGGGTTCCACCCGAACGACCCGCGGCCACGTTATGCTGAACGCCCTCGGAAAATCGACGAGTACCTGCGACGACCTCAGTCCCCGAGCCTGCGTCCCGCGGAGAGTTCCAGTCGCCGTCGACACGACATCCAGCCTCGCCGATGCACCGACCGCGACGTGAAAGCCTGTCGCCCCTCGCTTCACGCCGGGGAAACTAAGCGCGGCAACCCCTGGAGGTGGAGTTGCCGAAGGCGACCGACGTAAAGAGCCTCCAAGAACGACCGGAGCGCTCCCACTCTCCCGACGCTACGCATCACAACGACGCTCCTGCATCGGTGTCCAACAACCTAAATGTTGTTATTGACGGCCTCGACGCATCGGCACTCGTGGACACCGGGGCAGAGTACTCAGTGGAGTGGGAGGCTCTCTCGCCGCCTTCGAAAAGTCATGACGCCGTGGGATGGACCCCAAATACGAACCGCCGGAGGACATCTCATCACACCAGTCGGAAGGTGCACCGCTCGCGTCGAAATTCACGGTGAGACATGTCCGGTGAAGTTTGTTGTCCTACGAGACTGTGCAAGGGACGTTATACTCGGCATGGACATTCTGAGCGAATACGGCGCCGTCACCGACCTGGAAGCCAACCAGCTTACACTGCGGAAACCTGTTCTGACGTCCGGGGATCAGGAAACAACACCGGCCGCCTCAGTCACAGCGCGTCTATTGTCCGACCACGTGAAATTGCCACCGCTCTCAAGTGTGCTGGTGCCCGTCGGAACCGAAACCGCAATCTGCGGAGACGTCCTCCTGCAAGGTAATGTTCAACTGCTCCTAGGCAGAGGGATTGGTGTCGCCAGAGGCGTAACGAAGCTCCAAGCTGGAAACACCGATGTCCTTGTAACGAACTTCCGACAGGAGGCTCAGCACCTTACAAAAGGTACCACAGTTGGACACATCGAGGAGCTCCAGAACTCAGCCGCAATCGCCGGAAACTCTGAAGACTCCCCTTCGTCGCAACGCCAAACAGCGTCATCCTCTAATCTCGATATCGACCCAACCCTCGCCCTTTCCCTTCGACGACAGCTGACTGACCTCCTCGCCGAGTTCTTTGAGTGCTGTGCCACGTCTTCAAAGGTGCGCCAGACGACGATTGCGAAGCATCGAATAGTTACAGATGACGACGCCCTTCCTGTGCATCGAACACTGTACCGAGTTTCAGTGAAAGAAAGGGAAGTCATTAAGAATCAAGTTCAGGAAATGCTTGATGACGACATCGTCCAGCCCTCAAACAGTCCGTGGGCTTCGCCAGTAGTCGTGGTGAAGAAGAAAAACGGAACCCTGAGGTTCTGCGTGGACTATCGCCGGCTGAACGCAGTAACAAAAAAGGACGTCTACCCACTGCCGCGCATCGACGACATGCTGAACCGGCTACGCCACGCCCGATACTTTTCTTTGATGGACCTGAAGAGTGGGTACTGGCAGATAAAGGTTGACGAAAGGGATCGTGAGAAAACTGCGTTCGTCACGCCGGACGGACTGTACGAATTTAAAGTGATGCCGTTCGGACTCTGCACTGCACCGGCGACCTTCGAGCGCGTAATGGACACCGTCCTATCCGGCTTCAAATCGCAAAGCTGTCTTGTCTACCTCGACGACATCGTGGTATTTGCAAGCGACTTCGAAGAGCACCTGAGACGCGTGGGAGCCGTTCTACAGGCTCTCCAGAGTGCTGGACTGACACTAACGCCATCAAATTGTCGGTTTGCTAACGGCAAGCTCAAATTCCTGGGCCACGTCGTGAGTGCTCAAGGTGTAAGCCCAGACCCTGACAAGACATCCGCTATCACCGACTTTCTGAAGCCATTAGACAAGAAAGCCGTACGAAGATTTCTTGGGCTGCGTGCTTACTACAGACGTTTCGTTCGCGATTTCGCCAAAATTTCTGCACCGCTCACGCATCTAACGAAGGACGACGTGGACTTCCGGTGGGGGAAAGAGCAAGAACAAGCGTTCAACGAACTGAAGGAAAGACCCCAGTCGCTGCCCATCCTCGGACACTTCGATCCATCAGTGGAAACCGAAGTTCACACGGACGCCAGCAACGCCGGACTTGGTGCGGTACTCGTCCGAAGACAAGAGGGAGCAGAGAGGGTGGTCGCTTACGCAAGCCGCGCGCTGTCGAAGGCAGAGCAAATTTACTCAACGACCGACAAGGAATGCCTCCCTGTCGTCTGGGCGTTAACCAAGTTCCGCCCGTACCTTTATGGAATCCCGTTCAGCATTGTCACGGACCACCACGCTCTCTGTTGGCTCGCCAACCTCAGGGACCCGTCAGGACGCCTCGCTCGCTGGAGTCTTCGACTGCAAGAATTTGACATAACCATTGTGCATAAGTGTGGCCGCAAGCATAACGACGCCGACAGTTTCTCTAGGGCCCCAGTCGAATCCCCTCCTGACAGCACTGACGACGAGGATGGCGCCCGTTTTCTCGGCGCAGTTACCGATACCGACATGGGAGCACTTCAAAGCGACGACCCGGAACTTCGCGCCGTGATCGACTACCTCGAAGGTCAAGGAAGTCCAGTCCCGCAAGTCTTGGCCAGAGACTTGGCAAGCTTCATTTTGCGGCAAGGCGTGCTCTTCAAGAAGAACTTCGGAACCAGCGATCCGGCTTGGCTGCTGGTTGTTCCTTCCAGCCTGCGAGAAGAAATCTTTCAAGGACGCCACGACGACCAGACGGCTGGACACCTTGGCTACAGCAGGACGCTCACCCGGATTCGTGACAAGTACTACTGGCCGAGACTCCTGAAAACCGTCCATCTGTACACACGGTCGTCCCATGAGTGCCAGCGACGTAAGAAGCCTCCAACGAAGCCAGCAGGAGTCCTGCAGCCGATATCTGCCCCGACTACTCTCTTCCAGCAGGTCGGAATGGGCTTACTTGGGCCGTTCCCAACATCGACGCACGGAAACCGATGGATTATTGTCGAGACCGATTATCTTACACGATACGCCGAGACGAAAGCCCTTCCATCCGGCACAGCGGTTGATGTCGCCAAGTTTTTCGTCGAGTCCATTCTCCTTCGACACGGCGCACATGAAGTGCTCATCACAGATCGAGGATCAGCTTTCATGGCCCAGCTTATGCAAGAAATCTTTCGTCTCAGCCACACCAGCCATCGTCGCACCACGGGGTACCACCCGCAGACAAACGGGCTGACGGAGAGACTCAACAAGACCATCGCCGACATGATCTCCATGCACGTCGACGTGGAGCACAAGACATGGGACGAGGTGTTGCCGTACGTTACGTTTGCGTACAACACATCAGTTCAAGAAACGACTGGAATGACGCCGTTCCAACTGGTACACGGCCGGACGATTACCACGATGCTCGACGCCATGCTGCCTGACGTGCCTACCGACGATGGCAACGACGACGCTCAACTGATCTCTCAACGCGCCGAGGGAGCTCGTCAACTGGCCAGAATCAAGATTCAAGACCAGTAGCGAGTCGACGCACGCCGGTATAACCTTCGTCGCAGGGATGTCCACTTGCAAGCCGGAGACCGGGTATGGGTGTCGACACCGATACGGCGCCGCGGTCTCAGCGAAAAACTGATGAAACGCTACTTTGGCCCTTACAAGATCATCCGACGCCTCGACGATCTGAACTACGAAGTTCTACCCGACGGAACGCGCCCATCTGCAAGACGCCAGCCACGACCCGAGGTGGTGCACATCGTCCGGCTCAAGCCGTATTACGAACGATAGAACTCTGGACGTTCGTCAGAGAGTGAACTGTTAAGTGTGACTCGCGAGTCTGCTATCATTTTGCTGTGGATCTGTGTTTTCGTTTTGTGCTGCATCGGGACGATGCACTTTTTTTAAAGGGCGGGATAATGCCGCGAGCGCAGCTCACCAAAAAGGCAGCGCGCTTTTGGTCTAACGGTTATCGCACGTGCTTTCCACGCAGAAAGCAAGGGTTCGACTCCTGGCCGCGGAGGCGCATTTTTGTTGAGTCTGTAAAGTAATGTTCTGGTAAATTTGAGAACCATGTTGGGCTTGTTCGAGGTCAGAAAGTTCTACACGCCGAACCTTCTATGCCGATTATTCCAGAAGCCCACACGTGTACATATGGGGCTCCGAGTGGCGATTTGCAGTCAGTCTCGCTCCCGTGCTCGATCCTGCGGTTTCGCCGACATCGACGCCCACGACGCTCTACTGTTTTCTTCTGTTCCCTTTTTGTTTTGTTTAGTTTGGGCACAAGTTCGCCCCAGTAAACGTTAATTTCCTAATGTTTATTTACTGTTGTCGAATCACCACCCGTCAAAAGTTTTGTTTAGGGCGCGGTCGACAAAATCGAAACTAGCCGCTCGAGGCCCCGGCAACACTGGACATCAGTCGCTAGGTGGACTTCACGTTATCGTCGTTGTCGTTCAACCAAGTGTTTTAACGAGTATGCGGTCCAAGCGGCACCTACGTCTGTTGCGCTAGCCGTTTAAAGATAAAGGTAAGTTGATTCCGTTTTAATTCTGTATGCGTGGTAGATATCCACCATATGTAGCAAGAGATAGTGCATATACCCAAAATCTAGCGACTGGCAGGCGAGTTAACTCGCTCGGTGTCGATGTAGGATGCCAATCTCACTACCCCTCTGCTTCGACTACAGTAGTGGGTATGGCGTACGCCAAATTGGATACCGTAGTCGTTTATTTCGCTAAAACGGCGGAAGTAACTTTCTGCGGCAAAATACCCTATTGTTTGTTGCTGTTTGTATGAGCGGTGGAACGCGCGCACAGCAGGCGTTGATTAACTTTTTGTGAAAGTTAATAAATTAATTAAGTTTGAAAGACCTAATTTGCGAAAATATCAAAGAAAAGGCTTGCCGCACTCGTAAGAAACACAAAAAAAAACTTGTGATTGGAGCTAGTTAGTGGTTGTAATCTGCATGCCCACCATTCCCCATTCAACGGAGCGTGAACGCTCCATGTTCAACACTGCATTTGACGATGACTGCTTTATTGATCTGCATACTTTTATCATGTTTACCTTTCGTGTAGGACATACCACTTTGTAATGCGAAGTTCATTGCTATGTTGGCTGCATGTTTTACCTTACGTCTTCACTCTGGTTCAGCTGGAATCATCCTTTTCACTAATTTAATGCAGAACAGATATTGGCAACCCACAAATGTTGCTTTCTTTATGCCTCTGCCTCCTTTCTCCACATGGGATAAAGAAAGCTTTTTATTTTGAATCCCTGCATCAAGGTCGTGTGCAAATTTCCAAACTGGGCGGGCTTTTTTTTTTTTTTTTTTCAGCAGACACGTTGTTTAGTGAAGACATCGAAGGCGACGATAGCTGGAGCCTTAGCCGATGTGCACATGACCCACTGCCACATGCTGACGAAATTCGCAGGAAGTGTGCTTCTTCGGTGTGCGAGTGCGCCACCGAGTTACCCACTAAATTGAGCCTTGCAGTCCTCACAAGCAAATAAACAAAAGGCTATGCTGAAGCTGCACGAACTATAGATCAAGCAACGGCTAAACACACCAAGCACCAGCCGAAGCAGAGGCGGCAGTGTCTCAAAGAAGCGCACTTTCCCCGCTCGATTACGCAACAAATAAGCCCGTCCGGACCAGGAAAAAAAAAAATGATCATGACGTCACCGCCCAAGGTTGCTTTAGCGATCGGTTACCCACTGGCGGTCCTCTAAGGAGCGGCTGCTCGCAGCGGGTCGCATTTTTATTATCGGCATTAGTTGACAATGCGGCGTCCCCTTTACGCAATATTTTGGCTGGGGTCGTATTGTGTGTCACTAAAGCGATACCAATAATTTGTTTCCTATTAAATTTTGGCCGGAGTTGCCCTTTAGGTTCGAAATAAATTATTTTATTTTTGCCAAGAAATGGCAACGCAGATTTGGTACAATACCTTTTGTTGACATCACACTAGAAGCCGAGAATTGGCTCAGCACGTTTTCAGAATGTTGACATCTGAGATATTTTTTTCCGTCGATAATCGCTGCGCTACTTACCCTTACATTAGCTGTCAGGTTTTCAGTTATAAGTGCAACATTTTCAAGTCCCAATCTCACCGACAGATGGGGCAGTTTGTGAGCAGCCGTTGGCCACACGCAGCTCTTTGCCTGGCCACGGCATGGAACCAGTCAGTGAAATATCAAGAGTGAAGGGCGAGGGAAATTAAGGGTTGGAAGGAGGAAGTTGGTGGAAGGCTGGAGAGGGGGAATGCTTCCTCCTCTCCACCCCTCCTTTTTCTCGCCTTTCGTTCTTGAACTGTCATTGGCTATAGGCATACACATAAATTATTTCACCTGAACTTCAGCAGCATTGCCGGGAAGCACTACAGGCTCTCCCTGGGCTGGCGGTGCGGCTGGCACTTGCTCTTGTACTTCGATTTCTGGATCCGCCAAAACTGGCGGTTCTAGAAGCTGTTGTGCTGGGGCTTCTGGAGCCAGGACTGGTTGTGGCAGGACTGGTTGTGGCAGAACTGGCGGTGGCAGGGCTTTCGGTACTGGTGCTTGTTGTGCCGAAGCTAGTTGTGGGGGGACTAGTGGTGGCAGGACTGCCCGTAGTGGAACTGGCTGAGGCAGGACTGGCGGTACCAGGGCTTGCGGTACTGGTGCTTGTGGTGCCGAAGCCAGTTGTGGGGGGACTATGGTTGGCCGGACTGGCCGTGGCAGGACTGGCTGTACCAGGTATGGTGGTACCACGACTGATGGTCTTGGGCTGGCGGAGTCACCTGCTTGATTTGAAACTTTCAATTAGATCCCCTGTTAAACTTGTGCCCCATAAAGTATCTGTGTGAAGTCTACGATGCTGAACCTTTTTATAAACATCCCACTTACTAGTCTCGAAAAATGAATCTGAGAAACAGGAAGCCTCGGGAATAATGTCCACTCCCGGCAGTACGGCTGGGCGGGCAACCAGCAGGTCTGCAAATGTATTTCCTCTTTACATTACCGAGCAAGAAACACAAAAAAATCGCCCCTTAGTAGGCAGGGGCTACTTGCAAACCGAGCTGATGCATGTACCGATCACCAGCCATCAGCGGACTGTAAGCCATATGCAAAAAGAGACTGCTCAAAAAATTTACAGTGCAAACACCCCAAGTTTCATATTAATGAACACCGAGTCCATAAAAGGCACACAAATATCATTCATAAACCTTTTACAGTAACAGCTGCCTTTTGTAAGTTTTGTGGGGCTTGCAATGGGGGGGGGGGGGGGGGGGTCATCTGCTGTCGAGCGTAGCCAAAGTCAACCGCGCACGCATGGGCTTTCTGCAAGGTGCACGGGAGACCTCTGTGCGAGGAGGAAAGGTTTCTGTCGTGACCCTCGCTTTGTTTGTCGTCTGCCCGATTTCACCGTTCTGGGCAATTCGAGTTGAGGGCTCCAAAAGCCAGTGTGGCTCGCGACAACCGTCCAGAGGAAGCCTATTCACTGCAGACAAACAGCACAGTGAAGATGGTTGAAAAAACCCCGAGACTGTGGGTAAACAACACAACACCAAAAAATCTAGAGACTTTTTAGTGTTGTGTCGTTTGCCCACAGTCTCAGGGTTTTCTCAACTATGTGCAATGTACACCAGCTCGTTTGCGCCCTTATTTTTTGTTCAAAGTGAAGACCCGTCCCGCACACGCCGAAGTACCACTGCAATTACAGCAACAGCTGCATTAAGGACGTTTTGCGGGGTTTGCAATGTTAGCATCGGCGTCGCGCATAATCGATCTCAGCCGTGAAAGCAGACAACAGCCTGGCTGAATGTCGCCGTCGTAGATCACCCTCCTCGCCGGTGCAAACCTGTGGAGGCCACTATGAGTCTGTCTCGCAGTGGCACCATTACCAACCGTGTTTTAGTAAAGGACATTACGATGTTCATCGAGTGTCCTGCATTCCCAACCTACTGCAGCAATCACGGAGCACTTGTGGCAGTCGTTGATGCCACTACCCACGGCAACGACAAGACCGTTTGCTTAGTAACTGGGTGTCTGCATTCTTACTACCGCTGCAAAAGGACAGCCTTCATCCTTTCTGTCAAGATGTGCGTCAACACAATGCTGCCGCCACACTAAAATAATATAAAGCGGTATGCACATCACTGTCGCCAGACTATGCTCAAACATTTAAATCGCACTGCAGTGAAACATCTGACCACTCTCGCTGTTGGGAATCTTTTAGTTCTGATTAGGGTTGTACGTGTATTAAATGTTTTGTGCAAGAGCTTCAAATACGGTATTCGATATTCGCTGCTATATTTCGCCCATATTTTGGCAAAATGTAGCAGCGCGTAGCAGGGTTAGCCCCTTAGCGCAGTTTGGCGCAGCAGTCACATGACTGGAGTCACTTTCAGGGCGCAATTTGGTGCAAATGGCGCAGCACTTCCGTCACTCCATACAGTTTTGCCATGAATCCCAGCTTTGACCACACAAAAGACGGTCGAGCGTAATTTTTCTTTGAGTGCTGCAGCACTTCAAGCTGGGCGAATACCAAAATAAACTAATTGGCTAGTTATTCAGACACCCGTAGATGCAGACAAGTTCTGCCTTGTCCCGATGTGTCCTAATTTATGTCTTTCATCATATACCCTACTATTTCCATTATCCTGATCATTACAACCATTTGTCCTTAAAAAGTGAACACTCGTACCTGGCTGTAAGAAACCTTCCTTAATGGCAGTTCAAACGAAAAGAACTCTCAAAATCAATGGGCCTAATCTCATCTGCAAAGCACATTTTACCGGAATGGCTGAAGTACCAACTGTATTATGCGCTGATATATACCAAGGTTTATTACCGCTTTCTTGTCTGGGGTCAGACACCAAAGACAAATAAACATATCTGCATTTATTGCAAACAAAAACAAAAATCTGTTCGTCTAATGCACAATTCTGCTTATGATGCACATACAGCTCCGCTTTCTGAAAAGTATAAAATTTTGAGCTTTGAACATCCCTACGTTTATAGATTTCCGCTATACATATTCCATGACCATAGACTCCAACAGCCTAGCTATCCATCTGCATGCACTAGACCCGACCACCATTACAACACTCGAAATGACAAGTATATACTCCCCAAAAGCAGGACAAACATGGGCAGACAAACGCTTTCATTTCAAATTCCAAACTTCCTTAATACACACAGTTATCTTCATACACTTATTAGGTCAAATATATCGCTAAACAGATACAAACGCATAGTGAAAGAAACTCTCTTGGTCACAAATGTTGCAAACTGATCTGAAGTATCTGGTTTTATCCTCTTTGCTATATCTTTTTTTTTAAGGTTTTTCTGTTATAGTAATATAGTATAGTTTTATAGTATAAAAAGTGTGTAGTATATAAATGTCATTGATATGTATATTTTGTTATTCATTATATTTGATTTCAGAGCGTACGTTTTAGTGTGCTCTGCTGTTAACGAGTGTCATTGTCTTTTAATATTTCATTTATGTAGCGGTACCAAGGGCTCGTCAGACCTTTTGGTCTTTTGCCTTGGTACTGCAGACAAAATGTATTGTCTGAACAGACTGAAAAAAAGAAAATGTGGCCTGTCAGGAGATTCCAACTCGGCAAATATAGGGCAGGTGACCTACATTTCCAGCTTGTTTGTAAAACCCTGCAGACATTGCATAGGTGGATTACCATGATAGTATTTGGACTAATTAACCGAAATATGTTAATTAACTTTTTGATTAGTGGTCTCATGGGCCATTTCGCAAGTGCAGTTTTAAAGGCGGCAATTTTAAGAGCTTAGTCACATTGAAACAATTTGCAAAAAGGGAAAGGGCTACGTGATAGTTATCTATCAACTTTTGCATTTTCTTTGAAAGATTCAAGAACCACACGCAGCCACAGTGCAGGATGTGGAGGGCGACGTACCCATTTTGTGCACTTGTCATTACCTCGACGGTCGAATTCGCCAAGAACGCGCTGTCAAGGTGGTGACGAGCCGCCTGAAGCGACTACCGTAAAATTTCCAGGAAGCGCCCCCCCTTCAGCAAAAGCCCCCCCCCCCCCCCCCCCACACACACACAACTTCACAGCTAATTTCACATTTCCACGCCGTTCCGGGAAAGCGCCCCCCCTCCCCGCTCCGCACCCATATCACGCACCGTGCTAACCGCGCCAAGGCAACACTGGCCTTTGAAATTCAGTCCAAGAATCCAATCCAGTCCAACCTTACTTTGCAGCCCTATCGCCACGCGCCACTGTTGCTTTGTTTTGGAGGTGTCAGGTCGGCTATGCATGATTACAAAACGTACACGAGACGTCTCAACACATCAAGCTCGACCGGATACGGGAATGGGACCAGAATTTTGACAGTTTGCTACAGCCAGACTACGAGAAAGCCAAACTTCGACAAAGGCAATTAATGGTGCGCCGGTGTTCAGTGACTACATGGACGATGCGCTCTTTGAACACCTGGAGCCCAAGAGAAGTGCAGAATGAGCCATTAGCAACCAGCTTCTTTCAGAAGAGGCTGTCAAAACAGCCAACGGCATGCAGTTGGAAAACATCGCGGAATGCTGCTGACTTTTTCTTGCGACCGACTCTGAGGAGTCTTTTGGTGGTTTTGAAAGTGAATAACGTAGCAGTGAAAAATCTTTGGCCTAATAAAGTCTATGTTCTCAGAGATAAATAAAATAATAAATCCGTGAGCATGCGCTTTTTTTCTTTTTCTGTCTGAAAAAGTTTGTCGCCATCTTGAATTTTGGTGCCTTTCCGGGATAGCACCGCTCCCCCCCCCCCTTTTCCAGGCAATTTTGACTTGCGTGGGGGGGGGTGCTTACCCAAATTTTGCAGTATTTAACTGTTTTGTGCACTGATTAGTGCGCAACTTCTTGAGCTGTTACAGCGTGTGGTTTTTGAATCAGGTAATGAAAATCCTAAAATTGCACCATCAGCATCTCAAAGCCCCTTGAGTTTTCGCAACTTGTTTCAATTGGGTTAGCCCTTGAAATCACTCCTTTTAAAACTGAAATTTCAACATGGTCTGTTAAACCATTAATTAAAAAATTAACAAATTTTTATCGATTAGCCAAAATATTCCACAATTATCCAGGGTTATCCAATCACCTAATGCCCGCCGAGTCACAGAAACACAGTGAAGATGGAGTCCACGTAGCAGTGAGCGCCATTTTTTGACAAAATATTTTGATTGAAAAATATTTCCTAAATAACAGACAAATATTTAAAAACAAAAGGGACCTACATGCGCCTCTAACTGAGGAGGGAACTTGTCCGTTTCTCCTATTGTACCCAGTCTCAGTGGCACCGACGGGCTCCTAAAGGAAAGAAGCGTACCGATCCTGTCCAGGGGAGCTTCCTGCAGCCTCCTTGTCAGCTGCCGCTCGGCCAGGAACTCCCCCTGCATTACCACGAGCTCTGCTCGCAAGGCCGCATTTTCCTCCTCCAGCTGGCTCTGAAGAGGGTTCATTCTCTCCTCAGGCTTTGCTGGCTGTGGGCCTTTCCCCTTGCCACTGTTAGGAACCTTGGGACCATCTCTCTTCTGCTTCTTTGGTGCCTGTATGTTAGGCCACAATAATATGAGCAAGAACTGAAATGAGGGCTTATAAGAATTACAACGTTTTGGAGCTCCTTTTTGAGCTGCGTAGATCGAATCAATATATGTTACAAGAATGATAGTGTCTTACTTCTTTCAGGACAGGATGGCGCCTGACGTTTATGTAATGAAAAGCTATTGAGTATGCGTAAACAGCATCCTTACGACACCTAACAGAAAAAAGATGCCTGCGCACTCGGCAAAGTTTGAGAGCCGGTCAATGCAATCCACAAGCCAACGACATAGCGGAGCTTAGAACAATCAACCGGCAGCTGAAAGTGACTTTCCCTGCCTTCTGCGATATTGTACATTTTCTTGACTACTCGTCATGTGCCCTCATCAATTGCATGACGACAACAGCGGAAAGATGCCAGCTTCCAAGGCGGAGGCACTGGACACTACCATCTTTTTGTTGTTGTACATACATATTTGGTAAGGTTGCATGAAAAGTAGCCAAGACAATGTAAAACATGGCTTGGGGGGCGGGGGGGGGGGGGAGGGGGAGGGAGTCATTTTCAGCTGATGAATGAAATTCTGGTTTATGATTCTTACGCCGCTCTACAATCTTGGTGTGTGCGCTCTCCACTACTAAGATGCCACAAACACGTAAAGGAAATTCCATGTCCTAAAATCTCACTTTACATGCACGCTCAGAAGCCATGAAAACTACCGGCCAGGTGATGTAGCAATACATATGGCAAGACTGAGGCACAACATTATCAAAGGGGCTGAGGAGCTGTCCGAGATTGTCTATTTATGGCTTTAACTCAATCTATATTAGAGCACGAGAAGCCATCACTCGTGATCGGCTGACAAGCGCCGTTCAACCACGTTCGGCCAGGCCCGGGTGGTGCCATCTCTAGGTCTGAGATGTCACAACCTTTTATTTAATTTTAAAGGGGTAGGGAAACAAAAATTGAAATATTCAGATTTAGTTCGGAAATGAGTAAAGCATGACGGATAATAACCGTAAATGATAATCGCACGTTTGTATTTTGAACGACTGGCTATATTTCTCGTTCCAAACGGTGCACTCGAGCACGCACTGGGAGGGAAGAAAACGGAGAGCGCGAAGAGTCATGGGATATCCGCCGCAAATAAAAACAGAAAGAACGTATTTCCTGTGTTCGTGGAGTAGCAAGGCAGGCGTGGTTATGAAGTTTTGCCCTTGGTGGCGTTCTCAGCGTTGTGGTGGTGTCAATAGCGTCAGCGCGTTACAACCGAGCTGTTCGAAGCACCCGTAATGTGACGAGCGTGTGGCTGGCCCAAGGAGCACGTAGCTTCCACAACACTGTCAGCTTAAGGCTGAATAGGGTGGGGAAAACAACCTTTTTTCGAGATTTGAGCGAGGGGCTAATCTTCTAGGGAGAAAATGACGGTGTCCGGTTGCACGAACGAGGGTTCGAGAAAGAGGGGAGTCCTTCCTTTCCGTCTTCTTGGACCGTTTGGTACAATGCGCGATTTGTGAGTTCAGCTAGGAGGAAAGCTAAGAAGGAAAATGTTGAAATTCCAAAGGGCGGCGCTGCTCCGAAGGACTCTGCTACGTCACGACTACGTAGCAAGTTCCCCAGTGTTGCTAGATTACCTCCCAAATAGGCTCCGCATGCATCCACCAGGTGCACACGGAACGATTGTTTATTTAGCTTTAAAATTAGTTTTCTTGTGCCTTTCAAGGGTAGACTGGTGTTTTTGAGGTTAGGGTGCAACATGCAACACATTCAAGCCAGAAAATGAGCGCTGGAATTTCATTTCCCTACACCTTTAATAATGAAATTGGCTGCACACCAATGTAATTCTTTTATATTTTGTTTGATGGTTTGAAGCACCTAAATTGAGTTACAGCCATATATAGACCATGTGACACGGGCGCTTTGAACCGTCGTTGAGTCTATGAGAGTTAACACGCACACCACAAAACGAGGCTCTGTTAACACATTTAATATCCTGTACTGTTTATACACCTGCAAGTTGTGTAGCACCAATTAAGTTCCAACAATTTTCACCCCCAGTATTATATATTATAATGATAAATATGCTATTAAATGTGTCGAAGTTAAAAACATAAAAATCGACTGCAGCAGACCTCAGTGCATCGATTTGAAAAAAGAAACAGTAAATCATTTTTGAATTATTAATCCTTGCAAACGTTTACTTTTATCAACATGGTCATACACACATTTTAACATTATTTTCTTTTCTACTTTTGTGAGTTGCAGGCTTTTTGCCTTGTGTTTTCTGTCTTCTGTAAAAAAAAATAATTCCACAACAATTCTTTCTCATGCACACAGCGATTTGAAAATAATTACGATAATATTTATTTAAATTTTTGCCAAACAATTTTCTTTTACAATATTTTGCCACCAAGGGGAGAGGCACAACAGCACATGCGCGTCGGTTCTTCTGCAAGAATTACAGGACTTCCCGCAAATCCTTGTATGGAAAACGGCGTACCATTGCGATTCCCACGATTACCAGCAACCTCCGCCCTTCCCCGCGCCCCGTTGTTCGGTAGCACCACGAGTTGCAGAGTGGATTTTACGACAGTGTGAAATGCGGGACATTCTGAAGATTCGGTAATTTCTCGCATGACGCAAGACGCGAGCCCTTAATGCGGGACAGTCACACAAGTGGTGGGACGGGTGGTCACCCTAGCCCCAACTGTGATTGAACTGAACTGAGATGGTGCTACACGGCTCTCTAGAACCCAGTTGAAGCTAAAGCAAAACTAGTTCTTGTGCCACATGATCAGTCTAATTGCTAAGGTAGTTTACTCACAGACACACCTTTTATTTATTAAAAGTATATTGCTCATTATGTTCAATACCTTGTTGCTTTTTAGCGGCGTTTACACAAGTACCAAAAGAGAATCAGGGCTAAGTTGCACATATTTTAGGCTAGGTGCTGCAAGCTACTGCCCGCTACAATAGGTGCAGCCATTACTATTTGCCCATTTATACACCTGGTCCCTCTGCAATCTTCTCTCGTTTGTGGCTTGCGGGCTAGCCGGGGTCGTTTTAGCGGAAGCTCGGACGCCTAGACCTATTCCTTCCTGGAATATCTGCTGCTACGATTTTTTCGAGACGCCTCTCTCTGCATTCCAAAACAGTAAGTGCCTCGCAAACAGTGGTCGGCGGCAGCGGTCCCGCAGACAGGCGCCATTTGACCTCCGTTGGGGAAGTCCCTTCAGTTGAACTGAGCTAGGGCAGCTCAGTTGAACTCGACTGCGGCTCGATGACAGTTGGTGCCGCCGTGTAACTCCGGCCGATCGCGATTGAGTCAACTGTCATTCACTCAATGGCAGTTGAGAGTACCCGTGTAACTAGGGTATTGAAAACCTTTTTAGTGCCCCTTAAATATATTTTTTTCACTGTTAGCTGGCATTGATCTAAAAATATGTTTAAAACCAAAATTACAAAATTGTGTAAAGTTTGGTGGCAGACAGAGCTTGCAAACATACGCAGACAATTAGGAGACGCTGCGGCCCCACTTTTGCCTTAAACATTTTCGATAACTGCCCATAAATTTTTATTTTGTTGATGCAACGTTCTGAAACTTCGGCACTTTGCTTCAGCCGATAGGTCTACGTTCTTGGAGAGTTTGAGCTCGCCGTTATGTCTAGTTTACTGTTGCAGCCCGAAAAACACTGTTTGGTTTTCTCGCAAACTGCTTTCACTCTCTTGCCGAGGAACGCAGAGCGGTTACAGATGTAGCAGAATTAGAAAAACGTAGTGTCTAGAGTACCGTTCGACGGCACAATTGCAGAGCGTCCAAGGGCCGTCCAACGGTACTCCACTCACGCGTTCAAGTGCCGTTCGAAAGTCTCATATAAAACGAGTTCTCCAAACAATTTTTTCTAAGCTGTAATATAGCTTAGTAGTAATGTATGTGCTTCCTAGGCAAGCGGTCCCGGGTTCGATCCCTAATGCGGGCTTATTTTTCTTCCTTTTGCTCGAACAGTTTGTTTTGTCGACGTATTTGGCGATACCTACATTTCTTTTTTTTACGATTAACAATTAAAAAAACATATGTTGTTGACGAAACTTCGCTGAACAATATGGTATGGGACTTCGTTTCCGGAGGTGCATGGGGGACAACGGGGTTTGGTTTGCCGGCAGGACGTCGCGATGCGGCGTGTACGGCGAGGCGAAATGGCTCAATAGTTTTGTAATTAGCAGCGGCAAACTGTCGCCGCGAAGCGGCGTGAAGGCAGGTAGGGGGCTGTGTCAAGGGGTGTCCAAACAGGACAATACAAAACGCACGACTCCGACAAATCGTGAAAATTGAAGCTTACGGTTCTATTTTTGCGATTTGTCGGAGTCGTAAAAATTTTTGGAGGAGTCGTGAAAATTTTCACGATTACGACTTCTCTCCTCGCCTCCTCCACTTTTCTCTCACGTCGGTGCTTGTCAGATTTGATGTCACACGCCACTTGCGTCTGGCTGACCTCGCCAACGCCCTCGCGTACCGCCGTCGCCTGGGCTCGAAGGCCAAGGAGGTCCGGCTTCGGCTGGCTTTGGGACATTCCTGCGTCGAAGGGTGCATTTCGGCCGCCCTGGCTCGGCTCTCTTTGTCAAAATCCACGTTCGTAGCTCGAAAAAAATAAATAAAGTGCAGTGCGCAACAGTGAGACTTTTAGTTGTATGCAGAAACACTGAGAACTTAAGAATATATCATTTATTTTATTAAACTCCAAACCAACCAGGTTTGTTTGTCTATATGAGGTACGTTAGGAACAAGAGCAGCGGGAATCCAATCCAATTCACAGAACTGCTGGAAGATGACACGACTATGGTGCCTGGAACGCGTCTCCGACTGGTGTGTTTACCGCGCCCAAAAAAGTCGTCTCTCGATTTCCGCCTGATGACGTCATAGAGTGTCATGCTGTCGCCGGTCGCGACCCTGGTGGTGTCTCAACACCTGTGGTGTCTATAGCAGACGCCTGTTCTGCTGCCGGTCGCTCCCCACTGTGACAGTCCACGGAAGCTAAAGCAGCCGAAAGTTGGGACGCCTGGGACGCCCTGACGACAGCGACACTCGCGTTCGCTCGCGCTTTTCACCAGCATTTCTACGGACAACCGCCAGGATTGCGACAGTCAACAGCATGACATTCCGGCTTCTGTGACGTCATTTGTTGCCACTTGGGGACCACTTTTGATCTATGGGCAGCATAGGACGCTAAACACACCAGTCGGAGACGCGCCCCAGGCACCATAACACGACCTTAGATACCACGCGCGCTCGCCTGGCTTGCCCCTCTCACTCTAATTTTTCCTTTCCCTTTTTCGGGACTTGAAAAACGGCGGAGGCCTTAAGCGATTGACCGACAGCCAACAGAGCGTGTGAGTGGCTCTCCGGACCCACGTGATGAGCAGAGCAAGGCCGCCTTGGAGGAAGCGAAGGGGAGATTTGACGGGGGGGGGGGGGGGAGGTTTCCCCCCGGCAGCTTTGACGGAGGGAAATTTGCCCCCGACGGCCGGAAGCGGAGCGCGGCACGATTCGCTGGAGTCGTGAGTTTTGTAGTATCCTGTTTGGACAGGCCTTTAACAAGCTCCCGTGATACACGCGTCGTCCGACTTTCTTTCGGACGGCACTTGTAGGCGCGAGTGGAGTGCCGTCGGACGACACTGTAGACTGAGCCTTAGGAAAAAAATCTGTTTTGGTTGCCATACAATGCACAGAAATACTTACTCTTGGTCGAACTTCAGTACTCTCAAAAATGACAGGAATTGCCATGCGGGCACCTTGCATCTTCTTGATGAGATCGTTTTTAGCCTCTGGTACAATAAGCAAAAAACGTATTGAAATTAGTCCGATAACCATGGCTAAAGCAGACCGAGGTTGCTTCGGGCTTGCTAACCACTTTCAATATGGCGCCGTCCACCACTTCGCCACGTCCGCAAGTTGTGCCAACGTACTCACTGCTTTAAAATGCTGGGGGAGTCATGTAGAAACAATCATAGCAGCAAATATTCTTGGAGGAGACATACCTAGGGGTTGAAGTTGTCTTTATAGCAATCGGAGCACGTCTGGAAACAAGGGGAATTCTCTTTTTTATTTTTTGTTATTGTATTGTTTTTGGGAGTTAGTGCTGCCATCGGCAACGTAGTGCTAATAGCACTACGTTAGATATTTAATTAAAATCAGTTGAAAGCGGTTCCAGATGCCTATGAACAATAAAATATGCCTTGATAATTAATCTGTTTCAGTATTCATAGTCCCCGCAGGGGGCACCTGTGAAAGCAGGTGTCTGGAGAGTGCCGTCTCCGCGGACCCCGAGCCATGCGGGTTCGCCCGCCCACGTCTGGCTGTGCGTGGCTTTCCCGTGTCCGGGGAAAAGGGCATCCTGGTGGTTGAGCCGAGCTCGGGCTAGGTTTGGACCCTTCGAGGCCCCCCGGGTGAGGCAATACACCATTTCGGCCCCCACTTCCCGTAGACGGGTGTCCTGGCTTGGCCCGACCAGGATGATTCAGTCAGTCGCCATATCTTCTACTATCCCCTCTTATCTTTCTCTTTTCTCTAGTCTTCTTTCATTCATATTTACCATCTTTGGCGGCAAGGGCTAACCTTGGGTGGTGATAGACCCCTTCTCTGGACCCACACTACACTCTTTAAAAAAAAAAGAGTCGCTATGACTCTCTTTGGGGGTATTGGCGCGCCGCAGAATCGACTCCAGTTTGTAGAGTACCTTGACTCTTTTTTTAAAGAGAGTCGCCACGACTCCATGTGGGGGTTCTTTGCGCGCTACAAATTTGACTCCTCCACGACTCCAGTTTGTAGTCACTTGACTCTTATTTAAAAAAGAGTCCCGCGATTCTCATCACACTGGAGTCATGGTAGTGTATGGGCGACTCCAGGTGACGTAGTCAAGTGCGACTCTTTAGCGACTCTTATCCAACGGAGAAAAAGAGTCACACGACTCCTTCCTGGTAATCCCCGTGACTCTGTAACAAGAGTTGTGGGGACCGTCCTTTTATGAAGAGTCCCCCGACTCCTATCGCAAAAGAGTAATGGGAGTGTATGAGCGACTCTCCGAGAGATAGTGAGTGCTGACTCTCACTTTGTCTGGAGTATAGCAGCCCTAGTCAAGTATCAGTTTGTTGAATAAAGGGAGGCATTGTGATCGTTAGGAGACTTCTTGCCGCCTGCGAGGTTCAACTTGGATTTCCCTAAAACAAGTGTAATAACATCAACTGTGTGAAAGTATAAAAGTTGAAATGGAAACTTCGATTCCACCTAAAATAAGCGTTAACATGAATTGTCTGCAAGTGTAAACGTCGAAATGCAGAACTCATATCTTACAATTTCCTGTAATGAAACATGGAAAAATGAACGATGATGGTCTTAACGATGCTGAACTGAATGCTGCTCCAAAATTTATCATGAAACACAACAGAAGCTTTCAGGACAGCATTGTTTTGTTACATTGGAATTTGCACACAACAAAAAAAAAGTAAACGTTTTTTTGTAATTGGCAGCTTAACTTTCTATTAGTTTGATTATACTTATCATTTACAATAGGTTGTATATGTTTTTTATCACATGTCTAGACTATTGGTAAGAGCTAATGTGAACTAGCATGTTCTGTTGCTTCATGCCTGCTTTGAGTGGACAGGTGGCCCTAATGAAAAATACACCAGGCCATCCTGTTGTGACATCATATGATCCTGGTGGGACACCAGAATATCTGGTGCGCCCAACAGCAATGAGCACACCAGCCTGTACCCGCACACCAGCCTAGCGGGCACACCAGGAGAGTCTGGCGTCACACCACACGGGCTCATGGGCCCACCAGGCAGCCTGGTGTGCAGACTACGCAGTGTGATGTGACACCAGAGTCCCTTGGTGTGCCCACTGGGCAACCCAGTGTGCACACCAGCCTGGAGTGTTTGGCCCACCAGATCGTCTGAAAAGGCCACCATGACCTATATACATGGGCGTACAAACCGGGTGGGGCAAGGGGGGTGCTTGCCTCCCCCAGTCCTCAGAGTGGGGGGGGGGGGGGGGCAAGGCATGGGATTTTGCCCCCCCTGAAACAGCTGCCACTTGATCGGCAGGGTAAACACCGTCCAGCGGTGCCCAAGGAATACCAAGGGCACCGCCCCCCGGCCCTGGGGGGTTCTGGTTGCCCCCCACCCCCAACTCAAAAACAAGTTGGTACGCCACTGCCGATATAGTCCGCTGGGTGAATTTGCCAGGCCAGCTGGCACACCGGAAAGATGTTACAACATGCAGGATTTACATAAATTAATCCAATACCATTTGGTTCCAATTCAAATTCTTTATTTCTCCACTCGGAGAGGGGAGGCAGAGAAAAAAGCAAATCAGTGTTGCTTGACAAGCCTCTGCCCCCACACAGCAGCAGAGAGGAAAGCACACATACATCTAAACACTATTAACATAATTACCAACAAACAATATAGGTATCAAAGATAGCAAAGGAAAAATAGGCTAAATCACATACACTCACTTCATGCTCTAACTACGCAGAGAAATACTTATGAAAGCTCCCGTAACAAAAACAAAACACACCTCTTTTCGAGTCCCACTCAAAATTTTTATGTTCAATTCACTGCAACAATTTAAAAGATGCGGTAATGTACATCTCAACATTTGATTGCTATAACTGGTCCTGGAGAGTGGTACTGACGATATATCTGCCCAATGAGTATTGTCCCCTGAACTCAAAGTGAGTGATGGATAGGAATAAATGGTGATGACATAAGGACGTTTTGTATGGTAATTGGTAACTTGCACATTATTGAACTTTTCAAACAATGGTTTCATATGGCTAGCATTGGCATGAGTGTGGCATATTATATGAATCACTCTTTTTTGGAGAAACTCTATTTGTTGAAGTTTTGTCAGTCATATTTCCCCATACTAAGAAGCAATAGCTATAATGAGCATTAAAAATATAGTTGTAAACATGTATCATAACGGAGCTGGGAATCATGTGACGATATCTGCTTATCTTACCCACACCTGTAGTACATTAAATTTATATAACACCAATGCTTTTATTGTTCTTTATTTTATATTAAGCCTTCTACAAAACTCCTCCGACAATGAATTCCAGATCAAAATTCAGATCTTGTGAGATCCCTCAAATTTACCAGAAAAAATTTCAATTGATATTGCCGCGCGCAGGGCTGAGAAAGCAACGCTCGGTCACGGACCCCCAGAAAGTTCTCGTCTATTCATGTACCGCACGTAACTTCTATCATTTATTCCTGCTTTTGTTTTCTAGAAAGTCCGTGTTCATTCTCGCCCCGATCACGCGACGCTCGAGCCGCTTTCGCCGAATCTTCGAGATAGTGACACACTCTAGATAAGAGGCCGCCCGCTACCTTGTCGAGTCAGTTTCGCTTCAGCGTTCGACTCTGCTGCCACGCCGACTTCGACGCCCGCGACGCTCTATTATTATCTTTTGTACTCTTTTATTTTTGGCACAAGTTCGCCACATTAAACGTTTATTTCTTCTTGTTTATTTGTTATTTTTGGTCACCACCCGTGACATTTTGGTGGAGGTGCGGGTACCGCATGCCCGTGCAGCGTTCCCCTCCAAGGGCCCGCAGCACAAGTCCGATTCCCGGCTTGGTGAGAAGACCATTCACCGCGGAACCTGAACCTCGGACCAGCCGCCGCATAAAGGGAGAGGATCCTGAGTACGGTCTGCTGCCGGACAAGCCGAGGCCCAAGACGACGGCGATGGCCAACCAGTCGGAGATCCCGGCCGCTTCTGCCGTCGTATACTTGCCCGTCGCACCCCGGACTCCGACGCCTTTCACCGGGGAGATCCACGAGGACGTTGAAGATTGGCTACAACGTTACGAAAGAGTGGCCCGCCATAACCGATGGACACCGGAGCAGTGCCTTCAGAACGTCTACTTTGCTCTGGAAGGCACGGCACGCACCTGGTTCGAGAACCACGAAGCGTCCATTGCGTCGTGGGAAGAATTCCAGGCCGAGCTGCGACGGACATTTGCCAACCAGCACCGACGGCAGCGTGCCGAAGAACTCCTGCGAGCGAGAACCCAAGGGCCGACCGAGAGCGTCACAAGCTTCGTCGAAGACGTTCTCCACCTCATGAATCGCGCCGACCCAATCGCTCCTGAAGAGAAAAAGCTGCGAGTCTTGATGCGCGGCGTCAAGGAGAACATCTTCGGTGGCCTTGTGCGGAGCCCGCCTACCACCGTCGAAGCTTTCATCGCCGAAGCAACCAACATCGAGCGCGCGCTTCAGGCACGTGCTTCCCACTTCCAGCGACATCCAGGCGTCGGTGCACCCGCACCGCTTAACGGCGAAAACACTCCGGATACACCGGACATCCGGGAAATGATCCGAGAGGTTGTCCGGGAGGAACTGCGAAAGTTGCTGCCAACTACCAACCGTCCGCCAGCCCTTTCCATCGCCGAGGCTGTCCGAGAAGTGCATCGGGCGCTCCAACCAGAGGTTCCCGTCATCACGGTGGCACCGGAGGAACCCATGTTGAGCTACGCCGCGATGGCCCGACGACCGCCGCAAGCCCCCCGCCAAGCCACGTCGCCACCCCGAAGAGACGCCCCAACGCCGCATTACCCCCGACGACAGGAAGATCAAGGGCACGTTCACCCAGAGCAACCTGCGCCGAGGAAGACAGACGTCTGGAGGACGGCCGACCGACGCCCGCTGTGTGACCACTGCGGGGAAGGTGACCATGTGTACCGCCGATGCCCATACCGACGACTCGGGCTGCGCGGATTCCACCCAAACGACCCGCGCCCCCGGTATGGTGAACGCCCTCGGGAGATCGACGAGTATCTGCGACGACCCCAGTCCCCCGAGCCTGCGTCCCGCCGAGAGTTCCGATCGCCTTCACCACGACGTCCAGCTTCGCCGATGCACCGACCCCGACGTGAAAGCCTGTCGCCCCTCGCTCCACGGCGGGGAAACTAGGCGCGGCAACCCCTGGAGGTGGAGTTGCCGAAGACGACCGACGCCAAGATCCTCCACGAACGTCGGAGGGCCCCCACTCGAACGCTACCGGAGACCGAAACGACGCTCCTGAAACGGCGTCCAACAACCTAAACGTCATCATCGACGGCCAAGACGCATCGGCACTCGTGGACACCGGAGCAGACTACTCAGTTTTGAGTGGGAGGCTCTCCCGCCGCCTTCGAAAAGTCACGACGCCGTGGGATGGACCTCAAATACGAACCGCCGGTGGGCACCTCATCACACCAGTCGGGCGATGCACCGCTCGCGTCGAGATCCACGGTGAGACGTGCCCTGTAAAGTTCGTCGTTCTGCAAGACTGTTCGAGGGACGTTATCCTCGGAATGGACTTCCTCTGCGAGTATGGCGCCGTCATCGACCTCGGAGGAAACCGGTTGACGCTGCGAAAGCCTGTTTCACCACCGGAGGAACCCAAAGCGACGTCATCTGCGGTCCGAGTCCTCGCCAGCCACGTGAACTTACCGTCGCGGTCGAGTGTTTTCGTACCCGTCGGGATCACCGAAGATTTCTGCGGCGAAGTTCTGCTCGAAGGAAGCCTCCAGTTGCTTCTGGGAAGAGGAATAGGCGTCGCAAGAGGAGTTGCTGAACTTCAGGATGGCCGCACTGTGGTCCTCGTCACGAACTTCCGAAATGAAGCGCAACACCTCACAAAAGGTGCAGCAGTGGGCCAGGTCGAGGAACTCCAAAACTCCGCCGCTGTCGCCGCCATTACTGACGAATTCTCGCCACCTCAGCAAGACAGTGCGTCGCCAGCGCAGCTCGACATTGACCCTAAACTCCCGGGCCCGAAACGACGACAGTTGATTAACCTTCTCGCCGAATACCGCGACTGCTTTGCGACGTCGTCGAAGGTACGCCAAACAGCCGTTGCGAAGCACCGCATCATTACCGAGGACGACGCGCGCCCTGTGCATAGATCACCGTACAGAGTCTCCGTTAAAGAAAGGGAGGTGATCCAGGAGCAAGTTCAAGAGATGCTGAACGACGACATAATCCAGCCATCAAGCAGTCCGTGGGCCTCTCCAGTCGTACTGGTTAAGAAGAAGGACGGAACGCTTCGGTTCTGCGTGGACTACCGGCAGCTGAACGCGGTGACGAAGAAAGACGTCTACCCACTCCCCCGAATCGACGACACGTTAGACCGGCTGCGCCACTCTCGATATTTCTCATCGATGGACCTGAAGAGCGGCTACTGGCAGATCGAAGTCGACGAAAGGGACCGAGAAAAGACAGCCTTCGTCACGCCGGATGGACTGTACGAGTTCAAAGTGATGCCCTTCGGACTGTGCACGGCGCCAGCAACTTTCCAACGTGTCATGGACACCGTACTGGCAGGACTAAAGTGGCAGAGCTGTCTCGTCTACCTCGACGACGTCGTCGTGTTTTCCAGCGACTTCGACGAGCACTTGCGACGACTCCGAGCAGTTCTCCAAGCCATACGGACCGCCGGACTCACCCTGAAGCCGTCAAAGTGTCGGTTCGCTTATGACGAACTGAAGTTCCTCGGCCACGTGGTTAGTAACGAAGGTGTCCGCCCAGACCCCGAGAAGACTCGTGCCGTCGCAGCATTTCCAGCGCCAAGAGACAAGAAGGCCGTCCGAAGGTTCCTTGGGCTATGTGCCTACTATCGGCGCTTCGTTCGAGATTTCGCAAGAATTTCCGCACCGCTCACAGACCTCACGAAGGACGCCGAGAAGTTCGAATGGGCCGATGAACAGCAGCAGGCATTTGACGAGCTGAAGCGACGACTACAGACTCCTCCTGTTCTTGGACATTTCGACCAGGATGCGGAAACCGAGATTCACACGGACGCAAGTAACGCAGGGCTTGGCGCAGTTTTGGTTCAAGTACAAGAAGGCACCGAGCGAGTCATCGCCTACGCAAGTCGGACATTGACCAAGGCGGAGAGAAATTATTCCACGACAGAGAAAGAATGCCTTGCGGTCGTCTGGGCAATCACGAAGTTTCGTCCGTACTTGTACGGAAGCCCGTTCCGCGTAGTCACGGACCACCACTCGCTCTGCTGGCTTGCGAACCTCAAGGACCCGTCAGGACGCCTCGCTCGATGGAGCCTCCGGCTACAAGAGTTCAACATGACTGAGGTTTACAAGTCAGGACGCAAGCACAGCGACGCTGACTGCCTGTCCAGGGCCCCTGTCGAAACACCTTCCGGCAGCAGCGACGACGATGATGACGAGTGTTTTCTAGGGGCAGTGAACACCGATGACATGGCACGACGTCAACGAGACGATCCGGAGCTGCGAGCCTTAATCGAGCACCTAGAAGGGCGCGGCGGTACCGTACCCCGTGTTTTCTCACGAGCCGTGTCGACCTTCGCCATTCGACAAGGTGTACTCTACAAAGAGAACTTCGGGGACAACAACTCACCGTGGCTGCTGGTAATCCCGACCGACCTTCGAGGGGACATCTTTCAAGCATGTCACGACGACCCGACATCCGGACACCTTGGATACAGCCGGACACTGGCCCGTATTCGTGAAAAGTATTACTGGCCCAAGCTCCCCAAGACCGTCCACCTGTACACACGATCATGCCACGAGTGCCAGCGACGCAAGAAACCTCCGACGAGGCCGGCCGGACTCCTGCAGCCTATTTCTCCTCCAACTGCACCCTTCCAGCAGACCGGAATGGATCTACTCTGTCCTTTTCCGCCTTCGACGTCGGGGAACCGCTGGATCATCGTCGCCACAGATTATCTCACACGGTACGCCGAAACGAAAGCTCTTCCTTCGGGGACTGCTGTGGAAGTTGCGAAGTTTTTCATTGAGTCCATCGTCCTCCGGCACGGCGCTCCAGAAGTTCTGATTACAGATCGCGGATCATCGTTCATGGCACAACTGACCCAAGAAATCCTCCGACTCAGTCATACCAGCCATCGTCGTACAACTGCGTACCACCCGCAGACCAACGGGCTGACGGAGCGACTCAACAAGACAATCGCCGATATGATCTCTATGTACGTCGACGTAGAGCACAAGACGTGGGACGAGGTGCTGCCCTACGTCACGTTCGCCTACAATGCGGCGGTTCAAGAGACCACTGGATTCACCCCTTTCCAGCTGGTACATGGTCGGAAGGTAACGACGATGCTGGACGCCATGCTGCCCCATGAGCCATCTGACAACGAGAGCGACGACGCCCAGGCGGTTGCTCAACGCGCCGAAGAAGTTCGCCAGCTCGCCCGACTCCTGATTCAAGACCAGCAACGCGTCGACGCCGGCCGCTACAACCTTCGTCGCAGGGACGTCCACTTCCAGCCCGGAGATAGGGTGTGGGTATGGACGCCCATCCGTCGCCGCGGCCTCAATGAGAAATAGCTGAAGCGCTACTTTGGGCCCTACAAGATCATCCGACGCCTCGGCAATCTGAACTACGAAGTTCTACCCGACGGAACGCGCCCATCTGCAAGACGTCAGCCGCGACCCGAGGTGGTGCATGTCGTCCGGCTGAAGCCGTATTACGAACGATAGGACTCTCCACTCTCGTCGACGAGTGAACTGTGGACTGTGAACTCCGGCTAGCAATTCTGGTGTCCTTTTTTTTTTTTTTTTTTGTTGTTTTTTTTTCGTTTTTGTGCTGCATCGGGACGATGCACTTTTAAAGGGGGGGATAATGCCGCGCGCAGGGCTGAGAAAGCAACGCTCGGTCACGGACCCCCAGAAAGTTCTCGTCTATTCATGTGCCGCACGTAACTTCTATCATTTATTCCTGCTTTTGTTTTCTAGAAATTCCGTGTTCATTCTCGCCCCGATCACGCGACGTTTGAGCCGCTTTCGCCGAATCTTCGAGATAGTGACACACTCTAGATAAGAGGCCGCCCGCTACCTTGTCGAGTCAGTTTCGCTTCAGCGTTCGACTCTGCTGCCACGCCGACTTCGACGCCCGCGACGCTCTATTATTATCTTTTGTACTCTTTTATTTTTGGCACAAGTTCGCCACATTAAACGTTTATTTCTTCTTGTTTATTTGTTATTTTTGGTCACCACCCGTGACATTTTGGTGGAGGTGCGGGGTACCGCATGCCCGTGCAGCGTTCCCCTCCAAGGGCCCGCAGCACAAGTCCGATTCCCGGCTTGGTGAGAAGACCATTCACCGCGGAACCTGAACCTCGGACCAGCCGCCGCATAAAGGGAGAGGATCCTGAGTACGGTCTGCTGCCGGACAAGCCGAGGCCCAAGACGACGGCGATGGCCAACCAGTCGGAGATCCCGGCCGCTTCTGCCGTCGTATACTTGCCCATCGCACCCCGGACTCCGACGCCTTTCACCGGGGAGATCCACGAGGACGTTGAAGATTGGCTACAACGTTACGAAAGAGTGGCCCGCCATAACCGATGGACACCGGAGCAGTGCCTTCAGAACGTCTACTTTGCATACAGGTTAATTTTGTCATGAAATTCTTGTGTCGTACAAGCTTTCCAATGGGGCACTAAGCATCACTTTTAGGCTCACGATGCCCTTTAAAATAGGTGGTTAGACTATCTTTGAAGCCTTAAGAAATGGAACCTCAAGTGACAGATGATCATTTAGGTGGCCGTAGGCAGTCATCGCTGCATCCTTTCTGGGGTCGACCTGGCCAGAGACAAGCATTCAGTAAAACACATGGTGACATATGCGACCTGGGATTCCTAGCACTTAATCTTTCTCATAACAATTGGGGACGTGTGAAATGTATGACTCAAGGCACTGTTCAATAAATACACACTGAGTTGTTCACTTGGCGGAGGATGGCGGCAAATCTGCAAATGAGCTGTTCCAAACCTGCTGTCTGATGTTATGAGCTCTTGGCAAACAAATGCAATAGAAGGCTTATCAAAAGAAAAAAATGTGCTTCACTTCGCAGTATGTCCCATCACGCATTTTTACATACTTTGAGCAGGTCTTCTCGGGTCGCTTATACTGCGAGCTGTGTATTACAACATTGTTTACGCGAGCTCTGAAGTACTCTGTCAAGGTTGGACAAGATCTCAGTGAATGGACAAACATGTCCTGAATGTGAAATGGAAGCTGAGCCACTATGGGTACTGGACTACCAAGTGCACATGTAGAATCCCCCTCTAGCTTTCTTGCTGAAAGCTCATCACATCTTTTCTTTAGGTGACCTGGCATTCTGACAAGGCGTGAAACAGAATTAAGGCTTGTCTCCATTACCAACCTCTCTGCTATCTGCAGAGGCACCCCTTTTGCAGCAGAAATTAACCTCAGCACTGCGCCATTTCCGCCTTCAAAAACAAAGTTTGAAGTTGCCCATAACGGGCCTAACATTTCTACACTTCTTGACAGGTGCGAAAACTGGTGGACATTAAAGGTTGCTGCAGTTTCACCCTAAAGAGCAATCAAGTCTGCCACAAACTGCTCGAGCAGTCTTTGAGCCCTCCTGACATGAGCAACTTGCACTGTTGTCTGAAGAAGCAAGAACACTGATTCGGAAAGCAACCCCAGTTGCGACGCATACCTCCAAGGAAGAATGCCCTTAAGGCGCGGAAGGGCGTAAAACAACAACCAATATTTTCACTGGGTTGCTTTCCAAAAGTACCGCTCACTGACACTTTTAGGGAGCCTTGTGAATGACAGAGGAGGGCTGATGAGTGCCATGCGGCTGTCCAGGTCGCGGACCCTGTTGCCGATGTACCAAGCAGTGCCTGTTGCTGACAACCATAGCTCCATCAACTGCGGCACAACGCCCTCTAACACGCAATGCATATAATCAGGTGGGACACCCCACACCATGTCCAAGGCACGCAGCTCCGCTACCGGGGACAGTCCTTTTATGCCATCAACAACTGCACTCTTGCCTTGGCGGACCGCAGCTTTCATTGATTAAAGCACAGTCTGATGAGTGCGCTCAAGCATACCATCCTTCTCGAAGGGGTACTTTACAGTGCCTGGAAAAGAAAAATATGTGTCAAATTAAAAGGTGCACATTCTGCAAAATGCAACATTAATTTCTTATTAAAATAATACGAGATACAGTTTTAACTACCAATAAATGGCTTTCTTTGCACGTGCGGCCAACCTACTACAGCATTAAAAGGGTGAGGTGAATTGGTCACAGAGGCACACGCCAATGTACCTTCCACTGTACTAATGGTATGCTTTGGGCATGGCGACCAGATTGACGTCACATAAAAAACTATACATATAGACATGCATGAAATTATGTCCTCTATGGCAACCTAGCTTCATCCCTAATGAAGATGCAGCTTGCCAGAAGAAGGCTAGCATTAGGCCAGGAGGTGCCTCTTGTGTAATTCTGACATGTTGCTGCAGTCCGGTGGTCAAATACACCAAATACCTGAAGTGGTTTCCATGCAGTATCTAAATATAGGGATAAAATTTCGCATTGTATTCCTATCAGGCAGTATAGATGCATAGTTAACTAATTACTATACCTTTATTACATGAAATTCTAATAAACAACCCAAGATTTGCAAGTAAGTTATTTCAAGAGGTGCATGCCCACGCAACAGGTGATCGACCAAAAGGATAGATTGCACTCTATGCATGTGACATCATTAGTTGCCACTACATACGCTGGGGCTCATGAGCCTCCAAATCTACTGTGTCTGCCTTTTCACTGCTGTCCAGTAGGTGGCTCATGACGTCTCTCATTTTCCTCCATATGCATTGACATGATTACATAAAATAAAATATTCAATAATCTAAAATATGCATTTACTGATATTCCATCTGGCTGTGTTTCATGAGCCGAAACCTTCAGAACCTTACGTGCTCTCATGTGGAATCATCTGGAACGGGGACATGCACAATATAATAACTTATTATTATTATTGTTGTACTACAATGCCAGAATTGTGTGGCAATTAAGGACTAAGAATGTAGACATGTGCAGGTAGAGCAAGCACAAGAATCTCCCTTCAAAGTTCTGTTTGTAATGCCACGCATCACATCATGTCATGGCATCTTTTGTGCACCCTACTAGATGGTGAACAGTCAGTATGACCAAGTTTGGTTTATGACTCTGCTTACTTTGAAGACAATTAAATAAGTGTGTCTTCTTAATATGTCATAAAAAATCACTTGCATGTAGCAACTTACATTCAGTTTTGCTTGAAAGAATAGTTACTGATTTCATATCCTGTACGTCCGATGAGTTTGAATTATAAGGGCCTTTAACATCCTTTTCCTTGATTATTAGTACTATTTGAAACGTCCAAAGATTTCTTGAGGGCAACAGATAGAAACACTCTTCGCTCCTATTGTAGCCTCTCAAATTACAACATAACTGCTACATGCATTGATCTACTCTCATGCAACATACCTTCGACAAGGGTCCCCTTCTGGAAACACCAAGAGCAGCCATAGTATCCATTGAACTGTTTCCTGTTGAGGACAGCTGCTCTTGCAGGAAAGTCGACACAGCAGCAGAGTGCAAACGCACGTGACGTCACTGTTTGACCTCCATATTCCCACACCAAAGTTCCAACCTTGTTAAGTTGACTCGTGAAACGCCTCAGAAAGAGGTGCATTGGGGGTGTTCTTTCGCGAACCAGATTGCACTCAATATAATGTGCCTCAATCGCAAGATGACTGGCAGTTCGTTGATGGTCATTTGGATGGGCCACACGGACGCTTTACTGGACTTGAAGACGGGTGAACCATCGCTGTTGAATGATGTTGTGATGTCATAAAGTGCCATGTTGAGCTTGTCACGCATGGCCTTGTACAGGCTGCCATCGGTAATGTCCGAATAACACGCTGACTGTGCTGACGCTGCTAATCTCGGCAAGTTGTCTCCAAGCGCCTGTCCCACGTCCTTCAGCATATGCTCCAGCTTCTTCTTGATATCAAATGTGAGAAAAAAGCAACCATTCTTGATTAGGACCTGTGAAGTGTACGTCTTCCCACACTCGCCAGATGTAAGAGACGTATTTGCAGAGCTTGACGAACCCAGGTAAAAGTGGCATACTTCACAAAAAAAGTTCAGGGTTACCATTTTCTTCCTTCTGATTTCCCAGAGCTTCCTGAACGCATATTTTGAGCCGGGCAGAATCACTTCTCCAAAAAGGGTGTTAACTAGCTTCAAAAACCCATCCACTTGAACCCAGGACAATCCTGCAGAGACGACGTAAGTCAGGATGAGCAGTATCGCTTGAACCTTCAGGGTTTCTTGATGTGGAAGTTTTTCTTCCGCATACTTCTTTAGAAACTCGTGCACATCTCCATCCGGATCTGCACAGGCTTCTTATTGATTAGGTGACGATGGCACTTCATCACCCGATGAGGATTCGTCACCCGATAAGCAGTTATCACTCGATGAGGACTCATCAGCTGATGAGGATGCTTCGCCCATGACTGTTTCCATTTCATCATCTGAAGAGGCATCATAGTCGTCTGCTGCAGTAGAAGGGCCACTTCCTGGCCCATCGGACTGAATCTGCAATGGAAAGGAAGCAAAAAGCATTCAAAATATGTTGAAAAAAATGCTTTATGATTGAGCACTTTGACACTATTGTTAGCAATGGGTAAATTAATAAAGTGAGAAAGTATTAATGAAAATGCTGCTCTTCATTATTTGTTGTAGCTTCATTATGCATTTTTTTATAAATTGTGTAACAAATATAGATGATCGATATAGGGAAGTGTAACTTCAACAAAAAGCATCTTCGGGGTGTGCATTTGCTATACCACCTAAAGCCGAAACATAACGTGCCAAACAGAAGAGCAACATAAAAACTGCTATGTTTTGTGGGCGGATGCCTTCACCAACTCATTGTTCATACACATGTGCGGGTTTGACCACAGGATCTGCATCAACTGCGCATGCACACAAGCTCTTTCTAGATGAGCGAAGTGTCTGTACATGAGCACTAAAGACCGCCACTGCATCCAAGCTGTCTGCTGGACACATTTTGGTTTTGTGTATTTTGCTTGATTGGCACACTCTGATTATATTTTTGTATTCGTATGATTAATTACAAGCTAAGTTTAACCAAATGAGCACATAAAAAGTGTCTGCATCCGACATGAAAAAGATAAATGTACCATTGCATGTTTTAAGCAGTTTGTTTTCTCCATTAGTAGCAGCTAGGTTTGAGTCTCCTCTAAATGAGAGATTTTGGTCGCCTCAAATATCAACTTCAATGCTTTCTAAAATAAAAATAATTTTATGCAGTGAGTTGGTATTTGTCGAGCTCAGCGTATGCCAAACCGTGATGATGCAACCTTCATATATATAGAAATATGGAAAAAATCTTAACTCAGTCAAGAGTTATAAATGGTAAGACATGAAATTGAGCTTATCGTAGTTCAGTGTTGTTTTTGTGGGCTATCAGCTAAAGCAGAGAAAGGAAAAAAGAATGCCATTCTCACTTGAACCTCATTTCCTCATCCATCCCATAAATTGTCTCAATGGCTCACAATAATGTTCCTTTAACTGACCTGAAATTCGCTTAACTTCATGTCGGCCCAGAGAAAAGTTAGTTTCTATTCTGAATATAAAAAAAGCACAGCGCACAAGATGGAGACAGAAGAAACCGCAGCACGTTTGATTTAACAAAAAAGTGCAAGGGAAAGAAAAAGTTCTTATCACCTACTATTTTGCTGGTATGCGTCTCCGACTGGTCTGTTTACCATCCGATACATCTCATGTATCAAAAATGGTCCCCAAATGGAAACAAATGACGTCACTGAAACCTGCTGCACATTTTGTCTTTCGTCGCAACCCTGGCAGTATTCCGCTAAACTTTTGGCGTGAAGGGGACCAAATGCTAGGGTCGCTGTCGTCGCAGTGTACGAACTCGTGGCTGCCTACTGTCCGTCGAATGTCTGGCTACAGAACGAGCAATAGCAGGACAGGCGTCTGCCATGCGCACCTCCCCTGCTGGGCCACCGCCAGGGGCGTGGCCGGCGACTAAATGTGTGCCCGATGATGTAATCAGGCAGAAAACGAGGGACCAAAAATTATGGCCCGGTAAACACACCAGTCGGAGACATGTTCAGGCACTGTACTATTGTTCCTTGTTTTTGTCTATGAAACCTTCCAATGGCCCATGATAATGTTTTCTTGCTCTGAGAAGGAAACGGTTATCATTATGTCAGCCCAAAGACATTTTTGTTTTGTTTTTATCTAACTTTTGACTGATGCAAATTATTTCTTTGATTTTTTTCACAAATTAAATACACCACGTAGCCGAACTTCTGTGGTAAATAGGTCTTTTTCTGAATCGAAGCGCCTCTGGTGGCATGAGATGAATTCTGGGTACCAGTTGGCCACTCAGTTTTGGTTTCAGTTTCAGATTTTGTCATGATCATTGTGTTGCGACGGAACACACTGCTTGCGTTTTCATTGCTGAGACTTCCTACAAGTGTACAATACTGTAGGCATTGCCGAGAGATACAAAAAAAAACACTTGGCAGTGTTTTTTTAGGGTTCCAATGTGCTGGATTTTTGGCAAAGGTAGGCAGATCTAAAACGATGAATTGCAACGTAACTACTGGTGCCCCTGTCCTGCAAACACGTTCGCATGCACGTGAAGAAAAGTGAAGAGTTACGCAGTCTTGGATGTTCACGTGCTTCACTGCAGAAGTACAGATAGCAGCTGTCTGATCGAAACCGAAAACATGCCACTCCGCTCCGTGGCCAACAAGCTTCCGCTTGCAACGCGTGCAGTGTTGCATAGAGGGATTTTTGAAAGTGGACTATGACAGTGCTGTACCTTACAAATCCGATTTTTAGCGATTTATTGAATTCTCTGCCCGGACATCTCGACCACCACACAAATTCTGGTATCACAGCACGTGAAATGTTCGTCATCCCAAATGCAACGAGCCCAAGTTTAAACCACAATGTGGGCGTCTTTTTTTTATTTTTTTAACATATTGTTTTGATGAGGCACTTGGCGATATTTGTGACATTTATGTTTTACGCCTAACACTGTAACAACAAAAAAAAAGTGTTGCCGACGAAATTTTGTTGAACTAAATGGTATGGGACTATTTCCGGGGAGGTGCATGGGAAACAGCGGGGCTTGGGTTGCGAGCAGCGTGTAGGGGGGCTAGGCTAAGTAGGTTAATAGTATTGTAATTAGCAGCCGCATACTGTCGCCGCGATGCGGCGTGAACACAGGCCGGGGGTGGGGGGGGGGGGGGGGGGAAGGGGCCGTTTAACGCGTTTCTCAGTGATACACGCGCCGTCCGAATCCCCAATTTAAGTTTCAAGCAACTGTTATGTTGCTCTTTTTTCTGCTTTCCCTCTCAAAATGGAGAAAAATAAAGCATTTTTGATTTCATTTGATGTTGAAGTTCCCGCGCGTTGCCGAGCAGCCAATCCGGCGTGAGCGTCGTTGCTAGGGGGTCTTCCCTGTATGGTCGCTGGCAGGCAGACGCTCATGCATACGGCATACGGGCCCTAGCCTAAGTACCTCTACATTTATTAATCAAAACCATAATCCCCGTGAGCGCCGCTGTCAACTTTAGGTGCTGAATGCGTCGCACTTTCTGTTCTGTTTGTGTTATCTTGTGATCTGTAAACCGGGACTGACTTTTTTTTTGTCTCTCTGTCCTTATAATAGAATTACTAAACATATAAAAGTGTCCACTCATGTTGCGTGTAGCTGCAATAAGTAAATAAACTTGTGTTGTTGCAAAAAAAAAAAATAAAGCAGCATTAGTTCAAGGGATAGAGCGTTCTGTTGCAGAACTTGAGGTCTCGGGTTCGAATCCCGGGACGTGATGCTATTTATATTTTTGTGCCCAATATGTATACATTTTTTTTAAGTAAATTTGCTCGTATGAAACAATTACTTA
The DNA here is from genome assembly GCF_016920785.2 of Ixodes scapularis. Lineage (NCBI taxonomy): Eukaryota > Metazoa > Arthropoda > Arachnida > Ixodida > Ixodidae > Ixodes > Ixodes scapularis. The sequence goes on along the minus strand of NW_024610190.1, from coordinate 457,440 downwards.
CCGTCGTGGTGGTCGTCGTCGAAGTTTGCGACTTCCGCACTCGTTCGTTGAAACGGGTCTGCAGTGGTACCTTGCCGCAAGCAGCATCGGGCTCCAGGTAAGCTCGGTAGCTCTTGCGCTTCTGAAAGGTCATATCGTTCTTGCAGAACACGTTAATATCAAAAGAAATAAATATCTTCCGCAGTCGCGAAGTAACTGCTGAATACACTTAACGAAAGCGAAAACGCGAATGGAAGAAAGCAACTGAAAGCAAACGCTTAATTAACAACACCGGTGAGGAGGAGGAGCAGGACAAGTTGAGAGAGGATGTTAAAGAGGTTCTGTTTCGCCTGCGGCGTCCGTCTGATTTTTTATGCATGCCGTTTATTGTTGTCTATACGCTCAATCGTCTACCCCTGTGTGTGTTTGAAATACAGCTTTCATTTAGGGGAGGGAGGATGTATAAGTATAACTCTTAAATTAAGTTTATACTCGTTGGTTTGCGAAAGAGCAGACGACTCACGTAGTAGCCCCAGCGCGCCAGCGCCACCCGCGGTGCGCATTTGTGTCACGCCTGGATGTGTGCTTTATTGCTAAAGCGTTGAAGACGTTGGAACATACTTAAGGTTTATTTATTTATCAATCCATACAAGTACAATTCAATAAAAATAACGCGTGAACCACATATTTATGTTTATTGTAGTAACCAGTGAGGGCGAGTCACCGAGTTACTTGACTACCAAACTAACATTGCACGCAACTCCACCGACTTCCGAATCGAAAGGATTTCCGTTTCGTCCTTTTATGTGAATTCGTCATTTTGCTCGTTACCTTTGCTCCGCTTTTTATTTCCGTGCCCGATCTCATCATGCACTTCGTGTGCATAAAGTACGTCCTGGATGGCGTGAAGAAAACGGTGCTTAGTTCCTCCATCAAGGACTTCAACCCCGAAAATGTCGACAATTTTGATGCCGACTGCATTTACGAATGTTGGTGGCGTGGGGATGACCGAACGCGCGCAGGATTTAATGACGCCAAAATTATTACTATGACCGGTAAGTTCAACTTCACTAATAAGCTATTTCACGAATATGTGGACTCTTGGATTGCTCGAAATTTTTGTTCATTTCTGTGCCTCGGTCCACAAATACGGGAGAGCGATGCGGTACGGAGACGAGCAACCGTAAAGACAAGCATCGCATCCACACATACAAATCAATTTCTTTCTGGTGGGTAACCCGCGCAAGGCAGTTATTTAGCCAGTAAAGGCTTCGGTGGCTCGGGGGCAAAGCGCCGGTGTTCGTACCCACAGGTGGCGGGTTTAAACTCCGGGTGAGGTGCCGGGGACTTGTTGCGGATAATGAGCCGTGTAAGCTTTCGGTTGTACGATCTGTAGATTCCGGGTGGTCCCGATGTCGGGCCGAGACCTAAATACATCACAAAAAATTGGATTTGCAAGCTGCGACGTTGTAATTTGCCGCGTAAGTTCGGCTAGGTGGTGAATTTAATTTGTGAAATTATATTTTAGAAAAAATAATTTTTTCCTCAGTCAAAGGTACAAAAGAAAACAAGACACTTATGCATCCTAATGGAACCAAAAAAGCGTCGTCATGGGGACTATTGGGACGTTTGATTAAACAAAACAAGTGCAATGGAAAATAAAAAGTTATCTCCTTGCCATCGCTCCCTGTTTGTCTGTCAAATGTTCTAGTGGCCCACATGAACGTTTTCCAGCTTTGGTGAGGAAAACGTTTAAATGGGCCCTGCAAGGACTTTTTTACTGGTTTTTAATTTGCACCGAACCTGAGTGCACTGAACGTAGTAACTTAATGAAACTTTTCTTTTCTCGAATTTCGCTTTATTTTAAAAGTTATAGGCAAATTAGAATTACAAAAACAAGTAAAAATAACCTCCTTCATGATATCCTTGGTTGCTTACGTGGCCGAGAACTAGAGGAGGGGTAGTGAGCTCAGCGAGCGCTCACAGCTTCCGCACTTCCTGTCGACGGCGCGAGAAGGCGCTACTAAAGCATGTTCTAGATAGGCTGTATGCAGCGGGCGGCCAGAGCGGCTCTCATTGCATTTGCTGCGCGATTAAACTCTAATTCGACATGACACTTCATTGGCCACAAACGACAGCAAACACGGGGTAAAGATCAGTTCAGAATGGGAGCCCCTTCGTGCTGCCATACCGCGAAACGTCCAAACCGCAAGACAAAGCTTCTCGCCGAAGGCCTTCGGAAGGCTTGGAGCCGGTCGGATCCTCCTGTGCATACGACCGCAGCGCCGCCGCGTACATCCGGGACCTTTCCGTGTTGGCGCCTCATCCCACTACTACTTTCTAGTATGCGCTGCCTTTTCCACCGGTTGGTGGCGGGTATGTCGACGGGTCATTTCTTGTTTCCCTACTTTCTAAAGTGTATTTGTTTCTTTTCTGATCTAGAATACTGAACAAAAACTACTTTCATAAATAATTGAACTTATATTTTGTATTTCGACAAAAAAGAAGGTGTTAGCGGCTCTGACCAGTGGTAAGCCCACGACCGAAGACGTCGCATATCGCGCGCTGTTGGTATTGCGGGTTGCCCCTGTCGGTGGAGGAGGTTTCCGCGTCATCCGGTTAAAATGTGATGCACTCATATTTAGTTACTCTCTCCGTGCCTGCTTGCTTGCCTGAACCCCAAGAGACTTGGAAACCGCAAAAAAGGTAGACACTTAAATATGATTGCAGGGCCCCTTTAAGCTTATGTTGGCCCATAGATATTTTTTTTTTTTTTTTTTTTTTTTTTTTACATTTTCGCAAATTAAATTTACCATCTAGCTGAACTTGTGTGGTAAATTAGAGTGTCGTAGCTTACAAATCCCTTTTTTTTGCAATTTATCGCAATTTGTTTAAGTCTCGGCCGGACGTCTGGACTACCCGGTACTATACCTCGTTGATGGACTACGTAAATCCTTCCATGCCCTTTTTTTTTGTTTTAGCTAGCTTTTTATCTACTAAACTGTAATCCCAAGACAGTATTTAAACAGCGATTTTTAGTCAAAGAATTGTGGAGGATCATTGGTGCTCCGCTACCATTCAGAATCACCACAGGCTGTTTAGCCAGTGGTGATTTTGTGGTTGCAACTTGAGCGACTGTATAGGGCATAAAGTGGCTCTAGTTGCTACTAGCCTCTATGAGGCACCGCAGCACTCCTGAGTCCGAATGAATAATAATAATAATAATTATTGTTATTACTATTATTATCATTATTATTATTATTACACCACCATGGAAGCTTGCTGTCAGAATATGGCAACAAAACTTTTAGGCACGATGATCGGGAATACTGTTGATGCATTGGGGCAATCTGCAAATGAGTTTTTGACAAGTAGACAGGATCTGTTTAACCAATAAAAATAGTTCTTCTTGTCAAAAAAAACATGCCAACAGTAATTGTTATTGCTCCTTTGTAGTGTTCACATAACTCCAGTTTACTACTCTGCAAATTGAAACAGCAACATAAGGTGGTGGGATCATTAAAAAAATTATTTCCAAAAAGATCCCCAAAGGGACCTGACCATTTGTTGGGACACGTGAAGCTCGTATCATACAGCTGGTTCACTGCAAAATGGTATTGCATTTCAATATATGCATTGTTTGAACATGCCTCTAGCTTTTCTGGCAAGCCAAGTTGTTAGCTAAATTTCGGCTGCCGTTCTGAGCTTTCCCAGAACTCGCTTTTCCAGTATGCTAGAGAAAATCTGACTGACCGAGTAGTAAAAGCTTCAATTTCCAGGTACTATTTTAGCTATTAGTTTTTATCAAAAGTTAGTCACCACTTTTCTACACAAACGGTTTTTCTCTTATTTCCATGTGCTCTCCAACTTTTAAGATTCAAAAGAGGAAATGGATGAGTACCTTGAAAAGAGGCGAGGTGCAGCTCCGACGAAACAGCGAAAGACATCTAAACAAGAAGCGGTAAGGTTATCCTCTGCTAAGTTATAGAAGGAGTTTTCTGGTATACCCCTGCATTTAGAAGGGTGCTTACTTTGACAACAGGTTCTACTGCAGAATGCAGAAGGCTGGTAATGCGTCTTGCATAAATATGCCTAGCTACTCATACATATAAGTCCTTAACAGTATGTCTGCCATGCCGTAGAAACTTCTTGAAACAAAGGCACCTCTGAAATTTAGAAAATTTGGCACTGTTTCATGAAATCTGAAATAGCAAAGCTACAAGCAGCCCAAACTGACTTGCAAAGTGCTATGATTGATACAAAACAAAATCACATTGATTTGTTCTACTCGCGTCCTTTTTTCCCTGTTTTTGATGCTTGAAGTTGGGACGCGCTTTTAAGAGCACACGGAATGGTCTTTTTCGTCGTGACGAAGTAATGCAGCCATTTTGTTGGTTCAGTCTCGTCCAGCACCAGCGACGGGGAACTGGTCATGTTAGTTCGCCCCTCAGATGACAGTGCATCGAAGGTTTGTGTCTGATCACTGCTCTTGCGAAAATTACCGAGCTCTAACGATTCTTGGAGCAGAGCATGTGTAACCTGCATTGGAGAACATAGCACGTGGCTATGATGAACACTGGTGGGTAAAAGCATGGCTGTGGATCACCTGGCCGTTTGATTGGGGTGCGAGTTGAGGAAGTAAAAACTAGTCATTCTCTCAATATTTTTTTTAGCAATAGACCCTTTCCGGAATTCAGTGCCATCTGGTTACTCAAATGACAGTTTAACTTTTACCGTACTAATAGCGGCAATGGAACCTGTGGTCTGCAGCATTTTACGGGGCACCGTCGCTTTCGCAAGTCAACGGTAAACGAGAATCTGCGCTTCGCCGTACAATTATTTTTTAATCTCTTTCAATGTCGATGGCGAAAACGATGCTACCAGTCAGAACGAAGCGCCAACCCACATAAACGCCTTGATGAAGTTCTATGCATCAACGAGCTTTGGAGCCGGGTGTGTGCTACTAACAGATTCACTGAGCCTGAGTTAGAAATGAACGCTTACACAGCTCTTGCATCCAATTCCTACTTCGCGTCGCACTAACGTCTAGAATGGATAGGCCTCGAATTATCTGATTGGGAGTATCTTCACCTTCTTCCTTCGTCAGTAAACAGAACACTGCCATTAGTAGAGCACATATGCTATTTTTCAGATGACGATAGTGATCAAACTGGCCAGACTGAATTCCGGAAAGGGTCTATTACTACTGTGTTGAAACAAAAACTAACACAATTATTTTTTAAGCGAATTGCTTCATGAAGCAGACGAGCGGACACATTACTCCCTCCGAGGAAGGCAAGGGAAAACATAGTCCGTGTATTTCTATTGTCAGAGGCTTAATAAGTGGTTTTGTCATTTAAAAGTTGGAATGCATAGCAATTGGTACACACAACATTGTATAAAAACAAAAACAAGTGTCTTCAGAAACCTCTTTAGTGCCCCTTTAACTGTTCGCTACATCACGAATGCAAAAAGAGCATGGAGGCTTTGACGAGGGTAATGTTTATGAGATGCGACTCGCATTTCTAAAGCTCTGCACACTATCTCTGTGCCCTTGCTGTGAATTATTGGGAGCGTTAAGTACATGCTCCGGAGCACGAGATTTTGGCGCTCCGCCCACTAAATGGTCAGAAGCACCGTGTGCGATTCATTGAACGGTAGTGTACTAATCAGCTATCATATACCAGCCTTCTTCTCGCAAAACGTTCAATAACGAAGTTTATAGCACTGCTGACTTAATTCACTTTAAACTCTGTGGTTGCACTCCTTTATGAGCTGCTTTTGCATTTTTCCTCAAGCAATTGCAATCCTCTCCACCCATTTGCATAACATACTACGCCTGTATCTTAACTCTACATCCGGGAGTGACTGTGGCTTGTCAATAGTTTCGGTATGTATGCAATGTTCTGTTTAGTTGCCGTGCTCGAAGTATGAAACTTCTAGCGTCGGAGCAGGAGTGGAGGAGCGCGCACTTAAACGCCCATTAAAGCATGACAAAAGCTTCATAATATGTTTTCATTCTTACACCGACGGCCCAAGAGCTGAACATAGTGATGGGGAGCCGTTAACCTAGGCAGCGATTACGGAGGCCAGCTGGCGAGCTGGCTTCAGCTTCAGTAGTCATTTCTTCGGGTCATTTTCTCTGCTTTGACTGTGACATCATGACTTGCCATTGTAAATAAAGAGTGCGCATTGAATTATCTATCGCTTCGGGACCCAGAACTGCAGCCCGTTTGTCAAATAGAACTTCTGCAGGTATTTTTCCTACTCTTGTCCTTACTGGTTAGTCACATAGTTTTAAAACCCCCTCCTAGGTACTATGGTTTACTTTTAACTGTGGTTAAAGTTAGCCATACTTCGTTCGAGTAAACAGCACCAGATGATCAAAATTATTTTTCAAGCTATGAAAGCAATGACGCTCGGAAAGGTGCTGAAATATCGTCCTTTGCCTACAACTCTGTTTTCTGTGGCCTCCACCCTGGTGGTTGTTCAATGTTTACCTCTCAAAGATTTCTGGAGAGAATGCTGACCCACACTGTAATTTTTTTAGGAATGTAAACCCCCAAAATTTCAATCATGTTAGAAGTCGTGCTCTGTATGATGTGCTGTTTTGAAGTCGTTGCACCTGAAATTCACTTCTTGAGTGTGTGATGTTTAGTGCAATTCTGCTACCACCGGTCCTCTCTAGTTTAAGGATGTGCTCAATGGGCTATTGACATATTTGTTTTAACAAGTATGCACCTTTTAACAGGCTCCCAAAAGCAAGAAGCGAAAGCGGCAAGACGCTAAGCAGATGGCAGAGCTGGAGCTGCTGGGGACACTCAGCAGCTCTGGTGACGAGGACAGCCCTTCAGTGAAAAAGCTCAAACTGGAAAATAAACACCTACGGCACCTAAGTTATAAGCTGCAAGAAGCACTCTGTGCCAAGGTGCTTGCAAAAGGTACAAGCCTACTTTATTTGATACCATCTTTGTGTTTTTAAATCATCCTTTATATTTGGGTTGCAGACAGCAGAGCCAATAGGAGTACGAAGAGCTTCCATTCCGCATCCACAAGTCATCATGTGCCAGAGGGTTAATTGTAGTTTATTTTATGTAATCTAGCTTAAACAAGGTTCCACTCTGTAAAATAATTGTTAATTTATGGTTATAGTAGTCACCTCTAGCTTAAATTAACTTTTCATTCATTTGTTTGCATGACAGCTTAGCAAAGCATATATCTCTAATTGTAGTTATCTCTTGTCCCAGAATGAAAATGATGGCTACTACCATAATTACCCTGGCTGCCTTAACGTTGGCTAACTGCAGTTTGCGAACTGAGATGCTCTTACCCTTGATCTCAGTTAAAGCCAAAGTGAAACCCAGTGTGAAAACTTGAAAGGAAACATTTGAGGGGAGTCTTTCTGGTCAACGAGCTACTATAAAGAGATATGCACCAACCGAATCCTCAATTAAGGAACCATACGTTTCAAGACCTACACTGTCTATTCATGAGGGGTTGACTGCAGCTATGTCTGTCGGTGATGTCTTACCATTGCAAAAAGTGAGACACCACCGTAGAAGAAGAAAACAAATACTGCTCCTCGGCGGCCTTGGCTGCAGTCAACTCATGAAGAAGAGAGCGAGTAGGTCTCGAAATGTAGAGTTTCCTTATTTAATGATTTGGTGAGTGAGTATTTATTTAAACCCAGCGTGGTGTTATATGATCTATCTAGATATTGCAGCATATATATTATCAAAGTACATTTTACTGTTATAAGCATTTAATATACTAGTGATGATAGGCATTTTTCTCTTTAAGGTATGAAAGCATTAAAATGCTTTAAACAAATGACAAAAAAGCGCAGGGGTTGCATTGTTATGGGCATTTCGGCTACAGTGCGGCTTCTGTGCTGGCTCTGGGAGAATTCTATTCGTGCTTCCATCGGCAGCTTTAAAGGGCAACTCCGCTTCATTTTTGAAATTTAGAAAACTATGTAGCCCTCTTCAGTATCATATAGAAAGACCCCATGTCAAATATTACGATCTAATTCCGTTTATATATTTAATAAACTGGCCAGCAAACCTTCAAGCGAGCCAAGTCGCCGAAAGCTGCCAAATCTAGCGTGCGGCGCGAGGCGCAATCGTCAGCGCAGTCAATGCCACGGAGTTGGAGCAGCCGACATTGAGCCACTACGTCAGAGGCATGTCAACGTCATTCTCACATTTTGTTTGTTTTTACTTCTGAGAGCGAAATTGAACGATGACGTCGTGAGTTTCTCCTCCCGGTGTTGGCTGAACGGCGTTCACGTGATCACCGTAACGCGGATGCGCTAGTTTGCGCTGCCCTGCGCTCTTATCGGTCTGTTCCTCCGCTCTCCTTCTCTTTCGTCTTCTCCCCTTCCTCCTCTCCTCCGGGCCATCACCGTCCACGCCAAGCGACGCGACCTGCCCGCCTGCCCGCAGCTGCCGCGGCGCGTATCCTGTTTCTCGCTCCTTCCCGAACGTCACAAGACCACGTGGTTCGACGTGACGTGGCCATGACTCTGACGACCCGAGACCAATGTTGCCTGACGCAACCGAAGTTTCGGTTTCGGTATCAGCTGATGTTTAAATTAGGATTACACAAATACTATTCCACATTTCGCGAATCCGAGGACGCAGAGCTGTTTAGCAGTGCTTTGTGAATTGGAATCATATGTAAACCTAAATTTTTCGGAATTGAGCAGAGTTGCCCTTTAATAGAATTCCCCCATTGCAGGGTGTGTCTCAATCATCATAAAAGCAGCTCCCACCCTTAAGTATGGCTTCTTGAACAATATTTTGAACTACACTTGTTTCTACATGGCACCCCCCGCATTCTGAAAAATTAAGTGCATCTTCAATGCTCGCAGATGGTGGCAAAGTGCCAGATGCCACTATGCTGGCGTGGTTAGCAAGCACAAACTGAGCCTGTCAAAAAGACTGTTTTAACTATGGTTAGCGGGCTAACAGGAGTTAGGTCTGCTGTGTTATATCCCTGTCGTGTGGGCAGCCATAACCATGGTTAAGCTTAATCACGGTTACAGAAGTCAACTGCGGTTACCGCTAACCGCAGTCTGCCACTGCTGCGCGGGCTCTGCAGGCAGTTTCGTGGTCGTCTTATGAATTGTATCAATTTTTTGTTTGACTTACAATAATAAGTCTTTATATAAATCAATGAACCAGCATTTTCACTTACCGATAGTGCTTGCTAAAGCACTATCAGCTTGCAATAGCACTTGCATCTTTAGCCACTGTTGTTTTAGGTTGTGCGGTCCCTCGCCCTGCGGCAACACAGTTTTGAGCTCGCGCATTGCTATTGCTGTAACCTGTGAGATGATGGGAAACTACTGTCAATCATCTGCTGGTCAGCTGATTATACCATGTGGAAAAGCTGCTGCACATTGTCGTGACATAGCACTAAATTAATAAGAAACTGAATTTCCCCTCCTCCTAACAGCGCAGTCACTGGAAATGTAAGAGGAACAGATGAATATTTTTGGAATGAAGCCTATTGTGCAAGGCATGCAAGGGGCACTGATGGAAGAATGCTTGAATATCTTGCATGGTTGGACTCAAAAGTGTCAGCACGCTTTAACTAGTTTGCGTCTACCTTTTACTAATCTTCGAAAGCTTGCAAAATACAGATGGCATCCCCTATCGGTTAAAAATGGCCATTTTCTGGAAAGCAGTTTTTCGAGCTCTGACGATATAGATGCTATGGTATGCAAAAGGAATACAGTATTTTAATTTGATCTAGGCAAGAAAAAGCTGTTCTTGGCAACTCAGTTACATTGCAGCTACAGCAGCTGTGGTGCACCACATGGAATATCTTTGGTTGTACAGGTTCTTATGGAAGTGAAGAGGACCAGGTGTTGGTAGGTGGCCATGATCACAGAATTGTGATGGCACCTGAGGTTGTCCGGCAGCTGCACAGCTCCCTGCCCCTGCCCTGCAGCCTGCCAGGGGACTGCCTGCCTCACAACCCGATGCTTTGCCACCTTCGGTGCGACGGGTTGTTGAGGTACCAACAATAGGCATGCTTGCTGCCCTGCCTGCTGCTGGCCCCTCTGCTGCTGGCCCCAATGCTGCTGGCCCCCGTGCTGCTGGCCCCCGTGCTGCTGGCCCCCCTGCTGCTGGCCCCCCTGCTGCTGGCCCCCCTGCTGCTGGCCCCCCTGCTGCTGGCCCCCCTGCTGCTGGCCCCCCTGCTGCTGGCCCCCGTGCTGCTGGCCCACCTGCTGCTGGCCTCCGTCCCCATGAGCTGCCTGCTCCAAACCCTCCTGCTCTCGTCCTGGCCGCTGCTAACCCCCCGCTCCTGTCCTGCCTGTTGCCAATGTAGCTTCACGGGCAGCTGAGCCTTGTGCCATGGCCAACTCACTTCCTGTGGGCCATGAAAGGTCAGATGGAATGGTGAGCCAGCAAAATAAATTAGATGATCTTTCTAGCGTATTCTTTGTATCACACCAGTCTTCAGGCACAATGGCAAGAATTTGTACTACCGGACAGGGCAAGAGAGCCAAAGGATAAGACCTCTCATTTAGTGCAGGTAGACTAATATATGCACCCCTCGGTACTCCAATATACTGTAAAAGCTTAGCCAAAAGAAAGCAGCCTAGACTGCAGATAAAATTTCATTCATAAAGTGCAGGAATGTTCCAGGTGTTAGAGCCTCGACATGGGAAACCGGGACCAGTGAAGGTTAAAAAGGGACGTTTAACATACGTCTAGCGAGTTCGCCTGCCCAGCAAAAAAAAACAAAACGGTGCGCCACGGGGGTGGTGGCGCGAGCTTGGGGTCAATCGTCTTCTTTTGCGAGGGCACTAACACTGGGACAGAATTTGTTATGACACATAGGCTGGGTAAGGAGGGCATCAGCTGGTCATCTCAGGGTATGTATGCAGTACCATGTGTACAGGTCTAAGCAGTGCTTATGCTGTGTGAATGCCCAAGCAAACCACAGTGTCTTCAAAAAGCCATGCAATTGCACCAGTCACTTCCCAAGTAACTCACACTACTATTGAATAGATCACAAAAGGGGTTTCCGAGGGCACTTATTTTACGGCAATAGCCATATATGGCTCTTCATTTTTAGTTGTCAACGCAGTGTGACCGTGTGACCGTCTCTCCATATTAACGTTGGCCTTTCATTTTTTATGCTTGACCTCACCATCTCACTCGCCTTTCATTTCACCCTATCCCTGTCCCATCCCCCCTCCGTGCCCCTTTCTCCTCTTCCTCTCCTTGTTTCCTCGTATGACTGCATGTTTGTGGCCTTTAGCCCCCTGGCTCCCCTTCCCATCCTTCCCTCCTCTATCTCTCATGCGGTTCTGTGTTCAGAGCCTTTGACCTTTGATCTCAACCTGGGATCCTTGGCCACCCCTCCTCACCCTCTTCCCCATTCTCCTCTCCACTCCTTCATTGTTTCCCACTCACCTCGGTCTCCTCTTTGCTCTGTCTGCTCTTCCCTCTGTCCCCTCTTTTTTCCATCTTCTTTACCTACTTGCCCCGCCCCGCTCATCTCCCCTCTATCCCTCTTCCTTCACGCTCCCGGGGTCACCTCATTCTCAGTCCCCTCTCTTTTACGTCCCTTTTGCCCTTCCTGCTCCCTCCCTTGCACAATCATGTGTTTGTGGCCTTCGATCTTTATACTTGACCTGATCCTCCCTTCCTATATATACCTCTTTGCTCCTTTCCCCTCTCGACCATGCACCTTCCACCCCCCTCCTTTGTCTATGAGATGACGGCTGCCGCCGGTCATGTAATTTGCAGTATGTTGCAATGAGGTGCCACCTTTTGTTGTCATAAACAGTAGAGCAGGGATCAGCATCCCGCAGTCCGGTCTGGTCCGCTAGGGAGTTTCATCTGGCACACGGCACAATTTTAGGAATGCCTCCTTCCTCATTCTTCACCCATCCTTCCACATGCATGCTATGTTCTGGAGCATGCAACAATTTTGACCTCCGACACCTTGTAAAGCTTATACGTCGGTTGCATGTGACGTCATCAAAGAGTGCTCAGATGACCACCAGAGAAGAGGGCAAGAAAGAGCTCTCCTCCTAACAGGACCCTCTTTTGTGCCTCCCGGATTTGCACAGGCGTCGCTATTCTCCTCCCAGAAGATTAACCCTTCACTGAAAATTATTACAAAAGCAGCTTCCCTCTCCTCCTCTTACATGGTGGTCAAAAGTATGCGATGTGACGTCAGTGCAACCCATAGATACAACAGCAGGTTCGTATAATTAGCTCCTCCCAATAATAACTTGTCAGATTACATTAGCAACTTTAATTTATGTGCATGTATTTTCCAGTATCTAGCACCAAACCTCACACTATAGGGTATTTAAACGAAGAAACCATCTGTTTGTTATTTATTTATTTACTTGTGATGCCTACCAACATCCAAAAGCCTAGGACGGTAGAGCATAATACTAGTTTGACGGTGTCTTTTTCCCTAGTAGTTGCTTACTGCATCACCAGGCCAAGTTGGAGAAAGGGCCTCTCCATGTCTATCCCGCTCTTTGTCCAACTTGTGGCAACTCGGCCTGTTGCAGGAAAAGGTTGTTGACCCCCGACATAGCCTGTAACCTGATCCGTGTGCGCTAAGTACTCTAAAATCCAAATATTACAATCATGCGCAGCCTATTTCACTACAAAACATTTGATGAAATATAGCGGATTGCAGGCTTACGGATGGCACATTCATACCTGCCAACACTCCCGAATTTTCCGGGAGCCTCCCGAATTTCGATCTCATCTCCCGATTGTACGGAGGCGACCTCAAAACTCCCAAAAATGTCCACCGTAATTTTTTTTTTATGATGCCTTATTGCTTTAATCATCACGCGTGTGTCATTGCGAGTTACTCGAGAGTAGGTTTAGGTTACTCCGGCGGGTTACCACGTGACAACTCAGAGCAGTAGTGTAAAACGAGGGTAGATTTTCAAACGCCAAGGCACAAAACCTCTTCTCCTGAAGTTAGAGCGCATTTTGGAACACGGCTTATATGATCATGGGTGCGCTAGGCTTCAGTTGGCTTTGTCAGGTCGTCGAGTGAGGTGCGGAACGCCGAACTACTCTTCGTGATTCGCCGAGTTCAGTTGGAACCACTGATCTGTTGGAACGATTGATGGCACTTTCAAAAGCCACGAAGAAGTACTTGCAAGTATTTCTAAGATCATACACGACTGAGTTTCCGTGCTTTGTCGCTTCGCAAAAAGCTGACAAGTATGAATTCTGTAGCATGTGCGCCTGTGACGTGGGAGCGTTTCGCACGGCGTCAAGCTTGACACATCAAGATACACATCGCTCACGAAAGCATCAGAACCATGCATGCTCGTGCCGTAGAAGGGCAGGGCATTACCGGCAGTTTACTCCAAAACAACTGCGAAGACAGTGTGATTCGCACAGAGTGCCTCTTCATGTAATTTCTTGTCAAACTAAAAAAAAAAAAAAAAAATGTTTCAACACCCCCCCCCCCCCTTCCGCGCGGCGGTCACCCGAATTTTTATGTTGCTAGGTTGCCAGGTATGCACACTGAACCCTGCTGAATCTGGTCGAACGACGAATGGCGCTTGTCAGACAATCAATCGTAAGCGATGGCTTTTTGTGCGGACGAGCAGAACTGGTCGGTTGTTTGTCCGCACGGGAGGCCATTGCTTACGATTGGCTTACGAGCTTATCCATCGTTCGACCAGGTTCTGCTGGGTTCAAAGGCCCCAGCTGTACATCTGAGATTCGCAGTCTTTCATCAGATTTCTAATAGTGAAAAAGTGCACATGATTGTAACTGTTGTGCTTCAGGGATGGTTGGAGCACATAGATTGTGATATTGTCATAAATTGACCATATCAGAAAGCTTCAGAGTGCCCCTTTAAGCTTGGGACTATGAAGGTACATCTAAACTACGTTTTCTTCTCGCCTTCCTCTGCGGGAGTGATGTGTCTGTCCGTCTGCATCTTGGTGTGTGCACTTGCGATACTTGCGGGGACTTTTTTTTTCCATTATCTCATGTATCCAGTTTGCTATTTTTTATTTTTCTGTGGATCCAGTTTGCGATTCCTTATCACCTGTGGAACGCTATTACGTTTCGTAGGTATCTTTGACTCAACAATGAGAGATTAGGTAGCTATGACGGCCCAGCCTGGAGTCACTGTATGGGTTCCCAGAGTAACGAAACTCCGGAGGTTCGTTCTAGAACCGCAGCGCGACGCTGAAACCGAAACCATGGCGCCACCGTCTTGGGTCCACGTGTCGACGGGTGTATGAAGGCAATAGTGATATGCATGGAGCGTGTTGAAAGAGCTGGTTCATTCCGCGACACGCGGAATGAATCACCTGTAATCGGCACTTGCCTCACAAAGCTTGCTTGTTGCAGTGGGCTCGAAATCTTTCCGTTTAACTATGACCAGCCAAGCCTTCTTCCTCCGGCTTGCAGTTTTGTTCTTTCCAAACGGGATCCGGAAGAGTCTCTTTCCATCCTTCGACCTGCTGTTGCACCCAAAAGCGCAACAAGCAGGCATTGTGCCACTAAGTACACAACCTCCTTGCTCTTGACATCAGTAACCGCGTGGAAAAAACTGTACGTAAACGTGCGTTCGATGAGCAGCAGAGCGTGCGTGTGTGCAGGTGTTTGCTGGACCCATGATGGTGGCGATTAGAGCCACTTGAAGTGCTTGTGGAGGTGAGTCTAGCAGTGCTTGTGTCACGTGATTACTACCGTCCAATGATGCTCACCATGCCAAAACATGATCAGCTAGAGTGAGTATTTTTTCGGCAAAACGCGAAAAGAAAAGGAATGCGTTACTCTGGGAGCCCATACAGTGACTCTAGCCCAGCCTAAGCATCCACTGTAAAGGTAACTAAAATTTTTGCAAAAAAACCCACGTGCGGATCAGTTTACGCGGGAAACTACCGCTCGCTAGTTGGCTGATGAGCACCGTTCATCGTTCGGCGGGTTTCGAGTTCTGCGATCTGCAGCAAAAAAGGTGGCATGCCAGAGTGTTTGGCCACAATTTTAATGGGGAAAGAGATGCATATGGTTGTAATTTTATGATTTGTAAGATGTTTAGAGCCTGTAAATTGGTTACCACTAAAGAAGTTGGTTTCGGAAACTTTTTTTTTTCTTCTTGGACGATAAGACAAATACCAGCAAGTGGAGTCCTTTGGTGGCGCAATGGAGATTTCTGAGATTTGCGGAACTGCCCGTGGCACTATAGAAAGGGGGAGCGGGGAGAGATGGGAAGTATAAAACAATGATTATTCCTAAAAGGATGACAATGAGTTCTCACTTCCAATTTTTTCCTTTTCCTCCTTTCTCAGATGCCACAGGAGCCTACCATAATTTCTAGTCTCCATTGTGTGCTGCAGTGCATTGCTTTTGTGCTTCTTCTGGATTATCAATGGCCTTGGAAGAGGCCCACTGAAGAGGTCTTATTTTATCGCTCTTGAAATGTTTCTGTTACTTGAGGAGAGCCACTATTCCTGCTTCTTTATAAAATGTAATATTTGTCATGTTTTGTACAGATGCACTGTGGCGAAAATGTTTGGCTGCACAAGGACACCTTCGAGACATCGCTGGGTGCAGAAAGGGACGCTTTATTTGTTAAAAAGGCGGCAGTGGCTATATGGTCGTCGGAGGTCCTCCTTCGCCGCAGCGTAACTGGGACCCTTTCAAACCGGAGCATTGCTGCGAACCCCAACATGTCGCCGCAAGCCCCGATGACGCCCCAGAAAGTGAAAGCCATACGTAGTAAGCCGCTGTTAATTTTGGCAGGTCTATTATTTCTTTATTGTGCCATTCAGGATTACTTCATAGCAGGAAGTAGTCGGCTTCTGTTGATTCCTCGCTCATGGCTTCTGCTGTTGGCCAAACATACCAGATGTACGGTATGTTTGGAAGTGTGCCCGAGTAGTGTGTACGAGTACACCCAGGCACACTCCTATGCAACTTCCCACCACTCAATGGTTAAACTCCGGCAGCCAAGATGTTTGTGTGGCACTGTTAATGAAAAATCAACAAAAACAGATTTTTGCCTTGTGATGTCACCGGCTAACAGCTTGTGTAAACTTTATTTAGACAACTTTGTTAATTTGCAAGCCCAGACTGTCCAACGCCTGCAAAATAAAACCTAGCAGTAAAAGGGTTAATTGAGACTGGGCCAAGCTAGACATTTCTGAAAATGCAAGTTGGATTAGGCCAGGAGTGAGCGGACCGTGGCTCGCAAGCCGCATTCCCCAAATTGTGGCTCTTGTGATCCAAGGACCCTCAAGCTCAAATTGTTGGGGCCAAACATCAAGTTTTTTCATAACAGCATTATAATAAGGAACAGGCAAGAAATGTAAAACGTGACATATAAAATTGCTTGGTTTAAAGTCATAGTTTTTGGGGCATTTCATAGTAACATATAATGGTCACAAGGGGCAAATCAGGCAGAAGGGTAAGCTCCGTGTTAAAATATGCTACCTTTTCGGCGCATCCTCGCGGCCTAGGTTGAGACAGCATTAGCTTTGTGCAACAAATTTTACCCAAAATTGGTGCCTAAGCTAGCTGAACCTTGTTCATACAATGCCATGCACCTGCCTTATAAAATACCGAGATCACTGCTCTATGCACACATGCAAATGAAAAACTGCTAAGCCCTATCCAGTGGCATGTCTCACCTACTTTTTCTGTTTAATGAAGACATTAGGATGACAAGACTCGAACAGAGAAGCAGATTAGGTCTTGAAACCATAATTTCTGTACAGTCGCCGACCGATTTTTCGGACTCGTACGGACCCCAAGTTGTCAAAATAATCAAGCAGTCCGAAAAAAAAGATTTTAGCCGCGATATCAAATGTCTGCCACTTCGCTTCGCTCTGGCCACTTGCTTCATGTCATTATTAAATTCTCGTGCAACTTTGTATGTTGGTCACTTTTCACATGTTTGTTGATATGGTTGATCACGGTGGTGTGCTTTGGTTGCACCTTCGATGGTGCACACAGCAAATATGAAGTTGGTGTCATTTGGCACTGTTTGGAGACAATGTTTAGCCCACCGAGCTTACTTCACTACCATTGGACAGAAAACTCAACTCAAGCACTCACTCAAACAGCACAAGAACTGCAGACAGCTGATTTTCTTGTGGTTGCATTGAAAAACGCAACATAAGAACAAACAGCAGCCATGTTGGCTATAGCTGAACTGGGAAGCCCGACTGTAACCTCAATTCAGCTTGTTTACTGCGTAGTATGTGGTATCGAGGCTACAAGTGAAAACCAGAACAACTAAAATGACGGTGATTACGCTCACGGCATTATCGTGGTGGCTGTTCCATGACTGTAGACAAAGGAAATCACGCAAATTGTGTCCAAAATATCAAGCAACGAGCTTTATGGTGTCCTAAATTTCGGTCAATGTAATGCAATAACTCTATGGCTAATGTATAAGTGATGGTTCAGCAAACTTCATGGGACGGTTCAGCGAAAGCGTCAGATTAAGTGGACATGTCCGAAATAGCGGTGTCCGAAAAAACAGTCTGAACTGTACTAGCCAAAGTATAAGTTATGTATTGGCATAAATAAAAGTATAGTCTCATAAACAGTCATAACACCCCCTCCCCCACATCCCCCATCTGTCTTTTTAAAAATTAACTAGTTTGTGGCTTTCGAGCACTCATTTTGGCCATCCCTGGATTAGGTCGACTCAAAATTGTTAGAATAATTCTCGTATATTGCTCAAATAATTTGTTTTTCAGCAACAAGAGAACAATTGCAACAAATTCTTTTAAATCGTGGATGGTCTTCATGTACTCGGGGAATTGGAGATTAATTATTTGGTAGACATCTTGCCCATAAAAGAAATGTTATGTTGTGACTAAGATAAATGCAGTCATTCTGCAGGGTCATAATCTGCAGTAATCATTTGTGGGTTATGCACCTACCGCAAGCAGCCATTGCATGCCTGGCTGATCTGTGCACATGTGCGACTTGGAGCGCCAGATTGAGCTGTGGGGGCACAAGACCATGCGCTCGGCAAGCTCTTTTCGTATTGAGCACCATACATGGTGTCCCAGAAGAAAACGTTATGGCCGGTCCACACATCTTTGTTTAAATTGACCGAAGCGATTGCAAGGACTGCCCCATGCTACATATGTATGCATGTATGACAAGTGCAGCAGGTACGAATCGAGCATGGCAGGCGGTAGAGGGGTGACAGCTGACGTCAGCTGCTGAAAAGGTTTCCTCAGATTTACGGGGGTCATCGCCTTTATCTTGTCTAGCAGCAGATAAAGCACAAAAGGACTTTAAAAACTGCACGTATTACTTTTCTTAGTTTTGGATCATATTGACTTAAACACGTTAATAGAGTTCAAGTTTGCCTCCAACCTTCCGAAAAAGGAGGAAAGCGTTTTGCTTGAAACGTCAAGCCACTGCTTTCTGCCAACCTATTTAGTGTACACTTGTATTATTTAAGCATGTTGGTGCTTTTTAAACACTTAGAAAGTGGAGACACATAAGGGACGATGCAATTAGGACAATCTTTCAACTTCAACATTTATTTTTGGCTTGAAGCTTAAAGCTTGCCCGCTCCGTGGGAGTACGGAAAAGGGAAATCTTGGGGGAAGGAGAGGAAGGGGAGGAGGTTGCCAAAGGAGGAAGGGAGAGGGGCTCGACTGTAGGTGCGGGATAACGGAATGAAAGAAAAGACAGCTTCTGCCGGTGACCTTGTTGCCTTGCCTGCTCTGTCAGCGTTCGGCTTCCATTGTGGGCCTCAGAAAGATAATCTCCTTTCTTGAGAGCGAAATGGAAGGGCTGCTTATGGTCTGCGGGCTGGTCGCCATTCGAGAGGCCTCAATTATTTCTCTCCCGACTCCCTCGCAGTGGCCTCCAATGGTTGTCGTGCCGGCGAAATTAGGAGCGCAGCCGGGACATTTTCTCCCGTGAATGGCGATCGGGTGCTGAGAATTCGAAGCCGCTCTTTCGGCGTCCATTTGATGTTCTCGGAGTTGGTCGTTGAGGCATCACCCCGTTTGCCCGATGAACCTAGCCCCGCAGGACAGGGGGATCGCGTACACTTTCTCCGTCATGCAAAAGGTGAACTTCCTTGCATATTTTTTGGTACAGGTGGGTTGTGGGGGTCCCTCTGTGTTGACGGCCCTACACATGTCTCCGAGTCTCGATTTGTACGTGAAAAGCACTTTTGTGTCGTATTTTGAGGCGGGAGCTCTTAGGCGGCGAGATGTTGTGCGGATGTATGGAATACAGGCTGGTCTTCTGACGACGGGTGAAGTCTCGGCGGTTGGCCTGGACCGGGAGTTTGTAGGCAATTTTTGTGAGGTAGCCACAATCAAATCTGCATGGTAGCCTGCCCTCCGAAGCCGTGAGCACTGTTGGCTTAGGCTGGCCTCCCATTGTTGGGCGCAGGACTTTGCGTATGCCGCAGAAAGCAGGCACCTCACTCTGCCGGATTTCATGTTTTTTGAGTGTGCGATTGAGAATGAAAGCACCCCCTTGGTTGTAGACTGTTGGAAAGACCAGCACACTCCTTTTTCGGAAGGTTGGAGGCAAACCTCCAGGAACTGCAGTTCGCCTTCCGTGGGGTCTTCCCTCTTGAATGATAGTCGCCCAGGCTAAACACTGATTGCCTTGACGATAGCCTCCGGCGTTGCGTGGTTATGGTGAATGATTAAATAATCATTGACGAGCGACATCTGCAAACCAAATCCCAGGACTGCGAAGTGTTCAGGTACGTCGATGATTATCTAATCATTCACCGTAACCACGCAACGCCGGAGGCTATCGTCGAGGCATTCAGCGCTTCGCCTGGGCACTTATCATTCAAGAGGGAAGACCCCACGGAAGGCGAACTGCAGTTCCTGGAGGTTTGCCTCCAACCTTCCGAAAAAGGAGCGTGCTCGTCTTTCCAACAGTGTACAACCAAGGCAGTGCTTCCATTCTCAAGCGCACGCTCAAAAAACGTAAAATCCGGCATAGTGAGGTGCCTGCTTTTTGCGCCATACACAAAGTCCTGCGCCCACCAACGGGAGGCCAGCCTAAGCCAACAGTGCTCACGGCTTGGGAGGGCAAGCTACCCTGCAGATTTGATTTTGGCTCCCTCACAAAAATTGCCAACAAACCCCCGGTCCAGGCCAACTGCCGAGACTTCACCCGTCACCAGAAGACCAGCCCGTATTCCATACATCCACACAACATTTCGCCGCCTAAGAGCTCTCGCCTCAAAATACAACACAAAAGTGCTTTTCACGTACAAATCGAGACTCAGCGACATGTGTAGGGCCGTCAACAAAGAGGGACCTCCACAACCCACCCCTACCAAAAAATATGCAAGGAAGTTCACCGTTTGCATGACGGAGAAAGTGTACGCGATCCCCCTGTCCTGCGGGGCTAGGTACATCGGGCAAACGGGGCGATGCCTCAACGACCAACTCCGAGAACATCAAATGGACGCCGAAAGAGCTGCTTCGGAATCCCAGCACCCGATCGCCATTCACGGGAGAAAATGTCCCGGCTGTGCTCCTAATTTTGCCGGCACGACAACCATGGGAGGCCACTGCGAGCGAGTTGGGAGCGAAATAATTGAGGCCTATCGGATGCCGACAAGCCCGCAGACCGTAAGCAGCCCTTCCATTTCGCTCTCAAGAAAGGCGGTTATCTTTCTGAGGCCCACAATGGAAGCCGAACGCTGACAGAGTAGGCAAGGCGACAAGGTCACCGGCAGAAGTGGTCTTTCCTTTCATTCCGTTATTCCGCACCTACGGTCGAGCCCCTCTCCCTTCCTCGTTTGGCAACCTCCTCCCCTTCCTCTCCTTCCCCCAAGATTTCCCTTTTCCGTACTCCCACGGAGCGGGGCGGGCTTTGAGCTTGAAGCCAAAAATAAGTGTTGTTGAAGTTGAAAGATTGTCCTGTCTGTATCGTCCCTTATGTGTCTCCACTTTCTAAATGGATATTTGGTGTATAAAGTTTTTTTGGGGAACACACATATATCTAATTTTGAAATAGTTGGGTTTGTTTGCTTTTTAAAAGTTGTTTGACTCGTGGTATAATTTGCTTGTGGCGTTTTAAAGGTAAAGTAACGGGGTTCTACCGACAGGGAAAACCTAAGAGTGTCAGGGAATTTTAAGAATCTGTAAAATGAAGGTAATGTCAATGAAACCCTTCTGTTGGCCAAGCCAGGGAAATTCGCAAATTAAAACATCACGACACTGTGTCAGAACACACTGATCGTCACATTACTCAAAGCATCGCAAGACGTCGCAACCTACTATTAAACAGAGGGGAAGCACCACGTGTCTCCAGCCTCTAGCAGGGACGATGAATAGAACGATATTCTGGCTCCTGGTTTGTCGGACCTTGTCGGTGGACACTTCCGTCTATGTGTGACCTTTGCTTCACACACATTGCTGCTTTAGACCTTCTTTTTCTGTAGTTGTGTCTTCAAAGTGAAAATATGTCAGTCAAGTCTCCACTGGAGGCTTTTTCCCTTATGCCCCTCGATTTATTTCAAAGATGAAATTATTAATAATGTTGTTATTCTTATTACCATCAATATTATTATTGCGATATCGAGGTCGAAGAAGCCTTTTAATGGGAACTGAGTCTATCTGGCATCTTCTAAAGCACAAGCTCGGTTATACCTGTGCCGGACAGCTTGAATGGTGCTCAGTATATGACATGCTCAAGGAAGTTCTCCTTGAGCAACTTGGAAAGCAATTTCAATACCTCAGCACAATTGCCAGATTGCTGTCACCCTTCTGTAACGGCCAGCGAGTTCAATCGAAATAGTGCGGGAAAATCTAGAAAATTAGGGGAATTTGAGAACTTGGGAAAAAGCCCGATAAGCATACTGTTATATTGATTTTAACAGCATTCTAATATTTGTAAATTTGGTTGCTGTAGTCTGTTGCAGGTTAAGAATAGCAGGAGGGTGGAGAGGAGGAAACCACCCCTCCTTGCCATGATTTGTGGTTTTGTTTTCTCCAGTGTCGGCTCCACTAATCTGGAGAGAGACTTCTCCTGCTATTCTTGACCTGCAAGAGACTATAGGTTAGCTCGATATTTTAAAGGGCAGATGTTTCTTGAAAGGGGGATATAGCCTTCATTACTGTGCTTGACGTGCAGATCTGCATGAGCTACTAATTAATTTATAGCTATCTTGAGCATGAATGCTTCATTGTTGCTTTTTCCATTGTTGTTGATAAGCAAGTGTTTTCATTTCACTTTGCTTGAAAACTTAATCCACATTATCGTGTTTCATGTGGTGAAACATTATTGGCATTATATGTTGAATTGGTGCTTAGCACACTGTTTAAACTTATACTTCTTATGTTGCAGGTTTCTTTGAACACTACGCAAGACAGACGACAGCCCACGAGGGGGTCATTGCCGGAAGGGCGAAAAACATCCGCCGCTACCTTTCAGAGAAAGTTAGTGAGCTTCGTCGCCGAGAAAGAGGTGGGGGTGTAGAAGAAACGTGAGTATAGATGAAAATCTATTTATCGTCGCTGCATGTTTCACCAAGGGCTGTAAGAGCTGAAACAACACTTTTGATCTTTTCCTTTTAGGCTGGATTGAGGAAGAGCCTCAGACGTCACCACATCACTGGCCATCCCCTTCATTTTTATATAATTAGACGACATTTTTTCCCTCCAAAATTATGCTTCAATAAAGTAGTTTTGACAGCAACATTGTTAAACTTATCATTGTACCCTTTTTTCTGAGTAAAGCAACAGTTAGTAAACTTAGTAAACAGGTGCTCTGGTATCACCACAACAAGGCCTGATGTCACACTAGAGGCTGTCACACCAAAGCACCACGGCCTGATGTCACACCAAATTTCTGGTGTCACACCAGCACACCAGACTGCTGGTGTCACACCAGAACACCAGATCTCTGGTGTCACACCAGCACACCAGATTTCTGGTGTCACATCAGAACATCAGAAAACGTCCCAAATCACATCCGTGAAAAAGTCTGGTGTCACATCAAGTCACACCAGCTCTCGGCCTGGTGTATTTTTCAGTAAGAGGGTGGCAATAAATTGCAGGAATCTTCAAATTTAACAATAAAGATAGCGGTTTTCTCTCAGCTCATATCACTGCCATTTTCGCAAATGCAACTTCATGAATCTTACCATGCAGGTACTGCAAAACAAGTCACACAAATATTTAAAACAATTACTTTATTAGAAACTAATGTGATAGATATTGGCTCAAAAGTTTGTTTCGGCTTATCACAGGGGTTTTATCACAATAACTAAACAAATAACATCATAAGAAATAATACTAATACGCAAAACAGGTATAACTATAAGACAAGAACGAGAATAAATTACTATGACACGTTTTGTGAAGGCTTGCTTTGCCTGCTTGGTGTTGAGGATTAAATTCGAATAAATAAAATAACAAGTTTCCTAAAAGCTTTGTTTGCCTACTTGCTGTTTTTTGAAAGCTTTGGTTTTCTTTTTGTAGTTTCTTCTTCTATGGTTTCAATCCTCAGATCAACAGATGCACAAAAAAAGTCTAACAGAAGTTTAGATACACAATGGAGTACACAAACCTGTGTATTATAGCTGGAATATTCACCAAATACACATGGAAAACATTAAAATAGTAACCGTTATTAGTAATCCTTTTTCCCTGTTCTAGGAATGTACTCCGAGTGCTGTCACAACTTTCACAGCTCTTACCGAGATCTTGTATTTTTTTTACCCACAAGGGTGCTCAAGCACAAAATGTGTGCTTCGTCGATTCACCCCCACATACTGACCTTTCTATGCTCAGTACATGGCTAATACCCGAGAGATTCTTGCTGAAAAGTCCAGTACATCGATTCGTAGGTCCTCGCAGACAACGCATGGGTGCTTTCCAGTGAAAAGTATTGCCGGGTTCCCGAAAGTTTTTACTGGGTCCTGGGGGAAATAAAAGCCAATGATAAGAAATAAGTTCTGGAAGTCAGACGAAGTTGTAGGTGAGCAAAGTAAAATTGTCGAGGACATGTTGAGTGCCCACACTGTCATAGATGGAAAGTCTATGCAGCAGAGGGAAGGCAAGTAAGGCAGACGCCCATTGCTGCCTTTCTATATATCACTTTCCCCAATTCTCACTTGATTGTGAAGTGTTTCGTACGGTGGACCCAGTGCCTCAGGGTGTCTACCAAATTACAAATTTCAAATTCCTTGACTTTTCTAGAATTTCGCTTGACTATTTTGATAAAAACTTCCTGAACACTTCTGGGTCAAAGAATTATAATTGGGAACCATTATTCAGGATAGTCGTGCCCATGCGCAACCGTCAAGCTTTGTTCCGTATAGCCGTTCCACTTTCAGTGGGCATTTTCCCTGATTAAGCCAACTTTTTGACGATTTCCCTGAGAATTTTAGGTTGGTGGACACCCTGATGATGTATCAGGTTACAGATGGACACCATAAAAATGCAGACGATTGCATTCAAAATTCTTTTAGCCATCAAGAGGAACCTAAAATATTCCCATGGAGAGAGATAGAGACTGGAGGGGCGGGGAGGCTGCTGCTGCTATTGTCTGCTTTTTCTTTTGAAAGATTATCAATTTAAGGCTCAAAGGGAACGTAAATAAAAAATCAGTAAGTGCACTGAGAGCACTTGAAGCACAAGGGGCACGGTTTCTACTGAGGAATGAGGGGAGAGTACCAAGGCTACCTGAACCTGCTCTGCAGCACCCTGCATAAGCTAGGTGCTAGGCAAGACTGGGGCTTATCTACTGAGACTGTCTAGTACAATCAAAGAGAGCAATATAAAATTCTTTGCTGGGCAAGCTGCTTCGTGGCTGCAATAAAAAAAAGAGTACATTAAGACAGGTACAAGAAAGGAAGGGAAGACTTTTTTTCTGAATAAACTAGTTGGTAGTGAGCCCTTGTTTCTTCCTTTCTCGTCCCTGTCTTATTGTGCTCCCTTTTGAGTTGTAACGAAAGAAAGCCTAGATAGAATTTAGAGAGGGCTTAAAGCTTGCTATAAAATATGTGCGTATGTGAGGGAATGCTTCATGTACAAGGCCTACTACAAGGTAGTAATCATTACAATTTTCCATCTGAGTAACAAGATGATGCATCTCTGTACTCCAAGTATCCTATACCTTTTCCTCTGCTGTACCGATATAGGCATCTTTTGCATGCAGAAATGGCGGGACACTAAAACTAATAGTAATTTGATTATCATCTTTGCTTAGATAAATGTTTCTGAAGTTTGGCAGGAAAAAACTGCCTTCCAACATGAGCCCGAACCTGGTCTTTGGTTTGTTTTGAAGTCATGGCCAAGTACTCCTAATAAAATATTGAAATAACCCGTTGAGAAGACAGCGGATGATACTTATCTCACTTGGTCTCCAGCTTAAAAAAAATATGTTTACAGATAGGCGTAGCGAAGACACCCTTTCAAACACATTTATCATAAACAACCATAGTTACATGTGATATATTTTTAGCATGAGTAGTTACATCGGCCACGCAAACGGCACGGCTTTCATCCGCTCTTGTCCCTTCCCCTATCTTGTTTTCTTTTGCGAAGATCGGCATTGATAAGAATAGCGTAGGCCCTGACGACAGCAAACAGAGCTTGTTAGTGGTTGTCCGCACCAATTTAATCATAACAGTCTAACCCTCTTTTTTAAGAATGCAAACAAAAAGATGCTCTCCCACTGAAACAAAAGGAGTAAGGTGGATTAGAGTATGACCATAGCACCTCTATACTCACAAAGCCTGCCAGTACGACGACGGAGTCATCGAGTGCCTGGTCACAGATTTGGAGCGTGAGGATTTGGTAGCACACAGCATTAAAGAGCCATTCCTCGGGGAACCTGGACGTCAGCTCACAGCTTTTGCAGTGGCGAGGACCCAAAACATACTTTTTTCGTGTTTCGCATCCACTGCGGCGAGACTGTTCTCCGTTGTGTGCCACTCCACCTTTTCCATTTCAGCGACTGCTTCTCGTGGCAATCTGGCAGGTTTTGTCAGTATAAAGTAGGCTATGGTACGACATATACTGGTTCTCTGTAGCGGGGCGCCATCCTGCTGTATAATTTTTAGGCAGGCCCTCTATCCACAGAACTCTGAGAATGTAGAGGTTATCTATCCTACCTGTGACATTATCTGCAACTCACAAATTTCAGTGCTGCATTGGATTGTTTACAGCAAGGCATGCAAGTGAGTCATGTTTTTTTTTTTATTCGCAAAACTTTCAAATGGTGAATTGTTTACCTCGGCAAAAACTGCATGGTTCGGGGCAAAGCCACGCAGGCGGCAAGGCGTTGACACCAAGAGGTCCCGTTCTTTTTCCCTCGCTGGCTCTTGTGGTACCCTAGTCTCCGTCGACTGAAAGGAAAGTCTCTTCAGTGTCGTGCGTACTTGAGCCTCCACTGTAGCAAAAATGATTCTATGCGAACCTACTTGCCATTGAAGACCAAAGTTCACTTCTTCACTCTTATTTTCTGCCCACCTAATAAAATGGTTTGTTAACAGGAACACCACCATTAGCTAGAAAACTCATTCGTAATGCAAGTCCTATGTAAAAAGGAATCATGTTCAAGGTCTAATAAAACAACACGCATGGGCCCTAAGGACACCCTCCTACATGGGTGGGTATTAATGGACCCGATTTGGCTAACATTTGCGAGGCCTAGCTTGACAACATAATAAATGACATTGTTTCTGGTCACATTATTTTTTTTTAGATGCCTTGGCATTAGTTCTGACCTTGGACTGGTTTTGAGCGCACCAATATTATGTTTCCAACTTCGCCATGGGAACCACGAGGTTCTTTCAAAACTAAATAGCAAGCTTTAAAATAATATAACAAAAACGTTGTACAGATGCACGAATATAATTACCATTGTCTATGCCCGTACCTGCTGAAACCTGTTCCCAGAAAATCAACAAATACCAATGTAATACACATATACATCGTGAAGAGGCCTGCCGACAACCTGATGAAAAGCCAATAACGCATGATCTGTTAAGTTTTCCGTTCACTGCATGGTTCTCTAAAGGCCCGTTCACCCTCTTGCAACCTCTTAAAACTGGGTTCCTTAACACCTCTTACAACGGATGGATGGATGGATGAATCCGGCTGAGCCCTTTATATCGGGCGGTAGGTTATGCCACCTAGCCATTTTCTTTCACCATTTAAGCTTAGAATATTTTAATGTGAAATCTATATTCACTCCGCACTACAAACGCACTACAAAGAAAGTGAGGCTATAAAACCCCCGTTCCATCAGTTAATAAGAAAATACTTAGTTTTCTCTCGCTTTCTGCCACCATTCACTTAATCTTTGCTTGGTGATCTCTACAGTCTTGAAATCCATTCTCCCTTCGCTGTCTCTAAAACCCAATGACTTTACTAAATCTATGTTGTCTTCGGTGGGCATAGGGTGAAGCCCTTTACAGTAGAGCATCAAGTGCTCAGCGGTCTCGTCCACCTCTCCACAAGCAGTGCACACTGTAATCATTTCCTGGTACCTCGCTCTGTAAGTTCTGGTTCACAGAGCACCCGTCCTCGCCTCAAACAACATTGAGCTTCCCGTAGAGTTGTCATAAATGCTTTCTTTGGCAATAACTGTTTTGTTTAATCTATAGCTTTCCAGAGCCGTCTTTGTCTGCATTCTGTCTATCCACCGATCTCTTTCTGTGGCCTTAACTTTCTTCTTAACTGAGACCTGCTGTTCCGTATCTCCACTACAGCCCAAAAATTTTCCTCTTAATTTCCTAGTGCGCTGTCTCCACTTTGTGTCTATGCTCCTCATGCATAAATAGCTGAAAACCTCTCGTGCCCATTGGTCCCCATCCATTTGCCTCAACCAATCCTCAAATTCTATCTTGCTCACCGCTTCCCTGCTCTCCAAAGGCGCCCATCCCAAGTCTCCTTGCACTCCCTGGTTTGGCGTTTTGCAATGTGCCCCCAAAGCCAGCCTACCTACTCCGCGCTGTTTTATTTCTAGTCTTGCATGCACTTCGGATTTCATGCATAGCACTGCGTTTCGAAAAGTCAAGCCAGGCACCATGACCCCTTTCAAAATCTCTGTCACCACCTCATCATACCTGTTGTAATTCCAAAGTGCTCTATTTTTCATTACAGCTGCATTTCTGTTGCCCTTACGTATTCTATACTTTTCATGCTCACTGAGAGATTCTGCACCATCACATGTCACTCCTAGATAGTTGTATTTACTAGCTCTCTCAACTGTAATATTCTGTATTTTCAGTCTCTCAACTTCATCACTGTTAAAAATCATGACTGCTGGTTTTTCACTACTGAATTGTAAACCTAATTCCTCTCCTTCCTTACCACAGATGCTCATTAATTCCTGCAACTCTGTCCTGTCGTTAGCCATTAGTACAATATCATCCGCATACATCAATCCCGGTAAAGATTGCTGAATTTTTTGGCCTAGTTTACTGTACGGTAGGTGGAATCCAAGCCCACTCTTCTCTAGTCTATCCTCCAAATCTCTCGGATACAACATAAACAGCAAAGGCGATAACGGGCACCCCTGCCTAAGGCCTCTCTTACCTCTATCTTCCCCGTCGCCTTTCCTTCCCATGTTATAATCACCTTATTATCTTTGTAAATGTTCCTTAATAGGGCTGTTAGCCCTTAATCTAGGTTTAAGCTCTCCTCTATGTCCCACAGGTTCTTTTGGTTCACAATGTCATAGGCACCCTTGATATCCAGAAATGCCAGTCAGAGCTGTCTGTTTTGTTTTTGCACTCTTTCTATACACTGTGTTGGAGAAAATATATTGTCCTCCAAACTTCTTTGTTTCCGAAACCCGTTCTGTAACTCGCCCAGTACGCCCTCGCAATCTACTCATTCCTCCAGTCTGTTCTTTACAATCTGCATTACCAACCTGTAAATAACTGGTGTCACGGTTATGGGGCGATAATTCCTAATATCATGCTTATCTCCCATTCCGTTATATATCACACTCATTCTACTAAGCCTCCATTCATCTTGAATATTTCCTTTTGTTATCATAGTACTCACTACCTCCTTTAGTTTCGCCTTAGATTTAGGACCCAAATTCTTCACCAGCTTGATTGAAATCCCATCTGTGCCTGTCGACGTGCCACTAGGGACTCTTCGTTCTGCCTTTTCCCATTCTCTTTGTCCAAAATCCGCGGTGTCAGAAGCTGGACTGCAACTTCCTTCGGTTCTTCTATCTTCCACTTGTACCCGTTCCCGAAATTTCTCCTCTATCACTGCTCCTACATATTGTATCGCATCATCTAACTGATGCGAGAGTAGGAACCTCCGTCTAGCTTGCGTCGTTTCACCGAGTTCAAGTGCTCCCAAAACTTCTTAGCTGTTTCTATCTTTCTTGCTTATATTACTCATTCATTCCTCACCCTTTCTCTGAATTTTCGCATTGATCAAACTGAATGCCTCTCGGCGACAAGTTATAAAAGTGTCCATTTTCTCTTTATTTCCGTTTCTGGATCCCCACTGCGCTTGGAATACCTGTGTTCCCTAGAGGCTTCTTGACGTTTTTGTATCGCTTGCTTCACTTCTTTGTCCCACCAGCTTTTTGGTCTATGTCCTTGCTTCCCCTTTCGTTTAGTCTGAAGTTTGTCTAGTTCCGGAGCAAAAAGCCTGGTTAGGCTCTCATAGGTCCAATCTGTATACCGCTGCCCTGAAACTGCTTCCTCTGTTCTTTCAGTAACTATTTCCAACTCTTTGTCGCTGCAGAAAGTTTGCTTAGAATTATGTTGTCTACTCTCAGCATTTACTTCTCTGGCGAAATTCAGCTTAAAGCCAACATGAGCCCGAATCTGGTTTTTGATTTGTTTTATGTCATGGCCAAGTACACCTAATAAAATATTGAAATAACCAGTTGAGAAGACAGCGGATGATACTTATCTCACTTGGTCTCCAGCTTTGAAAAAAAATATGTTTACGGATTGGCATAGCGAAGACACCCTTTCAAACAGATTTATCTTGAAGGACCACAGCTACATGTGATTTATCTTTAGCATGAGTAGTTACATCGACCACGCAAACGGCACGGCTTTACTCCTCTCTTGTCCCTTCCCCTATCTTGTTTTCTTTTGCGAAGATCGGCATTGATAAGGATAGCGTAGGCCCTGACGACAGCAAACAGAGCTTGTTAGTGTTTGTCCGCACCAATTTAATCATAACAGTCTAACCCTCTTTCTTAAGAATGCAAACAAAAAGATGCTCTTCCACTGAAAAAAAAAGGAGTAAAGTGGATTAGAGTATGACCATAGCACCTCTATACTCAGAAAGCCTGCCAGTTTGACGACGGAGTCATAGAGTGCCTGGTCACAGAATTGGAGCGTGAGGATTTGGTAGCATACAGCATTAAAGAGCCATTCCTCGGGGAGCCTGGACGTGAGCACACAGCTTTTGCAGTGGTGAGGACCCAAAACATACTTTCTTCGTGTTTCGCGTCCGCTGCGGCGAGACACTTCTCCGTTGTATGCCACTCCACCTTTTCCATTTCGGCGACTGCTTCTCGTGGCAATCTGCCAGGTTTTGTCAGTATAAAGGAGGCTATGGTACGACATATACTGGTGCTCTGTGGCGGGGCGCCATCCTGCTGTGTTATCTTTGGGCAGCCCCTTTGTCCACAGAACTCTGAGAATGTAGAGGTTATCTATCCTACCTGTCACCCATTATCTGAAACTCACAAATTTCAGTGCTGCATTGGATTGTTTACAGCAAGGCCTGCAAGTGAGTCATGTTTTTTTTTATCCGCAAAACTTTCAAATGGCCGAATTGTTTACCTCGGCAAAAACTGCATGGTTAGGGGCACAGCCACGCAGGCGGCAAAGCGTTGACACCAAGAGGTCCCGTTCCCTTTCCCTCGCTTGCTCTTGTGGTACCCTTGTCTCCGTCGACTGAAAGGAAAGTCCCTTCCGTGTCGTGCATACTTGAGCCTCCACTGAAGCAAAAATGATTCCATATGAACCTACTTGCTATTAAAGACCAAAGTTCACTTCTTCACTCTTATTTTCTACCTACCTAATACAATGGTTTGTTAACAGGAACACCACCGTTAACTAGAAAACTCATTCGTAATGCAAGTCCTACATAGTAAGGAATCATGTTCAAGGTCTAATTAAACAACAAACATGGGCACTAAAGACACCCTCCTACATGGGTGGGTATTAGTGGACCCGATTTGGCTAAAATTTCCGAGGCCTAGCTTGACAACATAATAAATGACATTGTTTCTGGTCACATTATTTTTTTAGATGCCTTGGCATTAGCTCTGACCTTGGACTGGTTTTGAGCGTACCAATATAATGTTTGCAACTTCGCCATGGGAACCACGATGTTTTTTTCAAAACTAAATAGCAAGCTTTAAAATATAATAACAAAAAAGTTGTACAGATGCACGAATATAATTACCATTCTCTATGCCCGTACCTACTGGCCACCTGTGTCCAGAAAAATCAACAAATACCAAAGTAATGCACATATTATACATCGTGAAGAGGCCTGCCGACAACCTGATGAAATGCCAAGAACGCATGAACTGTTAAGTTTTCCGTTCACTGCGTGGTTCTCTAAAGGCCCGTTCACACTCTTGCGACCTCTTAAAACTGGGTTCCTTATACTTCTTACAACGAGAGGACACACTGGCGCCATCTATTGGGTAGCAGTGTAAACTTGGCTGTCCGGCATATTTACTATCTCTCTTGTGCATTATCTTTTCTTTCTTGGCTCAAAAAAACGTTTGTCAACGTTATAAACAAACCTTTCTTACAGGTATTACAGTCGTTCGACCTCGGAAAATCCGCGAAACCTTCGCTCTTGCAAAACGTAGTTCCAGGGTCACCGCATAGATGGCGCCAGAATGCCAGTGTGTACCCTCGTTCTAAGAACATTTGAGAAGTTTTAACAGATCTCGTCTCTCTCGGTCTTACCCGGTTGCAAGAGTGTGAACGGGCTTTAAGACTCAAGTTTTTGCCAACTGTGTTCATTTTCTTTAATATTGGAAACTGCTTCCTAGACAGCAGTGCCCATGTATCCTCCCGAAGTTGCTGGTGCATGCTTGGGACACCCTCGGAAGCTTCTGCCGTTGACTTTGGAAACCTGAGGACACACACATACTGCAGTTCCATCCTCCAGCCAAGGGTACCCGCTTACGCTTGCACAGCTTTCGCAGTTAGTTCATGCTGAGGCGAGACAAGGTATAGTGGCATTTGCACATTCAAGATATCAAAACCTACCACATGTCGCTCCGAGCGGCATGATGATGATACCCAAGAGCTATTTCGCGTATGGTCTATAAAACCTATATAATGCACGATGCTGAACCTGCCAATTTCTACATAGTTCGGAGCCGGGAATGCGGACATGCAGCAAGGCACGCACCTGCAATTGCATCAACTTTGACAGGTGTAATGGGCTTCCTTACCACGGCGCCATACTTTGTCACGCCTGGAAGGTTGGCCTGTCACACTCCTATTGACCAGGTCCTCGCCCTTGTAGAGGCACCGGGAAAACAGGATCAGCAGCGTGAGTCGAACTTGGCCTTGCCTATGGCCCAGTCAAATTTTTCTTCTGGTAGGGAAACCCCGCCTCGGAGGTAACGCTGCATATGTAAAGATAATCATAAATAAACAGGTGCTCAAGCAAGTTTTAGTACAAGTATAGCGCCTGGACGTATTCCCCACTGGTGCAATTGCCATCTTGTTCCTCCCATGTATTAAGAGTTGTCCCAAGGAAGCAACAATGATGTTACAAAACCGAAAGAGTCATGCTGTCGAAAGTCTGCAGTTGGTCTTCAAACCTCTAGTGAATAAGACAAGCAGGCACAAGTGAAGCTGTCATCATGGCGTCCCAACTTTTTACTGCTAAGTGACTGCGGACTGTCGAGGCACCGTAAAGAATGGTGCGGCAAACACACCGGATGGCTAACCCCGCCTAAAACCCCATGACGAGTTTGTGCTAGTTTCGTAAGTGGCATCAAAGCGCCTGAGCAAGAGGCCCGTGCAGAGCATGGAAGCAAATGGCAGTGTAGCCCTGAAATGAGAGGCACTTGGAAGTGAGTAGCAGCACGGCACTCACTCGTGGCACGTGTCTCTCGCTTTCACACAGTTAAGGCTGGACCGCATGTAAGCGATTTAGTGAGCAACGAGACGAGCATCGGCAACAGCGACGGAGATTTCTCACTGTCGCTTGTACCGCTGCTCGGTTCTTGAATTACTAGAAAACGTCGCTCATCACATTGGTCGCTCGCTCCTGTCTCTTTCATGCAGTGTGCCTCGTCGTGCGGCTGAGCGATAACAAAAAGGGTCGCCCATCGCTTGTCCCGTCGCTCACTTCATGGTTGTCAGCGCTGGCAAAAATGTGAAGTGTGAAATTTATGTAGGGCTTTGTCCATGCCGGCTCTCAGACTGCTGGCAGAACTATGGGTTTCAGTGAAATACGACCACCTGGTTTCTCACTCTGCTTATGTACTGGGGAGGAAAGCTGATGAGGAAGTAGTTGAAAAATCAGTTCATGATCTCTTCAAGAAAATTGTTCGAAATACCTCGTTTTCTGTTGTTTTTTTGGTTGTCTACAGTGCCATCCGACAGCACTCCACCCACGCCTACAAGTGCCGTCCGAAAGAAAGTCGAACAGCACATGTATCCCTAGGGAGCTCGTTAACCAAACCCCCGCATACATTCATGCCGCCTCGCGGCAACAGTATGCTGCTGCTAATTACAAAACTATTAACCTACTTGGCCCCGTTGCACATGACGCCGCGCAGCGTCCAGCCCCTCTGTCCCATACCAAGCCCCACTGTCCCCCATGTACCTTCCGCAAAGGGACGCCCATACCATTTTGTTAAAGGGGCCCTGCAATCATAATTAAGCGCCTACCTTCTTTACGGTTTCCACGTCTCTTGGGGTTCGGGCAAGCCAGCGGGCACGGAGAGAGTAACTAGATATCAGTGAGTCATATTTTAACCGGAAGACGCGGAAACCTCCTCTACCTACGAGGGCGACCCGTATTGCCGAAAGCGCGCAATATGTGAAGTGTTTGGTCCTGGGCTTACCACTGGTCAGAGCCGCTAAAAGCTTTTTTTTTTTAGTCGAAATACAAAATATAAGTGTCGCGAACCGTTTCAATTATGTATGAAAGTAGTTTTTGTTCCGTAATTTAGATCAGAAAAGAAACAAATGCAGTTTATAGAGTACGGAAACAAGAAAAGACTCATCAAGAAACCCGCCACCAAGCGGCGGAAAAAACGGCGCATACTAGAAAAGGCTTGTGGGATGAGGCACCGGCGAACAGCGAGCGTAGAAAGGTCCCAGATGTACGCGGCGGCGCTGCAGTCGTATACCGGCTCGAGGATCCGACCGGTTCCGGGCGTTCCGAAGGCTTTCGGCACGGGCTTGGCTGGCGATTTGGCCATTTGGTGGTATGGCAGTGCGAAGTGGCTCCCGTTCTGAGCTGATCTTTACACCGTGTTTGCTGTACTTTGTGGCCAATGAAGTGTTATGCCAAATTAGTCCTTAATCGCGCAGCGAACGCAATGCAAGCCGCCCTGGCCACACGCCTCATACAGACTATCCAGATCATGCTTTAGTGGCGCCCTCTCGAGCAGTCGACACGGAGTGCGGCAGCCGTGAGCGCTCGATGAGCTCACTACTTCTCTAGTTCACGGCCAGTCAAGCCAAGACCTACGACATCATGAAGGAGGTTATCTTTTGTTTGTTTTCGTCATTCTAAAATGCCTATAACTTTTAAAAATAAAGCGAAATTTGAG
Organism: Ixodes scapularis; assembly: GCF_016920785.2. Classification (NCBI taxonomy): domain Eukaryota; kingdom Metazoa; phylum Arthropoda; class Arachnida; order Ixodida; family Ixodidae; genus Ixodes; species Ixodes scapularis. The sequence goes on along the minus strand of NW_024610190.1, from coordinate 422,707 downwards.
AAAAGATTAAGTTACTACGTTTAGTGCGCTCAAGTCCGGTGCAAATTAAAAACCAGTCAAAAAGTTGTTGCAAAGTTTCGTCCCCTTTAAGCAAAGTTTCATCGACAACATCCTTTTTTTTCCCCAGTGCTAATGGTAAAAAAAAACATGACGTAAATATCGCCAAATGCCTCGACGAAACAAAATGTTCGAGAAAAAGATTTTAAAAAGTAAGCCCACACTGTGGATCGAATCCGGGTCCGCTGCCTATGAGGCGAGCTACACTACAATTTCCAATAAGCTATGCTACAACTTCGAAAAACTCGTTTTGACGATTCGCTTTACATAAGACATTCGGACGCCACTTGAAGACGCGAGTGGAGTGCTATTGCACGGCACGTGAACGTTTTGCAAGAGTGCCGTCGGACGGTACTCGACACTACAGTATATATGTATATATATATTTTTTTTTGTAATTACTCAATGCGCGTTTTTTCCCACAACCTTCACAATAAACTACAGCCAGAGGGCTAGCAAATAAGTGCAACATATACAGCATTTTGTTTAAAAAGTGCGTGCCCTAGTCAAAAAAGAACTCTTCGCAAGCAACATCATCAGTACAGAGAATCGAACCTGAATTCGAACACCCTCAGTGAAAGCAAACGGGGTGCAAATAAGAGCGCCAGCACGTAATGGGCACCTTTAGCAGTCATGGGCTCCGCGAAACACACCGCCTAGTAAGGTGGTACCAAGGCGCCACCCGATTTGTAGAACTCGTCTTGTCCACCGATTCACGAGATAAAGCTCCCATACACTTACGAAGTCCCGTCCCCCCCCCCCCCCCCCCCCCCCCGGCTTCGGTTGGACCTTCGCCTCTGTGTGTGTTCCCGCAATCTGACTGCTCGCTCAGTGACAGGTCGGTTGCGGGACTTCCTTGGGAAAAGCTCGAAGGTCATCCCATGCGCAAGGCACGTGTGCGCCAAGGAGCCCCACACGTTCGCCTTCACGCTTCCTGCACACGCACACAAGGACACTTCACAAACGCTCCGATAAGAAAGCACTGAAAAAGTCAAGCGAATAGGCGAGTACTCACCAAGTGGACTCAAACCCACAGCTGGTTTCATGGGCACGGCGGCACCTGGGACACTTTGTTTTTCGGAGAACGTTCTTCGATGTTTTTTTGAAAGCCTAAAGGCCTGAAACTGCCCGAAAGTTTGCAGCTTGCTTTGTTTTCGATTTTGGTTACGGTGGCGATGGCGACGCGGCGACGTTCGCTGGTTACGACGAAACTCATTTGACGCAACGTGAATATTCCTGTTTTAGTCGACATACATTAGAATTTTTAAACGTAAAAAAATTGTTTTAACGTTTATCTAATTCTTTGTAATGAAGTATGTTGGTTGTGTACTAAACTGAACCTTGGCCGGGCTCAGCTTCGTTGTGTACTTAGCTGTAGCTTGGCCTGCCTCAGCTTGGTTTTATTTCAACATGGCGGCGACAATCCTTGCGTGCTATGTCGTGCTGAACCTATTTTCTGTGCATTGGTCGTCCTGTTAGCCACCTTCTGCCATCCACATCAGCCGCAAGCATGCTGTCGGAGTATTGTGTGCCCGCCGGAAGTATATACAGTCTTCTCAGAAGCAAGGTTGCTACTAGGACTGCTCGGATCGTGGCTTGGACGTCGTCGGCTCCCACGAACCGCGTCCGCGAGCCTCACGTCGTTTGCATGGTTCCTTTACGTTTCCGGCGATGAATCCCCCAGCCTTGGCCTTGGCCTCATCCCTACAGGACCTAGCTGGTAAAATACAATCTACGACAACGCGGCGTCTTTGGAATGCGATTGCTACGATCAGTGGCTATTAAAACCTCAGTGGCCCCCTTCAATTGTGAGCTCTCTGTGCGTGTATAGGCGTTGTAAAGAGAGCTCTTCGGTGTGAGCGCTCTTACCTTCACAGTGTGCAAACTCTTCGAATGGTTATTTAACAGGCGGCGCTGCGAGACGCGAGCCTTCGGCGTTGCGTCAACTCGCAGTGTGGTGGTGTGGTTCTCAAAATGGGCACTTATACTCATTTTCCTACATAGCGTGCAAAGCTGTCAAAGGTACTGAAATGGTGCGCATGAAAATGCAGAAAAAAAAATGTGTTCCTGGGCGCGTTTCGTGGACGAGTGGTAGGGCTGCTCTGGCGATACCGACGTCTCGGCGGCAGTGGTTCGAACCCACTAGACGCGCAGTTTTTTTTTTTTCTTTTTTAGACATATTTTTTGTGCAAGATTGTGCGCATTGCCGAACTGCATATTTCAATTCCTCCTTTCTTCTTGCTTTTTATCTATAAGTCGCCGAGAGGCCACATTTCTACCATCTGCTCTGCCGCTTTGCAAGTGTTATTTGCCTCCAGCACCGAGTTACATTTTTCTTTCGTGCAGCGTGGAATGAGGAATCTCACAGATAGCAGCCTTGCCCCAAAATTTATAATAGGACGTTAATCGACAATAGTTTTGCCCTAAACAGTTTATTTCTGAATAGCTGCCAAGGGTAGGAATCCCCCTCCCGGGGAACTTGCGATGCACCTTCAGGCGAATGGCGTTGTGTGTGAATTCGGCATGCTTGACAGTTCCCGTGCTCGAAACTTCTACATGGCGAGGTCTTCGCTTCGGGACGCCAGCTTGCCAGGTAGACACTGTGCCTTGTACTTCGCGACAGTACGGGCGCACACTCCGGTGTTGTTACTGACCGTCTCCAGGACTTCACGACCGACTTCTCTGGGAAGCGCGTTCTTGTACTCGCGTACACGTTGGCGATCACCTGCTTGCACTCTTTCAAGGTCTGCGCACAACGAATCTTCGAAAATTTCCGAGCAGGAGAGGTACTTGAGCTTGTTGCATAAGACGCCATCTTCTCAAAACCAGCCAGTGCCACACAACCCGAAAATCGGCAGCGGCTGCCGGACGAACGAAAACGAAAACATTTTAAAGTAGTTTACATTATCTTTTCATTTTTATTGAAAAACATTTTTGCTCTGTCGAAATCATAACACCACTATCAGTTGCTAGCTCCAAGGAGGCACATTTTTCGACTTTTTTATAAGTGTTTTCGCAGGGGACGCACTATTTTATGGGGTGAACGTAGACACGGTCGGCGATGCAAACCGGTGCGCTAGCTTTGACTGCGTTGCATGCTACGTATAAAACGGAGTATAGTCTTGAATAAGCTGCTGCACCTTCACTCACTCCCAGAGACGCACCCCACGACAGTTCTAGAAATATGTAAAATGCAGACGCAGGATTCGGTTTCAAATAATATGCACGACGCGAAACTTGTTGAATCTCGTATACAACGAATTCTCAAAACGAGTACTCGCAGGTATAGCTATGTGGAAAGATGCCCGCTTCTTGCGGAGCGAACCCAGGTTCGATGCAAAAAATAAACATACGTTTTTTTTTGTTTTTTTTTTACAATTATTCTTGAGAAAAATGAATGTCGACGAAACTTTGTGCATTATTTATTTTTCCTTTCCTTTTTAATTTTTTTTTGCACAATTATTATTGAAAAAAAAATGTCAACAAAGCTTTGAACTAAATGGTGTCGGACTCCCTTGCTAGAGGTGCATGGGGAAACGGCGGGGCTTGGGTTGCCGGCTGGACGCCGCGAAGCAGCATTCATACTGTTTTTTTTCAGTAGGGCAAATGCTGCTGACCTGTGACTCCCGTTGAGAAGGGGAAGAGTCAAAACAGAGTCGCACGAAAAATTGACTCTCTAAGAGAGTTGTGAAGTGTCAAAGAGAGTCACGGAAGCAGTGACTCCCTTTTGACTCCTTTTTGTTTCAAGAGTGTAGGTTATAGTGTCTTGGCAGCACTGATAGGGTAATGTCGTCAGCCAAACTCTTATTGCTATGGCGCATTACCTATCCGCATGTTGGGCTCCGTGGTGGGTGGTGCGCTACAGATGCCGAACGTTTTCTTATTTCTTATGGGTTCCAAACAAACCAAAAACCTGATCGGGCCCTGAAAAGGGTCCGGATCGAAGTACACGTTAGAGAAGCATTCGCGCCCGTGGAGAAGTTTCGTCGATTTCTTGTCATGCATTCTGAGATGGAAAAACCATTATCCAAGCTATCCCCTTTCCTGGTTTCGAAGACTCTTGAATCTGTGAGTGGGAAGAATTTTAAAGCAAAAAAATGCCATCTGGAGATCTCCTTGTTGAAGTTGTAACCTCTCCACAAAGCTCAGACCTGCTGGCACTCAACTTGGTTTCTAACTACAGGTTTACTGTATCACTCCTCCGCACTTTAAGCACAATTAAAGGCGTAATATCAGAAGATGACCTTCTGGAATCCCCCGAAGATGAAGTTGTCGATGGCCTTCGTGACCAAGGAGTCATAGCTGCAAAACGAATTTCTTTTCGCCGGGACGGTCAAGAGATTAAGAGAAAGCATGCCATTCTTACTTTTGAGCTGAGAGCGCTCCCAGAATCGGTCAAAGCAGGGTATCAAAACTGTAGAGTACGGCCGTATTTGCCAAACCCCCAGCGTTGCTTTCACTGCCAAAAGTATGGCCATAGCGCCCAGAGCTGCCGTGGAAAGACACCATGTGCCAAGTGTGGCAAAAATGATCACCCTGCAGAGAATTGCTCGAATCCACCTTGCTGCATCAACTGCAATGAACCTCACCCCGCTTATTCCCGATCATGCGAAAATTGGAAAGAAGAAAAAGTAATTATAACACTCAAAGTGAAAGAGAACATTTCATTCCCTGAAGCCAGGAAGCGATTCTACTTTCTGCAGAAGGGTTCTTACTCTTTCGTGGCACATGCAGGGGGTGTGCCATCAAAGTCTTCGGTAGGAATCCAGGTCTGTCCTAATGGCCTGGTGATTCTATCCCCTCCCCCTGCCTCACAAAGATTCGCTCCATGACTCCGTTTGTCGTTGGAACCAAAGAAACCACAGGGGCCTCCAGATGGTGCAGAGGCGGGGGATGCCTCTGTGCTAATGAATGGGAGTCAAGAGCAGACGCGGCAACACCAGCCTCAGGGAGAATCCACTAGTGCCTCTTCCATTTCAAAGGACAGGCCATCGAACGATGTGCCTGCCTTGGTTACTCGGACCCCTCCCAAGAAGAAGGAGGGTGTGTTTCGTTTTGAGGCTTTAGGAGATGCCTTGACATCTAAGGAGGTGCCCGTTCCAGCTGCTCCCTCAGCCGTTCCGCCAGAGGAGGAGCGGTTGGAACTTCGTGAACCTCCTCCCCCTTGTTCGGTCCCACCTGATGACACCAGGCTTAAAAAGTCATCCCAGAAAAGCTCAATCCGCGAATAACCCCACCCAAACCGCCCCAGGGCACCTAGAGCAGGTTTCCTTTTTTGATTTGTTGTTACTTTAAACTATTTTTAACATGAACACGTATAGTTTTATACAGTGGAACTGTAGAAGTCTTCTGCAAAATATTGATGACATTCATTTCTTCCTGGATGAACTACAGCCCATTGGTGTGTGCTTGCAGGAGACATATCTTAACAACACCCATACAAATGTTTTTAATCGTCACCGCGTTTTAGTAAGGATCGGGATTCAGACCACTCTTCGGGTGGTGTTGCCATTGTTGTACGGAGTAGCATAGCGTGGGTGGAAGTTCCCTTGCGTACATCACTAGAAGCTGTTGCGGTACGTGTTCTTGCTGATCGTCTCATTACGGTTGTGTCCTTGTATTTACCACCTCATCGTCAACTCCATCGTCATGAACTTCAAGGATTAGTTCAGCAACTCCCTACGCCTTTTTTTTATTTGTGGTGATTTTAATGCTCACAGTCCCATGTGGGGCAGTAAGCGCCTTGACTCTCGTGGCGCTGTTGTAGAAAGGTTTTTATTGTCCTCGGACGTATGTCTATTAAATAAGGAAGAACCAACATTTTATAGTTCCACTTATAATTGCTTCACATCCATCGACCTCTCCATTTAATCATCATCATTACTTCCCTGTTTTTCTCTGAAGGTTTTAAACAACCCTTTCGGGAGTGATCACTTCCTGGTTGTAATTGAAAGCCTCGTTCCTCTGCTGACTATTTTAAATCGAAACCATATGTGGAAACTGGACAAAGCCGACTGGGCACTCTTTAAACTTGATGCAGTGCTTGCCCGTCAGTTCTAGCAAATTTGTCACCTGAAAAAACGACAGTGTATGTTACGAAGCAAATCATAAGTGCCGCTCAAGACGCCATTCCTCGCACCGCTGAAAATTTACCCAAGAGGCGTAGGCCCTGGTGGAATGAAAACTGTGTCACCACAAGAAAAAAGCAGCATAGGGCATGGGATACCTTTCGGAGGTACCCTACTACTTCAAATAAGATAGCATTTAAAAGATTGAAAGCAAAGGCCCGATGGACTAGGAGACAAGCTAAGTGGAAGTCCTGGACCATGTACATCCTGAAGGAAAAATCCATCAATGTAACCCTGTTTGGCAGTCAATGTTTTCTAGTGGACCGCTGACTGTGCCTGACTGTACGTCAAGCATGTCTGACTGTCCAACAAGTTACTCTGACAGACAGTCGAACTCCAGTCAGACCCCGCTTGTCGGATTTCTGATGGTTTCCTGGTGGCAGTCGGCCGCCGCGAGATGCCGTCAAGATTTCTTGGTGGCGATTCTGATTGTACATCGACTGTCTCTGACTTTACGTCAGAAAGCTTTGACGTGCAGACAGACGTACGGTCAAAGGACGTAAAGTTCGTTCGGATACCACTATTTCGTCAAATCTATGAATACGAAAAATAATCTATGCACGAGAAAACGATTTCGGGGCGTGAGCCCATAAAACCGCTGATGTTAGAGATATGACACGCAACCGACCGACAACCTTGATCAGAACTTCAGAATCCCGCCGATACGCCGAACTTCTTCGCCGAGCTTCCATGAACGATCGCTCTCAACTCGTTTTGTTTGCCCGCTTGCTCCAACCTGTCGATCCTGCCCGGGCTCTACAATGTCTTACGTTTTAGTAGAATTTCTACTCGACAAGGCCCAGCCTGTTGTGAGTTCCGACAATGTAAGGCACTTTAGCGGTGTAGTTGAAGACGACAAGGTGTACTACTGGGCCGGAGACGCTCCAACGAAAGGAGGATTCTACGACGCGAAACTACTGTGCATGGCAGGTGAGTAGAACTGAAGTACGGCGATTGATGTACGATTGCTTGGTTTAACTGCATATGCAGCCGAAGCACTTTTTAGAGCGATGCACTCATTGTCGGAACCTCTCGCTGCAATACTCATACTAAAATATCTTGACTCGGTCCGAGAGGTTTAGCCAAGAAAGTTTATATCTTTCTATCAGGTGTGCACGGTAAAAACGTTCCGTAAAAAAACGTAGAGCTTGTTATTAAAAGCTACGGAGAAGCATCCGTATACGAAATACGATTGACTTGTCCGTAAATCTAAAGTTACGATTTTTAAAACAACTAAAATTGTGTGCGACAAGCTGAAAATTGTTTTATTTGGTTTAGACTAATAGACAACGGTTCTCACATTTTAAAGAATCATTTATTGCACTGTCAATCAACTAATGATAAACGTTCCGAAACGAGGTGGCGCTAGTTACCGCTCAATTGAAAAGCACGAGGTGAGATTTTTGTCTAGTATAATCACACTGCCGCTATCTCTTCATCTACCCATCTCCGCTCGCTCGTTTTGCTGCCGTTACGGCCGTTACTGCCGCGCTTGTTTTTTCGAGGGGTAGAGGTGCTTGGTGGTTTCTGTGCGAGCTTTCCTTGTTGTTATCAAAACAGTGAGTTTGTTCTGCTCTTTTTATTAACATTGATTGGGGACTGTCATATATACGTTCGTATTTTTGACACTTCTTTCCTCGAAAGAAACGAAACCGTGGATTTGCGTCGCTTGAAACTTTCGGGTTCAATGACTGTCGCTGCTATCTCAGTTCGTGTTTGACGTTCTTCTCAGAGTTGAAAGCTCAAGTCGGGTGCTCGTTTGAACCTTGTGTCATGTCGTGAGCTCGCTGGGACGCGCGGTTCGTCGTTTGTAGCGATTGGGAGGCTATTCGCGCGTGCTGGCTCGCAAGAGTTGCAGTAAAGCACGTGATAACCCATCGTCTGAGTGCGTGAGTGCGCTTTACGAGTTTCGCATCGTTGTTCGCGCTTCCTGTAGCCTTCTCATTTCGCCGAGGGGTCCATATCGTTTCGTCGAAATTCGTTTCGCGGCAGTACGTTTCGTGGACAACTTTTTATGGACACGTTTCGTCGACACGAACGTTTCATCGACACTCGTTACGCGAATTTCATGCTGCAGGGACGTTTCGCCACTCGTGTATCACTGAAGTGCGCGTAAACCCACACCCCCGCCTGCGTTCACACCACTTCGCGGCGACAGTCTGCGGCTGCTCGTTACAAAAATGTTAACCCACCTAACCGACCCGTACAGGTCGCTTCGCGGCGACAGTCTCATGCAGCTTACCCACCCCCCCCCCCCCCCAAAAAAAAAAAGAAAGAAAAAAGAAGGTTAATTCGAGCTGTCGATGAAACGATCTGTCGAGGAAACGTCGTTCGATGAACTGATTCCCCATTGGTGTATCACCACTGCGTACTTCACGTTCACTGGTTGGTTAGCAGTCATAATGCAGCCGATAAATTTCTCATTTCACAGAATGCACTTGTGTCACTGTACGCTGATTCCCCCCAACCAGATGGTCTAAGGTCATTGTATTGATATTCGTTTTTATGCTCATAATATTCTGTGTATATTAAAGCAATATACCTCCGCTCAATACTTGCACGGCGCCACTCAGGAGGGCACGTTATACCACTGTTCCACGGACTGCAAAATTGTGTGCATTAATCTTGGCTCCTCAGTCAGACTGTTTGTAAGGAACATAGCCACCGTTCCTGCAGTTTCAAATTGTCTGAGATGCAAGCTCATATTTTTTTTCAGGAGGCGTCTTCAACGACAATTGCTTCCTTGTCACTGAGCATCGGCCAATGTTTAAAGAGCCTATGCCATTCTTGAAGGCGGTATGCGTCTTGTTTGGAGCTTTTTACGTGTTGAATTTACCTATTCAATGGAAGCCTTGGCCACTCTCGAGTTTATGCCAATGTGAGAAAATCTTGAAATGCGTCAAGTCCACAGGATGTGTCATAGAATGACATAATCTAGATTACCCTATCATTTATCGTGCCGTAACACCCTTTTTCACAACTCGCGCAAACATTTGAGCTGTGCTAATTTCACAAAGAATTACGCTGCTGCATATTTATAATGAATTGATAACGTGGGAACACTGGTTGTCATTAGGCTGTATCTTTCAAGGCAGGGAAGCATGGTTATCTTGTGTAGACCAGCACGCAGCACTGACGTCGCACAGCTGCGGTGGCGCTGTCGGCGGCACAGCGCAGACGCTTCACTTTACGCGAATTTGGTGTTTGCGCACGCACAGTGCTCACACCTGTTCTGGCCAACGCGGGCTTGCTTATAAACAGGGTGTCGGTCTATAGAATGTGTGCTTGTTCAGCAGTCATTCAGGTTTAACATGTTCCAACACTACCATAGTCTGACTTGATAGTAGAAAATAAATGGCTTCACCTTCACCAGGCTGAGTATGCTTGAAGCAGGCATAGCATTAATGTTAGATGATGCAATATATCCTCCTAGACCAATCTTCCAAATCAACCTGGAGAAGGGCTTGAAGAGAATGGGAGCAGTGAAGCGAGCGACGGCCCAGCTCAAGAATTTAGCGATGCTGAAGGGCTTCAAATGAAGTCTCCACAGAAATCCCTTGAACCTGTATGTTTTTGTTATGGTAAGTGCAAATTTGAATTCCTACACATCTAGCATGTACCTAAGAGGAAGGCAACTCTAATGTGACTGATGCCAATCTTTTGAGAAGCGTAACAAAGGGCTTTGGGAGTATTCAGAACTTTCAAATATCGAAGCGAATTATGTCATATTTTGTTTATACTTTCATCGGATAGGACGGTTCGGAAGTTGTACGAATTTTCAATCTGAGAATGTTCCAGGACACACCATCGTAAAAAAGCAACTGAAACGACTCACAAAAGCCCACACAGAAGTCTGGGAACTGTATGCAAATAAAACTTATTTCAACTCGTTTATTTAAAACGGGAAGGCATCCTGTAATTGTAACCAAAGATGGTTGATCTGTAAAATGTTTGAGCCCCCAGAGCCAATACATGATTTGCTGCGGTATCCTGCTGTGAACCGGTGATGCATGCACGCAGTGAGAGTGCTACAGTGTCAAGGCAGATGTGGGCGACATGATATGGTATTCATATCCCGTGTTATTAGGAGTCTGCATCTGTTTAATTACAGCAACCGGCATCCTGCCACTTTACAAATTATCTCCTTGCAACTTTTTTTGCCCCTTGCTCTCGCACAAAATAATTATTCGTTTGATATTTAAATGTATTATTATTAGAGGGGGGGTGCAACGATTTTATGATTATTAGAATTTGCATCTCGTCATTTTTACGTTGTTTATCACGTCCCGGAGGATACAGAAAACATCTCCTTCATTAAGAATGTTGCGATTCCGCTGCATAATCGCAAAACAAAAGCCAAGCTTTCTCCCCCACCTGCAGCCGCAAGTGGCAGCCGAAGGAACTACGGCTAGAAGATTACATGCCCTCGCTCGGCTCCAAGCTGCAGCATAACGCCCGCTAATGTCAGCAGAGAGAGGGAGAGGAAGCGTCCTCCGAGATAGCACACGGGAACCTACACGGCACTCCGAATGACGTCACTAGGAGTGCGACCAGGTGTGACCCTGAAGACTGGGAGTGAGTTGAGGGGTGCCCAAAATGCCAATAGCTGTCTTTTTTTTTTACGCAACAAGTAGGACGCGCAGGCGAAATCGGTTTCCTGTTCTTTACTTCAGAAGTGTCAGAGAGCAATTTCCACAAACTTTTGACCGCAGTCCGGAAATCGTTGCACCCCCCTTTAAATAGTAACTTTTTAGCTTTGAACTAAGTGAAGCCTCATGGTTCTTTCTTTTTGTTTTATAGAGGTTTTTCAAAGCACAAGTCGGCCGGTCTGCCAGCCACCTGCAGCCATGCTTGCACTGCATGATTACTTAGCATGTCCAGTGCCAACTGCTATTTAAGCTGCTCTAACCTGATTAAATTGACAGTCTGACAATCTTGTGTCTTGTTTTTCAAAAAATACAGTGTGCACCTCAAGACGTCGAGCTATGTTTGATGATTTAACCATTTGAACCAGTTGAATTACGGAGTCAACTTCGCTTTTGTATTTTTTTTATGGTAAGTCTCCAGTCTGAGTTCTTACAGAATGAGCATGTCCCTGAGGCGGAGGCAACGCTGATGTAGCTGATGTCACTTTTTCGACAACTGTTGTAGCAATATCAGCCACATCTAACATGTTGCCCCTAAAGCCCCAGTTTGAACATGTATCAAGCCTTTTTCTAATGCATATTTTAGCAGATTATGAGTTAACATCAAAATGGAACTGCATGGTTTATTCTTGTTTTGTAGAGGTTTTTCAGGGCACAAGTTGGCTGATCTCTTGCAGCCTCCTGCAGACATGCTTGGACTGCAGGGTTACTTTGCATGTCCAGTGCCAACTGCGGTTTAAGCTACTCTCACTTGCTTTAACTGGCATTCTGACAGTCTTGTGTATGTCTTGTTTTTCAGAAGATACGAAATGTCGAGCAACGTTTTATGATTTAGCTATTTGAATAAGTCGAGTTACGGAGTCAACTTCGCTGGTGTATTTTCATGGTAAGTAAAAAGTGAGTTATTACAGATCGAGCACGACTCTGAGAGGGAGACAACGCTGATCCAGCTGGTGTCACTTCCGACAAGTTTGTAGTAGTGTCCGTCGCATGTAACATTGTTTTGACTCCAACTGGTGTTACTATTCACTATAGCTAGATTCAAACCTAATATGCTAAATTCATTTGAATCTAGTTACTATAGCTAAATTCAAACATACTAGGTCACCTGCTGCTGGCTTTTTGTAGCCGATGAACTTGCCACGTTTGAATCGCAGGTAGTATTAAGTGGTGACACGTTGCAAGCAACATATTGATGTAACAATTGTTTTCTTGGTAACACTAACTGTCACACGCTAAGTTTGTGGGAAGTAAGTTCTGTATCACATTATTTTTTACTGAATAAAAAAGTAGCAATGTTCATTTGGAGTTAATTTTCTAATTTTTCTAATTACAGTTACATCGAGGAGCATGATCTGATGCATACCTTATATCTAGATTGTCATGGATAGACAATGACCAAAAAGATTATGCACTTCGGATTATGGATGACAAGTGCCAATGACAAAGCGCAGCTGGCAATGCAGAGAAAACACTGACAACAGATAAACAAGGAGAAAATTTTTTTCTCAACTCCCTCCACAAGTTGTGCTTACAGTGAGGAGCAGTGGTGGAGAAAGGTAACCTCAGAGGCAATGGCTTTGTGTATTGTTGAGGTTTTAACCAGGAACAAATCCTTGTGCATGCAAGCCATTCCACCGAGTGTTCCAGTTGAAAGCTTGTTCAGCGATGGAAATGGATGTGCTTGCCTTCAGTAATGTAAAACTTTTGGATGAAAATTTAGAAAAGCAACTGCTGCTTCAGTATAAGATGTAATATCACTGATACAGGCACTTTGTGCAAAAAACCTGAGCATAGCCGGTTCCTAGTTTTCCTTGTTTATTTGTTTAATAAAAGAAGTAAAGTAAGATAATGGAATTACCTCTTAGGAGTAACTATTATAGGCTACGTTTTTCTTAACTAGCTTAATTAGGTAGTCTTTTTATATAAAGTATCTTGCCCAAGGCGACAAATATTGTAAGGGTCCTCTAATCGCATAATTTTTTCGCTTAGTTTATGTCGATGCCTACAAGGTCTTGTTCTAAGATTTGAAATCTTTTTTCTTGTATATTCTAACACATTATAAGGTAACCTTTAAGTAAAGGGAACTGCATGGTTCTTAAGTCTTGTTTGTAGGAATTTCTTGGAGCACAAGTCAGCTGATTTCTGGCAGTCTCCTGTGGCCATTGTACTGCAGGATTACCTTGGATAGTTATAGCCAGCTACGATTTAAGCAACTCTCATTTGTATAGATTGTCATTCGTGTTTGTCTTTTTTTTCAGGAACTACATTTGGAATTGTACAACGTGGAGCAGTGTTTGACGATTGGTCACTTTGAAAAAGTCATTTTGTGGAGTTGGCCGCACATGCGTCTTGCTGGCAAGTAAATAGTTCAGTTTTTAAAATCTAGCATGGGGGCCTGAGAGAAAAGCAAACTTGATGTGACTGACAGCACCCTTCTGAAAACTGTTTGGACAATATTGATCACATCTAACCAGGGTTTTTCTCACAGTGGGTGGCAGTGGTTTCGCTGCCCACTAGTCCTGCTAGCTGCTCAATTCTTTGAAAAATGTCTTGTGGCCTTCATGTCTTGGCACAGAAATCGCTGTGCTCGGCGGACTTCTGTGCCAAGACATGCAGGTACAGGTCCCCACAACCCAAATTAATACGACTTGGTCGAGGTGCACGCAGAAGAAAGATGCAGCTGCTGCCTGTGTCCCCCTCCCCTCCACAGTCATATTCGGATGTCTATTTGTCCACAATGTATGGAGAAAAATCTGTGTCTAACATTTATTCTACCCTAACTTGTACAGCTTCACTAGATCAAAGGTTACAGTTATTAAGAAGGCCTTCCACAAGATTGTCTTTTTCCTCATCTGTGCAGATCCGATATGGTCTCTATAAATTAATTTTATGCGGTTGGCTTCACATATTTATTTCTTGTAGATATAAAATAACTGACGTAATGAAAGTTTCATGGTACCTTTTTTTAATGGGTTGCTTGTCTCGGCTTGACCTATTTTCACTTTAAATTCGACAGCATTTGTGGGCGAACCTTTTTGTCACTTTTCACCAGTCGGTTGGTCTGTTTTATGGTTTGTGTGACCGATTTGACTCTAGCACAGGCAACGGCAGAGGCACATGATGACAGCTTGGTTTGTATGAGCGCTCACGCAGAGAGAAAGCTTTTTAAAATCGTGCATCTGACCCTATGCTTTTGTCAGCTCCAAATCCAACTTGTAAATTGGAGTGTATGGCATGCAGGTACACCAAAATGCATCGTTCGCACACGTTGGAACAGTCTCTTATAGAAAATTATAAAGAAGGGTCCGCCTTTTAACGGGCAACAAAAGAAATGCTCAGTCAGAATGCGCTGACGAGGTGGCCAAGCAAGCTCCTTGAGTGGTAGGCACTTGGGGTAAAGGGAATGGCTAGATCACATTTTGGGGGTAATCAGGTGCACAAAGTGTGGAGCTTGCAAACAGACTTGCATGCCATATATAAATACTCTGTAAATTTTTACCACTCGCTCAACTCAAAAGCGTGTGCACAGGTGTGCTCAAACATGGGTAGGATGGAGCTCCCAAATTGTAAGATTGGGGACTATGGACTAAGCTACTGCTTAGTCCCCAGTTTTTGATAGCAGTTTTCGTACACATGCACTCTTTCACCCGCTCAGTTCTGTGAAAACTTTCAGGGATATCTAAAGAGAAAACCAAGTTTCTATGTTCACACACTCTAAGCACTCGAGGCTGACCACCTGATTGGACAACAAGAAAGAGTGCAACAAGCCCTTCGTTCTAATGGGAGATTTTGAGTGGCTGCCCAAACTTATGAAAGTCTGGGATATGAGCTTAGCCACTTTTACATAGACTCTTCTGCAACATCTCATGAACCTTAGAAATAAAGCATTACTCAAACTGAATCGAGTTTTCCGGTTGGTTCATCAGTTCTCAAGAAATGCTTCACATTATAAACCAAATCACTATTGCAATTCCTGCCTCGCATTTTTTTCTAAGTTTCGAACGAATTTAGGCTTGAAGTGTATCGGTTTTGACTAAGAAACGGGAGAACAAGACCCTCAAGTCAAACATTGGTTTTAGATATCGGGTCACAGGATGAACAATTAGAGGCAATGTCCATTTGACCTTTGTATAAGATTCATGGCTAATAATTAAATGGACTGAGGGGGGCTATGTTTTATGCACAAGCTCAATTTGCATCTGATATAGATATTTAATTATTTTTTCTCTTTTTTCTCTTTAGCATATCATGCTACATGCAGCATCTGAAAACAAAGGCGAAACACCACGGGGGTCTCTACTTTGGCTCTTCAAGGACCCAAAAGAAGTGTTCGAAGGTACTTTTCTTATTTTCCCATCAATTATTCAGGTGACATTGCATGATTGCTGCAAGCAGCATAGGAAAGAGTACTCAATATTCGTTTAAAGAGATCCTTTTCCATTTCAAAATTCTGTAACTTTTTTTTATAGAAAACCTGGTTGTATCAGCGTCATAATGAACATTATTTTATGTATAGGGCAGCATCACTAAGCGACTGACTGTTAAATGAACTGGAGAAATCTGCACCTACAAGCATTGAGCTCATATTCTTACCTAATTTCTATTTTAGCAGTGAACACCATTGTGACATGTAAAGGCACAGCTCCGTCTCTGTGGAATGTGAAAACAGCATTCTCTTTATTTTCAAGCATGAGTGCCGACGCAGATGAGTGAGAGTGACGTTTGGTGTTGTCGAGAAGGTGCTTTATATCGCTGTTTAAAAATGCAATGACTGCGGTGGTCGTTCAGACTGCAGATAATGTTTTGTAATCCCACTACCTTCTATAATTGTGCACATTGGTCTGAATGCCAGAACTGACAGAAGAAAAAACAACTGACATTGAGGAAACTTGCTGCAGATGCATTGATCAGTTGTGCTGCCTGCTTTCCACAACAGGTTGTGGCAGCTCTCGATTGTATACATTGGTGCCCATTGTCAAATTTAAATAATGTAGTTTTATTTTACACAGACTGGAGTGCACCTTAAAAGTTTTCATGGGAATCTGTGTCACAAAAACAAAACCTTTGATAAGTTCAGCTTGCTAGATGAAGGCATTAATTCTTCGAGCTCATTTTACAGCCCACCTTTCAATTGACACCGCCCTATGCGGAGAGTAAGTCGTCTGCTTCTTGCACAGACATTCCGGTGATGTCAGAACGGTGACGAGCTCTCATTGGCTTTGATTGGAAGGATATAGTGGGTAGACCACAATGCTAGACACCATGAGGTCTACGCACTATTTTTTTTGTTCAATCAGCCAATAAGAGCTCGGCCTTCTGACATCACCGCAACCCCTCTGCAAGAAGCAGACAAACTTGTGCTCCGCATAGGATTACGGATACTCAAGAGTGCTTTCCGTAATATAAGTTACGGAAAGCCTACTCTGTTTGCCCTTTTACCGACAGCTTTTAAGCACTTTTAGGGATACTAGAGCGATTTCCGTTATAGGTTTTACGGAATGCATATTCCAGTTTGTTGTTTTACGGACAGCTCTTGAATAGCGTTACGGATAGTAGAGCAATTTCCAGAATCTGTTTTGCGGAATGTCCTTTTATTTACGGATTGTGTATATGTTTAAAAGGATTTTTCTGTTATTAGAAATACGGACGACCTTTCCGGCAGCATAGGTGCCAGAGAATTTCTCTGTAAAAGAGGGAAATTGTTTTACAGATGGGCTATTGGCATTACCGCTTTGTCGCAGCTCATTATTATTGTTTCATGAAGAGCGCAGACAAAAAGCATCCGTGAGCATAGTTCAGATATGTCTGCTGCTCGTGTTCATCCGTGGAAGCAAGGGACTGCCTGTCGTAGTATGCACGCTTACTCTCTAGCTTCAGCTGAGTCGCATACGTTTTGTGAATTAAAGTATACGGTCGTCCCGAAAGGTTCAGACATCGAGGGCGTTTCTCTGAAACATGCTTTGGGTGCACGTGGGCCCGTTTGTGAAGGAATGTACCTGTTGCCTAAAAAACCAAATTTCAAAAGTGAAAGAAAAAAAAAAACAAAGAAATAAGGACGGGTACACACTTATTCCCTTGTTCGAATTCAATATGAGCAGCTGTCACCATTGCTGAGAAACCCTCAGCACCGGCATTAGGTTCCAAGTTGTTATAGCATTTTTGAACTTCTGCTTTCGAAATGACGCAATAACACTGGTAAAATGTTTGCTCCAAAAGTGAGAATGTCTGCCCCAAAACCAGTTTTTGCCTGCTACAAGAGCTCCAAATCAACATTTGTCAGTTCCACCATTGCAGTTACCACTTGCTTTAACTTAATTTATTCTAACTGTGCTGTTTGTTTTACCTTTTCAGATTGAGCATCGCTCAAGGCAGGCGTTTTCTGTGACCTAATAAAGGTACAACAGGTTTGATTTTGCATTTTACTTGTCATTTTATTGGCTGTTCTCCTTGAAGTTAACTTGCAGTGATCCTATGGCAGTCGAAAGTATGTGATAGTTTCTCTGGCAACGCTGCAATTTGGTTAGCCTATCCTATCAGCTCAGCAGTGATCACAATCACACCTTCCATCAAATATGTTCCATCAAAGACCACCGCAATACGTTTCATCAAAGACCACCACAATACGTTCCATCAAAGACCACCACAGTACGTTCCATCAAAGACCACCACATACGTAATTTGGGACATTCCATCAGTGGCAGTCAGACGTCATCTGATGGACCATCAGGGCACGTTCCACCAGGGCTGCTGACTGGCAGTCAGTGTCCCAAATTACGTACCTTGATGGAATTTTCAATAGGGTTTCCTCCCTAAATAGTTTTGTTTCGGAGAAGGAAGTTTGAGACAGGTACAAAAAATCAAAGGGGATTGGCGTTGCTTTGTTATTCTTCTATTTAGCTCCCCTACTAATTCGCTTCAAGATGCTTCTAATGTGCTTGCCCGAAGGAAAAATCCATCAATGTAACGCTGTTTGGCGTCAATGTTTTCTAGTGGACCGCTGACTGTGCCTGACTGTACGTCAAGCATGTCTGATTGGCCAACAAGTTACTCTGACCTACAGTCAAACTCCAGTCAGACCCCGCTTGTCGGCTTTCTGATGGTTTCCTGGTGGCAGTCGGCTGCCGCGAAATTCCATCAGGATGTCTTGGTGGCGATTCTGACTGTACATCGATTGTCTCTGACTGTACGTCAAAAAGCTTTGACGTGCAGACAGACGTACGGTCAAAGGACGTAAAGTTCGTTCGGATACCACTATTTCGTCAAATCTATGAATACAAAAAGTAATCTATGCACGAGAAAACGATTTCGGGACGTGAGCCCATAAAACCGCTGACGTTAGAGATATGACTCGCAGCGGACCGAAAACCTTGGTCAGAAGCCCGCTGAAGCGCCGAACACGACACTTCGCCGACTTCGCTTCGCCCATAGAGACGTCGCCGAGCTTTCATGAACGATCGCTCTCGACTTGTTTTGTTTGCCCGCTTGCTTTAACCTGTCGATCCTGCCCGGGCTCTACAATGTCTTATGTTTTAGTAGAATTTCTACTCGACAAGACCCAGCCTGTTGTGAGTTCCGACGATGTAAGGGACTTTAGCGGTGTAGTTGAAGACGACAAGGTGTACCAGGTCTACTGGGCCGGTGACGCGCGAACAAAAGGATCGCTCTACGACGCGAGAGTACTCTACATGGCAGGTGAGTAGAACTGAAGTACGGCGAGTGATGTACGAGTGCTTTGCGTAACACGCTGACGACTTAACTGCATTTGTAGCCGAAGCATCTCGTATAAATCGAATAGTCAAATAGGGTTTCCCAAGCGGAGGCATAGCATAGTGGTTAAGATGCCCGATTTGTATGCAAGTGGTTCGATGCGCGGTTGACCAGATTTTTTTTTCTTTTTTTTTTTTTTTGAACATTTTGTTTTATTGAGGCATTTGGCGATATTTATGAGTGCGTATAGCTTTACTCTTATTAAAATGCTGCCCTTGTTGATGAAATTCCCCTGGCAGTGGCAGTCAGACGTCATCTGATGGACCATCAGATGACGTCTGACGGTCCATCACGTTCTACCAAGGCTGCTGACTGGCAGTCAGTGTCCCAAATTACGTACCTTAATGGAATTTTCAATAGGGTGGAGAGCACTTCGAGAATGTTTCCAGCTCCGGAAATTATCGGACAGAATTCAAGCGTTTTAAAGCAAGTTCTGAGTGTCACAGTTGTAGCTCTGAGTCATACAACACTCCTTTCACAATGCAAGAACTAGAGGTGGCTCTGGGCTTCAAGAAGAGGTCGGCTCCAGGCCCTGATGGAATCCACTATGAAATGCCCCGTCAGTTGTCTCGAGAATCACTGAACACACTACTAGGGTTTTTCAACAATCTGTGGGAAGCAGCTTACTTTCCTCAAATCTGGAAACAGGCGCATGTAATTCCTTTGCTGAAAGCTGGAAAGAACCCTTCAGACCTACGTAGTTACCGTCCAATCGCGTTAACGAGTCGCCTTGGCAAAATCTTCAAACGCCTCATTAACAGGCGGTTAATATATATTTTGGAGCATAACCCCTTCTTCGCTAATAACCATTGTGGCTTTCGAGAAGGACGGTCTACTCTGGACCACATAGTCCGTCTGGAAACAGCAATACGTGAAGCTTGCGTAAATAGGCAACATTGTGTCCCTGTTTTCTTCGACGTGGAGAAAGCATATGATACGACATGGCGGTATGGTATCCTTCATGATTTGTATGCTTGTGGTGAGCGTGGTCGCATGTTGCGGTGTATAAGCATTTTCCTCACAGGTAGCTCTTTTCAACTTTGACGTGGCGCCACACTATCCGACCAGTATGTCCAGGAAAATGGTGTTTCGCAAGGAGATGCATTGAGTGTCACCTTGTTTGCCGTAAAGATTAATTCGTTGTCAAAGGTAATTCCACCTTCCGTTTCACACTCCCTCTACGTGGATGATATTCACATTTCGGTTTCTTCTTGTAATTTGTCTAGGTGTGAGCGGCAACTTCAGCTTACCATCAACAAAATTAGTAAGTGGGCTGACGAAAATGGGTTTAAGTTTTCACCTGAGAAGACTATCTGTGTGCCATTTTTCTGCGTCGGGGGCTGTTTCTAGATCGAGAACTGACGTTAAACAGGGTCCCTATTAGTGTAAAAACAGAGCATAAATTTTTGGGCATAACGTTTGATAAAAAGTTAAACTTCGTTTCGCTCCTGAAGGACCTGAAAAAGAATTGTCTTAAATCAGCCAATATGCTTAAA
This sequence comes from Ixodes scapularis, assembly GCF_016920785.2. Taxonomy (NCBI): domain Eukaryota; kingdom Metazoa; phylum Arthropoda; class Arachnida; order Ixodida; family Ixodidae; genus Ixodes; species Ixodes scapularis. The sequence goes on along the minus strand of NW_024610190.1, from coordinate 402,610 downwards.
GTCTTAGCGCACAAGTCATGAAGATCCGACAGAATATGTCTGCTACGCCTATACAACTCCCTTATCCGGTCGCGTCTGGACTATGGTGCTATAGTCTACGACTCAGCGAGGTCTTCTGCACTGAAAATGTTGGATCCTGGCATCATCTCGGTTTAAGGCTCGCTATAGGTGCCTTCCGCACATCGCCCATTCCTAAATTGTACGTTGAATCTAATCAGATGTCACTTAGGCACAGACGACGTTATCTTGCTGTGACTTGTGCTTTCAGAATTCTTTCCTATCCAAATCACCCAACTTATGGTGCTTTGCAACATTCTCGGATTGCTCGTCTTTTCGAACATAAGACCAGGGTTGTACCGCCTTTAAGCCTTCGCCTTGAGGGCATTTGTACATCTCTTGACATCATCCTTGACGACACCGACTTTTTGCAGAAGGGTGAGAATAAAGCTCCGTGGAGTACATTGCCCGTCTTTTGAGATTGGTATTTTACAAGATTTAATAAACATAACGTCCCCGCAGTGGCGATTCAGCAAGACTTCTTCGAGGTGTAGAAGTATGGTGACTACTCCCAATTTTATACCGATGTTGCCAAATCACTGCATTTTGTAGGATCAGCAGTTTACTCTGAAGGATTCAGTAAGGTTCAGCGTCTCAAGGAACGTGCAAGTATTTACACGGCAGAGCTCTATGCAGTGTTGATGGCCTTGGAGTATATTCTCACCAGCAGGACGATGAAATCTATTTTATTTGTGTATTCACAAAGTGTGCTCACCAAACTTTGCTCAGTGAAGGGAAGTAAAAAATATACTGGCACAACTTGTCCGATATAGGGTACAATGTGGTCTGCGGCTTGGCCGAGACATAAAATTCTGCGGGGTGTCTAGCCATGTGGGGATCCTAGGTATCGAAAGAGCAGACGAATTGGCCACTAGCTCTAACCTCCTACTGCCAACTACCTCACATATTCCATTTCAAGACATGAAGCCCTTAGTAAAATCATTAGTTTTCCAGGTATGGCAATCGGAGTGGAGTCTGGAATGCGAAAACAAACTTTACAGGATTAAACCAGCTCTTGGTGTGTGGGAGAGTGCATCCCACAAAACCCGCCGCCATGAAGTTCTTTTGTGTCGTCATATGGTGAATTCGGGTGGTCGCCTCTCTTCTCTGACCTCGATTCAGCCGAGCGCCCCGCCAGAGCTACTCGGGATCCTTTTCAGCCGATCACAACTGCTGGCTTTAGAGCGCTCCGAGATTCTCAGACCAGTCACGGAATTAAAATTTCTTGATATTGGTAATGCATTAATAACAACACGAGTTTACAGCGTACGGTGGACGATTGGGCAAGATTTACGCTCGCAACGTGATGAAATAACGGTATTGACGTAAATTGTTTTACTCATCGGCATGTAAAAAAAAACAAAAAAAAACAACAAAACAACAGTATGCGAATTGATTTTTGCAGAACGTAACGAAAGCCAACGCTTGGAAACCGATGTCAACTCATTGCGTTTTCGACAGTGAACGCGCTGTGATAGCGGTCATGCGTACGACTGAGCAGGCGAATATGAAATGCTTAATAAACCGCATTTTTTCACGGCGAAATATCGTGCAAGCATCGTAATGTGACACAAATCACAGTGCATTATATTCGGCTCTCCCTTTATTTTAAAACACAAACTTTTGAACGCACTTTTACCAAACCTCAAAAATTTCTTGAAGCGACTACAAAATTCGGTAAAACAGCGGCGAACTCTGCGAGCTGTTTCGTCGTCGGTTAGGCTTAGGGGATTCACCGCCGTGAGATGAACGATCTTGTGAAAGCACTGGGAACACTTCACACGTCGGCTTTTCCTGTTCCGATCGCAAACGGATGTCGTCCCGTCCGTTGTAATCCTCGCACCGTCGAATGCACAAGCACTTTGTAGAACCACACATCAATCACCGTCATGCCGGACCCCGCACACCACCACACCACAGACTACTGCCGGCCATCGTCAACAGAACCACGTGATCACTGTTCAGCTACCACGTGACGCCTGCGCCGCTGCGCACTCCGACGGCTACATACGGAGTGCCAGGGAGCGCTCTGAGAGGGAGAGGCGCCCTCGGAATGAACCACCTGATCAGGCCACAGCACTCTCTTTCAACCACCCGATTTCGCGCGCTCTGGGAAGAGCGCTCGAGAGCGCGCAGAAAGAACCACGCGAATTCGCCATTAGAATTGGACATTCCTACCTCACCCACACACATCTGCTCAGGGGGGAAGCCCCACCCTTGTGTGATGACTGCGGCGAGCGTTTAACAATTTTACACATTTTGTGGCTGTGCCCAGGGCTTGAGCAAGTACGACGTACACATTTTCCAGAATTTTTTTCACACCAGATTCTTTTTCACCCAGCGCTGCTAATTGGGGAGACTCCTATAGTACCGTTTGATCGTGTCATAAATTACTTAAGAAAAACCGGCTTCCTACTGGAGTTGTAATTTTACTTCTGTATTTTAACCTTGTCATATTAACCTTTTTCTTAGATAATTTGTATAAAAAATTCCTGAGTATGTCCTAACTAAACAAGCTTGGCGCAGTATGGCCATAGTAGCTTTGCGCCATAAAGCCCGCAATCAACAACAACAGTATTCATAGTGATTACCTAACCCCACACTTGGTTTTGTTTTCCTGTCAACTTGGAGCTAGGGAGCCATGTAATAGCATCTCGGTTCAGTTTAGAGGCCACAAACTATGGTTAGCTTAACTGAGGTTAAGGCTGCCTATGGAACATGAATATAAATTGTTTATATTTGCGTACTGGCATTTATATTCATGTATTTATTACTTTTCAGGATGTTGGATTCTGGTCACAAAACTTCAAACAATGTACAATGTCTGGAGAAAGGCCTGCAGTTTGTGATATTTTGTATCAGAAAAATGTTGGCAGCACAGGAGTTTTTTTGTTGTTTTTTACGGTGACTCATTGCTTGACTTCTAGTACAATGGTTCCCAAATGGGGGTCTGCACACCCCTAATTGTTAGGGAAGCTAAGCAATGAAAATTTTGTTCTTATTATAGACACAACAAATGTCACAGTTTGTGCGATGTTTCCTAATATCACTATTATGAATCAAGTCGATTTGATGATAGAATTGGAAGGTTAGTTCGGATAGAGGTCTACTTTTTTAGCACTGGTTTTTGAAGTTAAAAATTGATCTATGATCCTGAGAAAAAAAGTGTACTCCCTCTAGCTGACTGCGAGGAAGAGCTTCCCCCTGGCCTCCGCTTCTCCACGAACATCGGTGCAATGCGGGAAAGCTGTGGGCCGCGGCACTGGTGCAAAACAGTAAGCTTGACATGAGTGTCTCATTGCAAGCACCACAGATTGGAGAGGCATGTAGTAGGTTCTGGAAGTTCAGAAGCTGATGTGACCAGCACGATCGATAAATGAATTTTATTTAGGATCAGCGAGCGCTTTGTGAAATACATTTTTCTCTTTGAAGGCTGGGCCTGTCTACATTGAGACATCTGCTTCATTTGTGCTCAGTTATTTTAATGAGGTGCCTACTCGTATATTTTGTGTTCCAGCAAATATGGAAGGGTTATTTTTTTATTTACCATTGTAATCTCCCCACCCTTCTTATTCTTTGTCATGGAGGGGTCTCTGTCACTTTTACCAGAACAGAGGAGTTGCCCCCAGCCATGAGTGTTTTAGAACCACTCTTCTAATAGATTTATCATGTTTGTGGGAGTATGAATGTGACAGATGCATGGGCCTCTTGCTTTTTATGTATGGGAACCTTAGTTTGTATGCATATGAATCTTAGATGTGCAGTGCTCCTACTCTATACGGGCTCTTTTTATTTTCTGCGTGCTTGTCATTGACTAGTGTAAGGGGCCAGAAGACCAGTCAAGCTGCTTGCTGCAGCTTTTGTCCTCCAATATAATGGATGAAATAGTTATTATTGATATTATTATTTTTAATATTATAATATTATGATTATAGAAGAAGCCACGGGTTTCAGATGTTCGTTGGCGTCACTCCAAGAATTTAAGCAAGAAGCCTTAGGCCCCCAATTCTTATTCTGACCTATGAGGGCTGTCTCAGCGGCGATTCTTTGCAAGCCCGAGGTGAGGCTCCCTTTTGTGGCCTGTGCTGGCCTCACTCCGACATCATTAAAGGTTTTATCAATCACCACTTCGCCTAACCGTCGACCATCTTGCTTAGAAAACGCCTACATCTTCACAACGAGCCCAAGACCTCCGCACAGCTGCTCCTATCGGCATTTCTCTGGCTTCATGTGCTGCGGCTCGCCGGCAACACCTGGTCACTACTGGCATTCGAACAAGATCATCGGTGTCGTCTGGATCTGGTGTGGTGTTGTTCGTGCGCTACAGCTTTCACGGTTTCCTCAGTGCCGGGCCCGAGTACAACATCATCGCTCGACAGCCACCATCAGCCCAAAACTAACGTAGCATTAGCCAACTGCCACCTTATATTTCATGAGTGAGCCTGGATTTATACATTCTGCTTTCTTTTTGTTTAGTCATAACCTCGGTGGCAATAACAGTCCTGATTTTTCCTCAACTAAAATGGGCTATCATGGCTACATCTGAACTCTGTGCACTATGCTCCGACCCCATGCCGAATGACGGCCGCTACCTGAAGTGCAATGAATGCGCCAAGTTCTACCACCTAGGAAAAAAATGCTCAGGTATCTCTGAAAGCATATTTAAGGGAATGTGCGCATCGAAGTTAGACGAATGGCGCTGCCCTGCATGCCGCGGAAGGCAGTCAAAGGCTATCTTGGAAAGCCTTGATATTTCATCCACTCCAACCAACACTAGTGCCGTCTCAGCACAGCTGACATAAGTTAATGAGAAACTAGACTTACTTCTTTCATGGAAAGGCTCAGTTGGTGCTCTTCATGAGCTACTCCCAAAGGTCGATACTCTGCTGCTTTTGACGCAGACTGTAGATACTTTGAGAGTTAGCTTGAGTGAGATTCACAAGTCACTGAATTTCTTTTGATCAGAATACGACTCTCTTGTGGAGCCATCGAAATCTCACGACAACGTCATCAAAGAACTTCAGACCGAAATGAGTACATTGCGTTCGGTCTTGGCAGAGCAAGCAAAGGAATTCAACAGCTCAAGTCCAACCAGAATGACACAGATCAAACCAATCGCCTCCCGAATTAGGAAATACATGGGATTCCATTCAAGTCGAATGAGAAAGTTGCAGATATTATGACGGACCTGGCAGGAAAGTTGAAGATCGATTTTCAACCTGCACATATGATGTCTGCTCAACGTCTGCCGGCCAGAACAGGAGCAATACCTCCAATCCTGATTCATTTCTCCTCAGTCCCATTAAAAGAAACTTGGATGTCCACTCGGGGAAGCCTAAGATCCATCCCCCTTGAGGATTCCCATCCTCGAATATACTTCAACGACAATCTTACTGACGCTAATAGGAAGCTCTTCTGGATGGCACTCACAAGAGGAAAGGAGAAAGGCTTCAAATACGTATGGGCTCGGCATGGAAAAATTTATTCAAAACAAAATCAAAGCTCAACAGTCCTTCGCATCACTGACAGTGATGCACTGGAACTAATCCACTAGGCTTCGTTGACTAGTTTCTTTCAGCTAAAAGACCTGCAATCTTGCTTAGAAATCTTCAACCTTAACTTAAGTTGTTCCTTTAATTTATTTCATGTAAATATCCGAAGCATTAATAAGCACTGGGGTTAATTTCTTATCGCTGCTAAGTCTGTACTTCCCATAGCTGACGTCTTCGTCCTCACCGAAGTTACTAATATTCACAGCAAAAATGTAAACCAATTCTCCTTGCCTAATTTTAAAAGCATATTCTACACACGAGACAAGAAACGAGGTAGTGGAATTGCGGTATTCTTAAAAAAGCGTTGTTTTCTTCGGATGTACAGTCGAAAGCAGAAGTTTGCGGGGCACGGGAGCGCGTGCCGAAATGCATCGCCGCGCCGTCCGACGGCGCGCCGCCGCATTAAGGCGACACGGTTTGGGCATGCGCACCTTTCGTGCATGCAATCATGTTTCTTTCGCTCGTCTCTTTTCGACGCGCCCCTGATAGCAGGAGTCGGCGCCAGGGGCGTGAGTTATCGCTTTGCTGGCTGTCTGCTGCGCGTCTGGTTCAGCCGTCTCAGTTACCGCGCTTTGTCACGGAGCTCGCGTGTGTGTGTATGGAAAGGAGGGGGGGGGGGGGGGTTAGCCAGGCACCTTGCTACCCAGCGCGGCTGCTGAGTCAGCTGAAGGAAACGCGGGGCATGTCAGCCAGCGAAACGGCAACTTGCGCCCCTGGCGCCGACTCCGGTTATCAGGAGTGAGTCGGACAGAAACGAGCGAAAGAGGCATGACTGCCAACACGAAGGGCGCGCATGCGCAAAGCGCTACTTTTTAATGCGGTGGCGCGCCGTTGCACGGCGCGGCGATGCATTTCGGCACGCGCTCCCGCGCCCCGCAAACTTTTGCTCCCGACTGTACAGTTATTGTTCAACTCAGCGGAAACAATAGCACTGCATATCTTCTGTCTTTGAAATCTACTTCCTTGCCTTTTATAAACCACCTTCTGGAAAAATTCCCGAACTTATCTGTGACCTGCATAAAGGCCTACAAACTTTGCCGAATCATGCATCGCTCTGCCTCGTAGGCGATTTTAACATCGAGCTTTTCAAACCTTCAACACCTTTGGTTTATGAATATCTTAGTCTTTTGGCCGATCACGGTATCGAACCTTTGATACTTGCGCCGCCAAGGGAAGAAATCTTGGGAGACAAGTTAGTGATTTCGACAATTGACCATATCAATGTAAGATCTTCATCCACTACAACCAATGCGGCAGGTATATCGCACAAACTAGCGGACCATTACTTTGTAGCCTGCCACTTGGAATTTTCAGTTTGCGCTTCAGGACCAATCCCCAAAAAGCTTCGTCGTCTTGAACTTGTAGATAAAAAAAAATTCGATCAGTTAATATCTACTCATGATTGGTATACTTTTTAACGATCTGTAGCTCAATCTGACATCTACTCATCCTTTGTTCTACTAATTAAGGAGTTCTCGCGAGCCTCAAAAAGGTTGTTATGTTAAAGCAAAGGAACACAAATATCCGCTGGCTAAATACCGAAATACTATTGGCTATAAAACTTAAGGAATTTGCCTGGAAAAGATGTCGCCGCTCGCCTCATGACACCAGCCTACGTGATGACTTCAAAACATTACGGAACAGAGTGAATGCGCTTATTCGATCTGCGAAGCGGCTCTATTTTCAGAGGCAGTTCGCTGACTCTCGATCCAACTCATTCAAAACCTGCTCTTTAATTAACGAATTGCGCGGAGCTACATCGCCTCGTTTAAAAGCAAACAATTTCAGTGGTGTGTTTGGACATAGTGCCTAAGCTAAGGCCAATATCTTTAACAACTTCTTCGCATCCTTCTTGGCCAGAGCACGCTCAAATGCCACGTCGTCTTCTTTTCCAAATTCGAACTTAACTTACACATTTCTCCCTAAAATGTCTATTAATGACTTGGAGTCGATCATATTACGGCTCAAACCTAATAAAGCTCCAGGTCACGATAATATATGTCTTATGGATCTTCGCAGAAATTTAAGGTACATACTGGACACACTTCTTCTTATGTTTAACGAAATAATCGAGATTGGGGCTATTCCAAATGAAATGAAAACTGCCATTGTAAAACCGCTTTTCAAGGGAGGGCAACGAGATAAAGTAGGAAACTATCAACCAATCTCTATTCTATCATGCCTAGTTTAAATATTGGAAAACTTTATTTATAGAACCATGACTTCTTTCGTTGATAAATATAACATAATAGCTTGTTCTCAATACGGTTTTATTCCAAGCACTGCTCGAAACACTCTCTTACAACCTAAGCTTAGGTTTTGAACATAACCTGTTTAGCTGTGCATGCTTCCTCGACGTTGCGAAGGCGTTCGACACTGTGAGCCATTCAATTTTGATACAAAAACTTTCTTCTGTTGGTTTCCGGGGATCGTTCCTGTGTCTATTAGAAAATTTTCTGCAAAATCGTTCCCAAGTGGTTTCGATCGACGGTGTATAGAGTGACAAAGTTTTCTTAAAATCGGGTGTTCCTCAAAGTTCCGTTCTTTCTCCTCTTCTATTTAATATATATGTGAATGATATGTCTACCATGGTATCAAACTGTACCCTCTTTCAATATGCGGATGATACTCTCCTACTAACGAGCCATTGGTCTTATCGTACAGCAATACAAATGCTTCAGGAATGTACACATAAACTCACGGAATGGCTTGAAATCAATCTGATAAACATAAATATCTCCAAAACAAAGCTGGTCTGCATTAGCAATCCTTTAAAAGTTGAGGTTCCAAATATTCCTGTTTTTCTCCACTCATCACACTGTATATGATGTCATTGCAGTCTAATTCCTTACTCAGAGGCGGTGAAATACTTAGGTATCCACTTTGATTCGGGACTTTCATGGAATTCACATCTGACAATAGTATGCTAAAAACTCAGAAGCGTCCTATGCTTACTCTAGAAGATTAAGACGTTTTTTTTTTCCATTCGGAATTCGCAAGCTCTTAGCCTACTATTTAGGATATAGTATAGTTCAGTATGGCATTACAGTTTTCGGCCAATGTTCTGGATTATGGCATAAGAAAGTAAATAATGTCCTAAAAAGTATTGTACGAGAGGTTAATAACAAACCTACAACCTCAAACGTGAATCTTTTTCAGGCCTTATCTATGCCCACCTTCGAATCACTGTTTTTGGAATCAGTTATTCTAAGTCACTACTGGACAAAGGGTTTCAAAATACTTCGACCTAACTCACGAGAACTGAGAACGGTATCACGGTTTCTTGTTCCAGTATATTACACCCGCTATGGCAAGAACCTGCGATCGTTTTATGTCCCTCAGATATGCAATTGTTTACCTTCCGACTTCCTCGACTTCACATCCAAATATAAACTAAAAAAAAGCGCTTCGCCATCTTTTATATACTAACGAGGCCCTGTAATCCGTCACAATTTTATTTCACAATTCTTTGCAGTTCTATAAAGCATGTTTAACACCAGATTTTATTATTTTTATTTTGTTTGGTTTATGCTTGAGTAAATCAACACCACCCAGTTTTCTGCTTCAAGATCCACAACACCAAGCACATAACATCTCTCAAGACCTTCTTCAATGGTGACAATGACCGGCTTGCGTATTTGTGCATAGGTGCAGGTGTGTGTATACGTGCTTTCCCTTGAGTCTAAGTGTTTTAAGTGTCACAGCTGTTATTGGAACTGACTCAAATTTTTTTAATACGTGGCATTGTTATTTTTTGAGGCCACTGCAGATAGGTTCAGTCATACAAGCCCTGGATGGCTTCGACGAACCTGACTTGTGACGTGGACATGCTGGTTTTTTAAAAATAAAATTATTATTATTATTAATATTAATATTATTATTATTATTGTTACTATTATGCTTAAATTTACACCTATTTTTCCCCTCTTTTTCATTTTTAGCTGGGCGTGATGGACGAAATCCGACACAGAACGTGAGAACAGAGGCAAAACGGCATACGGTATCCATTTTGACTGAAACCTTTGAGGACCCTAAATAAAGCACTCCAAGGTGACTAAGCTTTTTCATTTTCATACCACTTCTTCAGATGCAATAATGCCGTCTGTGAGTAACACAAAATAAGACACTCAAAAACATTTTTTAAATAACAATGTACTGGTTGTTTTTTTACACAAGGCATATTTGTGTTCACATCCTTACAGACGGTTCTGTGTATACACGTTTGCAAGTATGGCCCCAGGGCGCCGCCATTCTGCCTGCTGAGGTGCACATTGGACGCACCATAATTTGATTACAATGCCTTGCTAAGGCGTCGTAATCAGACTATGGTGCACCCCAGAGTGCACCCCAGCTAGCAAGATGGCGGCACCCAGGGGCCCTGCTTGCAACTACATAATTAAGGAGCACTTTCCGTTACACCTTTACGGAAGATCTAAATTCTCCAATGAAGGAGCACATTCTGTTCTAACCTTTACGGACAATTCCGTAAAAGTTAGAACGTAAAGGTGTCCGTATCTTAGCTGACCCCTCACTAAATTTTGTTACGGATTAATTCACCACACTAATTTGGATCACGGATAATTCTCTGGTAGCACTTTTCGCCAGCGAATTGCTCCGTAAAAGGGAGCTGATTTTTTTATAGTGTAGGGTTAACGGTTGTTACTTTGCAATTGCAGGGCACGTTTTTTTTTATTTTTGTTTAGCTTCCGTTTTAACTCTAGAATACCGTCGTCTGCGTCCGATGAGAGATTGTTCAGCATGGCCAGAGCATCACAGTCCTTGAGATGAGGATCTCTCTCCGACAAACGTTTCGAAGCTCAGTTGCTCCTATGATGTAACAGAGAGTTCTTGTCTGCTCACCTTCGCAGTAAATAACGTTTAAAGAAAAGTTTGTAAGAAATTAAATTTAGTATACCTCCTTCGTTAAAACGTATAAAACAGTAATTTGAAAGTAATGAAATTACTTTGTTTGCTCTGGTTTGTAATTGTAATTTATTACTTTTGTGCTGTAGTGATGTTTATCGTAATTTAATTACACTTCAGCCGTCTGAAGCAAAGTAATTAGTAATTTACTTTAATCACGGAAAATAGTAATTTTGCCAGCTCTGCTAAGCGAGATGGTCACCAGTTAAACTATCAAGCGGCAACGCTCGCAACTACAGTACCCTTGGCACTGCAGGAACCATTGACGTCACGAGCGCGATACGCATTGCGCTTCTCGCTGGCCGATTTTGAAGCGAGAGGGAGAGAGCTCGCGGGCTCACGTCGTTTCGTTTCCGTACTTCTTTAAGCGAGAACGAAGTAAAGTGCTCGTTTCCACTTTATTTTTTTTTTTTTGCAGAAACCAAGACATATTTGCTCCGCACACCTGCAAGTTCAGACTGGCCCCAACATTAGCGCCCGCATTGGCGTCCGCCATGTTACGGCGCCGCCCTCTCGCCTTAGTCCTTCGCAACTCTCCTCCTCTCAAAGCAACGCGCTTTCTACTGTTCTCGGCTCCTACATGGCCTTCACCAACAAGGAAAGCAAACGTCATCCTCGAAGGGGATGCTACATCGACCACACCTGCAAATGGTTTTATGAAACCGTGCCCGTCGTTACCTGGGATCCTGTCGTGGATTGCACTGAAACACCTGCCCTCGTCGGCAGTTTTCGTCTGAACCGATCCAGTCGCCTTCAACCATATCAAGGAATTCAGCGCCACACCATCGAAAAGCGACAGAAACCTTCAACTACGCCACTTGGCCAGGCAGCAACTGCTCCACAAAGGTGCCAAACATTTTCGTTCTATCTTTACAGCTCCTATCACTGTTCTTGGCGCGTGCATGGCCTTTACCAAGAAGGAATCGAGATATTTAGGTTTTAAAAGCAACAACGTGAGTCCTTTCTTGCTGCCTTCCTTAAAGGTTGAGCGATGAACCTTGAATGTCTAGAACTGGGGCCCTAAACTCGTCAGACACAAAGTTGGAGCTGAAAGTTCGTAGATTGGACGTCGTTGAAAAAAGCGCGAAGGCATCGTCGTGATAGGCCATTCGGTGCGCTCCGTCATCTTCGGCCCCAACTTTGTGTTTGAGGAGTTTAGAGGCCCTGCAAAGCACGGCGTGAGTATATTTTGGTGCATATTTCAGAAGTGATAGATGCATCATCCTCGTACTACCCGTAGGCAATATCAAAACTGACCGTAATCCCACGACCAAGGCGCAAGAAGAACTACTTAATCAGGTATTTAATATCAATCGAACTCGGCAGAGAGGCCAAGACGATATCCTTGTGTAAGTCAGCGAATTAACAATAAAACAGCGCACCACTGAGGCATTGGTGAATACTCTGATAACACGCGTTAATCATTTGGCAAACGAATTTTCAACTATGAAAACGACAGCCGTCCCTAAAAGTGTGGTATCGGAACCACAGAGATCCTCCGCTGTACTTGAGATATCGGTGCTCAGAAAGCGCTGTGAAGACGCGGAGAGCGGAGCGCACAGGTCTAATCTCCTCTTTCTGGCTTTCCCGATGCCAACAATAAAACTTGGGCGCAATTAGAAAAATATGTCTTAGACGTGTGTTTTGAAAGATTAGGAATTCATCTTTCAGAGTTATCCATGGAAAGGGCGCACCGCCTTGGGAAACGAATATCCCAATCAAACGAATATCCCAATTATCGTGAAATTGCTTTGCTATAATGATAAGGAGTTCGTGCTGGCGAAAACGTACAAGTTCAAGGGAACGCAATTTTCACCTAGAGAAGACTTTATTCCCTCTGTTCACCTTGTTCGACAGAACCTTCTTCTATATGAGAAACCTCAATGTCTACCCTTAATGCTGTGCCTTTACAAACTACTTACTAGAGAAAAAATGTTAAACATATTCGGCTCGCACATACCAGTTAGCAAATTGAACTTTAGTGGGCCAGTTTCCAGCTCACTGGATCTTAACAAAATAAGCTCAGACCACATAGCAGCTGTTCAGCTCAATGGACCTTTTCCGAGGAGCATTCTTAGCACGCGCGAGTGTCCGATGCCAAGCGGAGGAAGTAGGTATGAAAAATCGAGGAAATTCTGAAGCAGGTTGCGTATCAGCCAGTAGAACGTGTAATTGCAGCATATATATAATTGTGTTAGACAAAAAAAGGAAGAGGACGGAAAGAAAAATACGATGTTTAAGCGGACGCCACGGATGCCCCTCCTTGAACTCGCGTTGGGCACGCGCCGCAGCTCAGAGAGCAAAAAACTGGTAGCGTAGCTCCCATTTTCGATTGATAGCGCAGGTAGGTCACTTCTTCGAATTTTAGTTCGTGGAGCCACCGCCTGGTGCCGTCAATATGTGAAAAGGTCCATTGTTCAAATGAAAATTCACAGAGTCTTTGTGCTACCACTAAGACGACTTGAAGGCGAAAGCCCATGCGCCGATGTAAACGTGAGATAGCAAACCTCCGAAGACAACGCGCTCTCTGACGACGCACTTTTGGCAACATTTCATTGGTACCTTTAGTTTTGGCGCCTTTCGTGTCCTTTCAAAGTCATTTCGCCGCTCAAAGACTTTGAAGATCGACTGAACGGTGAAACATTAAAGCTTTCGCCCTAATAATAACGCCGGAATTTCCAGTCAATCTTCAAGTTTTTCATATCGTCCAAAGAAGAGTGTCAGGGCCAATGCTGTACCAGGCATGAATGATATTTCTGAAATTCTTACTCGCATTAGAAGCGTTATGCATAAGCGCAATGATCTGTCGTTGGTTGTGGACACGTTTTTAATGGGGACACTGTTGTTCTCACGGAGACCTGGTTGCCGAGTACAATATGCAGTAGTGAAATTTTAGATTGTCAGAAACGTTTTAATCTATACTGTCGTCACGGGAGGAAATGAAGAGTGGCGATGTGTTCATTTATGTAGCAGACAGTATACAATCATTTCACATAAACAACGTGTGTGAACGTGAGCTAGTTGAGTTTGTCTTCACTTAATAGAAAAAAAACATAATCTTAGGGGCGTGTTACCGCCCTCCCGTTGTAAGTGCAACTTTTATCTCAAAGATCCACGACGCGGTCAATGCTGTGCTCATTGTTCGTTTTCCTAGCGCACAAATAATTTTGTTATGTGATTTTGACTATCCTTCCATAAATGGGTTTGATATGCATGCTCCCGTTAGTCATTTCTCTCCTGATTGCAGTGTATTTGTTAATATATGTATGAATTTCAATTTTTCCTAAATTGTAACGCGTCGTACGCTTATTAACACATCTACAGCTTTTCTGCTAGACATTATATTAACAACATCGCCCGAACTAATCTCTTTATTAGCGCACGTGCCTGGTCTTAGTGACCATTCTTTATTGCATTTTTTGTTAAATATTCCTAATTGTTATAAATCAGAGGAAACTAAAAAAATTAATGATTATGCGAGGGCCGACTTTGACGCTAAAAGTAACGAACTGAACCTCTTTCTGGAAGACTACATAGTACATACAATGCTTTGAGTTTCGTTCAGTGGAAATTAACTAGTGCTTAATTAAAGACAAGGTAGCGTCACTTCTGAATGCTCATGTGCCCTTCCGCACCCTATCATTATCACCTGAGTCACCATAGTATAGCGGCCTAACATTTAGGAGATTGGCAAATAAAAAGAAACGAACATTTCGTTCCGCAAAGCTCCCGAACGACGGACAGCACTGGGCAGCGTATCGTCTTGCTGCTTTGGCGTATAAAAATGCAATTCAAGATGGGAAAGTCACTCCTTTTAGCGTTACCTCGCCACCCCTGCTGATAAATAATCTCCTTCAAATTTAGAAAATTATGAATTTCACTGCAAGTGAGGATATAACGCTCAAGACATTGACGGAGTTGATGCACCGGGTGATCGGTGCCATTTTGAACTCAATCATGTGTTCGTTAAATATTTTTCAATGCCTGTTACATCTTCACGTCCAATGCTTCAGTCTGTGTGTGAATTTCTCCAAATGCATCATGTTATTGTAGACAGTGAAGGTAGAGTCAACAATATTGAAAACATGGAAATATCTACTACAGCAGACAGAAAATATTAGTGCAAAATTTTTTAAATATTAAGGTTATTACAACCTTATACTTTCTTAAATATTCTCCCAATCACTAGGACAAAAGGTACTACCGAGATACTGGAAGATAGGAAAGGTGATTCCTCTGCACACAGCTGGTGATAAACATAATCCTTCTGATTTTCGTCTCATATCTTCAACGAGTATTCCATGCAGAATGCTTGAGCACGTAATTTATTCTAATCTTATTAATTTTCGGACTCATATTCTTGGTTTAATTCAGCCCCACATTACTTCCGAAGGCTCTATTTTTGCGAAATTCAGCCTGTAGCATTTACTCATGACCTTCATGTCACTCTCGTTCAGGGTTCCAGGACAGACTGAATATTGCTCGACTTCTCAGAAACCTTCGGCAAAGTTCCTCGCGTACTTCTTTTATATAGGCTCAATCACCTAAACATAGACATTAATCCAGGAATAGAGTCGTTTCTAACAAACCTCTGCCAATTTTTTAACGTCAACGGAGCCAGTTCTTCATACCCTCGTGTTAACTCCGGTGTCCTGCAAGGCTTTGTTTTGGGTCCACTATTATTTCTCATATATATTAACGACCTACCAATGTGTATTCCTTCTTTTAGCTTGTATGATGACGACAGTGTTAGTTCTAAAAAGAATTAACAACGATTCCGACATTCCTGCCTATCAAACCGATGTCATTAAGGTAACCCACTGGTGCACGGAATCGCTTATGTAACTTAGCATTTGTAAATGTATGTCTATTAGACCGTCTTGTAAAAGTAACGCATGTCTCCTCTACCACATTAATCATATAACATTACTTTCTGTTGCCTTCTATGAATACTCCGGTGTTCATATTATCAGTGCCGCTTCCTGGAATGCTCATGTTGAATATATCACTAACGAAGCTAATCGGTTACTACAAAGATATACAAATATTTTTGCTCACTCCTGTTTCTTTAAAGCAAATTTCGCATAAAACTCTCATCCGTACAAAACTTGAATATTGTCACGGGTGGTGACCAAAAGAACAATAAATATCAGGAAGAAATAAACGTTTAATGTGGCGAACTTCTGCCAAAAATGAAAGGGTACAAAAGATAATAACAGAGCGTAGCGGGCGTCGAAGTCGGCGTAACAGCAGAGTCGAACGCTGGGGCGAGACTGACCGCGGCTCGCCACGCGGAGCCTGGTATGTACTATCGCAGACAATAGGAGCTGAAACAGCGCTCCGGCCTGTGCACGGCACTACCTGCGCCGCCTGTCGCATCGCTCCCTAAACACGGCGCACCCTGAGGCCGAGATAAATTATCACTATGCGCTCACTGCGCCACTGCGCTCTTCCAGTCGTCTGCTAGCCCAATGTTCACGTTTTCAGCTAACATGCATTTCAGTGCATTTCAAGAAAGCGCCGAAGTTGAAAATGCGCTGCCACGCTCGTATCTCCTCGAGGAGCGCTGCCTGACGAAGCTACCTTGGCCCCTAAAAGGAGCCGATCTGAATATCATCGAAAACATTTGGAGGCGCATTGAGGTAGCAATGTCACGGCGTCCCCCCCCCCCCCCACCGCACCACTGCCTAAAAATTGTGGAAAGCAATGGGAGGTGAATGGTAGTGGCTTCAGGCCTGAGCCAGACTTCGGGGCCGTGCTCTATGATTTCTTACCAGACAGAAGGAGAGCCGTGGTCGCGGGTCAGGGGAGAACGACGCGGTATTAAATTATCATGCAAGTTTTACTGCGGCTCAGGACCCCCCTGAACTGGACTTCTACCGATTGGAACAAAGCTTGATGCTACGGTTACGACACACTCTTCGACGCCGTTAACCACGTATACTTTTAAGGGGTGCCCACTTCATCCCGATCTTCTTGTATAGTGGAGTGGAACTTCCACGCCGACTATTAATCTTTTGTGTCTAACAATGTTCTCTGCAAATATTTGTTCGATATAGTTCCAATCTCCTTCTCCTGACAAATATATAACTGTTTGTCCCACCTTACTAAGACTAGGAATTCGTAAACAAAAAACTGGTGTCCTGTGAACAGCTTGTTTGGCCTGAAACAAATACGTGGGCCCAGTAATAAAGAAATAATATCTTTGAACCTTTTCACACTAATTAAGGTTACACAACCTTTTCAGTAACACGCATGCTTACCGTTTTCTGAACATCCGTGATCAGTGAAACAGAAATAAATAAAGATACATTGGAGCCGGAATAAATACGGCATACAGATTTTCGCCTATATTGCGCGATGTCCCGCTTTGTGCATGCACCTATATCAAACAAAAACAACCTGCAACGTATTTTGATACGACTTTCAAGAACAGTAATCGCAGTTGAAATTTAAGACACTTCAATATTTTTTCTTCAGCAGTCAGCGTTTTTTCTACGGGATTTTGCGCGATCGAGTAAAGTAAATCAATACCAAAAGGGGAACGACAAGTGTAATTTTTTGTTTCCCCTCCGCCCTAGCATACATGCCCGCTGCCGCACCCACCGTCTCGCCTGCAGACAGCCGGAAGAGTGCAGTGGCGCAGCGAGCGCAAGTGAGAAAATATCACGGACTTAGGGTGCGCCATGTTTTCGGACCAAGGCGACAGGCGGCGCAGGTGGTACCGCGCGCCGGCCGGAGCGCTGTTTCAGCTCATATTGTCCGCGATAGTACATGCGTGAGCTTCTGGAATAATCGACGTAGAATGTTCGACGCGTAGAACATTCGGACCCCAAACAAGCCACAGGATTTTCGAATTCACCAGAAAACTAAATTGCAGGAATAACAAAAAGTGCCCCGCTCCCAGGAATCGAACCCTGGCTTTTCGCGTGGGGGGTAAACGCGCTAACCGTTACGCCACGCGCGCTCTTTTTTTTTTCTTCTTTATTCTAGGCTATGCGCGCGCTGCCTAATTGGCTAGCTGCGCGCGCGGCATTACTCCCCCTCCCCTTTAAAAAGCGCATCGTCCCGATGCAACACAAAAGAAAACGAAGCAAACAAAAAGAACGCTAGACTAAAGAGTCATTTGGAACACATAAGGTCCACAGTCCTATAGGCCCGTAGCTCTCAAATTTTGAGCAGCGCTCCATGCGAGCAAAATAGAATATTTGGCTCGCGTTACGAACGAGCGTCATTACGCTTCCCCCCCCCCCCCCCCCCCCCCCCACTACAGTTTTTTTTTTTATACTCCGTTTCATTATAACTGATAAGTGCAACCATAGCGGAGGCTGCAAGAGCGAGTTCCGAGCTTTCAATGCCCCTGACAAGCACGCGCCCTCGCACAGTGCGAGCATCATTCAGGGGAACATGCTTTTGCAAGTAGCTTCAGCTTCGCTATCACGTAAAGTGAAACATAGGGGCTCACGGAAGCTATGAAAGAAAGCAACAGTGAAATAATAAAACTGAAAGGAATGTTCAGCGGGACGCTGAGGCTGGAAGCTGTGCAATTCTTTTTTTATTTTATTTTTTTATTCGTTTTGTTATTGCATGTTTACAGATGCTTACATTCGAATGTGGCACATGCAAAATCGAACGTTACAGCGCCGCCTGAATGGTGCTGCCAGCATAACATGGTCGCGTCTTGCCGACACCCGCGCGCCCCCTGCCCGAATGCAACGGGTCTATCGAGCGTAGTACGGCTTCAGACGCGCGACGTGGACGACTTCAGGTCGTGGTGGGCGGCGTGATGATGTTTTTGTTCCGTCGGGCTTCACCTCGTAGTTCAGATTCCCGAGTCGACGAAGCACTTTGTAGGGTCTAAAGTAGCACTTAAGGAGTTTTTCGCTGAGACCGCGGCGGCGAATCAGTGTCCAGACCCACACCCTGTCTCCGGGCAGAAAGTGGACGTCCCGACGACGAAGGTTGTAGCGGGCGGTGTCGACACGTTGTTGGGCTTTAATCCGGAGTCTGGCGAGCTGACGGACTTCTTCTGTCTGTTGTGTAACCAACTGGGCATCGTCGCTTCCGTCGACAGCCTGTTTGTGGGGTAACATTGCGTCTAGCATTGTCGCTACTTTGTGACCATGAACCAGTTGAAAGGGAGCAACCCCGGTGGTCTCTTGCACGGCCATGTTGTAGGCAAATGTGACGTACGGCAACACCTCGTCCCACGTCTTGTGCTCCACGTCGACGTACATGGAGTTCTTGTTGGCGATGGTCTTGTTGAGTCTTCCCATCAGCCCGTTGGTTTGCGGGTGGTACGCCGTGGTGCGTCGATGGCTGGTGCGGCTGAGACGAAGGACTTCCTGTGTCAGCGGGGCCATGAACGAGGATCCACGGTATGAGATCAAGACTTTGGGGGCGCCGTGCCGGAGGACAATGGACTCGATGAAAAACTTCGCGACTTCAACAGCCGTTCCTGGTGGAAGGGCTTTTGTATCGGCGTACCGCGTGAGATAATCGGTTGCTACGATTATCCATCGATTTCCTTGCATCGATGGTGGGAATGGCCCAAGTAAGTCCATTCCGATTTGCTGGAACGGGGCAGATGACGACGCAATAGGCTGAAGAAGTCCTGCCGGTCTCGTCGGTGCTCTTTTCCGTCGTTGACACTCGTGGCAAGATCGGGTGTAGTGGTTCATTGTCTTCGCGAGCTTGGGCCAGTAGTATTTTTTGCGTATCTTGGCAAGAGTTCTGCTGTAGCCAAGGTGTCCCGCCGTCCGGTCATCGTGGCAGGCTTGAAAAATTTCTTCTCGAAGACTGGAAGGGACCACCAACATCCAGGCCGTGCTGTTGTCGCTGAAGTTCTCCTTGTAGAGCACACCTCGGCGGAGGGAGAAGGTTGGCAGTGTTCGTACAAAACTTGCGGGGAACGGCGCTTCCTTGTCCCTCTAGGTAATCGATGAGTGCTCGCACCTCAGGGTCGTCTCGTTGGAGTGCTGCCATGTCGCTGACACCCAGAGTGCCGAGGAAACATTCATCGTCGTCCTCTTTGGTGCAGGCCGGAGCGGCCTCGACTGGGACCCTTGACAGGCAGTCGGCGTCATTGTGCTTCCGGCCGGACTTGTACACCACGGTCATGTCGAACTCCTGCAGTTGTAGGCTCCACCGGGCGAGGCGTCCGGAAGGGTCCTTCAGATTCGCCACCCAGCAGAGCGAGTGGTGGTCTGTGACCACGCTAAAAAGAATTCCATACAAATATCGGCGAAACTTCGTTATTTCCCGGACGACAGCGAGGCACTCCTTTTCAGTCGTTGAATAGTTCTTCTCCGCGTTAAAGAGCGTCCGACTTGCGTATGCGACGACTCGCTCTGCGCCGTCCTGCATTTGGACTAGTACCGCACCCAGTCCTCTGTTACTGGCGTCGGTTTATATCTCGGTTTCAGCAAACTGCTCAAAGTGGCCGAGAATCGGGCGCGTCTGGAGTCTTCGTTTGAGCTCGTCGAATGACCTCTGGTGTTCTTCTGTCGACTCGAACTTTACGGCGTCCCTCGTGAGGTGTGTCAGCGGTGCGTACAGCTTGGCGAAGTCACGAACAAAGCGCCTGTAGTAGGACAGAGTCCGAAAAATCTTCTCACGGCCTTCATGTCAGCCGGCGGCGCAAATGCAGCTACCGCGCGGGTCTTCTCGGGGTCAGGTAGAACGCCTTTCTTGTTCACGACGTAGCAAGGAACTTTAGTTCCCCATAGGCGAACCGACACTTTGTTGGCTTGAGTTACAGGCCGGCGGTCTTGATGGCTTGAAGCACGGCTCGACGTCGTTTGAGGTGTTCGTCGAAATCTCGTGAGAATACCACGGCATCGTCCAGGAAGACGAGGCAGCTCTGCTATTTCAGACCTGCGAGCACGGTGTCCATGACGCGCTGAAATGTGGTTGGTGCTGTACAAAGTCCGAACGGCATCACTTTGAATTCGTACAGTCCGTCCGGAGTGACGAAGGCAGTTTTTTCCCGGTCACGTTCGTCGACTTCAATGGGCCAGTAACCACTCTTCAGGGTAGCTAAACTCGTGGAGAAAAACATTCTTCGCTTTCTGACGTAGCGGGAGGAGTGACCAAAGGAACGCCACCAAGTTCCCTCCTCCCTGCGCGCGCTCAACTTCGCAACTTTTGACGAAAAATCCCCCGCGATCCCTGGGCGGTGCACGAGAGCACGAGACAGAGCGGAGAGGCGAGAGTTTACGCCGCTCGCTGTACGTTGTCTTTGAGCTCTCTAGCGCCGACAATCCCGGCATGCCTCGCCCAGGCGAGAAGCCAGAGCAGACGACGAGAGTTCGTCTGCTACGTTGCGGTATTCGCACAGCGTAACCGAAAGAAAAAGTTGGTTTTGTGCTCGCCATCGCGTCACGCGGGCCAGAAACCCAAACACGAGCTTAAATTGTAAGCGTCTGAATTTTCACGATGGGAAGAATCGACGACCTGTGTGTTATTTGCAAAATTTGAGTCGCTTTGTTGCCGTACAGACGCTTAAACCTACCAGTGTGTAATGAAAGACCCAGGACAAACACCGAGGCCGCGAGATCTCGCATCATCTGTGTGCGGGTAAAAAGTGGAACATTTTTCTACAACGCTCCCACAGCAGAAACCTGTGACGCATTCACTCAGTGTCCGCGAAGACTAAACATGGAGACGTTGCCCAAGGCTCACGCAAAGTCATATTTGAACGGCAGCTATATTGCCCCGTCGTATTTTGTTTGACAAAGCTCTCGTTCTCAATGGACTCACCAGGGAAATAAAAAGTCTTACGAAACGTATTGTGAGATGTTCCAGAGGACTAGGTATAAGTCGCATCCTTTCAATGGTTCACTCATAATACTATGCTTAAAACGAAGCAAGCTCTTGCACGTACAGTACCATGAATTTTCTCAAGTGTAGGCTGTTTTGTGGTCAGCTGGCTTCGGAAACTTACGCCGTCTGTAGATATTTCTGACAGCCAAGTTCCTTAATTGGAGGTCATCGCAAATATAACTTACACGTTGCAGCAACCAAAGTTTATATATAAACGATGGCAGTGACTGCGCTCTCGCATTCCCACCCATCACGTCGAACAAAAAGGCGCTAGTTTCGGTTTGAGGTCGGTACTTTTCCACAACACCTATGGCGCTAGCATCAGTCTGCACTCAGTGCATTCGGCAAGTTCGTTCGGGGCCTATTCTCCGTGCAGCATTCTGCGGATGCAATGCATTAGAACTCTCACAGTGCAAGTCTGGATCGCGGATCGGGAGCCCGTCACTGGCCTCACGGGCGGCCATTGCTTGACAACAGGCAATACGCCGCGCCCTGTTTAGTTCTCCCTTCGTTTTCGTCCTTGTTGTTTTGGCGTATTACACCATGGAGGTAATACACGCAAGTCTAAGGGAGAAACACGCAGAAATAGGAAGCTTGTACGCGGTGCTTGAGGGCGAGTATTTTATGACGTGCTGCAATGATTATATGGGGTGCTTGGAGATCAAATAAACATTCGCCAAACGTTCAAACATCGATTTTAAAAAAAATGGGCCGGAGAACCACCGATTTTACCGACGTCGCTTGCTTCGGTTGCTAAATAAATGGCACGTTCAGCGACTGAACGGCACGCTCGGAATTTCAGTTTGTCACAGAAGCCCTCACAGCAGTTCAAAGAAAAAGCTTTTTCTATGAAGTACTATGTACAAGCGGCTAAAACGATGCGAATGTCCCCAGTAAACTCCTTCTAACTTATTGTTTGCTGAGCTCTGATGACTCTGAGATCACGGATGACTCCACAATAACTCTCGGTAGCCCTTGGGTTATTAAACACATCACAGTTAACGCCCAACAAAGTCGCCCTCGACCTTCACCCACACAACATTTATTTAAACAAGATTGGTATTCAACGCGTTTAATATTCTTGCCCACAATATTACCTGTTATATGCGGAAACACGATAGAAGTTGCATGATCTAGAACAACCTACTAACGTAATAAAATTGAGTTTTCCCGTTTCTCTTATAGCATGCGTTAGATCGTGTCAAGCGATGACTGCCGGTGGTGCCTCTCGACCCCAGCAATACAGGCCTCTATCCGCGACCCAGCCTACTAAGCCATCAGTGGTGCCAGTGCTATTAAACATAAATCGTTTATTTGCATCGGTACACCCATACCTGCCAGATGTCGGGACGAGGCGCAAAACCGTACATCCAGCCAATATTGAAGCCGGTTTTCGGTTGAAATTGCCTCGACAATCGTCAAGAAGCCACGTGCTGCTTCGGCGACTCGTTTGTGTAATTTATTTCTTCAGTCAATTTATTGGGTCCCGGGCCCAATACCCGAGACCCGAAAAAAGAAATGTACTGTGGTAATTACACCTTGACGAGAACCAAGCACGTAGCCAGGATTTTTTTTTCGGGGGGGGGGGGGGGGGGGGGGCATGACAAAGTGCTTTATGAGGGGGAGGGGGGAGAGGAGGCCTCAGCAAATGGAAGATTTCGAGGGGGTCTCGCCTTATGCGCTCCCCCCCCCCCCCCCTGGCTACATGCCTGACAAAAGGGGTATTGTAGTTTTACATCTTTATGAAAGGGTGTAGTGCATTATCACACGTTTTAAAAAAAAAGTTTTTAAAAATCACACATTTGTAAAGGTCCGAGGTTTACATTTTTATAAGGTCTACTGCTACACTTATTAGGGTGTTATTTATGGGACACCCCACTTACATGTATAAAGGTGTAAAAAAGTTTAATGTTTATATACCTCTAACGGAAGAAAATCTCTTTCATGTGATTACATCGCGTGCCGATAAAAGGATCTGTCGATGACACGCCGTTCGATGAACTGATTTGACCGCCGATCAGTAACGACTGCCAATAGAAATTCGGAGAAATAGTTCTTCCGGCTGCCGGGAGACTCGACCCTACCCAAGAATTACCCAGGTTCTTGATTGTTTTCCAACATTCTGAATTGTATACCAGCTTAATAGTACCTCTTCCGATATTACAAAAAAAAAAACAATGGCGGCCGCCAAAACTCTGACAGCCGGGCTCACGGTCATGTGGGAGACTGACAGGTGCTCGTCAGTCGCCACCATGCCTTGAAAGCTACCGGTTCCGAAGAACCGGAGCGCGCAAAGAACTTGTGGTTCCACGATCATGGTAGACGTGATTGTCCGCCGCTTGGAAGTCCGGGCGCCGGACGAAGCTCGTCGCAGAGTCAACGCGTAACGGCTTTCGATAGCCGGTACTGTCGCCGAAAGTTGTCGTCGGGGAGTTTAAAGCGTCCCCAATGGTCTCGGTAGCGACGCCGACGATGGCGGAAGATAAGTTCGGTCGCAGCGTACGGCACCGTCATGTTGACAAAGTTTCACTTCGCCTCGATCCGACGCAAAGATCTCGAGCTCAAACCGCGGCTCTCCCAAAGTTCGAAACGTCACTTTGACATCAGCGACAATTTCGACAAACAAGGTTTCTAGTGACTTTTTTTTTTACACATAGTTTGGAGGGATTTGAAGCGTCAGCAGGTCGCCTAGAAATATCTGCAAAGCATTAATTTTAGCTTGGCGTAGGGATGGAGGGACAAACGGGCGCTACGTCATCGGCGAAGCCGTTCAATCAGCGGGCTCTTCGCGCCCCTCACGCGCTGCACGCGCTGCACGCGCGCCTCGATGAACATTGCTACATTCTGCTTCTCTCAAAGAAATGAGCGTTCGAATGACTGACACCTCGCTCGGCGCGACGTCAGCGTCGCAAGAGTCCAATTAGCGCCTTCCGCAAACTTTGGGCACAAAGTTCTGCTTGACGAATTTAGCGACCCAGCTGCTGTCGTGCGCTCTCGTTTCGCGGCGCTCTCTTGTCGCGCGCTCGCCCGTCGGCGCTCTCGTGGTGCCCTTCCGAAGGCCGCAGTGGGCCGCCAGCCACTGGAAGGTATTTCGTCATTCCTGGAGCTACAAAGTGATCGCCACGTTCGCCAACTCTCCAGTGAGCGGTGGTGCACGCTCCCGGTTGGCGAGCTTGGTCAGTCCCGCCTTCGAGTCGCTCAGGATTACCAGGCGGTCGGGCGTACCCTCTTCTTCAGCCAAGGACAGTGCCCGGCGAACCGCACGATAGAGCGACTTCGGAGCTCGTGCTCCGAAGTCTGTCTTCACCGTGCTGCGGCTGTTACTGTGCGTGCGTCATGGTCGACGGACTCGTCCGTGTAGCATCTGTCCCATTTTTTATAGCGCTCTTTGTGTTTCGTGCCCTCAAGGTCGGCGTTGGGTTCCACTGCGAGCGGTGAATCTGTTCGGTTTTATTAGTCGAACTACTTTACGTCTCAGGAATTTACCCAGCGGCATAGCGAGCACCTTGAAATATATATGTTTTGCGAAAAAAGAAACTAGGTTGTTTCTACTCGGTCTGATCGTTTGTCTGCAGCTGCTTGCGCGCGGGTTTGAGCAAACACTTTACACACATTTTGATTTGTCGCGGCTTTCTCGAAAGCTGCATTTCTAAGGTATCTTTTGGCTAAGGGATTAGGCCGAAGGGCTGAAGTCTGAAGTCTGAAGTCTTATAGTCTGAAGTCCTGAAATCTGAAGTCTGAAGTCTTGAAATCTGAAGTCTTGAAGTCTGAAGACTGCAGTCTTGAAGTCTGAAGTCTGATAGACTAAAGTTTGGAGTCTGAAGTATTGAATAGTAGGGTCCAATAACATATCAGGGCTCAAAGGTTCTTTTGTAATAAGGTATGCAGATGGTTGCGTTTTGTACATGAAATCAACACGGCAAGGGGCGCATGGGTTGCGCATCATGAGCGCAACCCATACGCCCCTTGCTAAACGACTCCTTTATACAGTTTTTTTTTTAAGTGGAGTCAAAAGTGGCAGACGAAAATTAATTTGAAGAAGTTTGTCATTATGACATTTGTTAATAAGAAGCGACTGAATACAAGTCTTTGGGTATTTTATTTACGCCTAGTCTCAAATGGGATAAGCAGTTTGTTATGTCTGTTCTCGTGTTCTGCAAAGCCTAGAATGTGTCAAAAGAACCTTATAATCTTCATATAAGGAGGTTAAAATAACGGCGTATAAGACCTTGATTAGACCTATCTTAGAGTATGGTTGTGTGGTGTGGGATCCCCACCTAAAGGGTGATATTATGCAGATTGACGCAATACAAACAAAGGCAACTAGATTTATTTGTAGTACATATGACCGCAACTTTTGTCCTACATCTTCCATCACTGACATAGGACTTATACCTCTTGATTCCAGACGCGCTGTAGAACGACTTAAACTCCTACATAATATAGTGAGTAATAACTTTGCACTTAATCGGAAAAATACGTTGGTCCTTTAAATCTTGTACCGTAGAAAGCCTACCTTAACTGCTTTAAATATTTTTTTTTCTCGAACGATAGAAAACTGGAACAACATAAAACGATCAGTTCTTTATCTTGATTTTGATATAATTGTAGTTGAAATACAGTACGTCGTTTGGTATGGTGTCTGTGAGTCGAGTAGTGAAGTGTATATGATGGTTTTTGTACTCTTTTTCGACTATATTGCATTTCTCACGGCTTTCTAAGTTCTGTTCCGTAGGGTGTGAACATCTTTAACTGTTTGCCTTTTAAAATGTATATGCATGTTTTCTTCCCATTCCTGCGATGACCTAATTGAGGTCGCAGATTTTTAAATAAATAAATAAATAATGCGCATGGTTTAATTCTCGTTGAGTTGATGTAAAAAGAGTGGTGGGGACTGTGATCTGGTGAAGAACCACAGGTTTGTTTTATTTACATTAACTGTCATATGCCATTTTTACATCATTATTCTCTTATTAGTAAGTCAGCCTGTAAGAGCAGAGGAAAATTATTATTATTTATTGGTCTGTATAGAGCACAATATTGAGCAAAAAGGCGGATTTGAGATGTTAGGTTAGCGGGAAAATAGTTTACACGTTTTGAAAACAACAAGGGGCGCATGGGTTGCGCTCATTATGCATGACGCATTCCGCAAACTTATTGCGAAATGCATGATGCGCCGAGCCTACCGCCAAGCTAAAGCACGCCAGTTGCCATGCCTACACGACGTGACTCCGGCATTGCGTATTCATTATGGTCGAACTATAAGTTTATCAGTCATCCGGAATTAATGATGAGTACTCGTGTGAATGACAAACATGCACGCATCGGCTGGACCGCAGCCGTACCTGTCGCTGTTCAGCAACAAAGAGCGAGTATTTTGCCTCCCCAGGGGAGTGTCTGCAACTTTAAACAGTCAAAAATATATTAAGAATGTCAAGAGGGACACACAAGTAACACAAGACATTGTCCCCGTATCCACCTGGCGCAAAAACTACGTTGGGGGATCTGAGAATGAAACAATGTGCGCCTTCGGAAGAAGTTACAAAAAAAAAAAACAGTTTTGAACAAGCCCAACTTTATGCCACAATAGGCACATAAGGGGCTTTTAAGAAGCCCAATCCAGGTCACGGCAGCTAAGTAAAACCTGCTGGACCTAATTTCCTTCCCCGAGGGGTTGTTCGCGCTTAGGCGAAAATGTGCTCGCGCCTTTTCATACCAAAACAAATAGGGTTATGTGTATGTTTATAGAGCCTAGAACTTAGTCTGCCTCAATGGGCGACTTGTCTTGCGGCTGTTGATGAAAAATTTAGCCAGTGCAGTACAACCGCTAGCCTGGGTTTTCGAGCGAGCACAGTGAACGAAGTAGTGATACACGACCGCACGCCGGTACGATGCTAATCCAGATCGAAACTGGCCGCGTTGGGGACTGAACCAAATATCCTTGCATACTGCAGCGCCAGCTTTCGCTCCACGTTCTCCGGGCTGGTGTGCGTTAGCCCACTCGGCCACCGATTCCCCCATTTTCATAGCAGAACACATGAACCGGCGATTTTCGAAAATGGTTTATTGAGACCGTACCAAGCGTTGACGTCACAATCTTCCGTTGTTGGAACTGCTCTACAGCTTCAGACAAAATGTGTAAAATCCCGATGGCGCCACCAGCGTTTTGTTAGCTCCAATCGTAACGTGCCATTCAGACAACTTGAAAAAATAAACGGAAAGGTGGACACAAAAAAGTGACCGTATTTCGGGCTGTCCATTTGGTCTTTTGTTAACATTCGGGCACTGCGCTTTCCTCGTGCCTTATTTCCTCGCCGGTGTTTGGTCGCTTGTCTATATTTCTGCAATCGGTTCAGCTCATACTTGGGAAGTAATCCGTCACTTTTAAGTAATGTTTGCCAGCCTAAGCCAATCGATTGCAAATATTGGTAAGCAAGTGGCTAAGACAGGCCAATGTTGGCCAGCCTAAGCCAATGGATGACGGATGTTGTTAACACAATGACTAAAACACACCAACGTTGACCAGCCTAAGCCAATCGATTGTCAAAGTAGGTAAGCAATTGGCTAAGACACTCGAATGTTGGCCAGACTAAGTGAATCGATTACCAATGTTGATAACCCATTGGCTGAAACAGACCAGCGTAGGCCAGTCTAAGCCGATTGACTTCCAACTTTCGTAACCCATTGGCTAAGACAGGCCAATATTGGCCAGGCTAAGCCAATCGATTGCCGACGTTGGTACAATGTACATATAGTTGTAGCGACCAAAGCGAGGCGCGCGCGCGCGCGCGTTTTGGTCACTACAACCTCATGTGAAGGCGGTTGACGTATGTGGCCGCGAGGGGAGAGCGTGGTGCTGGAGTCGCGGTCCTGAGGAGAGTCGGTGGCACATGTGCGATGAGCGAAGAAAAAGGCGAGGTTGAGCCCGTACGCTTCTCCCGAACATATCACCGTAGCACCTTTCTTTATGGTGTGGTGGTGCAAAGTCTTCACCGTTCCGTTGTCGTCTCGGTCATGAATGCAAGGAAAAAAACGGACACATACTGCTTCGTGCAGGGATGCAAGTCGGGCTACCCGGACAACAAGGGCAGCCGGAGCACCAGCGATCGTAAGCCGTAGCAGCTTTGTGCGCCAAAAGAAGAGTAGCGCAGAATGCAGTGGGGGGGAGGGGGGGGGGGATCTTAAAAGGGAAGATAAACTCCTCGCCGAGACATAAGCGGTGTGCGAAATATATTTGGAACTGCGCCTTATCCTTCGAAACTATGTGCACATTGTTAATCGCAAAGGGGTTAGGATTCCACGGAATAGGCCAGAGCTCGCGGACGATGCGGTGCTACTTTGCTGCATTATGTCCGGGCGTACAACGCAAAGGCGATGCCCCGTGAATGGCCAACAAGGAAGCGAACTGAAATAGTAGTGACCCAGCCAGTGAAGAGAGCCCGCCAGTTGGACCGAGACATCCATGAACTTTCGATTTCTCCGCCTGATGAACCCGACAAGTCGAGCTTCATAGGTGCTCGACACACCGCATTAGTAGAGCACCTGAAACCACCTCCACAGTTTTTGTCACGGATTTACGTAGCGAACTACTCTGGCGTCAACAAGTAGACTGCGGTGAACTCCCACGAAAAGGTCGTGTGCTCTGCACCATACCAAAGTGGGTGAATTGTTGCTCAGCGTTTCTTTCATGGACGAGAAACAATGGGCAGTCTGAGTTTGTTCGTATGGTATTTTAATGTTTCTTCCTGTACTCCTAATCGAGGTATTTTTTCTGCATAAACTGCCTTCCACAAAAGACATTTTGCTATATGTTAACCAGTTGCAGTGGCTCTTCGGCCGTTCCCAAGCAACGCTGGTCATCGGATCAGCAACAGGATGACAAAAAGACAATGCACCAGAATATTGTTCCGCTCAAAATTGAAAAAGCGCAAGATTTATCGAGATTCATAAGTCTATACTTCTTCGGTATATCAGTGTCGCGTGGTTTCTTTCGCAGCTATTAAGCTGCAGCCCAAGTGATAGCGTTGCTGAACGATCTGCGAGTACGGGGGGGGGGGGGGGGAGGCTGGATATTAAGCAAATAATCTCCTTTAAAAGACGAGGATGTTCCAAGAAGACAAACGCACACATTCTGGAGGCATTAGTTCAGAGGCAGGACTACAATTTATTTACATTAGCGCTCTGCGTTCCGAAAAGCTCCAGTCGAACCACAGTAGTCCGCGCCAAACAGCGCCGACGACATGGCTGGCGGGGCGCGCTCCTAGGGCTCAGCAGAACAGCGCCACGGTGTCGTCTACGCGCAAAATATTCACGGGTCGGGCGCCGTTCTTGCCACAACTTTCTAGAACACTGTAACTTTTGTAAGCCATTAGCTAAAACAGGCCAATGTTGGCCATCATAAGCCAATCAATTACCAATGTTGGTAACCCATTGGCTGACACAGGCCAATGTCAGCCTGCATAAGTCAATCGATTACCTATGTTAGCAACCGATAGATTAAGACAGGCCAATGTTAGCCAGGCTGAGCCAATCGATTACCAACATTGGTAAACATTGGCTAAGGAAGGCGAATGTCGGCCAGCCTAAGCCAATCAATTACCAATGATGGTAAGTCGCCGACTAAGACAGGCCAATGCTGGCCAGCGTGTGCATATGTGCCCCAACATTGGTATTGCATCGGCTACATTGGCCCGCCATTGGTTCATTGTATGCCGATTGAACGCCAATATTGTTTCAATGTTATGGTCTGCCTGGGTCTCCATACCCTCCGCTCCCCCTCCTCAAGAGCTGCGCTCTGATTTCGCGTTACAGGTATTTGTGAATGTGTATTTTTTTCAAATATAAGCCAACCATTATGCAGCCATTCTATGTTGAGTACCCTTGTCTATATGAAGTTGACTAAAGTCTATATGTTTGTCTGGAACATGATGATACCAACTCTCTAAAAAGGGCTAACAGCGTCGCTCATTGGAGGATGTTTTCAGTCAGGTGCGATATTAAGTTCACAAGGTTAAAAAAAAACTAACTTTTCTTTGATACGCATGGAGCAGGAGTTCCGTAAGGTGTTAAAAGAAATACTATAACTCTGCCCATTTTTAAATCAATGGGGAAAGGTCCTTCCATTTTGACAGATCTGCCATGTACTCCGAATCATTCACAAGCATTCAACGCTTGGGTTGTGTTGCCAGTATGTTTACTGCAGATGTGTAGCCTGTTTTAACAAGAACAAAGTATGTTACACAAAGCCGCATCATAATAGCTCTTTTTGTTTGTAAATCGCTAAAGTGTGATTATTGCAATTAGTTTCGTTTGATGTGCCAAGCAAAATCGTGTACCACTGGTGCGTGCTAAAGTTAATAGGTGCATACAAAATGGGTATGATACAAGATTTTGATGGGCACCAAGATGTGTCGGGATTAGCAGCAATGAGAAAGCAGACCGGCTCTTCGTCTTTGTCCAAACATATTGCTCCAATTTTTTTGTACTTACCACATCAGAACCTTAACCCTGCTTTCAAGGAAGCCATTTCTTAAGTGGCGTTCAGACTTAAATTAAAAACGTAGAAATAGGTACATATCCTAAAGAAACAAAAAGTGAGGGCGCAAACAATCTGGTGAAGGTATAAGGTTTTAGACAAAACCACGAGAGAGAGAGGAAAGAAGGACGACAGAACGCGAAGTCTCAAAATAAAACGTAAAAAGGACGAGGCTTGCATCTTGAAGCAATAAGGACAAAGACCTTGGGGCGCAAAGACGCTGGTGAAGGTTTAACAATGTAGATAAAACTCCGTTACAGGGGGGGGGGGGGGGAGGACGTCATAACACAAAGCCTCAAAATACTTCGTGTTGTGTTGCGTTGCTCTTCCTTCCCCCGTTCTCAGGGTTTTGTCTAAAATATAAAATATTCTCAAGCTCGTCTTGGGGACATGAGAGAGCTATTTTTAGTAAACCAGGAATCAAGAGGTCTTACTCTGTCGCTCTTGAGGTTTTCTTATTCTTATGCCACCTACCGGTACTCGCAGCTTGGCGCAGATCAGCCAGGGTGTGAACACTGCGGCGAGGTTTCAATGTTCTCGCAGGTTCTCGGTCTCTGCTATGGCCTTGATCAGCGAAGACTACTTTTCGAGACTTATTGCACTACCATCTTGCATTACACTTTGTGCTTTTTCACAGCAAGCCGACGTTAATTTCATTCGAACTGTGGGGTAAATTTTTTGATACAACATGTGATTCGCATACGTTTTAGTGCACAAGTTATAGCCTCTCCATCATGTCACTTCTTATTTTGCAAGACATCCACAGCTAACTAGACATTCCCAAGCACTTTATCTTCGATCTGGTCGGTTGGTTGTTGCATTTCATACCGTGCTCCACTTGTGTGCAATGTCCAAATGGTAAAGCTTGGCGCAGAAATCCGCGTCGCTGTCCTTTTTCTTATTTTCTACAGCGTACCTGTTGCTTGAGGAATTTCAATGTCTCATTCTACTTAGTACCGTTTTTTTTAAAAAGGATTAATCAAAGCAAACTAGCTGTATCGGTCAGTTAGTCAGACGCAAATGCACAACACTTGCTAAGCAGCGCTGTAAATAGAGCTATATGTTGCGGCGGCAAACTCGCTAAAATAAGGTTCCATTCGCTAAATTATTGCCTTTGAATATTATTTACAGGTATGCCCCAAATCTGTGTTTTATTTAGTAGAATATTACATATTCACGTGCACGCCCTACAGCGAAGCTCCCAAGAAGAGACTGCTTTACAGAAACTTGATATTCTCGTAAACTTTCATTTATGTATCTATCTCTCTGCCGTATCTACGCATTTCCCTGTATTCTCATATTGTCACACAATTTCTGAAAAGTTGGCCGGCCACATTGTTGTTTCCGTTCAATTTACAGCACAATTAAACTACCAAGATTATAGACAATAGTGAACAAGAATACATGGAAGGCGATAATATGCACCAAACAAATAAGTCAAAATATTTGGCTTGCACAACCTTGGTAGTCCACGAAATGTTGGCGATCATGCAGAGTGCCGACAGGTAGAAGCATTAATAACAACAAGCTTGAGCATGAACTTTTTTTTAAAAGGGGCATCCTTTAAACACTGTGTATCTGTATGTGTGACCCTGAAATAAAAAGATATCGAGCATGTGGATTTATAAGACCAAAACCAAGAGGGACAGTTTAGAGTTGTTTAATATCAGGGTAAGATGGCTGACAGGTTCATCAGTGCGTAGTTTAAAGTTTTATCAGAAAAGGTATTCAGATTCATTTCAAGTTAGTTATAATGTAGAGGTTATAATATATGTTCGATATTTTTGAAATGATATTATCTTTGATTTTGTGGGAATGGCGAACCTTATTCGGAGGTTGAAACTTCCATCTTATTAGGGTGTAAGCGAAATTAACCCAGATTTTTTTAACTCAGAAGTATACTTGTTTATAATTTCATCTTATATCCTCACGCAATCTATTGAGTGTTCGACTGTACCACGTGACTGGAAGGTGACGAAGGTGGTCCCTCTTTACAAGTCCGGAAAATGCGCCGTCCGCGCTTAATAACAGACCAATTTCTGTAACAAGTATTCCATGTAAACTTATGGAACATGTAATCTATTCAAATTTCGTATTACTTTTAAGGGTCAAATATATTGTTTAACCCCTTTCAGCACGATTTTCGACGACAGTATTTATGTGAAACGCAACTGCTCTCCTCTACAAATGACGTAATGTCATTTGTAGAGGTCGTGGTCAGTTTTTCGACTGCACCTTTCTTGATTTTGCAAAAGTATTCGACAAAGTTCCACATCACTTCCTCCTTCTCAAACATGCATCCCTAACATCTTAAAATAGACTGAATGTTTTTTGACTGACGGCACACAGTTTGTAATAGCGAATGATTTTATTTCATCTGGTTTTTCGGTAAAATTCGGCGTTCCTCAAGTTTTTGTTTTAGGCCCTAATATAAAATAATGGTCTTTCTAACGGTATTCAGTCCTCTATAAAGTTATTACCTGACGACTGCGTTCTTTCCCCCAAATCATTGACCTCTCCAATGAATCTAATCTCCAATCTGATTTCCACCACATCTTTACCATGTGAAATGTATGGCATATGACCCTTAACATTAACAAACGCAAAGCATGACATTCTCCCTCCACCCTAACCGCTTTCAAACATGTGATCGCAATATTAACAATATTCCTCTTAAACACGTCATTTCGTGAAAATACCTTGGAGTTCACATAACTAATGACTTCTCATGGCAAACCCACGTTAACTACTTTATTAATAATTCTGATCGCATTCTCGGCTACTTACGTGGAAATTTTGCGCGAGCTTGTTGTTCTCTTAAGTTTCTTCTTTACCGTACACTCATTCGCCCATAGCTCGAATACGCTTCTGCGATATGGCATCCAGTACAACGTTATCTTATCGAGCCATTGAATCTGTTCAAAATAGATCAGCCGGTTTAATTAGCTTTAGTTATTACTGCCTTTCTAGCGTGTCACTAATGAAGTCTAATGCTAATATTCCTGAACTAATGTTTAAAAAAATTGCGCCTCTTTCTCTGTTTTATAAAATACTTTTTCCTAACCCAGTGCTCAAATAGAAACTTTGTTTACAGCGTTCATACTTTTGATCCCGTGTTTGTCACCAATACCAAGTTGCCATACCCCATTCCAGCAATAACATCTTTTTTTTTATATTCGTTCTTTCTGAAAACTTGTTAAAAGTGGAACCACCTTCGCCACAAATCGCCGCGATTAAAGATGTTTCTGCTTCCAAGGCAGCCATTATTGTTTAGTTTTATAACTCTGCAATTTCTTGACTATCCTTTTTTCTTTTGTTTTGCTGTTGTCTGTTTTTAGTACTGTGAATTGATCATTGTACCTTGGAAATCAATTGTACTCACCCGCTCTGTAACGCACGATGGGCCCTGAGGGTAATGAAATATATAAATCAATAAATGTCAAGGTGTCAGTAGCGCTCCATGCGGTAATTGATACTTTGTGCCTTTTTATTGCGCTTTCACGAGGTAATTTTTTTATAATTATCTTAGCGCATTTGCAGTACCCAGGGTTATGTAGAAAAGGCTAGGCTCAGGTACTCAGCGATTGTTTGAGGGCCAACCGAAGTAGTAAGTTAAAGCAAGTTTGAAGATAATCTATTGAAATATATTTCTTCGGCCTACATTCGGTACTTGATGTAATATATGGCTCTTCTGTCTGAAACGTTTTATTTCGGCGGAGCTGTGAAAACCTATCTTAAGCCGACTGCACTACACGCATGTTGTGCCCACGCGTTGTGAGGGGTGGGCTAGAACTGCCGTATGCCCCCTGAGCTAATCACGAGACTGAGATGGCGTCTGCATCAGTATAGTATATTTTTTTTCTGCTTTTAGTTTGGTGATTCCTAATCTTCCTAGAAATGGCTGATCAGTTCATGGCCCCAGCGGGTTATACAAAATTCAATCCTTTACAACACCTTCTGAGAACCCTATTTAAAAACTCGGGGAACGATTAACCTTCCCTTTTAATAGTGGAACGCGATTGCCTTATCGGGCCCCGTTCGCAAAGTCTTCTCATACAAAACCGCGTTCGTTTCCAAGCCATGC
This sequence comes from Ixodes scapularis, assembly GCF_016920785.2. Lineage (NCBI taxonomy): Eukaryota > Metazoa > Arthropoda > Arachnida > Ixodida > Ixodidae > Ixodes > Ixodes scapularis. Next base: position 367,635 of record NW_024610190.1, on the reverse strand, counting down.
AAGGGTGTGTGCGTGGTCTGGTCGGTAGGGTAAAGCGTCATGTGACGACACATAACGTCACGTGAGATGTCAAGTCAAGTGCAACGCGAACTCACACGTGGCTGCGACATCACGCCCTTATCAACCCGGTAAAGCTTTCTGGAAAATTTGGCGCTAAATTTTCCGTCAAAATGTTCTGCTGAACTTTGCTGGTAAATATTGCGCAAAGTTAAGAGAAGCATTTTACTCTGTAGTGAACGAAATTTTTTCCCGCACACTTAGAGCGTATGCAGGGTCATGACGGCAAAGCCACATGTGACCTTTGACCTTTTACATCGCAGATGGCTCCGCGCGTTGCAACATGAGAAGCTTTGATCCCACCGACGCCAGATTGTCCGCGACACAAGCTCCTGAACACAATCGCGTTAAAAAATGTATTTGGCGCACATCAACATTTCTGGAATGTTTTGACGTGCCCTTAAAATGTCTAAGAGTTTTCAGACCTTAGTCAAAGTTTCCTGATGGGCTTGACGTACCATTTAGAAATTCGTATACGGTGAAATAGACGTGTCAGTTTTCTAGATGATGTTGGGCATGTCCTAATCATTCCTGTGAAATGTATTATTTTGGCACTGGCTCATACGCCGTTAGAAGTCAACATATAAATGTGGCCTAAACCTATATCGGACAACGCACGTAGCGTAGCTTAGCTCGTAACCTTAACAAATGCAGTAAAAAATGAACCAGGAACAAGAGGGAAAGAAATATAAGAAATAAAGCCATATAACATTTGATTCTCTTTGGAAACTATTACGATTGTCAATTTCCAATTATTTTTTTTTCTTTACTAACTGATAACAAATAACTAAAAAGGAGGCCTCAAAGCCCTTTTCAGTCTATTTGTACCATGTCCGAGTCGTTTATACATATATATATATATATATATATATATATATATATATATATATATATAGATAGATAGATAGATAGATAGATAGATAGATAGATAGATAGATAGATAGATAGATAGATAGATAGATAGATAGATAGATAGATAGATAGATAGATAGATAGATAGATAGATAGATAGATAGATAGATAGATAGATAGATAGATAGATAGATAGATAGATAGATAGATAGATAGATAGATAGATAGATAGATAGATAGATAGATAGATAGATAGATAGATAGATAGATAGATAGATAGATAGATAGATAGATAGATAGATAGATAGATAGATAGATAGATAGATAGATAGATAGATAGATAGATAGATAGATAGATAGATAGATAGATAGATAGATAGATAGATAGATAGATAGATAGATAGATAGATAGATAGATAGATAGATAGATAGATAGATAGATAGATAGATAGATAGATAGATAGATAGATAGATAGATAGATAGATAGATAGATAGATAGATAGATAGATAGATAGATAGATAGATAGATAGATAGATAGATAGATAGATAGATAGATAGATAGATAGATAGATAGATAGAAATAAATTAAATATACAACTATATTGCGTTGTGCGACAGCAGAGCAAGATAAATATTTGGAGAGACCTCGCCTGTGAAATTTCGGCGAATGAATTTAATGTTTTATTATCCCCCAAAATACATCCTGAGAGTTCATGTCTCACTACTTATTCCCCAGCAGATGTTTGCAATTCTTAACAAGGAGAGGCGAGAAGTTTACTTTAAAATAGAGGGGCAGTGCGCGCTCATCCAAGCTCCCCGGCTTGAGCGTCTCTGGAAGTACTTTCAGTGTTGCACGATTTATGGCCAGCTAAGCTGATATGTAATATTGGGATACTAGCTGTGGGTCTTGCATTGTGGTGTATCATCTGCACCGCTAAAGCAGTGTTTAAGCTGCTCGGTCATGATGATTCGAACATGCAGCCTGCCAACTGCAGGAGAGTCTTCTCGGTTTATTGTGTAAGATGGGCGGCGCAGTAAATATTTCCTTGCTTAGAGCTCCTTGAGCGTATTGTAAATTTCGTTTTTCACAGAGTTCCAATGAATGATGAGGTTACGGGATCAGGGACCAGAGCGTAGGGCTCTACGTTTAACGCCTAAAGCGCCACATTAGGAATTGCTCTTTTTATTCATACTTGTATAAAAAGGGTACTTAGTAATCCCTAACCAATTCCATTTTTGTGCCCTAACTTTTGAAGTCGGCGATGACCTGTTAATGGGTGACTGAATATGAGCCCCAACGTTGCGATGTGTCGTTACCTTCTTCATATCAGTATTGTTTCCTTCCTCTTCTTTTTTTTTGTGTGCAGCGCGTCGTAGCCTGTGTCACGGTGTAGGAAGGCTCTTTAGGTGTGGAGACTCCCTTCCTCGCCCCGTCGGAACGGCGAACAGATCACGTCCCCTCGTTCACTATGTTTTCTCCGCCTGACCCTAGAGGGCGCCAAAACGTTCAGGTCGTCCGGTCGCCAGCCCTCCGCCGGAACGTGGGCTCAGTCACCGATTGCTTACGCCGCCTCTAATTGTTTCCAACTATTTTTTTTTTTTTTGCAATGGTGAATTGAGCATAAAAGAAATGTAAAAAACAAATATCCGAATTCGGAAACAGCCAAACATTTGAATGAATGCACCGACTGCTTTCCAGCTTGGGGAAACGTAAACATTTTAGAACGGGAAAACAACGACATGACAATATTAGTAAAAGAGACGATCAGGATAAATACGTCTGCCTAATGCATCAGTCACACGTCCGTTCATTTAAATGCAGAGGTCGAAAAAATTCTGCGGCTGACTGGTTTAGGAGAACCGGGATGACCTCGGGGTGTCGCAGTGTGTGTGTTGACAGGGGACCTGTCGGCAGCTGTATGTTGGCGCCGTCTGAGCTTACCCTTAACGAAAAGACGTTCACAATCAGTATACTGAAAGTATACTAATAGTGAACTTGGGGTATGTACTGAAATCGTTCTAGTTTTAGACTTTTATGAAACAAAATAGTATACCTTTAATACACCCCAAGTATATATGCAGTATACGAAAAGTTCACCTCGAGTGTATTTTTAGCATAAAATAAGTGCACGTTTCATAAGCTACATGTATGCTTTTAACGTACTAAATGTACACTACCAGTACATATATGCGGAGTGTCCCAGATAACTTGCACCAAACTTTAAGAAAAACAAAAGAACGGAGCATTTTGTGGGGGTGGAACCAACTGTACGCTGTTAAAAAGTCTCTTGCGAAAGTGCACAAAATTAAATTAGTGCGCCTATTGATTTAATTAAGAGTAACAAGCTAACTTTTGAAATCTTCGTTTAAAAGCCGAGGTGTGAAATGGAAAGTTGTAGAGCGCATTAAGAAACACACAATTAAACCATTTTCAACAAGGTGCACTTTGCATGCTCCTTTTTCCTAGCCTTCAAAAAAAAAAACGCCCGCGAAATACATACTCGCTTCCCCAATCACGGCGTGCGAGCGCGCCGCGAATGTGCGCTCTTTGAAGGCCGGAATAAAGCACGAAAACGTATTATGTTCAAACACTTTAGTTGGGTGTTTCTCAATGCACCCTGCAACTTTACAATTGACATCTTGGCCCTTAAAAGAATATTTGAAAGGTTAGCTAATTAATCTTAGTTATTTACATAACCAGGCGCATTAAAAAATCTGTGCACTTTCTCAAGACGCTTGCTAATGACAGTTGATTTCACTCATGCAGGGCCCTCCGGTGTTTTTTTAAGTATGGTGCATGTTATCTGGGATGACGTGGATGTCGGGCGTTCTGAATGGAAATAACGCTCTCAAATTGGCCAGAAAAATCGGCGCCTGCATTTAAAAAGCTGACTTTTCAAAGGTGTTTCTTTGAACGGCTGTATTCCAACCTGCCAAATTTCATGTCATGTAGCTCCATTCTCGTGAAATGTTAAGAAACGCCCTCGACAACTCAATTGATGATGATAATGCAGAGGCGCCACCATCGGGAGATGCACTCTTAAAAATGAGTCAGGAAATCAACGAGGAAATCTTTGGCAGCTCATTCCTCGTGATAATGACGTACCGGCGTCTTCTGAAATTGTATGAGGAAAGCCATAAAGAAGAGGTGCATTGCCTCTTTCAACTGAAAGTATGTATGTGTAGCATACAAACATTATGATCAGTGTTCTTCGCGTAATTGATAAGACAGAAATTGAAATCCTACTTATCACTTTATTCAAGTTCCCGAGCCTGCCTCACTGTACACTCTCCTTTGTGATGATGGTATGCCATTACATCCTGCGTAAAAAGAGAAGAGACAATTACCCTATGCCACTCTATGATATAACATCACATAATTCGCTCAAAGGACCACTATGTGAGGAAGGCAAGATAGTAACAAGTTCATCCTGACAAAAGGGTGAGGAAAATCGGACAATATCGTTTATGAAAGCCTGATATGTCAGACATTGGTGGTGTGCCTTCTTTGCATGCCCAGGGCTATGCTACAGGTAAGTGTTCATTGCAGGGCACAACATTTATTACCTCAAATCTTACGCACCATAAATAAAAAAAAGAAAAGATTCAAGGTAGCAGCTTTTACATTTTAAGCACATGGATTGATGAAGGCCACAACGAAAAAATGCCACCTTTTCTTTTGCTGAGAACACGCATACAAGTCATACGCTATAACAAGTTCAGTGGTGCGGCTTAATTTATAAGCACTTTTTTTATATATCTTCGAGCTTTTAGAGAAAAGATTCAATATAATGGGGTCGGACATAAATGGTTGCTATGAGCTATCCTATATATTTACACATTATCTGATATCATAAGAGCACTAGAGCAGGGTACGGGTGTACTGCATCAATTATAAATTTCTAACCATTTAAAAGTTGGCATTTATTTATTTATTAGTATTGGACTATTATTATTTGATGAAGAATAACTGGGCGAGTTGGTACGTTCGTAGTCTTTCAACTCCATCGAATATTCAGGTTCTTTTAACATTTTTTCATGCTTTTGCTTTTTCTAACTGCTCTGCCTTTTGTAGCGGCTTTCGCCGCCACCAAAAAACGTGACATCCAAACTCACTTTATTCACAACACACAATCGCAAACTTGGAAAGCGTGCCGCTTCGGGATACGCAAAGAGATCGTCCGTCTCTACGGCACAGGCATCAATCAGCACGGGCAAGAAATCATGCTCCTCGCTCTTGTAACGTTTTTCTCGCTCCCGCTTTATGAAACAAATCGTTGGCAAGAGACTGTTTGGACCAAACGTCAGAACTAGCATGACCTGTGAATGCTTGAACTGCCGTCAGACTGTACTTGAACGCTCCGCAAAAGCGCCGTCGGGCGACCGTCGTAGGTACGGCGCCCAGGACAGGCCCTCGGCTGGCCCTCGCTTCCGCCGCACGCGAATCTTTCTCACTCTACGGAGAGAGCCATAAATTTTGAAAATACGCCCCTCTCAAATAACGAGATAAAACCGGGTAGAGCATAGTGAGATTCGAGCATAGCTTAGCAAGCACACGGTACAAGACAAAGTTTGAAACAGCGGCGCACTTCGCAGAAACAAAAGAAACTTCCTCACCTTCGCTTGCACCAGTCGGCCATAACTGTCCGCCACTTGCGACGCTGCGTCTCACAGCTCTCAGTAAAATCTTGCTATTATTGAACATGGTATTCGTAAGTAAGCTCTCTAAAATATCCGCTAAAACGGCTAAAACGTAAAAAGGAAGCGATGCTCGAACCCCTCCGGAACTCCAACGGCGGCCGAACGGAAGCTGATTGCAATAGGGATGGTCTTGAGCAGTTTTCAAAAGACTCTTCTTTTGTTCTTTGTTTTTTTAAAGACAAAACTAAGCAAATCATTATATTAATAATAATAATGTCACTTTATTATATTCGTGAAAAATTTACAAAACGTTTAGTCTATCTTAAGTTTTATCTAAACTTTCGGTTTTCTTTTTCAATGTAAAACCGAAACAATCTCAAGCAATTTCTCCCTTGTCAACAAGGCTACTTTTGATTCATCAGCGCATGCTTGCACCGCTGGGATTTCGGCTTTTCTGGAAGGATCCGATCTCGCGGCACATAAATAATGAGGGCAACCTCGTGTTTTGAAACAATGAGAGTGCCCGTCTTTTTTGACGAGAGAAAGGCACGTTACATTTACGTCGATTTTTTACAGTGTGGAACTCTATATCGACGGTGTTGTTCGTTGTTGCAATTGTCAATCTTTTTTCACGTGAATTGAGATGTCTTAGAGTTTTGCAAGATAAATCTACACCATGAAACACTTTCGGTGAAGGCTTGAGGTTGTTACATGAAGGCGCCGATTTCTCCAGCCTATTTCAGAGCGAGCTTCCATTCATAACACCACTTCGCTTACGCGGTTCAGAAGTTGATTTGCGCTGCATGCGACTATGCAAGGTGGAACATCTTATGTCCCCATTATTAGCCGTTGTTTCTTTTGCCTCCTGTCCTTTTGATTGCTGTGGATGCAGATATCTGAAGCAGCGTATAGTGCGCTGAGACCTGCATTACAAAAACACCGGATTATCCTGCAAACGTAATTTGTCTACTAGCCTATGTGGCAGCACGCAAGTGGCGGTGCACGTTGAAAACAAAGTCATGTGCATGCTTTTTTATCAGCAGTATTAAACACTTCGTGCAATTACCCTCGATCGCCTACCTTCCGAATAGTGCTAACAGTTTTTTTACAGTAAACTTTCATTCTTCAATAAAGGCAACAAATACAGCTCAGGGAAAGTAAAAGCTATCTTTGTAATAAAAGTAGACTTTTCAGTTGCTAAATTTATAGAAATGACTAGCTAAAATAATTATTGACAAGTTAGATTACGCTACTTTCCGTGGCGTACAATGTAGCAAATTTTTCTTTTTGTGCTTTTTTTTAGGCGTAAGACCATGTTGCATTTGCGACGTAAGTATGCTATGACAGTGCCGGTCGTTTCCCCGGGAAACTTTTGGACCACCGTGGTCTGCAGTGAAATGAGAAATGAAGCATCCCTTTGCCACGTTATGTCAGGTATACCCGGTGATATTTTTTAATCAACTGGTTTCAGGAAAATTGGGGGCTTACTGTCATGTTGATGCACCCTTCATGTGTGTCGTGCGACTCGGCGGACGTTACATGGGTCAATAACTGTAGCAACATTTTTTTAAGGTAATTAAAATCCGTAAATTTACTTTTTTTTATTATTGCTGTTTTACCGGTAGTCGTTATTAGAGCCTAACAGAATCAAAACTATTCACGAAGCAGCAATGGTATTTCAGAGATTTATTTATCTAATTTCGCACTTTTTTCCCTCGATTCAAGAACCACGCGCGGCAGGGGCGGGCAAAGTGGAGAGTGACTTAGCGGTTTTGAAATGGCATATTGGTGATGTCATGTTTGTTTGTGTTAGCGAGAAGTTCTCATACTGGAGTTCTATGCATTATTTCATTTTCTAGTGAAGTTACAACCCTCATAAAGTGCAGTCGCATTCAGCATGAACGAAGTTGCACACTTTTGACAGCGCTTCCTTTGGTGGATGCTCCAGCATCACACTTCCAACGGTTCGGCTGAAGGGAATACGTAAGAAAAGAACAGAAACCTTCTGAAAACATTGGCTGCCACGGCTGAAACACGCGTGCCCATGCCACCGATCTGTACGTTCAATATCAAACGGGCTCCGGAGAGCCGTTTGATTAAACCGGTACAATTTGCCGGTCACCGGTCACCCGTCTGCGCAACATGGTCACCGGTTTGTGCAAACGTGCGACAACTTTGCCGAAACGAGTCACCCATTTGACCAGACGAGCGACCCGTTTGCCAAAGAAGTGGCCTGTTTGTCCAAGTAGGTGGACGTTATGGCACCCCTTTGAGCCAGACGGGCGACCCCTTTGACCAACTGGTGACCGGTATGGTTCAACTGCTGCCGGTATGAACCCGTTTATTTTCATATAGGCGCCAAATGGATTTTTTTCGGTCGGGCACTCCCTCCAGTTTCTTTCACTCTTAAGAGTGGAACTGCCGTCGAAGGCGATGACGTGGCCGGCTTTTTCAGGATGTCCCACCAGTCCCACCTAACAAAACATGGCAGGAGTCGGAAGAAAAAGTAATAAGTTTCTGCCACACAAGTCTTGGCGTTACTCTTACGCCGTCCGCCATCGAGCGTGTTCACAGACTTGAAAAGCACCGTAATGAGGGCTCCCCTACCAGACCCATTATAGTCAAAATTAACTCTTTCAGAGATAAAGAACTCGTCTTATCTGAAGGTCCCGCACTAAGGGGATCAATCTTCGGGCTAAGCGAAGATTTCTTCCCAGACGTGCGCGTTGCAAGGCGGGCATTGTTAGCGTTTGTAAAAGACCGAGGTCGTGATTTTCGAGTACGGCACGATAAGCTTTTCATTGAAAGTACTCGATACGCGTTTGAGAAGGAAATAAATTCCATGAAAAGTGTTCCAGCGTAGCAACCAAAGACAAAGAAAAGAGATTACTTGACGCGAACACTCTGCCTGCCTTTCTTTCTTTATCGCCAACGCAAGAAACGTGTGCTCAAATCAAGAAGAGCTACAGTTGCTGTTAATTCGTGTTCTGCTGATATTGTGATTATAACAGAATCTTGGTTAAACGGAGATATTGATAATTCTGAATTACTGTTGAACGACTCGCATTCAATTTTTCGTAAAGACGGGTTGGGACGCAGAGGAGGGCGTGTTTTTATAGTGGTTAAAATACATTGCATGTTCTAAAAAGCCAAGTGGGGAATGAGTGTGAAGCATTGTGGGTCCGAATAAAGACACCTTCGTCCTTTGTACTGATCATTGCCTGTTACAAGCCACCAGACCTTATAGGACTACCGTTCCTTCTCGAGAATTGTATAGAATCCCTCACCGAGTTGTATCCCTCAGACGTATTTATACTCGCTGGTGACTTGGACTACCCCGAAATCGCATGGCCTGTTGTACCTGTCCGCATGCCGTTCGGCTTGTGGCGTTCTCTTCCCGCTCCGGCCCGGTGTTTCGTTGACTCGTGCAGCGCGCACTCTTTTTTCCAAATGATCGATCAGCCAACTCGCGGCTCCGCAACTCTTCACCTATTTCTCACTACTAACCCGCAATGTGTCACAGCTGTCGAACTCTTAGAACCTCTTAGCGATCATTTGTCTATTTACGTCCAATTGTCCATTCCAAAGACTAAGTCCTGCCCATTAAGTAAGACTGTGTTTAGTTACCTTCGAGCCGAACAAAATTCTCTTCTTCTCGATCTATCACGTTTCATGCATAACTTTATAGAAGGCTTTCAAAGTAGAACTGTTGATGAAAATTGGATCCTAACCAGGAATGCACTAATAGAAGCCTTGCCCACATTTGTTCAGAGAGTTCATATCAGGTCACGTAGCGAGCGCCCTTGGTTTTCTCTTCGTCTCAAACGGCTTCTCAGTAAAAAGCAAAGGCTCTATAGTCGCGGAAAGCTCGTAAGAACCCCATCACCGTTGGCTAAATATTGATAACGCGCCTCCACTTGCAAGTATGAAATTAAGAAAGGTAATCATAAATTCTTTAACGTATATCTCTTCAATTTACTGAGAACAAACCCTAAGAAATTCTGGTCCACTATAAAACCCAACCATTCCCCCGGATTGTTGACTCGGGTGGAAATGAACTCTCGGAAAGAGAAAGCTGTGAGACACTTAACTCTTATTTTGGCGATGTTTTCACAGAAGAGTCTTTTCCCTTACTCGATTACACGCCTCAATATACAATCAATCCCAGGATGGACCCTATTTCTATTACACCGTTATGTATCGAGAAACTGTTTGATAACCTTCCCAATAATCATGCCCCAGGCCCGGTCGACATATCGACTAAATTGCTTAAATCAGCTAAGCCTGTCTCCAGTATTCTTCCATGCCAGCTATTCCAACAGTCCATTGACTCCGGTGACGTACCCCCTGACTGGAGACATGCTCGAGTAAGCCCAATACTTAAAGGGGTACTCCACCGGTTTTTTCATTGTCTCCGATTTGCTTGACATTTTGCTAAACTAACCAACAAACATTGCTAAAATAGTATCCCAAATATTAGGCCAAAATATTGTTTTTTCGCGAAGTTATTGAATTTACAGTTTTGGTCTTCACCGTGTTTTTCAAACTGAAAGTCTCTACTGGCAACAACAACAAAGTGACGTCAGTGGAAGGCAGAGGTTAACGTTTTGGACTACAGAAGTTGTTCCCAACGGATTTGAAGCAGTTTCTTGGTGTCAAATGAGTGCTTTGGAAGCTCGCTCCCGTATCCGCGCTCCAGCACGGAACAAATGATTGGCATATTCTATTTTTAGAGTACTTGCTCGACTGGCAAGCCTGCCTGCCACTGACGTCACGGCACTGAAAAGTGCGCGAATATTTGATTATTGGTTTTTACACCATTTTCATTTGCCGATTTCGCAATACCTATTATGAATTTCGCGATGCTAAATAGCATACCGGAAGGGCTAAAGGCCTGGGAGTCAGAAAATATAGTTAGTTGAGGTAGCTCAAAAGATCGGTGGAGTACCCCTTTAAGACCGGGGACAAAGTTTGCCCCACGAATTATAGGCCCATTTCTCTCACCTATGCTGCAAGTAAATTGATGGAGCATATTGTTCATTAAAAAATCATGAACTAAATGGGTGATAATGGTCTACTTTTTGAAAATCAGCACGGGTTCCGACGGTCTCTGTTCTGTGACGCCCAGCTTTATGAATTTATAACAGACATTCATTAAAACCTTCATCAGCGTACTGAAACGCATGCTATTTTTATTGACTTTTCAAAAGCGTTTGACAAGGTTCCTCATCGCCTTTATTATTAAAATTACGTTCGCTTAAGATTGAAGAAACTCTGATCAACTGGATAGCTAATTTTCTTTCAAACCGAGCACAGTACGTCGCCCTTAACAAGTTGCTCGTCTTCTATAGCAGTTAAATCTGGAGTACCTCAGGGAACCGTGCTGGGTCCATTATTATTTCTAATCTACGTTACTGATCTGCCTTCCCTAATTAAGTCTTCAATTAGATTATATGCTTGTGACTGTATTGTGTATACTGAAATTCCCGATCCCTCTGAGTGTGCGAAACTCCAAATTGATTTACATGCTATCAAATCTTGGTGTGAAAGATGGCAGATGCAAATAAATATAAATAAAACTAAACAAATGACTCACTACAAAACATAACACAATAGACTTTCAATAATTCCTTTCCGGTAATATTATCCAAAATGTATCAACTTACAAGTCCCTCGGGGTTTACTTAACATGCCGTCTTTCTTGAGAATGCCATATAACTAGCATTGTCAGCAAAGCTGACCAGACACTCGGCTTTTTGCGACGCAACCTTTTTCTTGCCTCTAAGGAAACTAAACTTTTAGCATACACCTCACTTGTTCGTCCCCAGCTGGAGCACGCCTCATCGGTTTGGTATCCCCATCAGTTATTCTTAGAAGAGATGTTAGAGGCCGTCCAAAACAGAGCGGTACGGTTTATTCATAGAAATTATAATTGCACCGCTAGTGTCAGTAATCTTAAAACTCAAGCTGGCCTCCCCTCTCTTAAAACACGTAGGACGATACCCGCTTTAACCAGTTTACATAAATTTTACTATCATCTTCCTTTGCAGAGATCTTTATACTGCATACCTGCACCTCACACCTCCCGTCGCTTAGATAACTCCTGCAAGCTTCTTTTATTCATTCCTAGGACAAATATACTTAAATTTTCGCCTCTGCTTCTTTCTATTAATAATTGGAAAGTACCAGACTCAATAGTAACAATATCGGATACCTCAAAATTTAGAGAAGTACTTGGCACCTTTTACGGCCTTGTAGCCCACTTGTGTATTATCCTTTGTTCGTTTTTTTTTTCTCTTTTGTTTGTACTGTGTACTCGAAGTGTACAAAGACTGCCTGCCCCCCCCCCCCTTTATGTAAAGCCCCACGTGGACATTTAAGGGATTATTAAATGAAAGAATGAATGAATGAATTGCAAAGAAGGACATCCAAGGCAACGGGCTGGGAAAACATCCTTAAAAAACCGGCCAGGTTATCGCCTTTGACAACACTTCTATCCTCGAAAGAGAAAGAGACAGGATAAAAAGGCTCTGTCTAGAATGCTGGCACATACAAAATACTCGCAACCTGAGCCGATTCACTGGAACGCTGCCGAGCCGTTATATACACGGGCTACGATGTGCCACACACACAAAAAAAGAAGAAAACAATACTGACATGAAATTGCAGATAACAACGACAAATTACAACACTTGGGTCCACGTACAGTCACCCGTGAGCAAGGAGCGCAGCCGGTTTCGAAACGTGGGGCTGGAAGAAGAAATTGGTTAGGGTCTACTAACAAACCGCTTTCATGTTGCTTACCTAACCACGCAGAGTCCCGTCAAAATGTTTACATTTATTCATCCTTATGTTTTATAAAAAAAGGAGAAGCATATCTTACAAAATAGTGGTAAGGTATCGAGCGGGGCGCTCGATAGCGCATCATCGTTTTGTAAACTATGCTTCTCAGTTTTTAATATAAAAGACAATTATGAATAAAGGTAAACTTTTTGACGGAACTGTACGTTGTTAGGTAAGAAATATAAAAGCGGTTTGGTAGTAGACCCTAACATATTTCTTGTCTGACGGGAAGCTTGTCTAGGTACAAATATCACCACACCGAGGCGCATAGCTGCGTCACATGTTGTCTTCATGATGTCTTAGAACTGTTCTTCCGCGTTAGTCCGGTGACTGCGAAAAATGTTCCGGAGCTGAGCAACGTGCTCATGCACAGAATGGAAATTCACGGACACGTTTTGCAGCACGTTTGTGACAGGTTGAAGCTTTACGCTGTACTTGGCGGCAATGTGCAAGCACACAATGAAAGATGAGCTCGTTGTCGCACAGTAGAGGATGTGAGCTTGTAGTCTGGTTGCAGCAGTTGAGGTGGATTCAGTCGATGCTAGATTTTCGAGTGCGTCGACTATGGCCACGTATTGCTGAGAGACGATTCCAATTGGTATGTATTATGCAGACCATCTTGTTTCACATAGCCTCGGAACGTTGGGCACCAGTTTCCTATGGAGGACGCTTTCACGAAGGGAGTTTATGGTTTGTTTGACGACCCCTATTGTATTTAAGATTTCACTGACCTCATTCAGATCGTTGACCACGAGATTTAGTGTGTGGCTAGCAATGTGAAAGAATTGCGCCATTGGGAACTCTCGCTGTATTCTTCTATTCACTCCCCCTTCTCTTTCAGCCATCGTAGAGCATCCATCGTATCCTTGACCAACGAGGTTCTAAAGAACGAGTCCGGCATCTTTCAGAAATTGCAGGATTGTAGTGGTAATATAAGCGGAGTTAAGTCGCTCCAGCACAACGAATCTCATAGACTGCTCACGAACGCATCCTCGTCTCCAGCCTTCTCTATGAACCGAACGCCGATCGACAGCTGCTTTGTCCCCCCAATGTCAGCCGTTTCGTCCGCAAGGACAGAGAAAGCTACAGCTCTATTAGCCTCGCACACTATTTCATATTTTAGCATGTTGCCACAGATGCTGACTATCTCGTTCTGAACCCGGGCATATGTGTAGTTGGCGTTTCCAGCTGCGGAAGCAAAGCGTTCCCGAAGAAGAGCATCTTCAGCTTCCACCCGAAAATCAAGAATATCGTGGAAGACTCCACTGTCAGACTGCTTCCCGCGAATCGGCAAGTCATGCGTTCCGCAAAAGACAATGGTAGAGACTTTAGACTACAGTTTCACGCGATTCCTTTGAACCTGATCATGCAGTGCTCTGTCCAACTGGTGAATAACAGGTAGCTGCCTGTTTCCCATTACATCCATAATGTTTTGAGAAGCCTCGACTGTCTCTTGGTGCCATCCCCACTTTATGTGGTCCTTACACACCTCGTGCATCTTTTTGTAGTTCGTGAAAGCGCGCACAATAAAATTACCTTGAGTGCCACGGTGAACGTTCGAGCGAAATGTGACGCAGCAACGGCAAAGAGCTCCTTGAGCTGTTGCTGAGTACTCAAGCCAAGGTGAGTAATCTTCCAGCCTTTGATAGCGAAAAGTCTTCGTCTTAGATACTCCATCTTTCTTGAAGTCGTACGTAACAGTTGGCGTCCATGGGTTGCTAAGGAGACGCAACTTAAGATGATCCGGGATCCCAGCGGTTCTGCCTGTATCCAGAAAGTTTCCCAAATCCAAATCAGTCGACATGTGAGTTGCGCCGCAACTTACCACGCCGTGTGATGTAGCCGTCGGTGCAGTTCCTTTCATGGTTTCAATAACCTGCGGTTTCGTGTCCTGATGAGAGCTTGTTTGATGTCCGTCAGACGCGCCCGCGTTGCAACATCTCTCACTAGTCTCTTGGTGGGGGTCTCCAGATAACAGTTTGTCACACGTCCGCTGCCGCTTGAAGAAGCGTCGAATATCCATGTCGAGAATTACATTAGGTTAAGCCGGCCAGGAAGAATCTCGTGGGAGACACCCAAAAGACTTGTTAACTCGCGATGTTGGCTATTTCTAGCACGCGTCCACGTTACTCTCTACCTGCTTTCAAGGCCGTACTCTGGATTTGGATTTGGGGCTACAAACGCTTGGGCTTCCGATAGTAATGCGGCTTAACCTATGTGTCTTTCCTGAATAAATTGATCAGCACTCGTTTGTTAAATGTTTCTATACCTCAACGACGAAGCGATGCATACTACATCTTGTTGTCAACACCTATAAGAATATGCGTTGTGTCTGTCAACCATCAACTGCATTATTAAAACAGTTCACGTGACACTAGATTCGATTTCGTTTTGGTTTCAACGGGAACTCGAAATAGAGCCACTGCATTAGCGGACGCCACCCCTCGCCACAATTGATCGGTCCGTCACCATGGGGCGGTTTTGTTTTCGTCATTCACCTTAACTTGCCGCTTTCTCAAAAGCTATTTTGAATTTGAACAGTAAACCCACGGTTATTCAGGATATGTAATTGGTTTGGGTAGCTAAAAAACCGTCGGAGTACCTTTTAACTGGAGCGGATGGAGCTCCTCCCCCCAAAAAAAAAGATCCCAAGGGGGGGGGGGGGGGGGGGGCGGGCAATTGCCCTTCCCCCCCCCCCCCCCCCCTTTGCATTCTTTTGCGGACGCCCATGGATCGAGTAACAGTCGATTTTTTATTTTGCTTCAAATATTTATTTTTCTTTGTGGAGCTTGTTCCAAGAAGTACAATCCTTTTTATTTTATTGTCCTGATATGTTTAGCTTTTGAGGAAAAGCAATACATCGAAGAAGAGGCAAAAAACGACGAGGTTTTGACGATTGTCGTTTATGGCCTTTTTGAATCATATATATACTCTATCACAAAGTATTACAAAAAGAGTGGCTATATTTTTTACTGTGATATATATGCAAGAAGGTAAGACGACTTCTCACAACATTTTATTATTCGCCGCTCCAATCTTCGTAAAAATTCCCAAACATGCCTCCGCGATGAACTGTGACCTAAGTTGCGGATTTTTTTTTTTTTTAGTCCACTATGTTACCACTTGTAGAACCGTTCATTGCCTTGCAAATTAAGCAGAGTATGTGTTTTTATCATGTACATGTACTGAAAAATAAATTATAAAAAAACTTTCATTTCCCTCCAATTTCAACACGTTTCTAAATAAACAAAAAATTCATTTTTTTTGCGTTGCGTTATTTTCGCACCCTTCTTTTTCAAAGAATACATTCCATTAAGTTATATGCACTGCTATTGAGTTTCAAGCCTCTAAATATGCTAAAAAGAGCAAGTGCCGATGATAGGTTTTGACGATTGTGGTGTTTGGCGTTTTTAAACCACTCTTAATCTCAAAAGCATTAAAAAAAGAGCTTCTAAACTTTTTTTATTGTTACACATATAAAAGTCGGTAAAATGACATATCAACTACAATTTATTATTCGTTGATTCAACCTCTGTAAAAATACCCAAACATGCCCCCGCGAACAAGTGTGACCTCAACTGCGATTGTCTTTAGTCCACTATGTTTAGTTCTGTTTTTAAAATAATACCACGTGTAGATGAGCCCTTCATTGCCTTCGACATTATCGAGAGTTTGTGTCTTAATCGCATACTAGCACTGAGAAATAAATTATAAAACAGAGAAAGTTTCCACTTTTTGCTCGATTTCAGTACGCCGTACAAAAAAAACAAAACAAAAAAGAGCATTTTTTTTGCGTCGCACACATTTTGGTAGACATATATGCACTAGTTTTGAGTTTTAAGTTTCTAAATATGCTACAAAAAGCAAATGCTGATGGTGGGTTGATTGGTTATAGATTTATAATTTATTCTTCATTGTAGTAATCTAAGGGACGTTTAATAAATAATCATATAAAAACATCGATGTCGCTAGGCGTATAATAACGAGTTTGCAAATTCCAAACGTCTATACAGTATAAAATTGCAACTGCCGAAAGCGGATTTTTAGACAATTTCCGCCGATGCCATGATGGGAGAGGCCTTAAAGCTAAACCCTATGCGCTATATAATCGATACTACGTTAGAAATATCAAAGTATAATGTTGTAAAACATTAGAGTAAAATATACACTTTCTATTGGAAATCTAGATTTTTAAATTTCGAAATTGTGTATATTTAATGCAAAATGTAGCTTCATAACAAAACAGAATAACTTTTTACCATATCTAGAGGCTGAAAACTCAAAACTATTGCATATAACTCTTACGGAATGTATTCTGGGTAAAAGAAGGGAATGAAAAGAACGCGACGCAAGAAAAAGAAGACAAAATTTAAAAATGTCTGCTTCTTTTATACAGCGTGCTGAAATTTAACGAAAAGTGAAAACCTACTCCTTTTCATAATATATTTTTCAGCACTCGTACATGATAAAGGAACACATTTGCTTAATTTGGAAGGCAATCAAAGGTTCTACATGTGGTATCATTTTAAAAGCGATGCTAGAGATAGTCGACTCAGAACGAAAATCCGCAGTTGAGTTCACAGTTGTTTGTGGAGGCATGTTTGGGGATTTTTACAAAGATTGGTTTGACGAATAATGAATAGTAGTTAGAATGTCGCTTTACTGACTTGCATATATATATATAACAATAAAAAATATGGAAGCCCCATTTTTAATTCTTTGAGATTGAGTGTGGTTCAAAAACTCCACACACGACAATCGTTAAAACCCACCATCGGCACTTGCTCTTTGTTTAGCACATTTAGAGGCTTAAAACTCAAAACCAGTGCCAATACCTCTAAAGGAATATATTCGGGGTAAAATAAGGGTGAAAAAAAAAAACACGACGCGAGAAAAACACATTAAAAATGGGGTCGTTTCTACAGCGAGCGGAAATTTAACGAAAAGTGAAACCCTCTTCTGTTTCATCATTTATTTCTCAGTACTTGTACGTGATAACAACACAAGTTTTTTTAGTTTGGAAGGCAATGAAACGTTCAACATGTGGTAATATTTTAAAAACGATACTAGATATACTCGAGTAAAAAAAAATCCAATTTAGGTCACAGTTGTTCGCGCAGTCATGTTTGGGGATTTTTAAAAAGATTCGAGCGACGAATAAGAAATAGTAGTTGCAATTTCGTTTTACCTACTTTTATATATATATCAAACTAAAACAATATAGACGCTCTCTTTTGACTACTTTGAGAGAGAGAGTTATTCAAAAACGCCACATAGGACAATCGTCGAAACTTCGTCGTTCTTTCCCACTTCCTCGAGATTTTTTTTTTTCTCAGAAACTAAACGTGTCCGGACATTAAAATAAAAAGGATTGTTCTTCTTGAAATATGGCCCACAAAATATAAAAATTTGAAGAAAAGTAAAACATACGACTGCCACTCGTTGCCTGAGTACTAATGAAACCGCCCACACATATATATATATATATATACCGTAGTGAACAAAAAGTTATGATTTTTCGTTTCTTTCGCAGAAGTATTGCTCGACGTCTAGTTGATTGATTTATATTTAATTAAGCATCAGTTTCTACTCTATAAATACGTTAATGTAGTGTTCCATTATAATTTTTGTATCTGTATCACAGCTCGAAGAAAAGTTACCCACGTAAAATAAAAATAGCATACATTTTTGCTCACTACTATATATATATATCAGGGTGTCGAACCGGAACCGAACCGAACCGAAAACCGGAACCGAACCGGTATTTTTTCCGGAACTGAACCCGAACCCGAACCGTTATATTGTTATCGCGATGAACCCGAACCGGAACTGAACCGGAAAAAAATAACGGTTACCGGCTCATGTCAAAACGGTTTGGCCACGCGCTGTTGACAATGAATGTGCTATCAATGCCATTTGTTTTTTAAGTGCCGTCAACTGACACACACCTCGCTTACATATTTTTCTTCTCCACTCAGTCTTAGGAATATAAACGCTGCATCCATGAATCTTGACAAACGCTGCATCCATGAATATTGACATAGGAACCAGTATTGCGCTGGTCGCGGCTTGCACGGAAGAAAAATAATTAAAAAGCTGTGCAAAAAAAAAAAATCGCGTCACGGTATTTTATTTTCCTACAATCTCGTAAATACTAAATGCTGCTGTGTGCTTATTTCATAACACGTTTCTAGAACGCGCGAGTTCTTGAAGCTTGCTTCCATCGAAATGAGAAAAGAGAAGGCTGTGGAGTTTGATAATAATGCATCCGGTTTCGTATAGGCACTTAGAAGCTAACATATTTGTGAGACAGCGAACTTTTCTATTTTAATATTTATCCTATTACGTCCTTCTGGCGTTGCGTTCGGTGAAGTGTTTTTCATATTCCGTATCTTGTTTAATGAAAATTTCTTTAAGGGTGTAATTTGAGTTACCGAAGGCTAGTTCAAATAAAGAAAGCTGTATTTTCTCCCCACTGTTTCTTCGATTGCTTACACGCCGAGGTGGCGGGATAGTTAGCGAGTTCTACTTGTAAGTGGGTTTGTAAGGAGGTCGCGGATTTTACAGCTACTGCGTCGGACCCAATTAGATGAAGTCCGAATGCATAAACGTCGCTGAGGTAACCTTTGAGTGCACATAAAGAAACCATTCCTGGTAGAAATCCCAGAGCCATACACTATGATGTATCCCGTTTCGTATGTGCTGATATCAGATGTTTTATTTGCAATTTATTTTGATGTTGCAATTTGTCATTTATAATTTCCGAACCGGTTCGCGAACCGGTTCGCGGATCGAATTAATCGAACCGGAACTGAACCGGAACAAAATAAATTTACCTAAACCTGAACCGTAACCGAACCCGTATTTTTTTCGGTTCGACACACTGATATATATATATATATATGTTTCAGAGAACTCACGCCAAATCGGTCCTGCGAAAACTACTCATCGCAACAAAAAAAAAGGCTTTTGTCGTTTTTGTCCCGGGTCAGGGGCCCATCTATAAAAATTATTAATGTACGGGATAATTAAGTTGTTAATTATTCTTGCGTAATTAATTTTTTTTAATATTGTGTTAAGCGCATGGTTTGAATTAGAAAATTGCTCAGCATCGTAGAGAAACAGTAAATTAGCAAATTGCAGAGCGACATAAGGCATGCGAAGCATTTTACGGCTTTCTGAAAAACCCCACAAATTCACTGGGTTTTTTAGTTTCGGTTCGCTATCGGAGCGCATATGGTCCCCGGCGGCACCGCGCCCTGTGGAGAGATAGTGCAACCAGCCTCTGCTGCGTCGCGCGATGACAGTGCAGCAGAGATTGATTGCACTATCTCTCCACGGGGCGCGGTGCCGTCGGGGCCCATATGCGCTCCGATAGCGAACCGAAACTTAAAAACTCGGCGAATTTGTGCGGTTTATCAGAAAGCCGTAAAATGATTCGCATGCATTCTATCGCTCTCCAATTTGTTGATTTAGTGTTTTTTCATGATGCTAAGCAATTTTCTATTTAAAACAATGCCCTTAAACACAATATTAAAAAAATTAATTACTCACAAATATTTAACACGTTAATTAACCCAAATTTATTAATTTTTCTAAATCGGCCCCTGGCCCAGGACCGAAACGACAGACGCCTTTTTTCGTTGCAGTAAGCAGTTTTCGCAGGAGCGATTTGGCCTCAGTTCTCTAAAACACCCTCTATATACATAGCCAGGTAGCACGCCAGAGAAATGCCCAACTTGGGGCAAAGGTCTGGCAAACGTAAGTACCCAACTTTGGCCCAGGTTTCGCACCAAGGCGTTCATCAGTGCCAAAGTACGCTGCCAAACTGTAGCCCAAGTTGGGCGATACTAGGGCGTGCCAAAGTTTGGCTCTCCTCTAGCCCGCCAAGAGAGTGCCGAAGTAGTGCCATACTTCAGCCATGACCGCCCGAGCAGCGCCGAATTTGGGAATTTCGGACATGCCAAGTTTGGCCTTTCTTTTGTCCGCCACAGTTCTGCCAAAGTAAGTGCCAGACTTGAACCACAACTGCCATAGCAACGCCCAAGTGGGGTATTTCGGCCACGCCAAGTTCGCCTTTTTTCTGGTCCGCCACTGTTGTGCCAAAGTAAGTGCCAGACTTGAGCCATAGTTTCAAAAGCAACATAAAATTTTGGCATTTCGAACATGCCAAGTTTGGCCTTTCTCTGGTCCGCCACAGTTTTGCAAAAGTAACTGCCAGACTTGAGCCATAACTGCCAAAGCAACGCCTAATTTTGGTATTTCGGAATGCCAAGTTTGGCCTTTCTCTGGTCCGCCACAGTTCTGCCAATGTAATTGTCACACTTGATCCATAACTGCCGCAGTAAATCTTAATTTGGCGATTCCGGGCATGCCGAAGTTTGGCTCTTCTCTGGCTACCCACTGAAGTGCCAAATAAGTGTCAAAAGTGGCAAAGGAACCGAAAGGCCTGCCGAAGTTTGGAATATCTCTTGTGCGCCACAGAAGTGCTCTTTCACACGCGCCAGAAAAAAATTAATTAAATATGCGTTGTAAACTTGATGGTCATATGTCATCACCTCCGTTCCCAAGCAGCACCGCAATACTTTGCAGTATTGCATATAATTTGTTGTGCAATCACAACTGAAAGATTGCGAAAGTATGGTGTGCCCTGGGTTCTTCCTCCCAAAAGCTTCAAATTCCCGTTAAAAATATCGTCCCTTCCTGGATTTCACCTGAACTCCCCAAGTGTGATGCGGGGGAGGCGCCACGGAGCCCCGGTCGTTTCCTCTTTTGTTATCGTTAGGATCTGACAGTGCTCAATCAAAATGCAAGGCACGCACAGAGCCACGCTCGCTTTTGCGATGCGCCGCCCAGATATGATATCTCTTGAGGAGACGTGCGCACATCAGGTCTCGCGCAGTGCTAGCTCGATTGCAGCACTTTCTGTCAAGGCGCATTCACACCACCAATGTAAGCAATCGCGCGATGCGATTAAATCGCATCGCATGAGCGAGTACAACGCCTTCGTTGCCGAGTCGCTTCCCGAAAACTGTCGCTCCAAACGCTGTTGATTGGCTCAGCTTGTTCGCGAATCGATGGCATCGCAAAAATGTCGGGTCAGCAACCCACGCAGCACAGACACGTTGAAACGACGTCGAAAGAGCTTCGATAACGTCCGGAATCACATGTCGAAAGAATGTCGAAAGTCTGAACGCCAGATCCCTTCGTTGTAATAAGGAAAGGTCAATGTCTAGAAAAAGTGAAAGCCGTTTACAAATCCCTGTAACGCCGAATCGGAGCGCAGCTCTTGAGGAGGAGGAGTGAAGGGTACTGAGGGGAGGGTAGACCCCTCCCCCTTCTCCTCCTCCTCCCCTCATTCTTTAATATGCTCCGGGGGGGGGTGTCACGTGACTTCGGGGAGGGGGTCACGTGACCTCGGGGAGGCGTGACCTGGGGGTGACCTCAAGGCCACGTGACCCCAAAGGTGACCCCCACGTGACCTTGGGGTCACGTGACCTCAGAGGGGTCACGTGACCTGGGGGTCACGTGACCTTGAGATGACCTTGGAAGGGGTCACGTGACCTTGGGGGTCACGTGACCTCGGGGGTCACGTGACCTTGGGGAGGCGACCACGTGACCTCGGGGGTCACGTGACCTCAGAGGGGTCACGTGACTTGGGGGTCACGTGACCTTCAAAGGGTCACGTGGGGTCATCTTGGGGTCACGTGACCTTGAGATGACCTTGGAAGGGGTCACGTGACCTCGAGGGGTCACGTGACCTTCAGGGGGTCACGTGGGGTCACGTGACCTTGAGATGACCTTGGGAGGGGTCACGTGACCTTGGGATGACCTTGGTTACGCCGACGCCGACGCCGACGCCGACGGCGACGCCGACGGCGACGCCGCTCAAGCCGGGAACGGGCCCCTAAGAGCTGCGCTCTAAAAAGTGTGGACGTTACGTCGAGATAACGTCCCACTTAACGACCTTAGAACGTTGAGTGCACGTCTGAGCTGGACGGGAAGTCAAGTGATAACGTTTTATCAACATTGTCACAATGTCCCATTTAATGACCATTAAACGTCGAGTATACGTCTAGAGTGAACGGGATGTCAATTGAGAGCGTCGTATTAACGATTTATAACGTACTATTTAACGGCATAAAACGTCGAGCGCATGTCTCTGATAACGTTATCTCAACGTTGAAATAACGTCCCATTTAACGACCATGAAACGTCGAGCATACGTCGAGACTGAACGGGTTGTGAAATGATTACGGTCACGACCTCGGTCACCGTAAAAACATGGAGTCAATTGGATCTGGCTTCGTTGCTCGAAGGTATGTTCGCGAAAGCATGTAGATTCGAAAGGAATATACCTGCTTTGCTAAATCTTTCAGGCCCGCACTCCAGGAATGATGGGACCCCAGTGATCGGTAATTTCGGCCACTTCCATGGTTCCAGACTTTTGGGCGTAATTCAGAGTCGCCCTAAACGATCGTCCTATGGTGCACAAGGACATATCGTATCACTTTTAAGATTTCTCGTCAATGACAGCGTGTTTGATATTGTGCATGCTGTCCACCCTTCAACCTGGCTCAGCTGCGTAAATCTCCTATCTTATTATCATTCTCTTACAGCTTCAAAGACGCTGATATTAAGCTAGAAACACTTAAAATTCTATAAGCAGCCCCGCTAACTCCAAGCTAAATCCTTGTTTTTATTGTTGCGAATTTTCGGCTTTTTAAGCAATGATTCCAGGTTTGTGATCAGCGAGAAATGGGATTTTGCAAGAAATCGTCTTGCAATTGGATTTTGTCTTTTGATATTTAGAAATAAATATGCAAACATAACAATAAATAGGTTTCTTTAGCGTTAGGCTGTTGAAAGTTTGAATTGTAATCATAATATTAATGTAGACAATACAGGATTCTAACATGACACCATTGTAAAATCTCACTTGGTCCTTCGATCTGTCATAAAACTTTGATGCTTCTTCAATCACCAGTCTCAAACACAAAGTTGTCAGGTTTTTGCACTTATCTGACTGGATAGAACGATCTCTCAACATCATAGCTTTACCAATGCAAAACAGTGTCACTCGTATCTGCTGCTCCTGTCGAAGCAAAGTTGCTCGATTTTTGTGTTTGTTTTGTTAGTCGAATTGAAAAGGGAGGAAACAGATGACAACTGACAGAAAATAAAAACAATTTTGTGGAACTCTGTGTGTCACAGCAGTTCAATAACATCAATAGGCTCTACCACAATTTTGAGGTCTTGAGCTATCATAGTTCTTGCAAAGTCCTTACTTTATAATAATTCTTTTCAGAGCGGAGAAGTTAAAAAGGCGGCGATACCTAAATTCTAAATTCGGTTGAAAAGGGGGATTAACCGGATTTAAAACAGAACATTTCGGGTGGAAACGTTGGGAGATATCGGGTTTGACCCGCAAATGAAGGGCCATAATAATATGCCACTTATATGTGTGCTAAAATCAGCTAGGAGTATAAAAATAAACATTTAGTATAGTTCGGTTTATTTACCAGATGGCTTTGGTATTTTTTATAAACCGTCTTTTTAAGCAGCAGTGGGTCTCGCCTTCGAAAGTTCTAAAAAGATTACAACCAGGAATTTCTAGAATGCATGTTATGTCCATCTGCGCACTAGAATATTATCTCTTTACTCTGAAAATACAATAAATAGGCGGAAAATTTACAATCCGCCAGTGATTTATAAATTGATCACGTCAAGTGAGGCGCTAAACGCTCTAGCATTTTTCTTAGTATTCGACTTAACAGTGTTTTGAAATGGCATTACTGTGAATAAAATGTAATTTCTTAGTGTGTGTAACACAAGATTAACATAAGTCTACGCTAGGGTGACCACCTTCAAGCTGGGGAAACGCGGGACAAGCGGTGCAAGGGGGGGGGGGGGGGGTAGATGAAATTCTTTAACGCGTACACCACGAACCAAGGCTCTGTTAACTCATTTATTATCCTGTGCTTTTTACAGAGCTAAAATTTTATAGCAGCAATTACGTTCAAATAATGTTCACTCCCGATGATATGATTTTATTGCGAAATGTGTTATTAAATGTGTCGAATCTGAAAACATAAAATTTGATTGTAGCAGAATTCAGTGCATCAAATTGAAATAAGAAACCGTAATTATTTTTCGAGTTGCTGTTTCCTGTCAACACTTACTTTTATCAACATGATCCCACACAAATGTTCAACATTATGTTCTTTTCGACCTTTGCGAGTAGCAGGCTTTTTGCCTTGTGTAACTTGCTTTCACAAAAACAAAATCCACGGCAGCACTTTCGCATTCACGCAGCGATTTGAGAATAATTACAATGATTTATATTTAAACTTTTGGCGCGCAATTTTCTTTTACAATATTTTGCCACCAAAAAGAACGTAACAACGGCGCATGTGCCTCGTTTCTGCGGCAAGAACTTCGATATCAGATCTTGTCAGGAACATGACACGAAATGGCAAGCGGACACGGTTTCGAATTGGCAGCACCATTATTCAACTCAAAACCTCCATTTGTTGAGAAAAAGGAGGAAGGCTGTAGTAGAGAAGAGGGGAAATGATGGAAGAGTAAGGACGGGTGAAAGATTTGGAGATTCTTGTGCAGGGGATATACCCAGGGCTGACAGGTTCACGGATGTCACAGTTCGGGATCTTTCAGAGGAGAAAGTTTATCTCTTTTTGAGATATACTTGTGCATATCTCAAAGGACACTTTTGTAGTATCTCCTGCAGTGCAATGCAAACACCTTAATATTTAACGTGCTTTTCTCGACTTCCGTCCCGAGAATTTGCTCGTCGAGGGGAAGTCCGCGGAGGAATACTCTTATGCGGAAGGCAAGTCGTCTGCTTCTTGCGGAGGAGCTCCGGTGACGACAAATGGACGTAGAGCTCTGATTGGCTTTGATTGGAAGGATTGTGGGTATACCTTAATGCTAGCCGTTTTGAGGTCTACCCCGTAATTCCACAAACTGCCAATAAGAGCTCGGTGTCCTGACATCAACGCGACCCCTGCTCAAGAAGCAGAAGCAGACGTATTTGCGCTCCGGATTCTCAAGCATGCTTCACACAATTGGGAGGTAGCTCTGCACCGCGGTGTCGTCTCTGTCGTTATTTACCTCATTGCTGTGTTCTCGGCGGCGGCCGTTGAGGGAAAACTCCGTTTCTCTTACATCCAGCGCCGTTGGGGCTCACCTTGTTCACGTGTTGCGCGTCAGAGAAAATATTAACATTGACAGGTTAAATATAGGAGTTTAATGAAACAAATGTTTTCGAAGAAGTAAAACGAAATTTAGTTTTTCGGTAAAAGCGCTCCTTCTACTCCCAGAAGTTTCCAATATATATTTTGCTTCTGCATAAGGAATGCGTCTAGTTTGTTCATTTGGTAACGAAATAGTTCGGCGCAAGTCCCTTTTCACTTCATGAAACTTTTTTTTCTTTAAATCTTTACTTCATAATAAAATGACACTTCGTAGATGTAATGTATTATACAGGAAGGAAATGCGTCCATTATGTTATCTGAGCTTGTCTTGCATAAAATATTTTGGTATTTATGGCGTTGTTATCCCTTTTTGGCGATACTTTTCTTTTGTTAAGATGCCTATAAAAATGAAAAAAAAAATACAATTATTTAAGAATCTTAAATTTTCACCGGTACTTACCTCTGAATTCCTATAATGCATGAACTACAGTATTTAAGGTATGATTGTTTAAACTTATGTCAAAAAATTAAGCTGTCGTTTCATGGTGTGAAGACGTACAGTTTTTCAAATTACTCGATATATTAAACCGACACAGAAAAATTTGTGTACATGTCTCGTGTCGTGTATTCACGTTACATCAAACAGTAGTGCACGATTTGGTGGAGAAAGGTGATGTCACTTCACGTGACATCAAGTATCCCGCTACCTACTGTGGGTAACCTGATTTGCTGTATATGCCACGTGACGCAATGTCACATGACATATATTTTACTTTTAAATTGAGCGTGCAATCTGAATTGGCGCATAGGTCGCGTGACGTCATTTTACATGAGTTCATATATCACGCTAAATTTAGCTATGAAACTGAATTGTTGTTTAGTTCATGCGACGTCAGGCGACGTGACATGAAATTGACGTCACGTAACAAAAGCCCCAATTCCGTTTCCCCGCTAATTTCGGCAGGAAACGCACGTTCCGACGAAGGAAAGGACGGAGAATATTTGTTCATAGGCGAGGCGTTAAATGCGTTGCGAGCTTTCATACTCTACTGGAATAGTGTATTGCAAAAGTAAAATGTTTTAGTAAAGGCGAAATCGCTTCCAGCGAAAAGTGTTCATTCCAGCTGTTTAATATGTACAACTATTACACTTTTGTAGCTTGAACTTTTGCAAATTTAATGTATGGTTTTGTAAGAAGTGACTCTTAATGTGGTCTAACCTAGGTCAACCACCATTGCTTATTAGCACGATTTTCTTAATTTTGAGACAGGTCCCGACATGTGCAGGTACTTTCCTGACTACAACACTTGGACAACTGGAGTGTGTCGTGTTTGTTTAAAAAAAAAATTCAAAATTATGTGTTGTAATTTTAAGCGCTAAATAATAAAAACTAAACCTTATGTTTAAAAGTTTTCAATAATTGAATGTTCAGTGACTTGCTATTTTCTTTTCAGTAAACAAGATTCTGCCAGTGTCGTGTGTGAAAAGCCGGATTCGTCATATTTAGTTTAAGATAAATAGATATGGTTCCAAAGAAGTTCTGTCCAAATACGTGTTCCATAAAGTCATATTCTAGAGAGCTCAAATTCAGAATAAACCTGCCTCTTTCACTGAATGCCTACATCCAGTGCACATTTCTTGCTTTAAGCAACATAATGTTAACTCGAGTACACAGGCCTAGCTTATTTTCAAGTGTTCAGGAGTTTCCATCACCATGTACTATAAGACCTCATACAGATTGTTCTTGGGGGGAGGGCTTGGTATTATCCTGTATTGCATGGTTGACACATCCTATAATTAAGAAGGCTTGGACCCCGGTTGTGCTGTTTGAAAATACTTAATTGTTCTCGTTTCTTTTGTTTAGTTTTTTTATGTAAAGGCAAATAACAAATTTATAAAGATTATTTCGCACCGGTGTAAAACGCGTTTCGGTAAGAAGGAAAAGAGTTGTACAAACGTGAATGATACATTTAATAAAAATCGTGCCAAAAGGGCTAGATGTATTTGGCCTTTAGGATACTACTTTATTTGTTCGATAAACTATTAGTCCAAGTTAAGGGCTTAAATTGGAGTGGTAATTACAAATACATATTGGGAATAAATATAAAATGCAAACGAAGCACATGCAGAAACGCCGGTACACAAAATACAGACCATATAAACAATAAGCTTCAGCCAATGAGCAAACGAGTGTATATATTGACACATACTGTAGTTATGATGTGTCGAAATAAGATAAAAAGAACTCGGAATTAGGGAGTGAAACAATAATATCCGGTAGCACATTTCATTCTCTCACTACGCGTGGAAAAAAAGGAAGCATTTGAAACAATCTTTATGAAACGAGAATTAATGCAATAAACGTAAGTGCTTGTTCCGAGTGATACGCGACTTATGAAATATCACGTAAGTTGAGGGGTCTACGAGCCGCAACCCAGAAAGAATAATATAAGGAAACCACAAGCGCCTTTTTTTTACTCTAGACCCGAGGGAGGGGAGATTAGATAAAGCGAGCAGCTCCGTTGGTGAATCTAATCGGCGAAACTTTGAAAAAATGAAAGGTAAGACTAATTGCGTCACGCGTTCGAGATCAATGATAAGTTTATCCGTGTGGGGGTCCAAAACTTCAGACGCATACTCTAACAAAGGGCGTGTCAGCATTTCATAAGCGAGCAGTTTCGTTTCAGTGGTGACCAATTTTAAGAACCAACGTAAAAAGGCCAGTGTTGCATTAGCCCTTTTAACGATTTTTCGCTTACACGAACGTTCCATCGAAGATGACTGGTAATAGTTACGCTGAGGTATTTGTAACTATCAACTCTTTCGAAACTAACACTATCAAGACAGTAAGCGTATATTAGTGGTTTTAGCTTTTGTGCAATGTACATACAAACCGTTTTTCCTATATTAAGAGACATTTGCCATTTTCTGCACCATTCCTGACTTTCATGTAAAGCCACTCCTGGATATATTTGCTAAGACGTAGTTATGCCATTGGTGCACAAAATACAATCCTCTGCAAAGAAACTAGTTTGCACAGGCATGGCCTTTATCGGATAATTTATAAAAATCAGAAAGTGTAAATTCCCAAGGACCGAGCCTTGTGATACCCCAGAATGAACGGCCATAAAGTCCGAGTAGCGATCTTCAATACTTACAAACTGCTTTGTATCGAAAATAAGCGCCTCAATCCACCCTAGCAGTGCTCGACTCTTTTACATAGGTCTTAGTTCGCACACTATATTGTATGGTTCACTTTATCAAACGCGTTTTTTTTTAATGTAGAAAATTGATGGCGATCTGTCCTCTACTGTCTAGCATTTTAGAACATAAATGTACTACTTCTGTTAGTTGCCTAACAGTGGATAGCCCCCTTCGGAACCCGTGTTGGCCACAGTTACGTAAGCACTGCACAGCAAGAAATATATCAATATGCGTGGAGATGATGTGCTCTAATACTTTGCAGCAGGTTGAAATGAGGGAAATTGGTCGATAATTTGTTGCACTGCACGGGTCTCCGTCCTTGGAGGCACACTGACAGGGTATGTATGCTCGCCGAGGTTTGTAGTTACACATGACATATGAGAGCCCAACTACCCAGAACACAATTTGCGGCTCGAAATTAGTTTTCTACCCGCCCGAAAACCTTCGATCAAGAACAGGCCGGTTCGAGTCTCGCTCACCCTCTTTTCCGTGGTCACGATCCGTTTTCTAAGGTTTCGACGCGACGACCAAATTTAATCAAAGTCGTTGGTCAGTGAAGGCACGCACTCGATATTAAAAATAAAAGAAAAACTATGAAAACAATATTTTCTGGCGCCTAAAAAGCTGCAAATACGTTCAATTGAAAATAAAAAAGTTGCACCGAGAACCGGAAGCATTCTGTGCGTGCGTCGTTTCGCGTATCGTGGGGCTGGGGGGGGACGGCGATGGCAGCGGACGACGGGCGTGGGACCTCTAATTCAGAACTGTCGTTCGCAGTACCGGCGAATTCTGTCTACCTTTAAGAAAGATATTTGGGACTGATCAAAATAACTGGTATTCATCCCGTACGACACGCCCGACCACCAAGCCAATTTGTACGAAGACGTCGCCGAGCCGTCGGTCTCTTATCGTGGCTGAAGACATCGCTCCCGCAAACGTCAAGCACCGCACGAAGCGTATACTTCAAGTTGAATATGCACACGGACGATATTTTTACTAGGTGCGAATGTCGCCAATGCGCGATGCTTCGACTTCGACCCGGGAGTGCTTTTACAGGAGGAAAATCACCCGCAGACTTTCCAACTCAGAGTTTACCGGCCGTATTATTACAGAGGAGGGAGTTCCCCCAGTAGCTTAGTGGAAAGACGTCCTCTTCACGCTGCAGGACCGTGTTCGATCACCAGTGAAACCGTACTTTTTTTCTTTCTTTTTCAGACATTTTGCGATGTTCACAATTCTTTTTTTTTTTAACAATTCTCACTGGAGAAACAAACAAACAAACAAAATAGCAAACAAATGTTGTGGACGAAACGTCGCTGAACTAAATTGTAGGGGATTTTCTTTTTGACACCTGCGAACTCAATGTAATGACTTTTCGCAAAATGCAAGGAGCATATAAATCAGGTAGCGTTCGCTTTCCGTGGTGCCCTTAAGTGTTCTACTGGAATCGCAGCCAACCATTGGTCCCGATCCTGTTGATCTTTCAGAAACTCTGTCGCACAATGCCACTTTTTTTTTCGGACGCAGGACATGTGAGCCAGCTCTTCACGCCTCATATTGGGTGTATTCTTTTCAGAGCCGATCACGGAAATTCACCACGGGCACTCACTACTCATCTCCAACTCCTCAATGTACAAAACAACTCGTCTTGAAGTACATAACAGCGAGCGAAACAAATATTACTGCAAAATAATCGCACGGCAAACAGTTCCCGCTACGCCGCCGCGCATGTCGTCTGCTACGCAGAGGGAAAAAAAAAAGCGCACGGTCGGATGTAGCCACGTGACTTCCGCCACTCACTCCCTCCCCTCCACGTCTCCGACCTCCGTGCACGGGTTTCGGTTTCGGTTTCAAGCATTTTCGTCTGTTAGCTTTATTAAAAATATACGGTACTCTGTTGCAAAATACTAAATGGCTAGTCCTCCGACAACATAATAAAGCGCCGGGCAAAATATGAAAAAAAAAAGTTTTCGGAGGTGTCTGTGTCTTTTTAAATATTGGAATGACGTTACTGAATCTCCAGTCGCTTTTAAGTGACGAGCTATCAAGCGATTTCTTAAAAAAACAAGAAATAGGAATTTCGTTGACTATCCATCGTACCTTTTTAAGAAC
This sequence comes from Ixodes scapularis, assembly GCF_016920785.2. Taxonomy (NCBI): domain Eukaryota; kingdom Metazoa; phylum Arthropoda; class Arachnida; order Ixodida; family Ixodidae; genus Ixodes; species Ixodes scapularis. The sequence goes on along the minus strand of NW_024610190.1, from coordinate 336,710 downwards.
AAATTTCATATTTGGCCAGGTCCCCCGGCCTCAGTTGGATCGATATCAAGAAGCAATAACAAAATTCCTTTCTCGGATCATTTCATATTAGCGATTGGTGGTAACGTGTTGAATTCATTGAATTCGTGTACTTCGAGATCATCCGAAAACAATACTGTGAAAAAAATTCAACTAAACCCGATTGCTATGCAGATCTTTTCTAAAACCACTTGGCCATTTACTATAAATTAGAAACTTACTTTTTCGCAGCAAAAGGCGTAAAAGGTGCTTCCAAAACTTTTTCGAAGAATCTGGTCATGGTTACATTAAAAAGTGGTACTTGGCCGTCTGTATCATAGTTTTCAGATATGTACTCGAAAATCCTAACTTATCGCGCACGGACGCGCCCTGTGAACCGCGCAGTAATGTATTACACCCCAAAACTTTTCATTTTGATGTATCTTTTCTGCTAATCCTGTATTTGTCCAGTTTTGTTACATTCCTATATTCGGCGAGCGAAGTCCTGCAATTATTTATATTCCTTTGTAATTATTTAACAATTAAAATCAATATTTTCTGAATATATGAAGGTGACTCCAAGCTCCATGACTCAACTAAAGAGCGCGCAAGAATAAGGCCAAAAATGTAAATGCTCCCCAGGCGCGTCAGACGTGCGTCTGCCGCGCCATATCCGTTGTCCATTTTGCCTTTCTCGTTTCACATCTATGGTTGTTTTTGAATACCACCGTTGCTCAGTATTATGACAAGCAGTGCTATATACTTTGTAAAATAAAGTTCCAATGCGATACTTAAATGTTAACTTGTCAAGCCGAAAGAAACAGTGTTTTGCAAAAATGACCTTTGTGATAAAACGCATATGCACCTAAACTTTAAGTAAAAATGTTGTTTTGAAACTACTCCCCTTTTCGCAACTTTGACGAGAGATAAGGCTGATGCGCATATTCCTAGGCATTGTTTCATTCCAAATATCCAATTCACGCACGGGTGAAAATACATCTCCCTTTTGGGTGCTGGGCTGCTTGACATTAGATTCCTAGAGCCTGCTGATCTTTCTATACTGTTCGTCGGAAATGTATACTCGAGGTATGAGCTGAACTGCGCCTTATATAACTTTTGTATGTTTGTTTCGTGAATTTACTGTGTGTTTCAGAGCTGCTTCGAAGAAAGTTAAGTACAATACTATTTTCGATTTGATTCTGTAATCTGCCCCAAACATTAAATATTTACTCAAAAACATTTTGAGGTCTAAGTATATATTTAGTTAAAAATATCATCTTAGAGAAGTAAAGCGAATGCGTTACATACTTGAAAATCATTTATTAAAAACGTTCATCATCTGTTTCTGTGAAACGTAATGTCAAAATCAAAATATATGACTTTCTGTTCATATATGTTATCAACTACTCCAGTGAAGCCACCTACAAAGTAGTATTTCTAATTGGACTTCTGGTTAGAGTTCAGCACTAAAAGTATCAATGTTTTATATTATTTAATAAAAACGATAAAATTACAAATATTGCAAACTGATCACAACATCCTAGGTGACATGAAATTAAATATTAAATAACTTGAACTTCATTGAAGGGATTCTGAGCTATTAAACCAAAGTGGTTCTAAATGTCCAGCCAATGATGGAGCATTCAGAAGAGTTCACATTCTTTAATTTTGGACTTTCCCAAATTAAACATTATTCGAATATATGACCAGAGTTACGACTTGTCGTTTGGCCGCCGTGGGACCCAGCGAGGCAGGTAGCTAGCCTTGGAGAGGGGGTGAAGGAGAGCTTTATTCGGTTTCCTGATGTTGCTGGAACCAGCTCCAGCACCCGAATCCCGTCTCTTCTACTCTCTTCCGTCGTCAGTTTTCTTTTCTTTTTTTCGCGCACCAATGAGGGCACACATGAGGTAACAAAAAAAATATCATCACGAAACCCAATAACCCGTCAGCGACGGTGCTTAATCAGCTGTATTCATCACAAATAACGAGAGCACGTCAGCGACGGCGGTTGATCAGCTACCTCATCAATGCCGCATGCATGACACCAGTTATTGCCAGAGTCGGGCCAATAAAGGACCATGTGCCACTTTACGCGGTAGTGTTTTGTCACTGCCTCCTCGCTGCGCGAGGCTGCTGAAAAATATAAAAATTACATAATGAAACAAACTATAAATGCAACGAATTGTTCCGTCCAAACACCCTTAAGGTGTCACAAAAGTGGTTATTGATTTAATCTCTTCATTGCTCGGAATAAATATGTGGATCTTAGCATACTAAAAAAAGCAATATGAAATTTGCTCCCTTCTTATTGTCTGCGTTAAAAGCTGGAAGAAGGTTCCCACATACCCTCTTTTCTGCGATTTGGAACCAACACGAGAGGGTGCCATTGGATGTTCGACAGCCAAGTGATCCCTTCTCATGCAATTTTCAAAATTCGGAAAATCCGTCCGCTGTCGGTGGTCTTCCTTGCCGCGCGGGAGGCCATCACACGCTATTATCTGTCACACGTCTCCCCGTCCTCTCTCTTTGTGTTCCGCGCAGGATAACGAAAAGACGAGCTTGTTGAAATATTTACCTTTTTTTTTAGAAGGCAAGTTTAGCGCGCAAGTATCTAATCTTGAGTTTTTCTTAGAATCGTACACAGTTTATGCAATGAGGGTCCGGGTCATGATTTATATATGTTTGTTAAAAATATATGTGAAAGTCATGTTCTTGGGAGGGACTTTCAGCTATATATTGTGGGGATTTCGGACACTGAGAACTTCGGCGTCGATGCTGACGGCGCGGGAGAAACGAGCGCGGGGCCAAAGCACGGGGCGCGGGGAGGGAGGCGCGTGACGGGGGACAGGACAGTTCAGCCATGGCGGCGCAAGCCACCGAACACCGGGCTCGAAGAATAAACATGTCTCCATCATGACTTGGACCCTTCCTCCGGACAAGCGGTGAGCGAGAATACCACAAATGGCGCACCAACGTGGGGCTCGCTGCTTGTCTGGGGCCCGGTAAAACAAAGCCACGATGGACGAGATTAACATCATCCGCGATGGACGCCTGCTTGGATGCCGCTGCCAGGCCAAGGCAAGTCCTGGGGGACCCTGCTGGAAAGGCCTGCTTAAGGTATCCGGGCTGCTACAAGCAGCAGCAGTTGTGCAGCCCGTCGAACGCCCTGCCAGACTTCACTACAGAAGCAGCGAATACCTTCGAGCTGTCCGCGGGCGGCTGCGCGAGGGACCCCTGACTGCGAGCGCCGCGATCTCCAAAATGGTGGCCCCGGCGGACGTTCACTTTCTGCTGTGCTTCGCCATCTCGGTGGAGCACTCTTAACAGCAACGCTGAATAGATCAGAGACGCCAAGGAGAGGCTTCGAGAGAGGCAAGAACCAGTAAGAAGACATTGAGACGATCACGGGAGGCGTCAATTATCCGCTTTGGGATTAAGCTGTCCAGTTCTCGCGCTTTGCTGTTCCTGTATTGCTTTTGGCACATAAGCCAAGGAGGTTGAAAAGACTAATGCAGGGATTATCGCTGGATTTTAATTTATTTTAAAGCGACAGTGCTGGCGTTTGCGTTTGTTCTCCCTTTTCCCCCGATCTAGTCGTAGTGCAAGCTGGAAGACTTTTTAAGTTAAGCGGCGCTAGTGATGATGCTCGGTTGGGGGGAGGGAGACTGGTCAGAAAACAGGCAAACCATTTGTTATTCTCTCTTTTCCCCTTAATTTTATATCAGTGTTTATCAGAAAGCGAAAGTGACTGCTTTGACGTACGTTCTTTCTCTTCACGCGAGCTAGTCGGGGTGTGAGCTGGAAGACTTTTTTAAAGTTAAGCGGCGCTACTGACGATGCTTGTTTGGGGAGAGACCGACAGGAAAGCAGACAGATACTTTGTTATTCTCCCTTTTTTTAATTTTAAGATGTATACCCTGTATTAACTACATGAAGTTAATCATAATTGTGAGGTGTTCTGCCCCGCGAAGTAGGGTTGGTGCAAACGTCTGGAGTAATGAACTGCCTGGTGATTTTGTGATACATGAGCAATTCAGAAGGGGGGGGGGGGGAGATGTGGGGATTTTGGACACTGAGAACTTCGGCGCCGATGCTGACGGCGCGGGAGAAACGAGCGCGGGGCCAAAGCACGGGGCGCGGGGCGCGAGGCGCGTACGGGGGACAGGACAGTTCAGTCATGGCGGCGCAAGCCACCGAACACCGGGCTGGAAGAATAAACATGTCTCCATCATGACTTGGACCCTTCCTTTAGACAAGCGGTGAGCGAGAATGCCACAATATGAACGCCATGGCATTTTGCTTTGCTAAGATATAAAATAGAGAAGCTCGACGCGTGGAAATTTAAAAGTTTCACGATGTTAATTTGCACAGTCGTCATTTGCGTATGAAAGCTTTCACGTCACCGTAACTTTTTATTACGTTTTATAAAATATATATTACATATACATAAAAATTAAAGATATCAATAAAATATTTCCATGCAAACAGAGAGATCAAACATGGCATAAAAACTTGTTATAGAGACATATTCACAATTATTTTGCAAATTAACCTTTCGTATAAGACTACACAAACCACATCGAAATACCCGTCTTGAAATAAGCTTTACGAATATATAAAGATAATATGCCCACTCTTAATTGTCTTTTTGTTATTAACGCGGAAATGCTGCTGAGATCTCGAAATGTGGCAAGATTGGGCGTCGACAGTTTGAAAAAGTCCGTCTTTTATTTTTATTAAACTCCCCTTGACTCTTTGCAGTAACTTGAACTAACCTGTGATGGCAAAACATTGAGTAACATATGACCTTCGAACGGGAAAAGCTACGACCAAACTTCACAAGGAGTAAGCCGAGGTCTTCGTTAAGCGGCTTTGCCGCAAAACGTCGCCTTCATGGAAGCGTCAAAATCTGAAAAGTGGAACACTATCGTAGAATGTTGAAAGCCCGGCTGTTCTGAGCATTGCTTTATCGTTCTGTGACCATACCACCCCCCCCCACCCCCATTTTCCCCCTTTCACCTTCTTCCCAACCCTTATCTCGAACAAGAAACGCCTGCGAACGTCACTGCTTGCGGCAGTTACAAATCCTACCTTGAAACCTAAAGCTAAATACGTGAAGAGTCAGGTACGGTAAATAAAGATATGCAGGAAAAAATTGCTATTTAAACCCTGAGACGAGGATAAACAAAACAAAACAAACCAAAAGCGGACAGAACGAAACGAAATCTCAAACGCAGCTGAGCTCATTCACAAGAAGAACGGCAATAAATGCATACCAACAAAGAAAGGAAAAAATAAAGCAAGATAAAGACAGGCGACCGCAAACACTTGACCGAACCTAACCGGACAATGTGACTCATTCCAAGACTAAGGACAGCAACGGGAACGGGCACCTCTACCAAGGACCTAAACATGAGTTTGATCACGCATTGTGAACCGACCGAGGCAGAACCCCTAAAACCCTCTCCCGTTTTACCGCCGCAACCTGCCTTCCTCAAAACACACACACACACACACACACACACACACACACACACACACACACACACACACACACACACACACACACACACACACACACACACACACACACACACACACACACACACACACACACACACACACACACACACACACACACACACACACACACACACACACACGCACACACACACACACACACACACACACACACACACACACACACACACACACACACACACACGCGCACACGCGCACACACGGACACGCACACGCACACGCACACGCACAGACACAGACACAGACACAGACAAATATACAGACACACAAACAGACACAGACACAGACACACAGACACACACGCACACAGATACACGCGCACACACGCACACAAGCGCGCGCACGTGCACACACACAAACTACGCTCCAACATTGAAAACGCTAAAAACATTACAATAAAAGAAACTTTCACAGGGTGATTCAAATAAAAAAAAAGAACCGGCTGACTATCGCCATGCTTACAGGAGACCCGGTGTCTTTGGTACTCAACGAGTGGAACTGCAAACACCGTGCGCGATGCACTAATTATTTTTACAAGCGAAGAGATAATTTGATAACCACAAGGCCATTTTATTTCGGAACTCTGACAGGATATTCGGAGCGAGAGAGAGGAATTCAGAACCTTTCAATTTTTTTGTTTGCGAGGACTTTTCAAGTTCTGTCATGCAAGAAGCGAGTAAAAGCCTAGTGTCGGATCGAACAGCCATGGCCCAACGAGTCAGCACCTTGCGATTGTTCTGTGTGGATCCTCTAGGGAGACACAAGAAGAAAGTGTATAGCGATAGGCACCTCCTACCGGTAGGGAGACTCAATGAAGTGCGGTTGGAAAAGCTACTGGCACCACGGACGGTGAACAAATCTGACCTTTTATGCCAGCATTGCTACAAATGCCTCCAGAATAAGATTGCTTCTTCTTAAAATGTGAGTGCATAACACTCTTGTTTCCGGGTCTCTGATGAACTTCTGGCTGAAGTAAGTCAAGCCTTGTGTGCTGCTAGCTCTTCGGTAACTCCATTAAAACCACGTTAAACAACAAAAAAAGGCGCAAACGGGTTTGAAAAAAACAAAAAAAAAGAGGCTTAAGTGAGTTTTTTTATTGGAAGAAACTGTCAAGCGTTTCTGGCGTGAACACTAGCGAAGACAGTTGTGAGCACTGCGTGGAGTGGTCTGACGCGTTCCGCGAAGCGCTGAACGCATACGGTTTCCACCGGGAACGCAAGCGATCGTGCACGCTTCTGCCACCAAGCATCTGGAAGAAAGAAATATTGCGTCTGGTGCTGGAAGAGACAGCCTACATTATCGATCAAACAAGAAGAGTGAAGCGTAAAAGTGGTCATAGAAAAAATTGTAAGGGTGCAGGCGAGCTGGTGAATATTAACCATGGTGAATTAACCTGAGACTGGGGTAGAGAAGAAACATCAAACGTAGAAGAGACAGAAAATAGACAGGACGATGTCTCAAACTCAGCTCAGCAGTCAGCAGCTTGAGCTGAGTTTGAGACGTCGTCCTGTCTATTTTCTGTCCCTTCTACGTTTCATGTTGTGGGGACCCTCTCCCTGGCTCCTCCGCGCTCCGTGACCTTGCCGGTCCCCGCCGCCGTATTGTCGGGCGCTCCTTCGTTCCCTGTGACCTTCCCGTTTCCAGTCGCCGTCCTGTCGCGGATTGTCCAAGCTCTCCGGGAGGAACGGGGCAAGCGCCCCCTCACCCACCGCTGACGTCGGAGGGTCGGCTCGCAGCAAGGTTCCCGATTGGACGGTCGACGGGACAAGGACTTGGGAAGGTCTTAAAAAGGGAACGGAGACAAAGGAAGAGGGCTTGGGGCTGCCGACTTCGCAAGGAACCGGTCATGGAGGCGAGCTCGGACGGCGCTGGACGCTGGCGCAGGGAGTGCGGGCACTACCTACGTCGAGTGGCGGACTCGACAAACGGACCGGACAGCGACCCTGGACGACGACGTCCCCATGACGCGGTGTGGACGACCACCGCTGGGACTCGGAGAAGCTGCGCGGGCAGCGGACTCTCCCCCGGCCTCGCTGATGACCGTCCCCCGATCCCGAAACCCCCCAAGCCAATGAGTGAGTGAATAAACCCTTTTGCCGAGAGCGAAGTATTGCAGTGTCATATTCATCCGGAGACAGGGTCTGTGGGAATCGGAGCTAGAAGATGCCCGCATAAACTGGCGCCGCAACGTGGGGCTGATTTTTGATCAGGCAGGCATTCCGATTCTTAACCTGTTTCCGGTTGAATTGGGGCACTGTTTCGCGCTCTTTTTGGGGGTCATCTTTGTCGCGGGAGCGCCGCACGAAGTTTCGTTGCGGGAGCGCCGCACGGAGGCCCTGACATTATCGCCTGTCTGACTAGGAGGCGCGGATTTTGACCGCTGTTTTAAGGGATTAACCCTTTTCCCCAGCCTGTCAGGAATTTACTTATCCCCCGTTACGAGAAGCGCCATGAGTATTCACTGTTCAGCGCACCGTTGGATGCTGGCAGGTTGATCCTGCTGAGCAAGAGCGCTCTGTGCGTCGAAATTACCGCACCCCTCGAGGCCTGTAGCGTCGGGCGTCCCCCCACCTACGCCTCCGGCCGTCCGCGTCCGCTGGGAAAGATGCCGGCTCACGCTCCGGGGGATGTGACGCGCCTAACCGCCTTTGTTCGCGTATCGATGTAATGGTTTGTAACGCCTGTTACTGATCGGACGCGTTAAAGAGGCATCGCTTTGGGTGGAGAACGCTCCCATTGCGGATGGCGGTTGCATGGACTGTGTTTGGAAATTATTCCCGCATTGCATTTTGTCCGGGAGGACACTAGCGTCTCGGTTTGACCGCATGCTAGCTCCCAGTTGGCCTTGCTTGAGCTGTCGGCGCGGTTTTGAGCGTCGTTAGTTGACAGCGGTTTTAAGGTACGGGATGCGCTCTTGTGGTTCCGGCCAAGATCGCTTGGAACGAGTACCTTGTGGCCAGAGGCTACATTTAGGGGCTGAGCCTACTAAATCGTGCCGGGTACGCGATGTCCGGTGCGTGGACATCGGAATACCGCAAACCACAGAGTTTCCGTTTTCACTTTATCAGTGGCTGTGCGTGTGTAATGCTCCGTGGAGTCCAGTCTGACGCGATGGGCATGACCCGTGCGTATCTGGTTGTAGAGTCGTGAGGTTGATTCCGTTTAATTGTGCGCACAGTTGGTTCCGGATCCTCACACCGCCATATTGATGGTTGAGCCTCGAGGCGGGAGTTACTCTTTATTTTGCTTTCTCCGTCTCCGGAGGAGCGGCGGCTAGCGCGCGCTTTGCGCTGCCGCCGGATGCAGTACGGTTCTCGGCCGTGCTTTGGTTCGCGTTGGGACGCGAGGGCGTAGAGAGCGTAATTGGTCGTGCAGAGGCCTGGATTAGAGATAAATTATAAATTTAGGGGAGAAAAGACAGATAGGTGAGGAAAGAGCTGGGCTCGTGCAGTCAAAACCTGCACGAGGGGAGTGGCGGTCATGCGAGGATGTGACGAGTGGTTCATAGTTTTATCCTGTACAGATGCGTGGTTGACCCGGAAAAACGTACGGTTCACGTCGGCGGGTACGTGCCCGGGAAGCCTAGAAATTACGGCAGCGGCATGGCCGTCGGCGGCCTATAACTGTTGTGCGTTGGGTCAGCCCGTCGCTGTACTAACTGCAGCCTTTGCATGAATGGGTAGCGGGTGTTGGAATGCGGCGGTAAATGCTGTAGACACTTCGACGCTGCGCAAACTGTTTATGCAGAGCAAATATAGTTTATTAGCTCGTCCATTTCCAAGACCGGCCGGTTAGAGTATTTGGCATTCTGGTATCGCGCTCGTTGCGCGGAAGTTGAAAGGTGCGCGTGTGGGATACTTACATTGTTCGAACCCTGCCTGTCCTCACAAACGCAAGAAGACTTTTCAGTCATGCGGCGTGTTGACTTGGCTGAGGGCGAGCTTTGTGCGTAACCTACTGCGTTTGTATGTGGACACATTGCTCGATTCGAGAACGTCGAAGAGTCGCGAGACGCGTTGACGGCGTACCTTTATTGCTCGATCCCGGCCAGCCTTGACATCAGCTGAAAGACTTTTTAGTTATGCGGTGTCGGGGTTTGGCCGGGGGAGAACTCTAACGTGCGTCGATGCGCGCTTGTCGCGGTTATCGAGCCCGTGCGGGGTCCGGTGCGGACCGCCGTTACGCGCTCGTCGCTCCTGTTGGGTGGTCACCTCCGAGCGGTGAAGCGGTAACGTCTGGTACATGCCCAGACGTTACGGACATAGCTTTGTAAATAGGCTGTCCAATGAGATCTGCTGTTCGCACGATCCAGGTACTGTTCCCTTTGTACTGGTGTAAGTGGCCGGTACCACGGAACAACGGCCTCTCAGTAAGGTGATTACCACCTCTGATGATGGCGTGCTGCGTAGCTTGGCTGTAGCGTGTTTGTAGCTCGGGTAGCGTGAACGCCGAGTGCATGAGTGCCCGTCATGGGTTGTTGGCAGCGTGTTCCTTCCGAGTCGCACCTCGCGAACGGGACTGGATTTGTGACCGTTTCTGTTTTACGGGAGGTTATTGTTAGTTCTTGAGGTTTTGTACGTTCTTAGCGAATGTGTTGGATATTAATAATTTTGTCAGAGGTGTCCGGTTCTGACACTCTGGTAGATTGCTTACTGTTTTAAAAGAATGCGGTTGAGTTTGATAGGAGCAAATGTTGTATAGTGGGCGTATGTACGATTTAAGTATGCATTGAGTGCTCATACTTTTTAGTTAAGGAATGGTTTTCCACTTAAGTACCTCATGAACGCGCAGCGTGATGTTCTTGATGATTGCCTGCCTGCTAGTATTGAGATGAAGAGTTTCGTTTTTATTTCGTGGCATGTCCAACGATCGAAAGATTTTGGGTTCGTCGCGCTGTCTGATATAGCGTGCCGCTATTCGTTTTTGCGCGATTCGCTGTCTGCTACATTAAGGACGGAAGCGACCTTTAAGAGCCGGCGTGTTGTGCGTGCCTGAGTGCCCGTCCGTGTTGTGAGCTGTGGTGCTCCGGACCAGTTCGTGGACCGTGCTCCATCGGTCACGAGCTTCCCAGTGAATCAACGTTCACCGCTGACCTGCCTGGTTTGATGCCATCATCATCATCGAGGGTGCTCGTCGTCATCGGTGACACTCAGCTGAACGAGCTCCCTGCCCAGGGTCCTGGGGACCACGCAACCTCAAGCCCCCCGGGGTCCGAGCCTTGAGGGAGGGGAGGTGTGGGGACCGTCTCCCTGGCTCCTCCGCGCTCCGTGACCTTGCCGGTCCCCGCCGCCGTATTGTCGGGCGCTCCTTCGTTCCCTGTGACCTTCCCGTTTCCAGTCGCCGTCCTGTCGCGGATTGTCCGAGCTCTCCGGGAGGAACGGGGCAAGCGCCCCCTCACCCACCGCTGACGTCGGAGGGTCGGCTCGCAGCAAGGTTCCCGATTGGACGGTCGACGGGACAAGGACTTGGGAAGGTCTTAAAAAGGGAACGGAGACAAAGGAAGAGGGCTTGGGGCTGCCGACTTCGCAAGGGACCGGCCATGGAGGCGAGCTCGGACGGCGCTGGACGCTGGCGCAGGGAGTGCGGGCACTACCTACGTCGAGTGGCGGACTCGACAAACGGACCGGACAGCGACCCTGGACGACGACGTCCCCATGACGCGGTGTGGACGACCATCGCTGGGACTCGGAGAAGCTGCGCGGGCAGCGGACTCTCCCCCGGCCTCGCTGATGACCGTCCCCCGATCCCGAAACCCCCCAAGGCAATGAGTGAGTGAATAAACCCTTTTGCCGAGACCGAAGTATTGCAGTGTCATATTCATCCGGAGACAGGGTCTGTGGGAATCGGAGCTAGAAGATGCCCGCAATGTTTCTTCTCTACCGCAGTCTCAGGTTAATTCATCATGAGTAAAAATGGTGTATGGGCAACCCCTGACCCCTACATGGGGAAAAAGGCAAACGGCGAAAACGTGAGGGTTGCAATTGGTTACTATAAACGCGACGACCTCGCATGCTCTTTTCAAAGCCACCCAAGAAAGGACCTCATCAAAGCCATGATCAACAACATTTCCTAAGTCGTAAAATGTTTATGACCCGCTCTATTAAGGAAGCTTACCGGCTGCTGAGAAACGACCATCCCCTTCCAGAAATAGGCATCTTTAACTTTTATTTCCTGCGTCGAAAATGGGTAAAAAAATAGTGGACGGGTCAAAATTAGTAAAATCAGGCACCTGAACGTAACATAGCAGTTCCAGTTTGGACTCCAGATATATAATAAAAAGTGAAAGCCGTTTACAACTCCCTGTAACGCCGAGTTGGAGCGCAGCTCTTGAGGAGGAGGAGGGAAGGGTACTGAGGGGAGCGTATGCCCCTCCTCCTCCTCCTCCCCTCATTCTTGAATATGCTCCGGGGGTGACCTGACCTTGGGGGGAGGGGGTCACGAGACTTCGGGGACTGGGGGAGTCACGTGACACCGAGGTCACGTGACTCCCTCAGTCACATGACCTTGGCGATTAGGGGTAACGTGACTGGGGGAGTCACGTGACCTTGGGGGGTCACGTGACCCTGGGGGAGGGGTCACGCGACGTCTGGGGGTCAGGTGACCTTGGGGGCCACGTGACCTCGCGGTTACGCCGACGGCGATGGCGACGCCGACGCCGCTCAAGCCGGAAACGGGCGCCTAATAGCTGCGCTCTGAAATGTACCGAGCGCGAGGTTGGCACAAGCATATATTGCGTCAATTTCCAACTGTGTTTAGAGGCAATAACAAATGCCCCAAAAAAGACATTTACCGAAGACGACCTCTGCAGCGCTCCACAAAACGACTGCTATTGCGCCGTTTCGAAAAGCGCCATAAGCACAGAGCCTCCCGCAGCAGTCGCTTCATCTCGACGAAAACGAAGAGATCTGTTTTGCGTTATGGGACGCCGGTGAGCTCGATTAAAAGGTTGTGGACACTTCCGCCTTCCTAAGGGAACTGGAGGGCAAAATGTATATGAGGCATTCTTACATCCGTGACTTTAAGCGAAGCCTGATACATGACACAAGAACTGCCTTACAACCCAAGGCACTGATATTCCACTTCGACTTTGCGGACAATTGGACAGTACTCTTCCCAACCAAAGTGCAATGTTTTCATTGGAAAAACAAAAAAAAGCATGTGTCTTTCTTCACATAGGTGGTTACGTCCAAGCAAGGCACGCAAAACATTGCCGTTGTCAGCGATGACACGACATATGACACAGCCCACGCTCTTCTAGCCATAGAGGCCATAGCAGAGTATGTTGATGAAAATTACCCACTCTTTTCTGAAATAGGTAATTTTTGTATGAGACGATGCGGCGGCGAATTTCGAGAATCGCTTCCAATTGCACGAATTGTCTCGGAAGTCGTATTGTTCGGCAAGATAGATCTTTTCAGTCACTGGACACTGAAAAGCGCTTGTGATGGAGTAGGTGGCGTTCCGAAACACCACGCAACGCTCATCAACTTGAGATCTTCGCTCAACTCAACGATTGTCACCGCTAAAGACTTTGTGGTGTGCTGCATGAAAAAGTAACAAATGTCTGCACGTTCCACCTGTCTGCGGAACGGGTTCGAGAGTTTCGTGCGGTGAAGCAAGCAGAGTGGACCACCGTAAAATGTGTGAGAGGAATCCAGGCATCTTATCTCTGGAAGTCATCACACGCCGAGAGGCCGGATGTATACTAAACCCCTTCCTCAACTGACAGTTTTAAGCTTATGTATGCATAGTTAGCGAATTCGGAGACTGTTGTCCGTTTTGTTTTTGTGAATTGTAAGCTAATTATTGGCAATCCAGCCCAAAGTATCTTTTCACGTCAGTTATTCTCACCCCTATTGAAAAAAAAAGAATTAAAAAAAATATGAAATACATTCCGTAACTAATGGAGTTGCGGTAACGTCAGAACGATGGCTAGCTCTGATAGGCTTTGATTGAACGGACAGTGGGTAGACCTCAAAGCTAGACGTCTTGAGGCCTACAGACCAGGTTTTCAATCAACCAATGAGAGCTCGGGGTTTCGAGAACATTGCAACCCCCCTGGGCAAGAAGCAGATGAACTTGCTCTGCGCATTAACAGGTGTGCTTTTGAATTTGGCTGTAACTTTGCTCCGGGCTGTCGGCTGTATCTTTATTTACCTCAATGTCGTGTTCTCGGAGATGGTCGTTTAGGCAGCACTCCGCTTGTCCTACATCTATATACACCCCGATATGCAGAAGCATTAAAAGCACACTGTGTCTTTATTGAATGTAATATAGAGATTATCCCCAGGATGTGCATTTGACACTGAATATTAAGCACCGTTGATGCTCCCGTTATTCAACTGTTACTGTCTCAGTGCAAACAAATTAGCACTGATAGATTAAACGAGCACTTGAATGAAATAACTGGTTTATTAGCACAGGCAAACCAAATTTTAGTTTCTCGGTGAACGCAGTTTTTCTAGACGCAGACTTTTTTCAATATATATCTTAGCTCTGCATAAGGAATGTATCTCGTTTGTATTGCTTCGCAACAAAACAGTTCGATGCATAAACCTCTTCATTTCATTAACATTTCTTGTATTGAATCCGTAATAAAACGCTGCTTCGGAGATGACACTTATTTAGTAGTAAGTAAATACGGTAATTATTCTAGTTTTAGCAATTCTGGCATAGGGTCTCCCGATTTATGACGTTGTTATCTTCTTTCGCTAGAACTTTTGTAATTAGGAAGCTAATCAGAATAAAAAAAACAACAAAATTAAATGGAAATAGAAATTAGCAGCAACTTCTTTCTAAAAACCTATAATGCATAAAATGCAGTATTTAAGGTAATATTGCTTAAAACTATTTCGAACACGCTAAACCGCCTTGTCGACGACTGACGATACATTTTTTTTTTCGAATTCCCCGATATATTTAACAGGGCAAAAAAATTGGTGTATATTTCTCGTGCGCCAATTAACGTGACATCAAACTTTCTGCTAGATTCAGCGAAGAAAGTGAATTTATGTATAGTTCACGTGACATCAGGTCAAGTGACCTCAATTGATAAGGTAAATGCAGGGGAGAAACTTAATTGCTGTGTAAGTCACGTAACATGAGGCCACATGACATCAATTGACGTCACGTAACCTAAGCCCCGACTCCGTTTTCCCCGCTACATTTTGCAGGAAACGCTCGGTCGGACGGGGGGAAGGGGGAAAAACATGTCTGGATGGGGGTACCGTTGAAAGCATTGCAAGCTTTAATATAATACGGCAATAGTTTATTGCATGTGTATAAAGTCTAAGTAAATGAAAGTCGCTTCCAGATAAATATTTTAATCCGAGCTGTTTAATATGTCTACCTATTGCATTTGTTTTTAGTTTGAACGTTCCCCAAGTCAATCGATGGTTTCGTAAGAACTGTCATTTAACATAGCCTAACCTAGATAAACGCGATTGGTTATTCGTACCGTTTTCGCAATGTTGGGACAGATCCCGACATGTGCCGGTAATTATTTTCGTATACCGCTTAGACCACTGGAGTGTGTCGTGTTTGTTTAGTAAAAAAATTCAAAATTATGTGTTGTTGCTATAAGCACTTAATGAAAAAAAATCATATTCACGTTTCTAAATTTTTTATATTTGAATGTTCATTGACTTGCTTCTTCATACAGAGTGGATAAGTGTCTGCCAGCGCCAAGTGCGGAAAACTGGATTTGATATATTTCGTCTAAGATCGACAGATATGGCTCCAATCAAGCTCTGTCCAACTACTTGTGCAATGAAATTATGTTCTAGTTAGGTCAAATTTAGTAAGAATGTGCTTCATTTTACTGGATGTGTATATCCAGTTTCCAGTACCAGTTCGTATAATTTCTCAGGCTGATTTTTGGAGAGGGCTTGGTATTGATTTTACATTCAACGGTGGACATTATATATTTTCAATTACGAAAGCTTGAACTTGAATTGTTATTTTCAAAAATACGTATTTAGTTTTTGGTTCTTTTCGTTTTAAATCAAGACAAATGACAAGGATATCAAAAATATTTTGGATCGGTATAAGGCATGATTCTGTAAGATGGAAAATACTTGTAGAGACGTGTATCAGACATTTAGTTTTTTTGTTTTTTTTTAAACGGGCCCCATGCATTTGCCCTTTAGGTTATTGTATATTATCCCGTACTCGTCCAGTTTTTTTTTTGTTTTTTTTTTAAGTATTTAGGTTGAACGAGTGACATCTCGTAAATATTGATATTTCTTTGTATTTGTTTACATTTCAAATCAAGATTATCTGAATAATCTTGATTATTCCGATTACTCAACTGATTGCGTGTTCGAATAACAATTAACATGTAATGGTTTCCGAAGCGCGTCTGAAGTGGTTGTGCCGCACCATATTTATTCTTCATTCTTTCTCGTTTCACATCTCGGCTTGTTTTCGAATACACCCTTCGTTCAGTATTATGAAGAGCAATGCTATGTACTTTGGAAAATAAAAGTTCAATGCGAGGCCATAATGTTAACATTTCAAACCGGAAAAGGAGTGTGTTGAAACAATAGCCTTTTCATAACCTTTAAGTAAACATATTGTTTTTTTATGGACTGATGTTTTGGCATCTTTGACAAGACCCAAGACAGATGCGCATATTTCGAGGCATTGTTTCGTTCGAAATCTCCAATTCACGCTCCGTTGAATATGCGTCTGCGTTTTGGGAGACGGGGCTGCTTGACATTAGAATCTTAAAGTCTGCTGATCTTTCTATATCGTTTGTCGGAATTGTACAGTCGTGTTTTGAGCTAAAGTACGTCTTACATAGTTTTGCCTGTTTTTCGTGAGTTTACTGACTAGTCCGCAATTCCTTCGAAGAAAGTTAATTATATTATTCTATTTGTATTGATACCCTTTTGAAAAAAAAATAATATTAGTATCAGAACTTTCTGTGTCGAATAAACACATATTAGTCACATAAGATATATAAGAACATATAAGAACTATATACAAAACTAAAATCGCAAAAGTGAGCAAGCTGGTACATGACTTAAAAAATTCAAAGCGCTAACAAAGACAAGGACAAAAAGGAAGCCGAACAGCACGAGCGCTTATTCTCATCTGAACATTTATACACAAAAAGTTAAAGCACACAACCTCCGATAAAAATAAATTCACTGAATCACCCAGCGACGTCACTAATCACCAGGTGTCAATGAAATCACTTTTTTCATGCAGAAAAATTGAAGGCTGGCTTATGCAGCCTTCAGTGCACTCTTTCATTATAGCATGCGCTTCTAGCACTTCTCTCTCAGTTGTGTGGGAGCGAGGGCCGGCCACCACCACCAGAGGCCGCTACGACCACCCAGAGAACATCTGGGCCGCGCAAACGTCCGGCCGCGCAAGTGCATAAAAGAGGGGGACACGCCCAAAGTGGGGGGAGACGGTCCGGCGACGCAGGGACGTGTAGGTCGAATGCCCGGCATTATTATACTTTATTACTAACAACACTTTGATGTTACTTTAATAAATGTAGTTTCTCGTTTAGGAAACTCCGGCTCCGTGTTGTTCCGCCCGGATGGGCATGCAGCAAGGCAACCCTACCGCATGGCGCCCAACGTGCTTTTGCTGCCCTTCTGTCGGAACGACACGGGGCTGGGTTTCTTCTCTCGGTAAGTTTCTTTCAACCGCGGTGTTTCTTTTCCAAGTAGTGCTGGTATTCGCGACAGCGCGAGTGCTCGCTGAATTGGAGCCGCAAAATATTGCTTAGTCACGCGGGGGCATGTTTATCGCTCTGGGGGCGTGTTTATTTTTCTCGAGTGGAGTATTCCGCCTGTTGCCGCACACGTTTTCTTGTCTGCCTGGCGTTTCTGTTTTTTTCCCGCCATGTCTCCCACACTACCGTCTGAGACGAAGGATGGAGAAAAGCCTGGAGCAAGCATGGATCCCGGAGCAGGCACGGCGGATGCGCAGGCCGAATTGCTACTGAAGGTGGCAGCCATGTGTGAAGCGGTCACACAGCGTCTCGCCGTGCAGCAGTCACGTGAGCCGGAGCTGCGTCCCCAGCTGACGGTGCCGGTGTACACTAGCTACAACGACGTCAAGTCAGTCGCCGACTTTCTGGGTGAGCTCGACGTCTACAAAACCGCCTCAGGCGCCTCGGAATCCCTCGTGATAAGCAGAATACTCCCACTCGCTCTAAAGTCTAGCGCTGCGTGCTGGTTAAGGCTGCAACCTACGTTCACCAGCCTAGCGGAGTTCGAGCGGCAATTCCGAGCAGAGTTCCTGCCACCTGGTTACGAGTTACAAATCTTGAAAGAACTCGATTCCCGAACGCAACATCTGAACGAAAGCCTGGTTCAGTATGTTCGCGCATTGCAGGAACTCACACGAAGGGCACAACCTAATGCCTTCGAGTCGGAGATTATATCTCGGGTCCTCAGACAATGTCACCCAAAGTACCAAGTGTACCTACACTGCCGCACCTTTGAGACCATTGAAGAGCTAGCCCGGCATGCCCGCAGCACAGAGGAGATCTTCCTTGCTCAGAAGAGCTATCTCCCACCGCCTTTGGCCGCAAAATCTCTCGAACCCGCATGTGCTTGGCAGGGCCCCGAGGCAATCCCGGCGCTAAGACCTCCACGGGACTGGCACAGAGTGCCCAATCAAAGCAGCCTGAGGCGCTCCAGTTTTGGTTCAATGCGGGGCCACTGGAGGACGTCCGAAGAGCGCCCTGGTGCCGGCGACTCAAGCAGGTATTGGGACCAATGGCACAACTGTGGACAGCGCGGCCACTTCCAAAGAGAGTGCCCAAATACAAACCCGAGGCAGAACGAAACAAATGGCGGAAGGGCTGGAAGTGAGCGGAGGGATTGTGGAAATCCGGTCAACCCTCGCGCGCCTATGGGCCGTGAAAATCCGGAAGGTCACGTGGCATCCCAATCGGGAAACTATTACGGCCGGCGGCAATGAGCCCCACTGCAGAACCGCCGATGGCCACAATCACAGCCGGGATCACGCACGCAGCGTCACTTGTTCCATCGGTATGTCGAATTCAGCCTATCAGCGAAATGATCGAGCCACGCATGACGATCGCTTTGCTCGGTTTTCCTTTTGCCGCGCTTTTGGATACCGTGGCTGCTATCTCGCTTATACACTCCGTGCGGGAACTATAGGGGGCGCTTTGAAAAACGCGCGCAGCGCCGCTAGCGGAGGACCTGGCGTTCGACAGTGAGGCGCGTTCAGCAGCCTGCGGCGCCTTTTCGCGTGCCAAGCTGTGGCGGCGGAAGCGCGCACGGACAAAACTTTTGCTTTTTGAGCCGATACGTTGTGGATGACGTTGCATGAGTGCTGACACAGAAGGGCATTTAGCTGTTCTCCACTTCTTCTATATTGAGCTTGAGTCGTTATTAGGGGTAATTTCTCTAGTTGCGGCCGAAAAAGCAGTTGGTGCAATTTTCCAAAAAGCAAGACGGCCGCCACCATAAATGCTCTGAGTGGGAAATTTACTTCGTGCGTCATTGTAAACGTAGGACTGCTGGAACGATGATATTGGAGGCGAGTGAGATGTCCACTAAGTTTGTGCACGAAGTGTGCCAAGTTTCATTACGACAGCTGGTGTGAAAGTTAGGTTTCTAACGAATAAAGAAATAAAGCTGTACGGGATATCCATTATATGAACCAAAATGTTGTGTTATAGCTAGGGTGTGTACTTTCCGGTGTTTATTGGTGAGAAAAATCGGCGGATGTTTTTCGGTGTTTATTTATTTTCAAAACACCGGTGTATTTCGGTGGAACGTCTCATCACGAGGCTAAAAACGGTGATTATCGGTGAAAAAAAAAGCGGTTGATCCCAGAGAGAGAGTTCCAATTTTATTCACATAGCTCATACACTTCTTCTCTGGCAAGCAACTATTTTTCACACTTGGTTATTATAGTAGATGCAAGCATACTTTCATGCTTGCATCTACACGCAAGGAACGTGCTGCCGTCATGGCAGCACGTTCCTTGCGGTTCGCAACCCGTAATAATGAAAACGCACTCTCCTGTACGACACGGACGTTGGCAGTGTCTTCCTGGAACCACAGCAACCTCTGAATAGATGGTGTGCACCGACATCACTTGGCCAGACACAATAAAGGAAAGGCGTGTGAGAGCTTAGCTTCCACTGCGTTCACTAGACGCGTTTGACCCCCAGAAAGGAGGGCGGACTGGCGCCACCTGCAAGCCATGGATAAACACTGGAAGAATGCAGGATCCACGAGATAACACGTTTGACGAACCTCTACGGGGAAGGGGTTTCGCTAGGTCGGAAACTAGCAACGACCGGTGTTTTTCGGTTTTAACCAGGGCGAAAATATCCAACAACCGGTGTTTTTCGGTTTTAACCGGTTTTATATTTTCGTCACCGACGGATGTTTATCGGTGTTTTTCGGTTAAAACCGGAGAATGCACACCCCAGTTATAGCGGGCTGTGCAACGTGCAGATTTGGGCACGCAGGTACTTGGACTTGGCAATAACATGAAGCAGCCCTTATTATACAAAAAAAACAAGTGGCATAGAGAAACCAGGCGAACATTCGGTTTGGGCGGCGTAACTCAATGGGAACCGGTTTTGGCCATGAAAAGGTTGTCAAGAGAATACCACTGGTCGTGGAAGGTGGAGACTTTACAGGTAGGAGGTGACTAGTGGACTGTACTTCCAATTGAAACAACTTTACGAAAGGTGGTTCCAAAGCCGAGAAAACAAAGTTGTCGTCCAACACACGTTATGGCCGTCAAGGGCTTTTGCGGTCAGCTGTTGTGTAATAACCTGTTGTGCGAGGTGCTGATTTTCGGCGCACAGGTACTTTGACATGACCGTAACTTGACACAACACTTATTATACAAAAAAGAGTCGGCATAACGAAACCAGGTGGAAATTTAGATTGGGCGGCGTAACTAAATGGGAACTGGCTTTGACCGTCAAAGGCTGTCAAGATAATACCACTCATCGTGGGAGGTGCACACTTTACAGGTAGGAAGGGACCAGTGGACGGTGCTTCCAGTTCGAACCACTTTGCGATAGGTGGCTCTAAAGCCGAGAAAAAAAAAATGTTGGTGACAGAACTCGGGGTGTCAGCGTTTCCACATCCAAAAGGAAGCTGATCAAGATAGAAAGCGCACCACATAAACTTCCATACTCAAACGTCGATTCTCCAGTGATTCCGAGTTTCATTGTTGTTTTCTTTAGATTTTTATTTGTCACATTTTTTTTACGGTTCGAATCTTTCTTCATGAAGTACAGATTGCGTGCCATACTTGTCCGGAAATATCATCGACACGTACGATGGGGACGAAACTTCTTTGGAGGGCATTCCTCCAACGAAAGTGGCACTGCATTCCCGCGAGTGTGGGATGGCATTTCAGGTCGTCCCATCGGCGCTGATACATGTAAGCGCTACTGGTATGAAAACAAACGCAGACCGCAAAGCGGCAGTGTTGAATATGTCAGCCGTGCCGACACAGTGGCAGACATGATCGGGAGGTCAAATTTCTCGCGTCGTACGGCACGGCTCCATCGTTGTCGCTGTCCCACAAAACATCAGCGAGGTGAAAAACTGTCAAACTTTGTCCCCACGAGATACGACCCATAACTATTGAAGCACTTAATGACGCAGCACTTCATGCTGTAAACCCAGCGCAACCGCACCGCTCCGACTTCAATGCGTACCAACGTACGCGGCGTGGTGTCGGTTTCGTTTTCTCTGGGGTTCTCGCTGCCTACTTTCGGTACCGGCCGCGCGCGGGCGCGCCAGTCGCGTCGCACGGAGTGTATAGGGGACGCTGCCTATGAACTATGCAAAAATAAAAAAATAACCTTTCGTTTGGCAGACACACGTCTGCAGTTAGCCTCCGGGTCAACAATATCTGCGGACGGAGCCGTAAGGCTTAAAATTTCATTCAATGAGAAGAAACGGCGTCAGCGCTTTCTGTATCTTCCGGGGCTCGCCGTACCCGTGATCTTGGGTCGAGATTTTATCGCAGGCGTAAGCATGACGCTCGACTTCCCTGGTGGCGGCTATCGTCTGGGAAACCAGGCGGACCTGACTCCGTTCACCAGACGAGAGAACTGCATCGCTAGCCCAACCCTCCCAGCCCACTTCACAACGCCTGCAGCTGCCCTACCATCCGAAATCTCGGATACCTTTCAGAAGTGTCCGGGCACTGACCTTCAGAAGGGACAGCTGGAGGACGTCCTGCGGCCGTTCTCTCCGATGTTCACGGAGCGACCAGGAAAGACAGACATCCTCTTGCATCGGATTGAAACCGGTAACGCACCGCCTCGGAGGTGAATCCACGCCCCATCAGCGTGCACAAAAGAGAACTCCTGGACGTGGCCCTTCAGGAGATTCTGGACACCGGCGCAGTACGTGAGTCAAGGAGCCCCTGGGCATTTCCTGTCGTTCTCGCTCCGAAAAAAGATGGAACCGTTCCGGGGCCAGACACTGGAGGTGCGCCACCCCACAGAGCCGGCCGCGCACTACATGTCGGAGGAGATGCGCCTCCTCTGCCCGCTCCGTGGGTTTCCGAAGATATGCCGGGCGGCCGACCTCCGAGGGGCCCTGCATAGGGAGCGGGCTGACGCAGAGCGGATCGCCCGAATCAACCGTCTCTGCGACCGCGACTTCGAGCGCGCCATTGCGCTTGTACAGCGCCGCCGGCCAGATCTTCTGCGCCGACCCTTTCCCAGCGACGACCACGACGACACTGTCATTGATATGCCAGACGTTTAGGGGGGGGGGGGGGGGGGAAGTGTGGGAGCGAGGGCCGGCCACCACCACCAGAGGCCGCTACGACCACCCAGAGAACATCTGGGCCGCGCAAACGTCCGGCCGCGCAAGTGCATAAAAGAGGGGGACACGCCCAAAGTGGAGGGAGACGGTCCGGCGACACAGGGACGTGTAGGTCGAATGCCCGGCATTATTATACTTCATTACTAACAACACTTTGATGTTACTTTAATAAATGTAGTTTCTCGTTTTGGAAACCCCGGCTCCGTGTTGTTCCTCCCGGATGGGCATGCAGCAAGGCAACCCTGCACCAGTTGTGAGAAGTTTCTTAAATGGTTCTTATATGTCTTATACACGTCATATAGTTCTTATATAGTTTTTATATGGCTCTTATATGTTTTTATATATCTTGTATGATTCATATGTGCTTACTGCATACAAAAATGTTCTCATAGAAATGGCTTTTCCACTAGGTTATGTGTCATCGGCTCCAAACTTTTTCATATTTACTCAAAAAGCATTTCGATGTCTATGTATATATTCGCCTCAAAATATCACCTTATAAATGTAAACAAGCGAATGCGCTATATATTGGAAAATTACTGATTTAAAAACTTCCATTGTATGTTCTTATGAAACGTAATGGCCAAACTCTAAATTATGATTTATGTTTATGCATGTTTTTAACCTTCCCAGTAAATCAACCTACAAATCTAATTTTTCTGATTGGAGTGCTATTTAGAGCTCAGCACTCCAAAAATGATATTTATTTATAGTTAACTAAGAAGGACAATATGTAAACTGTCGCAAACTCACTTTCAAGGTGAGAGCAAAATAAAGGTTCCTATAACTTGAGCATCAGTCAACTTATAATGCGGTAGTCAAGTAAAGTCGTCCTAAATGTACAGTCAATGCAGGAGCATCCAGAAGAATTCGCATTTCATAATGAAATAAAAAGTAAGTTCAATATGTTGAAAAGATTCGCGGCTTGTGATTTGGGCGCCGTGGGACCCGGGGAGGAAGCGAGCTAGACTTGGAGAGAGAAGGGGGGGGGGGGGGGGGAGGAAGAGCTTTATTCCGTTTTTCAATCTTGCTTTAGCCACCTCCAGCAACTGATTCCCCTCTCGTCTTCGCGTCCTTTCGTCGTCAGCTCTCTTTTTCCGTGCACAAATTTGTAAACACAACGGGTTAGAAAAGGAAATCATAAAACTCGATAACCCGACGGCAACCGCGCTTAATCAACTACCTGATGCGTTCCGCATGCATGACGCCAGTTTTAAAAGATGGGTCAACAGATGTCCACGCCTGCCTTTTTCAAAGGAATGTAAGTTCTACTTTATGTAGCAATGTTTTTGTCACTGTCCCCTCCCGGCGCCGGGCTACTGAACAATATGAGTCATTCAATAAAACAAAAAAATTTCAACTTTGATTGTTCCGATCAGACGTCCTTAAAGTCCCACAAAGGCGGTTATCGGTATTGCCAATTGATTACTCTACCACATTCCGTGAATCGGTAGCGTACTAGAAAATGCATGATGAAAATATACTCTACTTATTGTCCGTATTAAAATATCTTCGAAGATTCCGACACACCCAATTTTCTGCGAATTGGAAGAAAAACCAGAGGGTGCCGTTGGGTATGCGACAGTCAACCGCGAGTGATCTCTTCTCACACAACTTTCACACATTGCGAAATCCGTCTCACTTGGCCAGCTTCCTCGCCACGCGGGAACTCACCGCACACGATTGGCTGTCACACGTCTAACGGTGCCCTCAAGGTTCCGCCGAGAATCACAGAGAAACGAGCTTATTGCCATATTGGCCCTGTTTTTAGTACGCAAATCTAACGCGAAATAATTTATTCTTAGGCTTTTTTTAGAATCCTTCTGTGCTGCACTATCAATTCGCTTCCGAGCTGATATTGAGGATATAATTTAAAAGGATGATGTAAAATTTTTGTATATTGCCGCGCATGGAGCTGACCAAGTAGGCAGCGCGTCCGTGGCCTAAGGCTATTGTGCTTGCCTCCCACGCAAAAAGTCGAGGTTCGGTGCTTTCAAAAACGTGCTTAGATGGGCCAGTTGGTGCATTGCAAAGGGTATAAAGCGCCGAAAAATCACGGACCGAGACAGTGAGAAAACAACGACAAAGGGCGCACTCTCAACTCAAGTTTATTCGAAAAAACTACACACTGTTATTCCCAACGGGAACGCACAGTCACCAAGAAATTCCTGCCCTGCTCGCGTTTTAAATACTCAAACTCTTCCGTAGATAGTTCCAACAACGTTTCAATGACTCACTTGTTTCGCCTAGCCCTAATCTTAAAACCCTCATCTAGTTTGCATAACACCTTGTTTTTTTGTATTTTGACAATTTTTTTCGGATGTTCAATAATGGGGTGCAAGAGCACCTGCTGCATTAAATGGCGAGATGTCCAGACGGTGTCGTCCTAGTGGACGCTGCGTGTTCGCGGGCCCGATCATTAACACATCTGCCTGTTTGCCCTAAATAAACCCACACGTCATCGGAATCTCATGCACCTCATAGACCAGTTCAACACTAAGCATAGGAACAAGTACACAGATTGTACAACTAGCGTCGTGTTTGAGATTCCGATGATGTGTGGGTTAAGCTGTGCACGGCAGAGAGGGAGATGTGTAAAGGATCGGGCACGCGAACGCGCAGCGTCCACTAGGAGGGCACCGTCAGGACATCTCGCGTTCATTGTAGCAGATGCTCTTGCATTACGTCATTCGATAGCACAAAAATTTTGGTCAAATACAAAAAAAAAAAAAAGTCACGCGATCTACACGAGGCTTTTGAGATTAGGGATAGGAAAAACAAGTCCGCAGCGAAAAGTCTTTGGAACTATCTACGGATGAGTTTGAGTATTTAAAATGTGAGCTGGGCAGGGATTGATTGATGACTGTGCGTTTCCTTTGGGAATAGTAGTGTGTTCATTTCTAATAAACTTCAGTTGAGAGTGCGCCCTGTGTCATTTTCTTCTTCTCTCGGTCGGTGTTTTTTCGGCGCTTTATATCCTTTGCCGTGCCTTGCCGCGGATACACCTTTTTGTGGTTTCTGTAATGTCGCGTGCAGGTAAATCCTAGAACATTGGTGCTCTTTCGAAGTTACAATGTTCTACGCGCAGAAATGTCTACCCGGATTGTTCCAGAAGCCCACGCATCTACATAAGGGGCTTGGAGTGGCGAGCCTGAGTCAGTCTCGCCCCAGCGCTCGATGCTGCTGTTTAGCCGACATCGACGCCTGCGATCCTAGCCTTCTCCTACTTTGTTTAGGGCACAAGATCGCCCCATTGAAAATTTAGTTTCTTCAGTGAATCGCCGCATTGTTATTTTTCAGTCTTGACAATATGTAACAAACCTTTCAACGAAGTTTAGTTAGCATTAAACGAGACAAATATTGAGATTACGATTTTTTTATGTATACAGGCATGTCTTGGGTCCACAAAGTACATGATAAATACGGTATAAACCCAGATACAAGAAGCCAGAAAGGACAAGGACAACACCGTCTCAATGCCACTACAACAATGATTTATTTGACGCAGTCTTCTTTCTTCTCTTCACATTCAACGAGCACAACCTCTGTTCATCGGCAGGCATTTCCGCTTTTCTACCCGTTACTACTACTACTACTACTACTACTACTACTACTACTACTACTACTACTACTACTACTACTACTACCGCAAGACCGGCATCCGAGCGCTGAGCACCCAGCTACCAACCACGAGCAAGTGTTCGTGAATGATTCGTCTGGGGACATACCACTGAGACTGGGACTTCCTTATTGACGGTTATAGGAAGACGTTATTTTTTTTTTCTAGGACAAAGAGTGTAAGCGTCATAACCGTTGCCTGGCACTACTTCTAGTTATATTGCTTCTTTCTTTTCTTCGGCTTTTGTAAATATATCATCTTTTATTCTCACCCTCCACGGCCTTCTTGTCTCTGCAGCCTCCATTTACCTCCCCGGCGTGACAATGAATAATATAAGAAAGGCGGAATTCGAAGCATGTGCATTACACTGTTATTCGTTTCTGCAAATTGTTCACCATGAATCAGATAGCTGTCTAAAGTGGAGCGCATGAAAACAGGCAAGCAGACTAAAGCCCTGTGATACGACCCACTCGCTAAGCTTTATTGGCTTAGCAGATGAGAGCACATGTATATAACGATGAAAGGGGCCCATGCGTCGCGCTCTTTATATTGCTTGGTTGGCCCGTTCACCAAGTAACATAGGATGAACTATAACCAAAAATAAAATAAGAATAATATTTTACTCTCTTTCAAAAGCATTTTTATTATAAAATTTAAATTAAAGGACAAAGATGTCATATTTGTATTGTAAAATTGAATTATCTATTTATATATAGAACCTGACGTACAAACCTAAAAAAAATATTTCTGCAGTATATTCGTGTCGGGGGCTATTTTATATATTACAATTGTATTTATGTCCGCGAATAAAATCTACATTTTGTACTCGTGACTAGAAATCTGAAATAAGGGAATTTAACTAGCCCGATAAGTCAAATTTAACATCGCCAAATCGTAAGGTCACCCCAATCGTCGTCCTCAGTTTTGATTGTTGTTATCGCCTGGAGCTTTTGGATTACATTGGATTGGATTGGGGTTTTAAGGCGCATGGGCTGCTGAGGCCAAAGAGCGCCAAAGTAGGAAACTATTGCATTGAGGGTAAGCAAGAATAAAGGACTCTAGTGGTCAGGGTTAAAAATAAGCAATGAGATATAAAACCGGATTAAATCACAAACAACAATGGGCATGAGTGAGAAACTTTGAAATTCACAATTGATGTAGAAGACCAATGGCATCTAAAAACTTAAAAACCTGCTTGTAAGCCACGAATGGTTCATCCCTTAACAACAACATGGGGTGAAAGGGAGTGTGATTTCTGTACAACTGTCCAAAGTGAGATTGGCGTTACCGGTCGTAGAAAGGGCACTCAATTAAAAAATGGAGAACCCTTAGAGGTTTATCGCATTGTTCACACAAAGGGGCATCCTCCCTACGGAGCAGGTAGCCATGAGTCAGATGCGTGTGGCCAATGCGAAAACGACACAGTATTACTTCATAAAACCGTTCTCGGTGTCGGGCGCTTGCCCGTTCACCCAGGTTTGTCTCACTGAGTGTAGCTTGTTCTAGATCTCATTCCACTCGGCTTGCCATTGGGCTTGTATGCGAGATCTTACAGAAGAGCGGTAGTCCACGTAAGGGATCCCTTTTATGTCTACCTCTCCGCTGACGCATGTGCGAGCAGCACGATCGGCCGCCTCATTGCCTGGGATACCAACACGGCTGGGAATCCAGCAAAAGACAATGGTGCAATGCTTTCTAGCTGCCACAATAACTTTCTTCTGGACATCAACAACAAGGGAGTTCCTTGTAGGCAGCAGTGAAGAGATGGCTCGCAAGGCACTAAGAGAGCCCGTGAAAACTACTGCCAGCGGTATACTGTGGCGGGTTATCTGTTCCGTAGCCAGCAGGAGGCCGTACGGCTCCGCTGTCAAAATGGTAGCGGCAGTGTTTATCCGCCTTACAACTTTCACTGAAGAGCCAATCACAGAGCAGCCAACAAAGGTCTCAGATTTTGTTCCATCTGCATAGAACTTTGTATAATCTTCATACAATTGAGCCAGTTCATAAAATTCTTGCAGAAGCACAGCACTTCGAGTGTTTTTCTTGTTATACTGTGCAAGAGACAGGTTGCAGCGTATGTCAGGGTTCTCCCAAGGTGCTATGATACCAGGAAATTCTACTACCTGGGATGCCACATCAAATCCGACAGACTCGGTCAAGGTCTTCAGTCGTATACTGAACGGAGGGATCACGCTAGGTTTTGCAAAAAAGAGTCGTTCCGAGCGTGTTTCTTGAACAACTTCTCGAGTAGGGTGCTGGAGGACAGATCGGATGCGAAGAGAGTACATCATGCCCAATGCGAATATACGTCTCTCGAGGCAGCACTTGTTAGCCTCTGCATATAGACTGGGCACAGTCTATATGCAGAGGCATATAGACTGTGCCCAGTCTATATGCACAGTCTATATGCATATAGACTGTGCATATAGACTATATGCACAGTCTATATGCAGATAGCTGTTTCTTGTTATACTGTGCACAGGGGATGTACGAAACGCACCTGTAGCCAACCGAAGCCCAAAATGATGAATGGGATCCAACATCTTGAGAACAGACTGCCTGGCAGACCCATAAACAAAGCAGCCATAGTCTAGTCGGGAGCGTACCAAAGAGCGATAGATCCGGAGTAGGCACAATCGGTCCGAGCCGCAAGACCGGTGCGAAAGAACTTTAAGGATATTGAGAGATTTGTGAGCTCTCAATTACAGGCTTTTTACATGAGCAATAAAATTCGGCTTACTATCGATCGTAAGACCCAAAAATTTGTGCTGAGGTTGGACACTAACATTGCTATTGTAGATTGTTAGGGATGGCTCAAGAAGGATTCCACGTTTGCGGATGAAGCAAACACATGACGTCTTCTCAGGAGAGAACTTAAACCCATTACTGTCAGCCCACTTAGTAAGCTTATTGATGCCTACCTGAACCCTGCGCTCAAAGACGGGGAGGTTACAGGAGGAAACTGAAATTTGTAAATCATCGACGTGAAGAGGGTACTAAACCGACGGAGGAATTACTGAAGCAATGGAATTCATTTTAACTATAAAGAAGGAGACACTTAGCACTCCCCCCTGTGGCACTCCATTTTCCTGCAGAAATTCACGGGAGAGTATGTTTCCCAGCTGGACTCGAAAGGTTCGCCTGTCTAAATAGCTCTGAATCGCACGAAGCATGCGACCACGTAGTCCGAGGTCAAACAGGCCCCTCAAAATGCCAAAGCGCCAAGCCGTGTCGTACGCTTTCTCGAAATCGAAGAACACCGAGAGGCAGTGCTGCCCATGCGCAAAGGCCTTACGTACAACAGTTTCGAGACGGACCAAGTGGTCAACTCCAGACCTTGATGAACGATAGCCGCACTGAAATTTGTCGTGCATCTTACCATGCTTCAAATAGTACATTAGTCTACGATTAATTATTCGCTCCAGTGTCTTACAGAAACAGCTGGTAAGAGCAATGGGCCTATAACTGGAAACACAAGAAGCATCCCTACCAGCCTTCAAAAGTGGAAGGACATGTGCTACCTTCCAAGATGAAGGAAAATAGCCCTCCTGCCATATGCGGTTATAAAAATATAAAATGACATCGATTGTAGAAGGATGAAGATATGTAGCATTGAATAACCTAAACCATCTGTCCAGGAGCTGAGGGCTTTGTGTTATGAAGAACTGCGAGGAGCTCGTGCAAGCAGAATGTAGCATTATATTCCTCCTGTTCACCTCATGAGGTTTTCAAGGGATCGTTCTCAGCCTTCAACTTGTGTCGAAGGAAAGTAGATGAATAATGTTGTGAACTGGATATATATTCAAAATGTTCTCCAAAAATATCAGCTTGTTCCTCGAGTGTGTCTGGGCATGTTCCATTCCTAAAAAACAGGGGGATTTTAAATGCATGGTAGGAACCATTGATCTTGTGCATTCGATCCCAGACCTCCTTGGGTAAGGTAGTGCTATTTATAGTGCCACCATAGCCTTGCCAACTTTCCCGTTTGGCTTTTTTTCGGACGTAGCGTGCACGGGCCTTCATTTTCCGAAAGGATATGAGGTTATCTTTAGTGGGGTATCGCCTCAGAATACCCCGAGCCCTATTTTGTTTCTTGCGTGTCTCTTCACATTCCGAATTCCAGTAGGGCTTTGGCCTCCAAGGAAGAAATGGAGATGTCTGCGGGATGGACAACTTGGCTGCTGTGATAATGCGCTAGGTTAAAAGATGATTGAGTTCGTCAATTGTGAGACTTTCGAGACGAGAATATGCTAAAAGCGATGCCTGCTTGAAAAGGCCCCATACAGCCTTGTAAAGCTTTCAACGAGGCGGGCGTGTATGAATTAAAGGAGGGGCTACGCTACAGGTTAAAAGAGTAGGAAAATGATCGCTTCGAGTTAAAATCTGAACATTTCAAGGTGAAAGAAGGTGATGAATATAAAGAGCATACAGCCAGAGCTTTATGGTGCATGAGCCGAACTGCCACTGCTTTAAGTGGTGTGGACTGTGGAACCTCTGTGCAGGGAACGTCTCTCGGGAGGACCGCCGCAACTCCACCAGAAGGATTGGCAGAGTTTGGGCGATACCCCGGAAAACCTGGTAACGTCTCAGAAAATTAGTGCGACTGGGACTCAAATGAGTCTCTTGCAAGATTACACACATCACAGCGAAGTATAGCAAACAACACTTACACCTTACACACGAAAAATAAATCAATATTCAAACAAACCGCGCTGAATGACTACTCTTTTTATATAACTTTGTCTTCTACCTCTAGCACCACCGAATTTCCCAAATCACGCGCACCGATCTCCTAGATGCCTAAAAATGTTTTCTCTTTCTCTGTCAGGTGTAAAGATGGTGTACTAATACAGTTGTTATAGTTCCTGGCGATATGTTCTGCTTCGATAAATTCTCAACTTAATTGGTTTCTGTTTTTACCTAAAATTGTACAGGATGGCAGGCGAACGTCGCACCCACAATCCCGGCAGTGTATGCCCAGATGCCCTGAGTTGGCTCTGGAGCTATTGGTGTTGTGTTCTCGGAGCCTATCATTAAGGCATCGTTCGGTCTGACCTATGTAAACTTTCCGGCACGAAAGTGGAAATGAGTACACCACTTCATCCGCACACTCAACGAACCTGTTCTGATGGTTTTTGGTGCAGCATACTGTTCGGTGGGAATCAGGCGAGTTGACTTGTTTACACAAGTTGCCAAGCTTATTGGGAGCAGTGAAGACGACATTGATGTTGACCTTGTTGGCGATTTTCTTGATGCCATGGGAGAACCAGTGGAAGTATGGAAGCACGACAGGTCTCGTAGATCTTTCTCTGGCTCTTGGTGTCACATATGTTCTCGTATTTTTTTGTTTTCAAGGTGCTCTCAGCAATCGATGCGAATAATGACGTGGGATATCCAGCGGATGTTAATCTGGAAATTTGGGCATCAAAGCTTATTGAAATAGAGTGCTCGCAGGATTTTTGAAGAGAGTTCTTTCTTCATAATTTGACGATTCCTCTTTTTACTAGATTAGAATGTGCCGAATTGTACGGAAGAATTGGTTTTTTGCCCCTTGGCTCATATTTCCAGCATATATGAGTGTGTTGTAAATTGAACCTTATGTCGAGGAATCGGATTGATCTTTCTTCCGGAAGCTCATGAGTAATTTTCAGTGGTTTTAGGCAGTTTTTAAAAGTTGATAGAACACCGGCAATATTGGTCGGAACATTACTGTTCTCGGCGTCAAGGATGATCAAATAATCATCGACGTACCGAAACACTCTAGCAACTCTGGTGGAGTCAAGCCAATTGTTCAAGAGTCTGTCTTGGTGGGCTAGATAGAGATCACTTAGCACAGGGCCAATGCACGACCCAATGCAAACACCTTTCTTCTGTAGATACGTTTTTTTCTTTCCAGGTAATAAAGGTCGAGTGTAGATAAACCGAGAGTAGACGTAGAAAATTGTCTACGGAAATACCCGCGGAACTTTGGAACGCTATGCGACCAAAAGAATCAATAGTCTATTCTACACATCGCAAAAGCCCGTCCTGTGGCAGGTCGTAGTATAGGTCTTTTAGGTCAATGGAAAAAGCTTCTAGGTGACCAGAACTCCGCTGTGACAGGAATTGGATGACCTCGTTGGAACTCTTAATTAAGAAAGGGTCGAAAATTGTAAGAAGGTTTAGCTTTTCTTTGAGAAAAAGGGCGAGTGATTTTTGCCAGGTTTCCTTTTCGGATACAATGACTCTGAAGGGGTAACCGGGTTTATGGGTTTTGGCATTGAAAAATACACTTGTTGCGATTGATGTGGGTGCAAAGATTTTTCAGTTCATACGACTGGCACAATTGTCTAGCATATTTTTTGGCCTTACTCAGGGAGACATCTTCATGACATTGAAAAACTGACTCAATCGTTGAGATTGCTTTTGTCCCAAACATATCTTGGTGCATGACAGCGAAGCCTCCTTCTTTGTCGGCAGGCAAAAGAAATAAGGAATTCTCTTGTAGATATTTAACCACCCTCCTGGTAGATATAGAAGAGGCCTGCGGTACTTGTCGGAGTAGCAGGTCAACTCCTTCAGATGTAACCCGGTCGACTTCAAACTCAAAAACACGGCGCGAGACCTGGCGGACAAACGATAGCATTTCATGCTCTTTGGTTCCAAAGCAAATTTGGGACCAAGACTGAGAACACTTTGCACAGCGTGGGGGAGATGAATGTCACCTATGACATGCACAGGATTGCTGAGACCTTTCACCTTTTTGGCTATCAAGGGCGTCATCTATGCGAGGTATTGGATAAACGTCTTTACCCGTTAGGCTTGTTCAGGCGGCAGTAATCAAAGTAGATCCGAAATGTCCTCTCTTTTTTCTTCACTATAATAACGGGAGACGACCAGGGGCGAAAGGATATGGGCGAATAATTTTTTTCGATAGCATATCAGTCACATGAGGTTCGATGGTTTTATGTTCGGCCAAAGACACGCGGGTGTCGGACGGCGTCGTTATTATCTGTGTAAATACGATGTTCAGTAGTTGAGTTTTTACCGTAATCAGTTGGAGCAGAGTCGAACGTCTGTACGACACGAGAGCGCACGACCCGAGAGCGCCGACGGAAGAGCGTGCTACAGGAGAGCGCCGCGACACGAGAGCGCACGACAGCAGAGCGCCGCGACACCAGAACGCACGACGAGGGGGGGGGGGGGGGGGGGGGAGGGCGCCGCGACACGAGAGCGCGTGCATTAGAGGCGCCGTCATCGACCTTAATGAGAACAAACTGACGCTGCGCAAGCGTGTTCCGCGTTCAGAGAAAACCCAAACAGCGTCAGCTGCCGTCCGAGTCGCTGCCGACCACGTGAACCTGCCACCGCGATCAAGTGTTGTCGTACCCGTAGTGACCGATGCAGCTACATGCGGTGAAGTTGTACTGGAAAGCAACCTTCAATTGCTCCTGGGAAGAGAAATAGGCCTCGCAAGAGGAGTGGCTGAACTTCAGGATGGGTGCACCTTGGTTCTGGTGACGAACTTTCGAAATAAAACGCAACACCTCATAAAAGGTCCAGCCGCGGACCAGGTCGAGGAACTCAGAAACTGCGCCGAAATCGCCGCCCTTAGTGACGAATCCTCGCCAACTTCGCAAGACAGTGCGCGCCATCGCAGCTCGATATTGACCCTAAGCTTCCGGGCCCGAAACGACGACAGCTAATTAACCTTCTCGACGAATACCGTGATTGCTTTGCGACGTCAACGAATGTGCGTCAAACCACCTTTGCGAAGCACCGCATCATTACCTAGGACGACGCGCGACTTGTGCACCGATAACCGTGCCGAGCCTCCCTAAAAGAAAGAAAGGTCATCCAAGAGCAAGTGCAAGAAATGCCGAACGACGGCATAATCCAGACTTCAAGCTGTCCGTGGGGCTCTCCAGTCGTGTTGGGAAAGAAAAAGGCAGAAACGCTTAGGTTCCGCGTGGACTGCCGGCAGCTGAACGCGGTAACGAAGAAAAACGTATATCCACTCCCCCGCATCGGAGACACGGTCCCACTCTCGATATTTTTCACCGATGGACCTGAAGAGCGGCTACTGGCAGATCGAAATAGACTAACGGGACCGAGAGAAGACAGCTTTCGTCGCGCCGGATGGCCTGTACGAGTTCAAGGTGATGCCCTTCGGACTATGCACGGCGCCAGCAAATTTCCAGCGTGTCAAGTACACTGTACTGGCAGGAGTGAAGTGGCAGAGCAGCCTCGTCTACCTTGGTGACGTCGTAGTGCTTTCAAGTGACTTCGACGAGCACTTGCGACGACCCCGAGCTGCTCTCTCAGCCAGAAAGACCGCCGGACTCACCCTCAACCCGTCAGAGTGTCGGCTCGCCTATGACAAACTCGAATTCCTAGTTCACCTGGTAAGTAAAGAAGTCGTCCATTCAGACCCCGAGAATACTCGCGCCGTCACGGCATTTCCAACGCCCACAGAAAAGATGTCTCTGCGAAGATTCCTTGGACTTTGTGCACACTATCGACGCTTCGTTTAGAATTTCTCTCGGGGTTCCGGACCACTTACTAAACTCGCGAAGGACGCCGAGAAGTTCGAATGCGCCGAGTAGCAACAGCACGCCTTCGACGTCCTGAAGTAACGACTCTAGACTCCTCCTGTTCTGGGACACTTCGTTCAAGATTCGGAAACTGAGATTCATACGGACGTACGTAACAAAGGAGCTTGCGCCGTACTGGTTCAAGTGCAAGAAGGAACAGAGCGAGTCCTCGCTTACGCAAGTCGAGCACTGCCCAAACCGGAGAGAAACTACTCCACGACTCAAAAGAAATGTCTTTTGGTCGTCTGGGCAATCACGAAGTTTCGCCCGCACTCACACGGGAGCCTTTTCCGCGTTGTCATGGACCACCACTCGCTCTGCTCGCTTGCGAACGTAAAACACCCTTTCAGGACTTCTCGCTCGATGGAATCTCCGACTGCAGGGGTTCAGCATCACTGTGGTCTACAAGTCAGAGCACAAACGTAGTGACGCCGATTCCCTGTCCAGAGCCCTCTGTAGACATCTCCTGGTAGCAGCGACGACGATCGATAAGAAATCGTGCCGCAACAGCAGCCGTGTCATGGCGCTGATAGAACGGACCGGTCGACGATCCGGCGTTCACATGCATATCGGCGGCGGGTGTACATATTTCACTGTAGTCATATAGTGCCACTAAATTTGGGGAATATTCCCGGTAACAATGTTGTTACCGTTGTATATACAGCACAATTAAAACTATCTAGATAGTGCCCGAGAGTACCCAAGAATATGTGCAAGGAGATGGCGTTCGCCGAACGAACCCAACGAAATGTGCTGGTTCAACCAGCTTGGTAGTCTACAAAATGTGGGTGATGATACATAGTGCAAACAGGTAGAAGCAGTAATGAAAACGAGCGAGATTATTAAGCTTTTGCAAAGTAGTCTCCTTCAGTAACTCTGTTTGTGTATGTGTGATTCAGTACTCAATAAAATGCAGAGCTTCCGAGGTCCATCACTGCGTAGTCACACGTTTTATCAGAAAGGGAATTCAGATAATGTTCGTGTTAGTGATAATTGAGTTTGTATAACATATGTTTGTTATTTTTCTAATAAAATTAAGGTGTGAGCAGGGTTCGATCCGTAGTACGTTTTTCCTCTTTTAATTGTGCTTGTACGTAGTAAATTTGTTAATTATTATCTTAGTACATTTGCAGTACCCAGGGCTATGCCGACACGGCTAGGCTCCTCTTGCACTCCGTGTTTGTGAGAGGGTAAACCAAAGTGTTAGTTAAAGTAAATTTTAAATAATTTTTTTTTAATTAGATTTCTTAAGCTTACATGTGGTGCTTGATTAAGGTATGACTTTTTTGTCGGAAAATTTTTATGCTGGCTGAGTTGTGAAAGCTTGTTGTAAACCGACAGATTTTTCGGTTCCCAAATTTCGGACATGTTTGATTGTCTAGAGATTTTCAGGTAACCTTCAAGCACATTAGACCCTGCAAGCTCATTGTGGACATGCGTCGTGAGGCGTGGGCCAGCACTCACTTATCCCCCATCGGAATGTGATGGTGTCTGTATCGGTATGTTATATCTCTGTCTTCTCTTAAGATTTTAGTTTGGTGATTCGTGATCTCCCTAGCAATGTTCAAATATTTAATGGCCTCTCCGTATTGTGCAATGCACTATCTCCGACAAAAAACTTGTAAAATCCGTATTTAAAAACTTGGGGAACACTTAAGCTTCGCCTTTGAGAGTGGAACGCGATAGCGTTATCAAGGCCGCACGCAAAGCCTTCTTACAGAACCCCTCGCTCGTTCCCAAGCCTTGCAAGCGTATCTGATTGGTCTTGTCGGTAGCATCCCGTGTCACGTGACATCACGTGACGTCACGTCTGACGTCAAGTCACAATACGCGTGACATCGCAGGATGCGGTGATGTCACGCCGCTATCGACCCGCTAAATTTTGCGAAAATATATTCCGCTAAATTCAGCGAAAGATTCTTCCACAAAATTGACTCAGTCAGTAGGCTCATGACGGAAAAGCCACGTGTGACCTCAGACTCGTGACGTCACACGTGAATGCCTGCGCTCCATCATGAATTGCTTTGCTCCCACCGACACCGGATTTTCCTTAACACAAGCTCCTGACCTCTATCATGCTAAAACGTCTATGGGGCACATCAGCTTCCGTAAACTGTTTTGACGTACCCTTAAAATATCTAAGGGACGTCAGACGTTCGTCAAAGTTTTCTTATGGGCTAGACGTACCCTTTAAGAATTTTAAAAGGTTGTAAGAGACATGTGAATATCAGTCCTCTAAGATGTAATATTTTAGCACTAGTTGATGCGCCGTTAGAAGTCCGCATATAAATGTCGCCTTGAAATTAAATCCCACAGCACACGCAGCGTCACTCTGCTGGCAGCATTTAACAAAGGCAGTAAAAAATTTGGAGGGGAAACGAAACTCAGAAAAATTTATGAAATAAAGCCACACAACACCATTTGATTTCCTTTGAAATATATTGCGATTGGTTATTTCAAAGCCGTGTTTGATTCATTTATATCAGATTCGGGTCGGCTATATAATTCAAAAATATATATATTTTTATTGCTTTGTGTCACAACAGAGAAAGATGAATATTTGGAGTGAACTCGCTTGCGAATAATTGATGTAAAAAATAAACGCTTTATATTCAAAATATGCCCCAGATCTTCATGCCTCACTAGTCATTTTCCAGAACATATTTGCTATTCTTAAAAAGGAACGGCAGGAATATTACTTTGAAATAGAGCTCCAGTGGCGCGATCTTCCCAGCTCCCGGTCTTGAACTTCTCTGGGCGAAACGTCTGGATGCACGGCTGCTGACCGTTACCTCAGAGGGGACCCGGACCCTATGCGTAATATTGGGCAATTTGCTGCAGGTCTGGAATTGTGGTTTGCCGTTTGCACCGTTAAAGTAGTGTTTAAGTTGCTCAGTCATGAGGGTTCAAACCAGCGCCCTGCGAACTACAGTGGAGTGTTCTCAATTTATTTTGTAAGATGGGCTGCTTACTAAAGTTTTTCTTGCTTAGAGCTCCGTGAGTGGATTGGATCTTTCTTTTCTTATAAAGTTCCAATGAATGTAGTGATTATAGTATCCGTGGGCCAGAGCGTACTGCTCCATACATTTTAACCCTCTATGCGTGTATCAGGAATTGTTATTTTTATTCATACTTTTATGAAAAGGGTTCTTAGCAGACGAACTATTTCGTTCTTCGTGCCCGACGATTTGAAGCCGGCTCAACTCCTTGTTAAAGGGTAAATGCATGTGGGTGGATGAAGGGGTGAATGTATGTGTGTGATCTTGCTGTCAGTGTTGTTTCCTTCTTTTTCTGTGTGGCGCATTGTAGCTTGTGTATATAGCTGCTTGGCAGCGTTTCGGTCGACCGGTTGGGGTTGTTGCGCGTATTGTTTATGTGCCAGGGTTCTAGGAAGATCCATTTTCTCCAGTTTGTTTTTTCTGGCGAGGCTAGAACTGCTGTTGAAGACGATGACGTGGCCGGTCTTCTCAGCATGTTTCGCCAGCGTGTTGCGAAGAAAGGAATCTAAGGCAACGCACAGGAGAAATATTGTGAGGAGACCGTCCACACCATCTCCTTCAACAGCAGTTCAATCGTTGTCACAAGACGACACTGGAAGAGACGTCTCTTTCTAGATTCCTGGCACACAAAAATACACACAACAACCTGAAGCGATCCACCGCAACGCTCCCAAGCCGGTATTTACACGGGCTACAATGAGCTACACAGCAAAAGAAGACAAAAACAATACTGACATGAAGAAGATGATAAATTGCAACATTTGCGCCAACATGTATTCAACCCTGAACAAGGTGCCAGCTGGCTTTCAAACGTCAGGCACAAAGAAGAAATTGACTAGATTCTACTAAGTACCCCTGTCATATTGCTTGCCTTACCAGGTGGAGGTCCGCCGAAATGTTTACATTTCCTAATACTTGTGTTTTATAAAAACCTAATAAGTATAACCTACAAAAGGATGACACAGTATCGAGTGCCCCTCTTGTCACAAAAAAATGAAATAGATGTTTGAATGCAAAGTTTTCGAATGTCCAAGCGGTATTCAGTAACTTCAAAGCTGATTTCAGCAAGTGGACCATGTGCCAATCCAAAAAGAAACGGTTAGTAAAAAATGATGTGCAAAAGTTATAGCAAATCCCCTATGTGCATTATTAGTCAACTTGAAAGTGGTAATGGTGTTTATATAAACGTAATTTCCTCCAAAGTCATAAATTTGCGATAATATTTTTATATATTAGCACTTAAAGACAATAACAAAAGATGCTCGCGAAAATAAGAAAAAATGCAAATTATCACCGTGTTAAACTTGAATGAAAGAGTGCCTCGTGCGTCTTTTTGAGCACCTTGTATCAAACACATAGAAGCAACTTGTGAACAAAACTTTTTCGTTTCACTGACGATCTATATATCGTGGCATCTCTAGTTGAACATAAATGTCACCAGCGACATTTTGTAAAAACTTCGAAGGCACCGGCAATGAATGAAGAAACAACACGCAATCCCTCACAAGGCAGAAAGAAACTTCTCAATTTGTCATAAATATTCTCTTATATTCGTCTTCTAGATACGCGTGCTTCAATATTACTTCCTGACCACAATTGTACAAGAAATATAGCATTTCAAAGTTTTCTTTTTTAGACCTACGTTTTCTTTTTTTCAATTCATCTATATAATGAGCCTGGCTAAATAACTTGTCATTGCAGGAGAAGAGCAACGTCACCATTATCGACGTTCGGCATTGACGAGGTACCGCGTTCTTTATTGTTTTCATACGTGAGAAGACGAAAGACACAGAAAGCGGTGCCTTAACGTCATCGTTCTAAAACATTGGAAAGCAGAAGACAGAAGTTTGCCTTTGTCAACAGTCATTTTGGCATGAGTAGAAATAAATTAAGACGCCAGTTTTATTAAATAACTCAAACCGAATGCACACGCGTGCCAGCCCTTACAGAAATGTCATATCTGGACTTATATTAAAAAATACAGATATGGATATTGCCGCGCGCAGGGTCACGGACTTGTAGAAAGTTCTCGTTCATTCTTGCTGCGGCCATAACTATCGTTCATCCTTGTTTTTGTTTTTCTAGAAAGTGCTTGTTCATTCTCGCCCCGAGCGCGCTACGCTCGAACCTTCTCCGCCGAATCTTTGAGACAGTGATTCACTCTAGATAAGAGGCCGCCCGCGACCTTGTCGAGTCAGTTTCGCCCCAGCGCTCGACTCTGCTGTCTCGCCGACCTCGACGCTCGCGACGCTTTGTTATTATTTTCTATTCTCTTTTTGTTTTGGCACAAGTTCGCCACATTAAACGTTTATTTCTTCCTGTTCATTTCTTGTTTGTTGGTCACCACCCGTGACATTGTGGTGGAGGTGCGGGGTAACCGCATGCCCGTGCAGCGCTCCCCTCCGAGTTCTCGGAGTGCAAGTCCGAACACAAGCCCCCAAGAACCCAACGAGGACCAGACCGAGACCCGATTAAGTCGCCGGAACCTTGGCCTACCCCCGGAGTTAGGACCCTTGCCACCCAGGACCAGGCAAACAAGGAGGACGACGATGGCCAACCAGTCGGAGACCCCGGCCGCTCCAGCCGTCGTTTACCTGCCCGTAGTACCGCGGACGGCTGCTCCATTCCACGGCGAGCAATACGAAGACGTCGAAGACTGGATTGACCAGTATGAACGCGTTGCCCGCCACAATTGCTGGACCGACGAGCAGTGCCTGAACAACGTCTATTTTTCGCTTGAGGGTACCGCCAAGCACTGGTACGAGAATCATGAGTCCTCTTTGACGTCGTGGGACATGTTCAAGACCGATCTCAAGGCTACGTTCAGCAACCACCACCGCCGAGAGAGAGCCGAGGACCTACTGCGAACCAGAACCCAGGGCCCCAACGAGAGCGTCACCGGCTTCGTCGAGGATGTTCTTCGCCTGAGCGCCCGCGCCGATCCTCAGGCTACAGAGGAGAAGAAGCTGCGACACCTGATGAGGGGTGTGAAAAGCGAGATATTCGGAGGTCTCATTCGCAATCCCCCGACAACTGTGGACGGGTTCGTCACGGAGGCGACGAGTATGGAACGTGCCCTACTAGCACGCGCCAGGCACTACGAGCGACACCCTGGCGTGACTACTCTGGCGACATCCGGATACAACCTTGGTACCGACCTCCCAGGCATTCGTGACATCATCCGTGAAGTCGTCCGGGAAGAAATCCGCAAGATGCTCCCCGCTATGGATCGCCCGTCCTCCCTGTCGCTCGCCGAGGTCGTGCGAGATGAAGTTCATCGGGCCTTCCAACCTGAGGTTCCGATCAACATGTCGACGCCAGAGGAGCCGACTTTGAGCTACGCCGCCATGGCCCGACGACCGCCGCAAGCTAACCGCCAGGCCACGGCGCCACCCCGACGAGACCCTCCGATGCCACAGTATCCTCGACGCCAGGAAGGGCAAGTCCAGGACGTCCGCCCGGAGCAACCCTCGTCGAGGAAGACCGACGTGTGGCGAACGGCCGACCGACGCCCGCTCTGCTACCACTGCGGGGAACCCGACCATGTGTACCGCCGATGCCCATACCGACGACTCGGGCTGCGCGGGTTCCACCCAAACGACCCGCGCCCCCGGTATGGTGAACGCCCTCGGGAGATCGACGAGTACCTGCGACGACCCCAGTCCCCCGAGCCTGCGTCCCGCCGAGAGTTCCGGTCGCCATCGCCGCGACGTCCAGCTTCGCCGATGCACCGACCCCGACGTGAAAGCCTGTCACCCCTCGCTCCTCGCCGGGGAAACTAGGCGCGGCAACCCCTGGAGGTGGAGTTGCCGAAGACGACCGACGTAAAGAGCCTCCAAGAACGACGGAGCGCTCCCACTCCCCCGACGCCACGCATCGCTACGACGCTCCTGCAACGGTGTCCAACAACCTAAACGTCGTCATTGACGGCCACGACGCATCGGCACTCGTGGACACCGGAGCAGACTACTCAGTCTTGAGTGGGAGGCTCTCCCGCCGCCTTCGAAAAGTCATGACGCCGTGGGAAGGACCCCAAATACGAACCGCCGGAGGACATATCATCACACCAGTCGGGAGATGCACTGCTCGCGTCGAGATCCACGGTGAAACGTGCCCTGTCAGGTTCGTCATTCTGCAAGACTGTTCGAGGGACGTTATCCTCGGAATGGACTTTCTCTGCGAGTATGGCGCCGTCATCGACCTCGGAACAAACCGGCTGACGCTACGAAAACCTGCTCCACCATCGGAGGAACCCCAAGCGACGTCACCCACGGTCCGAGTCCTCGCAAACCACGTAAACCTACCACCGCGGTCGAGTGTTTTCGTACTTGTCGGGATCGATGAAGCTTCCTATGGCGAAGTTCTTCTCGAGGGAAACCTCCAATTGCTTCTGGGAAGAGGCAGAGGCGTCGTAAGGGGAGTAGCTGAACTTCAGGATGGGCGGACTGTGGCCCTCGTGACGAACTTCCGAAACGAAACGCAACACCTCACGAAAGGTGCAGCCGTGGGCCACGTCGAGGAACTCCGAAACCCCGCCGAAATCACCGCGATTACTGACGAATTCTCGCCGTCCCAGCAAGACAGTACGTCGCCAGCGCAGCTCGACATTGACCCTAAGCTTCCGGACCCTAAACGACGTCAGCTGGTTAACCTCCTCGCCGAATACCGCGACTGCTTTGCGACGTCGTCGAAGGTGCGCCAGACCGCAGTTACCAAGCACCGCATCGTTACCGAGGACGACGCGCGCCCTGTGCATCGATCACCGTACAGAGTCTCCGCTAAGGAAAGGGAGGTGATCCAGCAGCAAGTTCAAGAGATGCTGAATGACGACATAATCCAACCTTCAAGCAGTCCATGGGCCTCTCCAGTCGTGCTGGTTAAGAAGAAGGACGGAACTCTTCGGTTCTGCGTGGACTACCGGCAGCTCAACACGGTTACGAAGAAAGACGTCTACCCACTGCCCCGCATCGACGACACTCTAGACCGGCTGCGCCACTCTCGATACTTTTCATCGATGGACCTGAAGAGCGGCTACTGGCAAATCGAGGTCGACGAACGGGACCGAGAGAAGACAGCCTTCGTCACGCCGGATGGACTGTACGAGTTCAAGGTGATGCCCTTCGGACTATGCACGGCACCAGCAACTTTCCAGCGTGTCATGGACACCGTACTGGCAGGGCTGAAGTGGCAGAGCTGTCTCGTCTACCTGGACGACGTCGTAGTATTTTCAGCTGACTTCGACGAGCACTTGCGACGACTCCGCACGGTTCTCCATGCCATACAGACCGCCGGGCTCACTCTCAAGCCGTCAAAGTGCCGGTTCGCCTATGACGAACTGAAGTTCTTAGGTCACGTGGTTAGTAACGAAGGCATTCGTCCAGACCCAGAGAAGACTCGCGCGGTCGCAGCATTTCCAGTGCCAAGAGACAAGAAGGCCGTGCGAAGGTTCCTTGGGCTATGTGCCTACTATCGGCGCTTCGTTCGAGATTTCGCAAGGATTTCCGCACCGCTCACAAACCTCACGAAGGACGCCGAGAAGTTCGAATGGGCCGAGGAGCAGCAGCAGGCATTCGACGAGCTGAAGCGACGACTGCAGACGCCTCCTGTTCTTGGACATTTCGACCAGGATGCGGAAACCGAGATTCACACGGACGCAAGTAACGCA
Organism: Ixodes scapularis; assembly: GCF_016920785.2. Taxonomy (NCBI): domain Eukaryota; kingdom Metazoa; phylum Arthropoda; class Arachnida; order Ixodida; family Ixodidae; genus Ixodes; species Ixodes scapularis. The sequence continues at coordinate 293,505 of NW_024610190.1, read as the reverse complement.
GGACTTGGCGCGGTACTGGTTCAAGTTCAAGAAGGCACCGAGCGAGTCATCGCCTACGCAAGTCGGACATTGTCCAAGGCGGAGCGAAATTACTCCACGACTGAAAAAGAATGCCTTGCGGTCGTCTGGGCCATCACGAAGTTCCGCCCGTACTTGTACGGGAGCCAGTTCCGTGTAGTCACAGACCACCATTCGCTCTGCTGGCTTGCTAACCTGAAGGACCCGTCAGGACGTCTTGCTCGATGGAGCCTCCGACTACAAGAGTTTAACATGACAGTGGTCTACAAGTCCGGCCGGAAGCACGGCGACGCCGACTGCTTGTCCAGAGCCCCCGTCGAAACCCCTTCCGGCTGCAGCGACGACAATGACGACGAGAGCTTCCTAGGAGCTGTAAACGCCGACGACATGGCACGACGTCAACGGGACGATCCTGAGCTGCGCGCATTAATCGAGCACCTGGAAGGGGGTGGGGGTACCGTGCCACGTGTTTTCTCACGAGTACTGCCGACCTTCGCCATTCGACAAGGTGTACTCTACAAAGAGAACTTCGGCGACAACAGCACTCCGTGGTTGCTGGTAATCCCGACCAACCTTCGGGAGGAGATCTTTCAAGCATGTCACGACGACCCGACGTCAGGACACCTCGGTTACAGCCGAACACTGGCCCGTATTCGTGAAAAGTATTACTGGCCAAAGCTCCCCAAAGCCGTCCACCTCTACACCCGATCGCGCCACGAGTGCCAGCGACGTAAGAAACCGCCAACGAAACCGGCAGGTCTCCTGCAGCCGATTGCTCCTCCGACCGCACCGTTCCAGCAGATCGGAATGGACCTACTTGGCCCCTTTCCGCCGTCAACATCGGGAAACCGCTGGATAATCGTCGCCACAGATTATCTCACGCGGTACGCCGAAACGAAAGCCCTCCCTTCAGGGACTGCTGTGGAAGTCGCCAAGTTTTTCATCGAGTCCATCGTCCTCCGGCATGGCGCCCCCGAAGTCCTGATCACAGACCGAGGGTCATCGTTCATGGCACAGCTGACCCAAGAAATCCTGCGTCTCAGCCACACCAGCCATCGTCGCACCACGGCGTACCACCCGCAGACCAACGGGCTCACGGAAAGACTCAACAAGACCATCGCCGACATGATTTCCATGTACGTCGACGTGGAGCACAAGACATGGGACGAGGTGCTGCCGTACGTCACCTTTGCCTACAACACGGCCGTACAAGAGACCACCGGAGTGACACCCTTTCAACTGGTGCATGGGCGCAGGGTAACGACAATGCTGGACGCTATGTTGCCCCATGAACTGGCTGTCGACGTAAGCGACGACGCCCAGGTGGTTGCCCAAAGGGCAGAAGAAGTCCGTCAGCTCGCCAGACTCCGGATTAAAGCCCAACAACGCGTCGACACTGGCCGCTACAACCTTCGCCGTCGGGACGTCCACTTCCAGCCCGGAGACAGGGTTTGGGTCTGGACTCCCATTCGTCGCCGTGGTCTCAGCGAGAAGCTTCTCAAACGCTACTTCGGACCCTACAAAATCATCCGACGCCTCGGCGACCTGAACTACGAAGTTTTACCCGACGGAACGCGCCCATCTGCAAGACGCCCGCCACGACCCGAGGTGGTGCACGTCGTCCGGCTGAAGCCGTGTTACGAACGATAGAACTTCCGACTCTCGTCGACGGGTGAACTGTGAACTGTGAACTGCGACTCGCGATTCTGCTGCCTTTTTGTTTTGGATTTGTTTTTGTTTGTTGTTCTTCGTTTTGTGCTGCATCGGGACGATGCACTTTTTAAAGGGGGGGATAATGCGGCGCGCAGGGTCACGGACTTGTAGAAAGTTCTCGTTCATTCTTGCTGCGGCCATAACTATCGTTCATCCTTGTTTTTGTTGTTCTAGAAAGTGCTTGTTCATTCTCGCCCCGAGCGCGCTACGCTCGAACCTTCTCCGCCGAATCTTTGAGACAGTGATTCACTCTAGATAAGAGGCCGCCCGCGACCTTGTCGAGTCAGTTTCGCCCCAGCGCTCGACTCTGCTGTCTCGCCGACGTAATTTCCTCCAAAGTCATAAATTTGCGATAATATTTTTATATATTAGCACTTAAAGACAATAACAAAAGATGCTCGCGAAAATAAGAAAAAATGCAAATTATCACCATGTTAAACTTGAATGAAAGAGTGCCTCGTGCGTCTTTTTGAGCACCTTGTATCAAACACATAGAAGCAACTTGTGAACAAAACTTTTTCGTTTCACTGACGATCTATATATCGTGGCATCTCTAGTTGAACATAAATGTCACCAGCGACATTTTGTAAAAACTTCGAAGGCACCGGCAATGAATGAAGAAACAACACGCAATCCCTCACAAGGCAGAAAGAAACTTCTCAATTTGTCATAAATATTCTCTTATATTCGTCTTCTAGATACGCGTGCTTCAATATTACTTCCTGACCACAATTGTACAAGAAATATAGCATTTCAAAGTTTTCTTTTTTAGACCTACGTTTTCTTTTTTTCAATTCATCTATATAATGAGCCTGGCTAAATAACTTGTCATTGCAGGAGAAGAGCAACGTCACCATTATCGACGTTCGGCATTGACGAGGTACCGCGTTCTGTATTGTTTTCATACGTGAGAAGACGAAAGACACAGAAAGCGGTGCCTTAACGTCATCGTTCTAAAACATTGGAAAGCAGAAGACAGACGTTTGCCTTTGTCGACAGTCATTTTGGCATGAGTAGAAATAAATTAAGACGCCAGTTTTATTAAATAACTCAAACCGAATGCACACGCGTGCCAGCCCTTACAGAAATGTCATATCTGGACTTATATTAAAAAATACAGATATGGATATTGCCGCGCGCAGGGTCACGGACTTGTAGAAAGTTCTCGTTCATTCTTGCTGCGGCCATAACTATCGTTCATCCTTGGTTTTGTTGTTCTAGAAAGTGCTTGTTCATTCTCGCCCCGAGCGCGCAACGCTCGAACCTTCTCCGCCGAATCTTTGAGACAGTGATTCACTCTAGATAAGAGGCCGCCCGCGACCTTGTCGAGTCAGTTTCGCCCCAGCGCTCGACTCTGCTGTCTCGCCGACCTCGACGCTCGCGACGCTTTGTTATTATTTTCTATTCTCTTTTTGTTTTGGCACAAGTTCGCCACATTAAACGTTTATTTCTTCCTGTTCATTTCTTGTTTGTTGGTCACCACCCGTGACATTGTGGTGGAGGTGCGGGGTAACCGCATGCCCGTGCAGCGCTCCCCTCCGAGTTCTCGGAGTGCAAGTCCGAACACAAGCCCCCAAGAACCCAACGAGGACCAGACCGAGACCCGATTAAGTCGCCGGAACCTTGGCCTACCCCCGGAGTTAGGACCCTTGCCACCCAGGACCAGGCAAACAAGGAGGACGACGATGGCCAACCAGTCGGAGACCCCGGCCGCTCCAGCCGTCGTTTACCTGCCCGTCGTACCGCGGACGGCTGCTCCATTCCACGGCGAGCAATACGAAGACGTCGAAGACTGGATTGACCAGTATGAACGCGTTGCCCGCCACAATTGCTGGACCGACGAGCAGTGCCTGAACAACGTCTATTTTTCGCTTGAGGGTACCGCCAAGCACTGGTACGAGAATCATGAGTCCTCTTTGACGTCGTGGGACATGTTCAAGACCGATCTCAAGGCTACGTTCAGCAACCACCACCGCCGAGAGAGAGCCGAGGACCTACTGCGAACCAGAACCCAGGGCCCCAACGAGAGCGTCACCGGCTTCGTCGAGGATGTTCTTCGCCTGAGCGCCCGCGCCGATCCTCAGGCTACAGAGGAGAAGAAGCTGCGACACCTGATGAGGGGTGTGAAAAGCGAGATATTCGGAGGTCTCATTCGCAATCCCCCGACAACTGTGGACGGGTTCGTCACGGAGGCGACGAGTATGGAACGTGCCCTACTAGCACGCGCCAGGCACTACGAGCGACACCCTGGCGTGACTACTCTGGCGACATCCGGATACAACCTTGGTACCGACCTCCCAGGCATTCGTGACATCATCCGTGAAGTCGTCCGGGAAGAAATCCGCAAGATGCTCCCCGCTATGGATCGCCCGTCCTCCCTGTCGCTCGCCGAGGTCGTGCGAGATGAAGTTCATCGGGCCTTCCAACCTGAGGTTCCGATCAACATGTCGACGCCAGAGGAGCCGACTTTGAGCTACGCCGCCATGGCCCGACGACCGCCGCAAGCTAACCGCCAGGCCACGGCGCCACCCCGACGAGACCCTCCGATGCCACAGTATCCTCGACGCCAGGAAGGGCAAGTCCAGGACGTCCGCCCGGAGCAACCCTCGTCGAGGAAGACCGACGTGTGGCGAACGGCCGACCGACGCCCGCTCTGCTACCACTGCGGGGAACCCGACCATGTGTACCGCCGATGCCCATACCGACGACTCGGGCTGCGCGAATTCCACCCAAACGACCCGCGCCCCCGGTATGGTGAACGCCCTCGGGAGATCGACGAGTACCTGCGACGACCCCAGTCCCCCGAGCCTGCGTCCCGCCGAGAGTTCCGGTCGCCATCGCCGCGACGTCCAGCTTCGCCGATGCACCGACCCCGACGTGAAAGCCTGTCACCCCTCGCTCCTCGCCGGGGAAACTAGGCGCGGCAACCCCTGGAGGTGGAGTTGCCGAAGACGACCGACGTAAAGAGCCTCCAAGAACGACGGAGCGCTCCCACTCCCCCGACGCCACGCATCGCTACGACGCTCCTGCAACGGTGTCCAACAACCTAAACGTCGTCATTGACGGCCACGACGCATCGGCACTCGTGGACACCGGAGCAGACTACTCAGTCTTGAGTGGGAGGCTCTCCCGCCGCCTTCGAAAAGTCATGACGCCGTGGGAAGGACCCCAAATACGAACCGCCGGAGGACATATCATCACACCAGTCGGGAGATGCACTGCTCGCGTCGAGATCCACGGTGAAACGTGCCCTGTCAGGTTCGTCATTCTGCAAGACTGTTCGAGGGACGTTATCCTCGGAATGGACTTTCTCTGCGAGTATGGCGCCGTCATCGACCTCGGAACAAACCGGCTGACGCTACGAAAACCTGCTCCACCATCGGAGGAACCCCAAGCGACGTCACCCACGGTCCGAGTCCTCGCAAACCACGTAAACCTACCACCGCGGTCGAGTGTTTTCGTACTTGTCGGGATCGATGAAGCTTCCTATGGCGAAGTTCTTCTCGAGGGAAACCTCCAATTGCTTCTGGGAAGAGGCAGAGGCGTCGTAAGGGGAGTAGCTGAACTTCAGGATGGGCGGACTGTGGCCCTCGTGACGAACTTCCGAAACGAAACGCAACACCTCACGAAAGGTGCAGCCGTGGGCCACGTCGAGGAACTCCGAAACCCCGCCGAAATCACCGCGATTACTGACGAATTCTCGCCGTCCCAGCAAGACAGTACGTCGCCAGCGCAGCTCGACATTGACCCTAAGCTTCCGGACCCTAAACGACGTCAGCTGGTTAACCTCCTCGCCGAATACCGCGACTGCTTTGCGACGTCGTCGAAGGTGCGCCAGACCGCAGTTACCAAGCACCGCATCGTTACCGAGGACGACGCGCGCCCTGTGCATCGATCACCGTACAGAGTCTCCGCTAAGGAAAGGGAGGTGATCCAGCAGCAAGTTCAAGAGATGCTGAATGACGACATAATCCAACCTTCAAGCAGTCCATGGGCCTCTCCAGTCGTGCTGGTTAAGAAGAAGGACGGAACTCTTCGGTTCTGCGTGGACTACCGGCAGCTCAACACGGTTACGAAGAAAGACGTCTACCCACTGCCCCGCATCGACGACACTCTAGACCGGCTGCGCCACTCTCGATACTTTTCATCGATGGACCTGAAGAGCGGCTACTGGCAAATCGAGGTCGACGAACGGGACCGAGAGAAGACAGCCTTCGTCACGCCGGATGGACTGTACGAGTTCAAGGTGATGCCCTTCGGACTATGCACGGCACCAGCAACTTTCCAGCGTGTCATGGACACCGTACTGGCAGGGCTGAAGTGGCAGAGCTGTCTCGTCTACCTGGACGACGTCGTAGTATTTTCAGCTGACTTCGACGAGCACTTGCGACGACTCCGCACGGTTCTCCATGCCATACAGACCGCCGGGCTCACTCTCAAGCCGTCAAAGTGCCGGTTCGCCTATGACGAACTGAAGTTCTTAGGTCACGTGGTTAGTAACGAAGGCATTCGTCCAGACCCAGAGAAGACTCGCGCGGTCGCAGCATTTCCAGTGCCAAGAGACAAGAAGGCCGTGCGAAGGTTCCTTGGGCTGTGTGCCTACTATCGGCGCTTCGTTCGAGATTTCGCAAGGATTTCCGCACCGCTCACAAACCTCACGAAGGACGCCGAGAAGTTCGAATGGGCCGAGGAGCAGCAGCAGGCATTCGACGAGCTGAAGCGACGACTGCAGACGCCTCCTGTTCTTGGACATTTCGACCAGGATGCGGAAACCGAGATTCACACGGACGCAAGTAACGCAGGACTTGGCGCGGTACTGGTTCAAGTTCAAGAAGGCACCGAGCGAGTCATCGCCTACGCAAGTCGGACATTGTCCAAGGCGGAGCGAAATTACTCCACGACTGAAAAAGAATGCCTTGCGGTCGTCTGGGCAATCACGAAGTTCCGCCCGTACTTGTACGGGAGCCAGTTCCGTGTAGTCACAGACCACCATTCGCTCTGCTGGCTTGCTAACCTGAAGGACCCGTCAGGACGTCTTGCTCGATGGAGCCTCCGACTACAAGAGTTTAACATGACAGTGGTCTACAAGTCCGGCCGGAAGCACGGCGACGCCGACTGCTTGTCCAGAGCCCCCGTCGAAACCCCTTCCGGCTGCAGCGACGACAATGACGACGAGAGCTTCCTAGGAGCTGTAAACGCCGACGACATGGCACGACGTCAACGGGACGATCCTGAGCTGCGCGCATTAATCGAGCACCTGGAAGGGGGTGGGGGTACCGTGCCACGTGTTTTCTCACGAGTACTGCCGACCTTCGCCATTCGACAAGGTGTACTCTACAAAGAGAACTTCGGCGACAACAGCACTCCGTGGTTGCTGGTAATCCCGACCAACCTTCGGGAGGAGATCTTTCAAGCATGTCACGACGACCCGACGTCAGGACACCTCGGTTACAGCCGAACACTGGCCCGTATTCGTGAAAAGTATTACTGGCCAAAGCTCCCCAAAGCCGTCCACCTCTACACCCGATCGCGCCACGAGTGCCAGCGACGTAAGAAACCGCCAACGAAACCGGCAGGTCTCCTGCAGCCGATTGCTCCTCCGACCGCACCGTTCCAGCAGATCGGAATGGACCTACTTGGCCCCTTTCCGCCGTCAACATCGGGAAACCGCTGGATAATCGTCGCCACAGATTATCTCACGCGGTACGCCGAAACGAAAGCCCTCCCTTCAGGGACTGCTGTGGAAGTCGCCAAGTTTTTCATCGAGTCCATCGTCCTCCGGCATGGCGCCCCCGAAGTCCTGATCACAGACCGAGGGTCATCGTTCATGGCACAGCTGACCCAAGAAATCCTGCGTCTCAGCCACACCAGCCATCGTCGCACCACGGCGTACCACCCGCAGACCAACGGGCTCACGGAAAGACTCAACAAGACCATCGCCGACATGATTTCCATGTACGTCGACGTGGAGCACAAGACATGGGACGAGGTGCTGCCGTACGTCACCTTTGCCTACAACACGGCCGTACAAGAGACCACCGGAGTGACACCCTTTCAACTGGTGCATGGGCGCAGGGTAACGACAATGCTGGACGCTATGTTGCCCCATGAACCGGCTGTCGACGTAAGCGACGACGCCCAGGTGGTTGCCCAAAGGGCAGAAGAAGTCCGTCAGCTCGCCAGACTCCGGATTAAAGCCCAACAACGCGTCGACACTGGCCGCTACAACCTTCGCCGTCGGGACGTCCACTTCCAGCCCGGAGACAGGGTTTGGGTCTGGACTCCCATTCGTCGCCGTGGTCTCAGCGAGAAGCTTCTCAAACGCTACTTCGGACCCTACAAAATCATCCGACGCCTCGGCGACCTGAACTACGAAGTTTTACCCGACGGAACGCGCCCATCTGCAAGACGCCCGCCACGACCCGAGGTGGTGCACGTCGTCCGGCTGAAGCCGTGTTACGAACGATAGAACTTCCGACTCTCGTCGACGGGTGAACTGTGAACTGTGAACTGCGACTCGCGATTCTGCTGCCTTTTTGTTTTGGATTTGTTTTTGTTTGTTGTTCTTCGTTTTGTGCTGCATCGGGACGATGCACTTTTTAAAGGGGGGGATAATGCGGCGCGCAGGGTCACGGACTTGTAGAAAGTTCTCGTTCATTCTTGCTGCGGCCATAACTATCGTTCATCCTTGTTTTTGTTGTTCTAGAAAGTGCTTGTTCATTCTCGCCCCGAGCGCGCTACGCTCGAACCTTCTCCGCCGAATCTTTGAGACAGTGATTCACTCTAGATAAGAGGCCGCCCGCGACCTTGTCGAGTCAGTTTCGCCCCAGCGCTCGACTCTGCTGTCTCGCCGACGTAATTTCCTCCAAAGTCATAAATTTGCGATAATATTTTTATATATTAGCACTTAAAGACAATAACAAAAGATGCTCGCGAAAATAAGAAAAAATGCAAATTATCACCATGTTAAACTTGAATGAAAGAGTGCCTCGTGCGTCTTTTTGAGCACCTTGTATCAAACACATAGAAGCAACTTGTGAACAAAACTTTTTCGTTTCACTGACGATCTATATATCGTGGCATCTCTAGTTGAACATAAATGTCACCAGCGACATTTTGTAAAAACTTCGAAGGCACCGGCAATGAATGAAGAAACAACACGCAATCCCTCACAAGGCAGAAAGAAACTTCTCAATTTGTCATAAATATTCTCTTATATTCGTCTTCTAGATACGCGTGCTCAATATTACTTCCTGACCACAATTGTACAAGAAATATAGCATTTCAAAGTTTTCTTTTTTAGACCTACGTTTTCTTTTTTTCAATTCATCTATATAATGAGCCTGGCTAAATAACTTGTCATTGCAGGAGAAGAGCAACGTCACCATTATCGACGTTCGGCATTGACGAGGTACCGCGTTCTGTATTGTTTTCATACGTGAGAAGACGAAAGACACAGAAAGCGGTGCCTTAACGTCATCGTTCTAAAACATTGGAAAGCAGAAGACAGAAGTTTGCCTTTGTCGACAGTCATTTTGGCATGAGTAGAAATAAATTAAGACGCCAGTTTTATTAAATAACTCAAACCGAATGCACACGCGTGCCAGCCCTTACAGAAATGTCATATCTGGACTTATATTAAAAAATACAGATATGGATATTGCCGCGCGCAGGGTCACGGACTTGTAGAAAGTTCTCGTTCATTCTTGCTGCGGCCATAACTATCGTTCATCCTTGGTTTTGTTGTTCTAGAAAGTGCTTGTTCATTCTCGCCCCGAGCGCGCAACGCTCGAACCTTCTCCGCCGAATCTTTGAGACAGTGATTCACTCTAGATAAGAGGCCGCCCGCGACCTTGTCGAGTCAGTTTCGCCCCAGCGCTCGACTCTGCTGTCTCGCCGACCTCGACGCTCGCGACGCTTTGTTATTATTTTCTATTCTCTTTTTGTTTTGGCACAAGTTCGCCACATTAAACGTTTATTTCTTCCTGTTCATTTCTTGTTTGTTGGTCACCACCCGTGACAATATATAAGGAATTGGGCAGATATGGCCAGGTATGCACAATCAGGCCATATGTGGATGGATATAGCCATATCTGCCCAATTCCTTATATATCCATATCTGCCCAATTCCTTATATATCCATATCTGCCCAATTCCTTAGATACCATATATAGACTGCTTTATATGATCCCGTGTTTGTGTCTGGTAGATAGGGTACCCACCCCATATAAAGCAATTTTCATGTGATGCTCCTTCTGGCATCACATGAAAATTATTGCCATGGGACAGTTACCATACTTTCCAGGTCCAGACCTGGGATCATATAACGCATTTCTATGAGTATCCACAAAATATACATCGTACTGCTATCCCACACGTAGATATATCTACAGAATAGTACACTGACCAATCTTTATTGGCCTGGTTCGGAATTTGTCATTCAACAAATATGTATGCTACAAAGATAGAATGTAGGCGATCGCTAGTTAGAAAACATTGTAACATATCATTCGACGTCGGAAAGTCACAGCCCTTTGGCGGGATTGGTTGTCGAGAGAGCAGACCGAGAGTATGATTTGCAAAAGAAGTTTTATACAAGAAAGCGTGAAAACTCCAAACAAGCACTTCCCTGTTCAAGAAAAAAATTATAAGGAACAAAACTGTAATATCACACAGACAACCATTAAAATAAACTAAAAATGTATGAGCACACAGACACCTATTAAAATAAAACAAACGGAAGGCAACAATTAAGCTGTAAACTATACGGAAGTTTCAAAGTCGTTGATTCTTACTCACAGAGTCACAGTCCCGATTCAACTCTCCGGTCGAGCACAGCAGTTTTGACAAGGGCTTGCTTGCTAGCCTCGTCGTTGAAGTCCTTCCTTGCACCGTGTGATGTTCAAAGCCCCCAGTCGCTCCTCGCTGGCCTTGTTTTTTCCGTTCGGTGGTCAAATATTCCCGTGTGATTAACACATCACACACGCACACAGACACCGTTGTTCGCCGCGGAAGCTATACAAGATGAAAAGGTCGTTACTGCTCCTTAAACACGACGAGGCCACTACTGTTTCCCGGACTTGGAAATGACGAGGGCATCATATTTTTAACTAAAATCTCATAAAAATAAAAAAATAAAATAATGAACACATAAGAAACAAAAACAAAAGGACTAAATCATGAAAAAAAATGAAATAATGAACACAGAAGTAAAAAGAATAAAAACACGAAGGACTTACACAAACAGCTACATTTGTTTAGTTAACAACGACGTTTAATTCTGAGAAAAAATATTCTTGCTGCACTAAAGATCACCAATATGGTGTGTAAACTAGGCCACCTTGAGCAAAGCAGGAATATTTGTGATCATAATCAAATGTCATTGCGAACTCAGAAAGTGTGGCTGCCTGCGTAAGTCCTTCGTATTACTATTCTTCTGAATTCCGTGTTCATTATTGTGGCTGTTTGGGACCAGGCGGAACTTCGTGGTGCTTTTTCCATTCTGACCTTACTTCCGACAGCTTCGTACCCATAGAAAAACCCACTAGCTTCTCCACATAATCCCACTCCTTCTGAAAAAAAAAAAATTGTGTGTATGTTTATACAGTCGGAAGTTAGCTTGCCTCAGTGGGCGTCTGCTGTCTCAGCTGTAGAGTAATTTAGCCAGCGCGGTACAACTGCTAGCCTGGGGTCTTTAACGCGCGCCACGCAGTAGTGATACACAACCGCACGCCGGTACGATGTTCATCCAGATCGAAACGGGCAGGGGCGGGGATCCACTCCTTCTCCTTGCTTCCCTTGAGGCACTGACAAATAAAAATCAAAGGTTGGTCAATTATGTTAACGCAATATACTTCAAAGACGTAGCATGAGTGCTGGCAAGATATTTGCTGCCTTCAATGTAGATAAGCTTGTAAATTTACATGCTAAATAACAAGCAACTTAAAAGCTGATATATATTTCGATGCAACTACAAAAAAAGAAGACTAGCTCTGCAAATATAGCGCTATCTAATTCACCATAATTGAGTAGAATCGGATTACAGCGTCCCCCTTATGAAGACTGGAGCAAAACAAGTATAGACTCTGCCGTGCCACTACAACAGAAACATTGGTATTGTGATCTCGTGGAGATCAGAGTTCGGAAAAAAAGTGTGTCTGGCGGTGTGAAATTCGTTACACGTGCGTTGGATCATACGAAACACGTGTACAGCAAATGATCTTTAGAGCTCGACATTTCGCGAGGAATAAATGCCAGCGTCAAAAATTATTTCGCAGGCACAAATTTTTGCGATCGGAAGTGGTATGCTCTGCATTAATAACCATGGGGTAAATTCATCGCGGCACCAATTTTTGGCAATTTTTTTTCTGGGTACGAACTGCGAAAATGAAGGCGTCTGCAGACGACTGCGCGGCGAAAGCTACGAACTTGCTCGATCAATTAATCGCTGTTTTTGTCGGGTACAGCTCTCAGCACGCAAGTACGGAGAGTGGCGTCCGCGATGGAGGGGCACCGCGCTCTTCCAAACATTGTAGCTTACCAGTAAACAATACGGCGGAGGGAGGCAATCAACCCCCCCCCCTCCTCTTCCGCTTTTGCCACCCCCCCAAACACACACCTTTCAATCGGTCTCCCAAAGAGTTCCGCCGCGACTGATCGACCTTAAGCGAGTAGACGGCCTCTGCATCGGGGAAAAAAGAAAAACAGCCTCGCATAACACCATTCGCGCACAATTAGTAATACTGGTAAAAGCAAGCGATCTGCAGACAATAACAAGCCTTTTGAACGCAGGAAGTAATCTAGCCCCAAGCGAACAAAACACGAACTTACTTCGATCCCGTTCCATGATCTTGGCTGTTGAGCAGATTTGACGAAGTTCCACGTCCCACAGTCGCTTCCGTCTTTTTCGGACACGCTTGAAACTCAGGCAAACTCCACGCATCACCACTAATCGGGTAATTGGACCGTTAGCCGGCCGTCAACACAGGCATTCAAACGCACACGGCCGGCAAAACATGCGAAACATAGGCCGTTGCTTCGATAAGATTGTATTCGTATCTTCAATACGTTTGAAATAAAACGATCAGCAAACCGCATTATAAAACTCATTAAATACACACCAATAATAAATTATTGCGCACATCAATTTCGCTACAATATTATAAATAAGTCCTGAACATGTTGCAAAATAATAAATACGAAACTAAGCCTGCAATGGTGAAAACCGTGAACAATTTAGCCGACATTTAACCTTCAAAAAAGAGTGCGAAAGGGTTTGTTGAGCGTGTGGTCGTTGGTTCGAATCACGGTAAGCGGTATTTGTTTTCTTACACTTTTTTTTTATTTTGAATGTTTTTTTTTACCTTTTTGTATTCGTTTTTATTCCTTTAAATATTTTTTCTCACTTTTTTGTATTCGTTTTTATTTCTTAATTTTTTGTCACCTTTCTGTGTTATTTTGTATTATTTTGTATTATTTTGTATTATTTTGTATTATTTTGTATTATTTTGTTTTATTTTGTTTTATTTTGTTTTATTTTGTAATTTTTCGTATTATTTCGTATTATTTCGTATTATTTCCTATTATTTTAAATATTTGTTTTCACCTTTTTGTGTTAGTTTTTATTTTAAATATTTTTCTCATCTTTTTGTATTACTTTTTATTATTTTAAATATTTTTCTCTCACCTTTTTGAATTCGCTTTTATTATTTTAAAAGTTTTCTCACCTCGTGTATTAGTTTTTATTATTTTAAATATTTTCTATGTTTATGCTGTCGTCGGCACCGTTCTTCAGGGTAACAATCACGCAGAAGGTGAAAATAAAAAGTGCGAGCCCACATTTGAATTGATGCAATTCAGAAACCCTGGCCCTCTTGTTTTGCCGGGATGATTCGCTCCCTCCGTGCTAATAGGTGGGTCAGTGTAGTAGGCAAAGAGCCCAAGTCCTTTCAACGAAGAAATAAAATTAATAATAATGGGTACATTTGGAGCAAAATGGGAAAATGTAAGTGGTAAAACTGCCACAGTATGAAGCCAAAGTTTGTCATGAAAGCCGTCCATCTTCACCCACTCTTGAAACAAAAATACCGCCATTTCAAGGCAGTAATTTAGTTGAGCTTATAGCTAATAAGCACATCTCTTAATTTTCGGACTTCCGGAAAGTAGTATTTAATTTTGTCCTGGTAGATCAGCGCTATCCCTCGCGTGCCGCCAGGTCTTACTTATACATGTTGCGCTTCGCAGTTTTACTTATTGTATAGGCCTAAACACTTTTTTATTCCTGGAATTCAAGTACAGCGCGGATAATTAAACTAGCTTTCAGAAATGCTATCGTTCGGCATTGTGACATTTATTTTTCGTAGTGTCATTCACAATCCCAGCAGTGGGTACATCCACAACGCATTGGTGTTTCTCGCTTTTTTCAGTAAAGAAAAGAAGTTTTTATATTCGCGCTCCACTGGTACGGTACGTCGTATAACATAAGCTATTAAAGAGACAGATATCATTTGGCTATGTGAACATTTAAAATATTTCTCTTAGATGATCGTAACTACCACAGAAAACAGTCGATTCCTGCCTGAAATAGCACATTTTCACACTAGATTAAAATCACCAATAAAATGATCTCTCAGGAGATTTATGTACCTCTCGTAGCGTCATAAGCAATAAACACATCTCTTACTTCTCTAGTTTCTGGAAAGTAATGTTTATTATTGTTTTTGTTGCTCAAAGCGCGTGCTCAATCATGCCACGTCTTTTCTCTTTTTTCATTCGAGGCTCCGCTATACCGTTTTTATTTTTTTATCAGAGCCAAACACATGCGTGTAACGCCAGACGTTAAGTATAGTACATCAAATTAAACTAACTTCCTGAAAAAAGTATTGTTCGGAGTTGTAAAATTTAATTTTCGTGGCGTAAGGGGTCAGATTCTCAAATCCTGAACTGGAAATATTCCTCACGGCATTGTTTTTTGTTGTTTTTTTTCGCGTTTTCGCGATAAAACACGTCATCCTTTTCAAATACGCCAGCGTCTGCAGTCATTTACGAAAGATTGATCAACGCAAACATTTCCACTCGCTACATATGAATCGTCGCAGTTCGTCAGAATCTCAATGACGTGACTGCATAGTTTTCTAAAGAAGGCAAAAAAAAAAAAATAGAACGATGTGGGTTAGTAAACGGAAGTTCCCGGGTCTCGCCAGCCTGCGAACAGCAAAGCGCCGATGCCGGCCAGTCACTGAACTTCCATGTAAATACCGCCCATCAAAAACAGCAAAATACCGATGCCGGCCAGTTACTGGAACCTCCATGGAAAGACTACTAAGCAAAGACAGCAAACACCCGATGCCGGCCAGTTCTACGGCTGGACTGGCCAGCGAGCAAGACGAAACCCCGACGCCGGCCGGGGCCGGTAGCTCCCCGGTGCGCATTGCCGGGTGCTGCCATCCTGTTACCATGGGCGGGCCGGCGTAGTCCCGATACCGGCCGACGCGGAGTGCTACCTGCATCTACAGGTTGACTGGCAAAATATGGTGCCATATACAGGAGTATCAGGCATCCTATACTGTTATATATGGCAGCCACTGGCACCATATATGGCTTTATCTGGCAATATATGTGGTCATATACGGTGTCACCTTACCATATCTGCCCTGATTTCAGCCCTTGTATGGCAATATATGACCGTATATGTCTACTTATTTGCCCATATACGGCCCTATATCAAATATATCTTGGTCATATATGACATTTCTGTAAGGGAGTCAATATTACTTTCACATCAATTTAAGAAGCAATTGCTTAGGTAGGGCACTTAATACCTTAGACGTTCCGCGTATATACTTTATTTAGGAAAACAATTCACCTGTAAGTTCACTGTTTCAGCAACAATTTTTTTTTTTTGAAACCCAGCTTATTGACGACATTTTCTCAACCAAGTTCTTTGGCTTAGATTTGACGTCTGACTTGTGCTGCGGCTCAAATATTTCAGACATATTCGCGTCGCATCATAAACTCTAGGCAACCAACGAGGTGACTTACTCACGTCCACACACGTCTCTTCCGAGTCTTATTTAGAATATCAAATTTTAGTCCCTATAAAAGTTTAATATGTTGCAACCATACGTTTGGAAAGCTATTTTATGAGAGGCATGACTAAAAAACAATAAAAATACGTTCGTTTTTGTATCATGAGTCACGTTTAAAAAATATCGGCATATATTCTTCACCAATGAATTCAATATAAATTGTCAAATTACATGCAATAAAAATATTAACAGCATGACCGGTTCACCGGTTCACACACAGACACAACACTTGAACAGTCAACATGTGTCTCAGCACAGACACCACCGGTATGTACGTCACAGCTGTCTGAGAACCACATTAAAATCGATAGTTACAATGTCGGTTGCTCTGTCGTTTCCGTAAGATTACGGCAAGCTTTGAAAGTTTCGCATCTGGTTCCAAACGACAGCGCTACATTTCGGCGCAGAATGAGCGTCCAGCGATGCGTTGTTTATATTAATGTTCAAAACCATTTAAAAGTGTTGTACCTTTTTCTTCTTCTTTTTTTTTTTTTTTGGGGGGGGGGGGTCGTTTTGTTCTTTCCATCAATTCAGGTATTCATATTACTTCACATACTCAGTACTAAAATATTTTTTTTTTTTCAAAACACGTATGTCTAGTGAAGTATAATCACCAGCTCGGAGCACGTGGAGCGAAAGCTCGCGCTGCAGAACCCAGGGATCCTGGGTTCGAGCCCCACCCCTGCCCGTTTCAATCTGGATGAGCATCGTACCGGCGTGCGGTCGTGTATCACTACTGCGTGGTGCACGTTAAAGACCCCAGGCTAGCGGCTGTACCGCACTGGCTAAATTTCTCATCTACAGCTGGGAGACTCGTCGCCCCTGTGAGGCAGACCAAGTTCTAGGCTGTATAAACACACAAACAACCCAATTTTTTTTTTTAGTGAAGTATAATAATGTTTTATTCATCATGCAGATGCATTTTCTGGTAACGCCATCACGCGAATTAAAAAAACGCATTACTTACGTGTGTAGTGGCAATTTACATCCACCTATGCAAAGTTTAAGTTCGTTCTTTTTTTTTTGCACAGGGGATGCGATGATGCCAGAACACCGAGCTCTTATTAGCTCACTGAAAACCAAATAGTGAGTAGACCTCAAGGAATCGAGCATTGATGTCAACCCACTATCTTTCCAATCAAAGCCAATCAAAACTCGCGTCGTCACAACGTCGCCGGAACCCCAGCGCGAAAAGCAAACGACTTGCTCTCCACATTCGTATTATTAAGTGACGATCATAGCTATGTACGCCAACGCTGAGTGTGTGCTGACGGCGAGCTTCCACAGTTATTTTGCATCGTTCAGTCTACTTTTTTTGGGACCGCGGGTCTTAGAAGCTTATTATTCTCAACTTGTTCTGAGAATGCGCTTTAAAGACTGCACTATAATCAGGGGTCCAGTAAATACCGGGGGTTCAAATCGAAAAATATAACCTTTAGGTGACGGTTACGGTTACCGCTTCCGGTTGATAACGGTTTAGATTGGGTTTTTTACGGTTTTATTTTTTACGCTTTCGGTTACCGGTTACCCGTTCCTATAAGCCGGTTTACTTCCCTTTTTTTCTAATAATTTGTTTAATTGAAATACTAGACAGCCGTTTTGTAAAAAAACGGTTTAAAGTAGTCCGTGAAATTTAAGGATCGTGAAATTCAAGGAAATTAGAAACATCTTAATACTTCTAATTGGTCAGAGGCGGCACACGTTTCTAGCTCCAACACTTGTTCACTACATCTACCAACATTATACAGTTTGACACACGTGCATACATGTCACTTTCGCTACTCGGGGATGATCAGATTTTATATAATAACAAGTAAAATAAACATACATACTTTGTTCTTTCGCAGCGTTTGTAAACACCCCTCAACAAGTTCCCACAGAGTGCTGAAAAAACCATTTGCACCTTATCGTCGCTATAGTTTATTTCATCATAATACATGCAGACGAGTCTTCGCCATCACTTAAGGAGGGAGCAGAGCTATAGCCATCCTCTAGTTAAATAGTGCTAAGTTTAATCAAGTAATAAAATTAATAGCTGGGCTAGTCGGTGAATGTCAGGCATAATGTAAATGCAATAACCCAAAAACAAGGACGAATAACGAAAGGAACGAACAAGACAGTCACAACACAGAAAGCTGAAAAAAATGTGTCAAGTGTTTTCGTTCCTTTCCCTTGTCTTCGTTGTTGTGTCATGGTAAACCTGCGTGACGTGTGCTATGTCCAAGCAATTGTCGATTGTTATCAAAGCGCACGTATTTCACTATCCAATTCTGTGATGTTAGAAAAAAGGGGCATATATATATATATATGTATATATATATATATATATAGATCTCAGACACTGAGAACTTCGGCTACGATGCGGACGGCGCGCGAGAAACGAGCGCGGGGCCAAAGCATGAGGCGCGAGGCACGTGACGGGAGACAGGACTATTCAGCCATGGCGGCGCAAGCCACCAAACACCGGGCTCGAAGAATAAACATGTCTCCATCATGACTTGGCCCCTTCCTCCGGACAAGCGGTGAGCGAGAATACCACAATATATATATATATAAAATCTGCGGACGCAAAAAATAAAAATAAAGTGCGGATATATATTGTTGGGAGGTTTGTTGAAATCTCTCAAACCTGCTCCGAAAAGGTCCCAGGAGAACCGGGCCGCAGGGCAGAATGTCCGATTCAACCCTGAGCTCAAGCGGGTCCCGCGCGTCACGATGCAAGAGCTGGGTCTTGCTCACGCGCCCGCAGTCAGCTTGCCGAAGTTGGCGAGCATTCACTGTTTATAGGTTCACGTCGCTGCTCAGATATACTCCCCCCCTGGAGGGAGGCCATACTGACCGTTAGGTCGCGAGTCGTAGGGTTTAAGTCGGGACACGCGGACGATGTCGGACTGCAAACAGCGACCGTATGGGGGAGCGATGAGGGGTTCAATTGCGTAGTTGACAATAGACGTTAGACAATAGACGACTGCATATTTGAGAATAGAAATAGGGTCCACGGTAACACGGGAGAAACTTTGCGGACCTGCCAAATTAACGGCTTGGAAATGCAACGAGGACATAGTCCCCTGGAAAGTACTGGACGGCGCGGTGATGTGCGTCATGACGTTGTTTCGCGTGTCCTTGTTGTTCTAGTGTGCGGAGTCACGACAGTTGATGGCAGGCTTCGGTGCGTTAGATGATGTCCCTAATAAAGGCTTCCGAGTTTTGACGGCGTTCTGGAGCGAGGATAGTGTCCAGTGTACAGGAGGCGTCGTAACCATGAAGAAGGTGAAACGGGCAAATTCTGTGGTACTTTGAACGGCGCTATTATAAGCAAAGGTAACAAATGGCAATATAGTATCCCAATTCTTGTGATTTTCAGACACGTACATGGCTATCATGTCAGCTAGCGTATGATGAAGCCGTTCCGTGAGCCCGTCTGTTTGATGATAATCAGATGTTGTGGGATGATGGCTGAAAATGCAGGCTGGGAGTAGGGTTTGTACTGACGTGGACAAGAACAAACGGCCTGGATCGCTTATCAGTGTTAGAGGCGCTCCGTGCCGTAAATGTACCTGGTGTAGTAAGAAATTGCAATTTCTTCCGCTGATGCATCGGGAATCGCTGTAGTGTTGGCATAGCGAGTCAGGTGGTCTAAGGACACTATTATTCAGGGATTCGAAGTTGTGGAAAGGGGAAGACGCCCCAAAATTTGATCCCCACAGCTTGAAATGGCATATGAGGTTGAGCCAGTGGTTGTAGCATTTCAGCGGGCGATGAAGTTGAGCGTTTGCGGATTTGACACTGCTGGCAGCTTCTCACGTACGGTAAAGACCGGGCCAAAAGAATCGATATTTAACTCTTGTATATGTCTTCAGGGATTCCAAGTGACTGGCAGTGGTGTCATCGTGGAGACTGTGTAATATTTCTGTTTGGACGCGGTGTGGGATGACAAACAACCACCGGCGAGTGTCGGAAGAGTATTCCTTCAAAAACTGCAAGGTTTTGTGCGCAATTGATGAAGCGGTTGTCATTTGATGTATTGGTGCCGTCAATGTGAGTCAATATCACGGTGTAAGATCATACTCTTCAGGTGAGGACAGCGCTTCTCGCGACGTGCCCGATAAAGTTCGCTCTTCACTCTGTCTCACTATGGTCACAAGCGGCGCCGGCAGGTGACTCGTCGACCCGTGGGCACGTACATGACGGCTCGCGCCGCCCCATGTACCACACGCGCAGAGCTCCAGCGAGGTTGTCGCACGTGCAGAAAGACCACTGTGTACCGGGGTGTCATGAAAACGAGATAATTTTTTTTCTCGTTGCCATGACACAGTCTCGTTGCCATGGCACACACTGCAGTTTCGGCATTTGGCCGCCGGCGGCACCGTCAGCCGCGGGCACGTTGGCAGCAGAACGATGCATGCAGCCTTTTGGATGCCCACCGAACGAACACTATCTGATTCCTTGCGCCGCGCGTTCAGCCCCACCGTGCCGTCACCTAAACACTGTATCTTACACCGTGGTCAATATGCGGTGTATCCACAGGTCGTTACGCTGGTCGACGGATAAGTTGCGGTAGTAAATCGGGGCAGTTATGTTGGTTGTCTCCTTTTCTGGCCCTATGGTATTGACATGATCCGACAAAAGCGGACAGCGTGATAGAACGTCTGAATCTTGGTCTTCACGACCACTCTTGTAGACAAAAGTAACGTCGTGCTCCTGAAGTTCGAGGGCCCAGAATGCAAGATGGCCTGAGGGGTTCTTTTGAGAGAGCAACCAACAAAGCGCATGGTGGTCAGATACGACTTTGAACTTGCGTCCGTAAAGATAGGGTCAAACTTTTACAATGGCCTATACGACAGCGACAGCCTCGCGTTCTATTGAGGAATAGTTTCTTTCCGGTTTCGTGAGTGTCCGTCTAGCATAAGCTATAACATGTTAAGGTGCGGACTCTTCGGTCCGTTGTAACAAGAAAGCTCTAATACCAAAACCGCTTGCGTAATTATGAATAATTGTTTCAGCAGAGTGGTCAAAATAACGGAGGAGAGGGGTGGTTGTAAGGAAAGCCTGTAATAATGTAAATGCATCTTGACAATCTGCTGACCGATGAAATGGGACACCACTCCGTAATAGCTCGTGAGGAGGAGTGACAGTCGTTGCAAACGCCCGAATACAAGGGCGAAAATCAGAACATAAACTAATAAAGCTTTGGGGTTGCTTTGAGGTGTGTGCGTTTAGAAAATTAATAACAGCACGAAGTTTGTCCTCATATGGACGCACAACCGCGTCTGTTCACATTGTGACAAGGATTTGGTCATCTTGTGCCGCAAAATTACATTTTTTTGTGTGTTAAGTTTGAGACCAGTGTCTCGGAGGCATGAAAGAACTTCCGAGAGACGAAGGAGTATGTCCTCCAAACATGTGGAGAATATGAAAATGTCGTCAAGGTAACTGAGACACGTTTTTGCAGTTCAGGCCACGGAGTACGGAATCAGTCATTTGTTCAAACGTGGCTGGAGCGTTACACAAAAGGCATAACGTTAAATTCATATAGCGCGTCCGGTGTGGCGAATGCTGTTTTTGTTTGTCCTGCTCAGCCACTGGTATTTGCCTATAACCAGAACGCATGTCTAGCAATGATTAAAATGAGGCACCCGAGAGCGAATCAAGGGCGCCATCTATGCGGGGTATTAGATAGACGTCTTTGCCCGTTACCTTGTTCAGGCGGACGTAATCAAAGTAGATCCGAAATTTTCTCCCTTTTTTCTTCACTATAACAACGAAAGACCACCAGGTGCTAGAGGATATGGGCGAATAATTTTTTTGGCTAGCATATCAGTCATATGAGTTTCGATGGTTTTATGTTCGGCCAAAGACACGCGGTATGGTAGGTCTCGGACGGCGTCATTAGTATCTGTGTAAATACGATGATCAGTAGTTGAGCTTTTACCGTAATCAGTTGGAGTAGAGTCGAACGGCTGTACGACACGAGAACGCACAACCCGAGAGCGCCGACTGAAGAGCGCGCTACAGGAAAGCGCAGCGACACGAGAGCGAACGACAGCAGAGCGCTGCGACACCAGAGCGCACGGCGGGAGGGCGCCGCGACACGAGAGCGCGTGCCATTAGAGGCGCCGTCATCGACCTTAATGGGAAAAAATTGACGCTGCGCAAGCGTTTTCTGCTTTCAGAGAAAACCCAAACAGCGTCAGCTGCCGTCCGAGTCGCTGCCGACACGGGAACCTGCCGCCGCGATCAAGTGTTGTCGTACCCGTAGTGACCGATGTAGCTACATGCGGCTACGTTGCACTGGAAGGCAACCTTCAATTGCTCCTGCGAAGAGAAATAGGCATCGCAAGAGGAGTGGCTGAACTTCAGGATGGGTGCACCGTGGTTCTGGTGACGAACTTTCGAAATAAAACGCAACACCTCATAAAAGGTCCAGCCGAGGACCAGGTCGAGGAACTCAGAAACTGCGCCGAAATCGCCGCCCTTAGTGACGAATCCTCGCCACCTTCGCAAGACAGTACGCGCCATCGCAGCTCGATATTGACCCTAAGCTTCCGGGCCCGAAACGACGACAGCTAATTAACCTTCTCGACGAATACCGTGATTGCTTTGCGACGTCGACGAAAGTGCGTCAAACCACCTTTGCGAAGCACCGGATCGTTGACTAGGACGACGCGCGACCTGTGCACCGATCGCCGTACCGAGTCTCCCTAAAAAAAAGGAAGGTCATCCAAGAGCAAGTGCCAGAAACGCCGAACGACCACATAATCCAGAATTGAAGCTGTCCGTGGGGCTCTCCACTCGCGTTGGGGAAGAAAAAGGCAAAAACGCTTAGGTTCCACGTGAACTACCGGCAGCTGAACGCGGTAACAAAGAAAAACGTATATCCACTCCCCCGCATCGATGACACGGTCCCACTCTCGATATTTTTCATCGATGGACCTGAAGAGCGGCTACTGGCAGATCGAAGTAGACAAACAGGACCGAGAGAAGACAGCTTTGGTCACGCCGGATGGCCTGTACGAGTTCAAGGTGATGCCCTTCGGACCATGCACGGCGCCAGCAAATTTCCAGCGTGTCAAGGACACTGTACTGGCAGGAATGAAGTGGCAGAGCTGTCTCGTCTACCTTGGTGACGTAGTATTGCTTTCAAGTGACTTCGACGAGCACTTGCGACGACTCCGAGTTGCTCTCAGCCATAAAGACCGCCGGACTCACCCCCGACCCGTCAGAGTGTCGGCTCGCCTATGACAAACTCGAATTCCTAGGTCACCTGGTAAGTAAAGAAGTCGTCCGTTCAGACCCCGAGAAAACTCGCGCCGTTACGGCATTTTCAGCGCCCACTGAAAAGGAGTCTCTGCGAAGATTCCTTTGACTTTGTGCCTACTATCGACGCTTCGTTCAGAATTTCTCTAGGGCTTCCGGACCACTTACTAAACCCGCTAAAGACGCCGAGAATTTCGAATGCGCCGAGAAGCAGCAGCACACCTTCGACGAGTTGAAGTAACGACTCTAGACTCCTCCTGTTCAGGGACACTTCGATAAAGATTCGGAAACCGAGATTCATACGGACGCAAGTAACAAGGGAGTTGGAGTCGTACTGGTTAAAGTGCAAGAAGGCACAGAGCGAGTCCTCCTTACGCAAATTGAACACTGCCCATAACGGAGACAAATTACTCCGCGACTGAAAAGAAATGTCTTGCGGTTGTCTGGGCAATCACGAAGCTTCGCCCGCGCTCACACGGGAGCCTTTTCCGCGTTGTCACGGACCACCCCTCGCTCTGCTGGCTTGCGAACCTAAAACACCCTTTCAGGACTTCTCGCTCGATGGAGTCTCCGACTGCAGGAGTTCAACATGACTGTGATCTACAAGTCAGGCCACAAGCGCAGTGACACCGATTGCCTGTCTAGAGCCCCTATCGATACATCTCCCCGTAGCAGCGACGACGATCGATAAGAAATTGTGCCGCAACAGCAGCCGTGTCATGGAGCTGACAGAACGGACCGGTCGACGGTCCGGCGTTCACCGGCATATCGGCGGCGGGTGCACATATTTCACTGTAGTCATATAGTGCCACTAAATTTGGGAAATATTCCGGGTAACATAGTTATTCCCGTTGTATATACAGCACGATTAAAACTCTCTAGGTTATGCCCAAGAGTAAACAAGAATATTTGCAAGGAAATGGTGTTGGCCCAACGAACACTCTAAGCCCGGTCCCACTTAGTAAGAGGGACATTTCTTCGATTTTTCCCACTTAACTTTAAGGGGGGCGACAGACCTCTTAATATTACATGGGGATGCTCCCTCTTAATTAAGTGAGACACCACCCCTCTTAAAGTAAGCGATAAGGCGTCTCCCTTAAATTCGTGGTCAGTCCCACTTTGTAAGAGGGACATTTTTGAGATATTTTCCCCCTTAAATTCGGAGGGACGGTGGCCCGCTTAATATGCAGGGGTATAGCCCCCTTAAGTCGGGGTCACGCTGCTTATACATCATACAAAATACATTCTGCAGACATGTTCCGGAACTAGTCGCCGCGACATCCGTGCCTCGTACGCCACGAGGCAACCAAATCAAGAGGTTGCTTTGTCACGTGGCATACAAAGCACGGATGTCGCGGTGACTCGTATCGGAACATGTCTGCAGAATGTATTTTGTATGATGTATAAGCAGCGTGACCCCGGCTTTAGGTTATCTCTCTTACTGTATCGTAGAATTTCTGCTCCTTCGTGTTTGGACTGTCGGATGACATGCTGCAGTGCAGCTTTGCCTTAGGGAGGGCGATGCCGTCCTTTGTAGTACCCGATGCCGACAGTGTACGCTCACGGATAAAATAAAAGGAAATTGCCGGTAATAAAATGCCGGCGTAGCAGTGCCAAAGCTAGCAGCTCGAGCTGGGAGAAGAACGAACGCGCGTTCAATATTAAAAAGTAGACAAAAGCGTCGGACAGAAAATGGTCTGATATCACCAGCCTAGGACATACGCGTACCAATGGGACACCCTAGCCCGCTAAAAGTGTTTTGTACGGAAGACAGCCCTGCGGCTCACGGCAGGGCAAACGATTAGCGACGCTTTCTCCTTAGCTGAACGAGCTGATCCAGGAAGCGACCGCGTCCGCGGACTACAGCTGAACACTCTCTCTCTACATGCAAAGGTCGTGCATCTCACAGCCAGCGTGAAAATATTGATGGCTCGTTATTCCCACCCGCAATGCACCCAAAACGTAAGCGTCAATATGACAGGATTACTCACCCGAAGGAAGTCAAACGAGCAGCATGACGTTTGCGGCTCTCCGGCAACGACCGTTTCCAGCTCTCCGTGAATTGGCGCGAAGCCTCAGCACCATCCGAACTCTTTGCCGTGGATTAGTGCGCCTGCCCCTCTCCTCCTGACCGAACTACATTGGTCCAGTTTAGAGGGACCAGTCCCCTCTTAATATGAAGGGAGACGCGTGAATCTTTCTGTCGGTCTTTCCTGTTCAGAGGGACCAACGAAAGGGTTTCCTTGGTCTCTCTTAATAAGTTGGTGTCCCTCTAGATGTTACTATTTTATTTTTCAATTTCCCGCTTAAAAAGAGCTGTCCCCCTGAAAGCATTGTTGTCCCCTCTAAAATCAGAGGGACAGTGTTTTTTATGAGAGACCGGTTTTAGAGTGAACCCAACGATATGTGGTGTTTCCATGTGCTGTCCACAAAATGTGGGCGATGATACATAGTGCAGACAGGTAGAAGCAGTAATAAAAACGCGCGAGATCATTGCGTTTTTGCTAAGTAGTCTCCTTCAGTAACTCTGTTTGTATATGTGCGATTCAGTACTCAATAAAATGCAGAGCGTCTGAGGTTCTTCACTGCGAAGTCACACGTTTTATCAGAATGGGAATTGAGATAAATTTCGTGTTAGTGATAATTTAGTTTGTATAACATATGTGTGCAATTTTTCAAATAAATTAAGGTGTCAGCAGGGTTCATCCGTAGTACGTTTTTCTCTTTTAATTGTGCTTGTATGTAGTAAATTTGTTAATTATTATTTCAATACATTTGCAGTACCCAGCGTTATGTCGACACGGCTAAGCTCTTCTATCACTCAGTGTTTGTAAGAGGGTGAACCAAAGTATTTAGTTGAAGTAAATTTTTAGATATTTTTAATTAGATTTTTTAAGCTTACATGCGGTGCTCAAATTCAGGTATGGCTTTTTTGTCGGAAAATTTGTATGTTGGCTGAGTATTGAAAGCGTCTTGTAAACCGACTGATTTTTCGGTTCGCAAATTTTGGACTTGTTTGATTGTTTAGACAATTTCAGGTAACCGTCGAGCACATTATACCCTGCAGGCTTATTGTGGACATGCGTCGTGAGGTGTGGGCCAGCACTGACTTATCCCACCCCTTCAACTGATCATCGGAATGTGATGGTGTCTGTATCAGTATGCTATGTCTCTGTTTTCTCTTAAGATTTTAGTTTAGTGATTCGGAATCTTCTTAGCAATGTTTGATTATTTAATAGCCTCTCCGTTTTATACAATACTCTATCTTCTACAGAAACTTCTAAAATTAGTATTTAAAAACTTCGGGAACACTTCGGCTTCGCCTATGAGAGTGGATCGAGATAGCGTTATAAAGGCCGCACGCAAAGCCTTCTTATAAAAATCCTCTCTCGTTCCCACGCCTTGCAAGCGTATCTGATTGGTCTTGTAAATAGCGTCCCCTGTCCCGTGACATTACGTGACGCCACATCTGACGTCAAGTCACATTACGCGTGACATCACATGATGCGTTGATGTCACGCCGCAAGCGACCCGCTAAAGTTTGCGAAAATATTTTCATGTAAATCAAGCGAAAGATTTTCCCGCAAACATTAACTTAGTCAGTAGGCTCATCACGGAAAAGCCACGTTTTACCTCACACGCGTGACGTCACGCGTGGATGCGTGCGTTCCATCAAGAATTATTTAGGTCCCACCAACACCGCATTTTCCGTAACACAAGCTCCTCACCTCTATCATGTTAAAACGTCTGTGGGGCCCATCAACGTTTGTAAAATGTTTTGGCGTACCCTTAAAATATCTAAGGGATTTCAGACGCTCGTCAAAGTTTTCGTATGGGCTAGACGTAACCTTTAAGAATTTTAAAAGTTTGTAAGAGACAACTGAATACCATTCCTCTAAAATGTATTATTTTAGCACTGGTGGATGCGCCGTTAGAAGTCAACATATAAATGTCACCCTGAAATTAAAATCCACAGCACAAGCAGCGTCACTCTGCTGGCAACATTTAACAAAGGCAGTAATAAAATCGGACGGGAAATGAAACTGAGAAAACTTTAGGAAGTAAAGCCACACAACACCATTTGATTTACTTTGGAAATTATTGCGATTGGTTATTTCAAAGCCGTGTTCGGTTCATTTGTATGAGATTCGAGTCGGCTGTATAAATTAAAAATATATATTTTTATTGCATTGTGTCACAGCAGAGAAAGATGAATATTTAGAGCGAACTCGCTTGCGAATATTTGATGTAAAAATAAACGTTTTATTGTCATCCAAAATATGCCCCGGGTCATCAGGCCTCACTACTCTTTTCCCAGGACATATTCGCCATTCTTAAGAAGGAACGGCAGGAATATTACTTTGAAATAGAGGGGCAGTGGCGCAATCTTCCCAGCTCCCGGTCTTGAACTTCTCTGGGCGAAATTTCTGGACGCACGGCTACTGACCGCTACCTCAGAGATGACCCGAACCCTATGCTTAATATTGGGCAACTTGCTGCAGGTCTAGAATTGTGGCCTGCCGTTCGCAGCGTAAAAGGAGTGTTTAACTTGCTCGGTCATGAGGGTTCAAACCAGTGCCCTGCGAACTACAATGGAGTCTTCTTAATTTATTTTGTACGATGGGCTGCTTAGTAACGTTTTCTTGCTTAGAGCTCCGTGAATAGATTGGATTTCTCGTTTTTCATAAAGTTTCAATCAAAGTAGAGATTACAGTATCAGGGGGCCAGGGCTTACTGCTCCATGAGGTTTAACCCTTAATGCGCAAATTAGGAATTGTTATTTTTATTCATACTTGTATGAACAGGGTTCTTAGTATACTAACCATTTTGTTCTTCGTGCCCGACGCTTCAAAGCCGGCTCAGTTCTATATTAAATCGTGAGTGTATGTGGGTGGGTGAAAGAGTGATTGTGTCTATGTTATCTTGATGGCAGTATTGTTTCCTTATTCTTTTTTCTGTGTGGCGCATCGTAGCTCGTGTATATAGCTACTGGGAAGCGTTTCGGTGAACCGCGCAGGTTGTTGTGCGTACTTTTTATGTGTCAGGATCTCAGGAAAAGCCAATTTCTCTCGTTTTTTTTTTGTTTTCTAATGAGGATAGAACTGCTGTCAAGATCGATTGCGCGGCCGATCTTCTATGCATGTTTCGCAAGCGCGTTGCAAAGAAAAGCATCTAAGGCAACGCGCAGGAGGAACATTGTGAGAAGACCGTCCACATCATAGCCTTCAACAGCAGTTCAGTCATTGTAACAAAAAAGATATCGGAAGAAACGTATCTTTCTAGATTACTGGCACGCAAAAATACGCACAACCACCTGAACCGATCCACCGGAACGCTGACAAGTTTGTATTTACACGGGCTACGACGAAACACACAGAAAAAGAAGACGAAAACTATACTGACATGGAGAATATGATAACGACAAATTGCAACATTCGGGCAAACATTCATCCATCTCTGAACAAGGTTCCAAGCTGGGTTTGAAAAGTCGTGCACAAAGAAGAAATTGGTTAGATTGTACTAAGCACCCCTGTCATATTGCTTTCCTTACCAGGTGGAGGTCCGTCGAAATGTTTACATTTCTTAATATCTGTGTTTTTGTAAAAGCCTAATAAGTACAACCGACGAAAAAATGACACAGTATCGAGTGTCCCTCTCGTGATAACAAACAAAAATAGGTGTTTGAATGTAGATTTTTCGAATGTCTCATCGGTTGTCAGTAGGTTCAAAGCTGATTTCACTAAGTGGACCATCTGCCAATCCACAAAAAAACGGTTTGTAAAAAAATGTGCAAAAGTGCTAGCAATTGCCATATGTGCATTATTAGTCAACTTGGAAACGGTAATGGTTTAAATATAAATGTAATTCTATTTGAGCCGTAAATTTGCTAAAATATTTTCATATATTAGCAGTTGAAGACAATAACAGAAGATGCTCGCGAAACATAGAAAAAATGCAAATTATCACCATGTTAAACTTGAATGAAAAAGTGTCTCGTGCGCCTTTCTTGAGCACCTTGTTAAAAACGTTCCATAGTATTAAAAAAAAAACATTCAAAGACTGAATGACTGCGCGACACTGCGGAGGTACTCTGGCATGCACCTTTGGTCGCACTCTTCAACAAGCTTGTTAAGATGCTTCGCTACGCGAAGGTAGGTGGCCCTGCTGCTCCTTTGAGGCTCTCCACGAAGAACATCCGCCAGCTTCTGCTCTGTCAAGCACTGCTCCCTCAGAAATGCGGTCAATAACTTGTACGTGTCCGGATGATGCAGCCCCAAGGATTCTTCCTTGGGGCTGCATTCTTCCGTGATTTTTGGTCATCGGGAGCACTTCGGAGATCCGTTCGCAGCAGATCCAGAAGTCACGCGGGAAACGTGGTGGCCTACGCGAGCGGCTCCTTCCGATGCTGGAGCCCACGTACGTCCTCTCGAAGTAATGGAACATTTTGTTAAGGACGTCGTCTGTTGAGGGAGCATCGTCTTGGAGCTCTTCCAGTCCTGGACAAAAATAAACGCAAAATGCAAATAATTACAAACGCAAAGTCTATAAAATCCAGAGCTGAGACCGGACTTAACGAGAACCAATCTGAACAAGTAGCGGAAATCAGACGTGCACGACGTCGACATGAAACGTAGGAGGGCTTGCCCGCTAGTACTAAATATTCCTTTTACCTTGCGCAATGTCCCCGGGTCGAACAAACGCCAGTGCCGCTATCCTGCTCCCTCTTTTGCGGAAGTCGTCGTCCTCACGATATCTGCGTATAAGGTTTAATGCCTGAGAGCTCAATATTTACTTGTTATTTTGACTTATTTACCTCACTATGAGGTGCTTCTCCTGCATCCGGCGAACAAACGACTATTTAGGTGAAAGAAGCAGCCCGTCACTCTGGCAGTCGGGAACACCGTCTGAAAAGCTAGCTTCGCCAACCACTTCGAAATTCATCAGTAATGTCTGAGGTGCCAGTCGGAAGTAAAGTGTTCTTTGAGTGTCCTGAAAACGCGCCCATAGGCCTCCTGGCTGCATTTGGTCATCAGGCAGTAGACTAGCGGTAGCACCTTGCCATGAACTAGCCCGTGGATGTTATATACCTGCAAAGTAAGGACGCACTATTTTGGAAGCGACATGATGAGGTAAAAGTGTCACACTCTAGTTACATAAAAAATTTCAGAACAAAAAATTTAAAACCACCAGGTCTTACACATGTACAGCTGCAAGATAGGCGTGCGTCGTACCTGATGGAAGAGCGACGGCTAGACGTCGAAAGTGCCATCGGCGAATCAGACAGCGTCTGGCTGAGGAGTTGAAGATTTTCTTCCGTCGCCAACGTGAATAGACGATCTTTGTCTTGTGCGCCAGAGTCATACAGCAAGAACCACCGCCCGTCTGGAAGCGATTAAGGCCAGCTGGGGAGGTCGATTTTGTGAATGTGCTGTGGAACACGCAGCGGTAGGTTTAAGGCGCGTCGTGTCTTTTGTGCTGACCGGGCAAGGCGCTTACCGAGGGAAGCTGCAGCAGCTCAGAACCTGAAATAAAAATCGTAAATTTTGTGCAGTTAGGAGCACCACGAAACAAAAGTATTTGGGGCGGCTTGAGAGAGGGAAAGAGGAAAAAAAATAAACATTTTTTTTGTCTCTTTTACTCCAGGTCGTCGTCTATAAATTCATACCATTCCTTGTGACGACCGAATGACCACGATTATCTAAAGCAATTGCAAATAATCGTGACGTTTAGTTAGAATTCTGGTGAAATATCTCTGCATACTTCTTAGGCCGCTGATCTATAGCTTGCGCAATCATCATTCGCGGTTGATAATCAGTTGCCCTGGCTTTCTCCTTGACCGCAGCAATCATTTCCTCTGCCCAAAAGAGATTGGGATTCGGCAGGTGACCCTGGTGCCCGGCGGTGGTCTCCGGAAACCTGCAGATTTATTAAAGTATGTTATAAAAACGGCACACTGAAGGCGATTAGGTACTAGCCGGAGTACAATAACGTGCGCAATAGCTGAATTGTATAATCGTGTTCTGACAAATGCCAAATTTTAGTTGCAGAAGCTTTATGGTACAATAACCGTTTAGCTTACTTTGAAGAGGGTCAGTGCATTGTCCCACCCCGCTGTTGCGGCTCGACAGCTGCAGCTTTTTTTGAAGCACCTCCACGTCCTCTGACCGGTGTTCTCGTTCAGTCTATCTAAGCGATAGGAATAACCCCCGTGTCGCAAAAGCGGATGATTTTTCTTAGACTTCGTGATTGATAGCATTTCGAAGTCCCGAACAGCGCTCCGTTGGAAGATCTGACTTGGTCGTCACGAATGCCCGCAGTGCCCAGCTCCCCTTTTATATTCGCCTTTATAGCCACGGTTGACGGTTGACACAACCTTGAGAAGGTTTTCTCCCCATAACGAAGGGTATTCTTGGTGGACAGATTTCCGTCTGTTACGTATGAATAAAGCCCGACCTACATGGAAGTTGGAACCTCTTTCGACGTATCTCTACAATCGCGTCCCGGAATTTCGCGTGTGCGTCATTGCAAAATTCAGGTCAAACCTGAACGTTTGATTCGCTTTCCAGTGAAGGAACACAAATGTTGTCCTCTCTAATGCTTGTATTTCCTTCGTTCAAGTTTTGTGCGTCGAAGAGGTCGTCTTTATATTTTTCACTAAAATTAATTTTGAACCTGTGAAAAGAAGCATCCTTTTGTTTAGGGATAGGGGAAAAAAAAAGGGCTTAGGTTTAAAGTTTACATTAACTGTATTACGTTTTTCAATGTAAAACGATATTCGGACGAGCGAGTTAATGGTCCAGGCCGGCTGGTGATAGTTAATCATGATGTGCAAACGCGAGAGTGAGGCGGAAGGTTTTGACATATTGAAGCCAAAGAAAACCTACAGAAGACGTCTCTAACGCAGCTATTTCGTTTTTAGCGCGACCAAAAAGTTTCGTGGAGTATGACCTCGTCCTTTTGGTGTTTCTGTGTGTCCGGTCATTGCAAAGGGTACGTCCGCAGAATATTTGGTTACATTTTGAGGCGTTTAGCCGTACAGTTGTATTTTTAGGCTTCCCACAGGTCTGCGTACTCATCCAGTAAAATGACATAAAGCGTTCGATTCGAGAAAACACGGCGCGCACATGCGCTCTCGTGACGCGCGCTCTAATTGCAGGCGCCCTCGTGTCGCAGTGCTCTCCCGTCGTGCGCTCTGGTCTCGCGGCACTCTGCGGTTGTGCGCTCTCGTGTCGCGGCGCTCTCCTGTCGCGCCCTCTCCCTCCGGCGCTCTGGTGTCGTGCGCTCTCGTGGCGCCCTTCCGAATTGAACACGTTCTGAAAAGTGCGAAGAAGACAAAGAAGTTGCTTTTTTTTGGTCTTCTGACAACGAAGGCGACATAGGTTTAGCAAGTGATGTGTCGAGGGCGTTAGAGGGTGGTCCAGCCTTCATTTGAAGAGAGGTGACACTTGTGGGATTTCCCTCCTGCTACCCGTCTCGGGGAATGACACAGCAGACCGGTTCAACAAAACGTAAACATTTAATGACTGCAGTTGCCTGCGCCGCGATCCCAACTGCCCCCGCGCATCCGCTGCGACGGCCCTTTATCAGCGGCGGAGCCCCACTCGCGTGGCCAGTTGCCCTTGGCCCCCTCGTGGTCAAGATGACCACTCATGATTGCCAGAGGGGCAGCCTGGGCCAACCGCTTGGAGTCCCCATGTTGCCCACACATCTCCCCCTTTCCGAAAAGGGAAACAGAGGTCGCCTTAGATGGTGTTGGTGGGCGTTTCTTCTGGATCAGCAAGGGTCTTCTCGGATGGGCGAGCATGGGTCCGACGTCTGTACTTCCGGACAGTACCGATGCAGCTGTGGAGGGGGGTGGTCTGATGATGGGAGCTGCGTCGCCGCTGTCTGGCACGAGGAACAAGAATTAAAAACAACCTGAGGCCATGGGGCGGTAGGAATAAATGTTCGCGCACACGAAAGATGCCTGCCCACAGTGCATACGGGAGCGCTGCTACTTTCTCTTCTCCCCCCAAAACACCGAAGAGGGCATGAACATAATGCACTTAGAGCTCGTGCTACTCCGGGGCGTCTTCACCGCCGCTTCAAGTTGCACCGCGGCAGAGACGGTGTGGAATCCTCCGAGAGGTGGTCCGGATTGTCGCCATCTGGGACCTGCGAAACATCTACCTCCTCGGGTTCATAGAAAGCCCTTAGGTCGGCGACATGAATAGACCCGTACACTTCACCAGATTCGCAATGCACCAGCTCATAAGAGAGATTGGGGAGCTTCCTACTAACGCGGTACGAACCATCCCCAATCTTTGCTAAAGAGGCCGTGAAGCCTCTAGCAGCATCACTCAGCGGATGAGTTCGCCTCAGTACCGGAACTCCTACCTTGAACTGCAGATTTCGCCTCCCTTTGTTGTACTGGTTTGGCTGCTGCAGTCTGCAGACGTCGAGGCTCTCTCATGCTTCAGGCAGGTTCTCTGTGAAACGCTTCCGTAGATCTTCTGCGAACTGTGTCGTAGTGCGCTGCATGCTTGCAGGATTTTTGAAAAGGAGGCCGTTTCCCAGGGGAAACACGAGCACTTCCCCAAAGTTAAGTTGAGGCGTAGTAAAACCCGTGGACCGGTTGATTGTTGTGCGGGTAGCGAGTGCCATTTCTACCGATTTCGTGTCCCAGTCTTTGTGTCGCTCTGTATGCAATACAAACATCTGCTTCAGATTACCGTTCACTCTTTCCGTGATATTCGCTTGCGGATGGTATGGCGAAGTGCTTTTTTACCGTATGCCTAGCGCCTTACACGCATCCACTAGCAACTTGCTAACAAAATAAGAAGCGCTGTCTGTAATAAGCGTTGCGGCAAAGCCAAAGCGCGCGAAAGTCTCGAGAAGACAGTCCCAGATTTTCCTAGTATCTAGTTTACGCAAAAGATACATTTCGGCCACGGCTTATAGTACGAGGCATCGAGATCGCTTCGTCTCGTGTTCTGAGGGTGTGGTTTATTCTCTGTGGCAAGCACTACGTTGGCCAAAGGTGTCGTTCTCTCAATGACAGGTTAAGAGAGCACGCTTACAGTGTCTCCACAACCGTGTCTGGTCATCTGGGCATTCATTGCCGCGACTGTGGTTGCGTACCCGACTTCCAACGGTGTGAGGTTGTTAAACGTCATAGGGACCAGCTTACTCCGGAAATTTTAGAGGCTCTTGAGGTAGCGAGGTAGGGTGCGGCATGTGTAAGCAGTCCTACTGTGACGCTATCAGGCAAAGAGATGAATTTCCTGGTTCCCTCATTTGCTCGTTCTTAGCACGTACTCTGCACGGCTGTGTCATGGTGCATTTATATATATATATATATATATAAATATATATATATATATATATATATATATATTATTTTTATTGGTGATGCATCAGATGGGGTGAATTCCTTCTTCTTATTTGTTTGGGACACCGCAAATATACATTGCGATTTTGCGTTAAATAAACTCAGTTGTAAGTCAGCGCTACGTCCGTGTCAGTTCTTTATCTGGTCCTCGTCTTTTTTGCGCTGTTATAAATTCCGAAGTAATTTCGACCCACTCCGTGAATGGTCGGTCACTACTAGCAAATACTGATTGCCGCGTTGATTACAGGAAAAGAGACCGACAACGTCGCAGACAACGTACTCCCAATGGAACTTGCTTTCGACTGACTGCTTTAAACCTGGTGTTTGGCCATCTCGGGGTTTCGCCTTCTGACAAACCGGGCAGCTACGTGTGTACCTCATCACATCCTGTCTCATACCTGGCCACGTTGCAATTTGGAAAACCTTTTCGTAAGTTTTGCTCCCACTGCTGTGGTCTGCCAATGCGGGATAATGCATATATCTTATAACTGACTTAGGCAGTTCCCGAGGTATTACAGTCCGGAATGGCGGGCTGCTAGACCCATCGTCCGCCTGGGGGATATATCGCAGCAGGATGCCGTCGCTGCTGAGCAGGTATGAGTCCAATTCTCTGGGATTCTCAACGTCGGCTGCGTTTTCTTCTGCCAGCTGGTGCATTACCTTCTGACAAAGTCCATCGGACAGCTGGGCCGCTCGGAGCTCCTCTCTGCTCACCAGGGTTCCTCCCGCGAATCTGGTGTGATGGGTGCCGCATTGACCAGTGCCACCAAGACGGGATCCACCTGCATTTGCTGCCCGAAAAGTAGAGCACGGGACAACGCATCTGCAACGTGGTTAGACCCTCCACGCTTGTACTCGAAAGTGTATTTCTAGCACTGGAGCGAAAGGGCCCATCGAGCGAGTCGTCCTGCAGGTTTTTGAAGCCTTTTGAACCACGAGAGAGCCATGTGGTCAGTTCGAATGCTAAACGAAGCGCCATCAAGGTACATGACAAACTTTTTAAGCGCAAAAATAACTGCCAGGCACTCCTTTTCAGTTGTTCAGTAGTTTCGCTCCGCTCCGGTTAACGTATCACTGGCGAAAGCTACGGGACGAATAACGCTGCCATGTTCCTGCAGAAGGACTGATCCTAGTCCGTAATCGCTTGCGTCGATCTGCAAGATGAAGGGACGATTGAATTCGGGCAGATTTAAACACGTGCTTTCAGTCACAGCCCTTGAAAGACACGCGAATGCGGTTTGCTGCTCTTGCACCCAGCACCATTTCGTTTTTTTTTTTTCTTTTTTTTTTGCAGAGCAATGGGTTCAGAGGCTCAGATATCTCCCCAAGCAGCACATTACGACCGGCTCAAGCTTGAGCCAGACTGGGTAGCCGGGGAAGTTTCACTGGGCCTAGATTGTTTTGCCCCATGGCGCTAGGCAGC
Source organism: Ixodes scapularis (assembly GCF_016920785.2). Lineage (NCBI taxonomy): Eukaryota > Metazoa > Arthropoda > Arachnida > Ixodida > Ixodidae > Ixodes > Ixodes scapularis. The sequence continues at coordinate 257,636 of NW_024610190.1, read as the reverse complement.
CCCATCCTGGTATGCCAGTCTGGCGACCACCGGCAGTTCCCAGTGTAGCCATGGACTGGCTCACCGCTGGAATTACGGCATGGGCCAGGCGGGAAGCTCAGTGGTACCCGAAGCTTGGCTCTTTATTGTACATACAGCATGGGCCAGGTTAGTGGCCGGGTGGTCAGCCAAGCTTGGCTAAACTATAGAAATTCACCATGCAGTTAAACCAGTTTAGCTGGTGATATTGACAACACACGTCGTAAATCAATAAAATAAAATTTATTTCCACAAAAAAAAGCACATACTGCAGGCCACGAAAATAAGCATAAAGACATATGTACAATGCAAAAAAAATTTTCATGATATTATTGATGAGTCCCAGGCGGTTGGCGAGATTCTCCACATCTTCTGGAGTGTCGGGGTTCCGGTGGTGGCTAACGTAGTACCCCAAGGCATCTGAAATAATAATAAACATCAGTAATTACAACAGTGGCAGATTTATTTTCACCCGTCTGTTCTAAAACGGTATGTAACTAATGCCACAAACAAAAAATATGCACTACCATAAACAGTATGAGAGAGAATACGGAAGCGTGTGCTAATTGCACATGTGGTGCCAGGCTCGCGGCAATTAAGTGGAAACCGCATCTAAGCGATTTGACGAGCGATGACGATCCGCTTCGTTGTCGTTCGGTCACTCGTGCGACGCGGCAAACCGCATGAAAGCAACGGGAGCAAGCGACCAAGGCGATGAGCGACGATTTCTAGAAATCCAAAAACCGAGCAACGCGACGAGCGATTGCGGGGAATCTCTGCCGCTCGTCGCTCGCTTAATCGCTTACATGCGGTTCAGCCTTTACGCAAAACAACGCCTAGGAATGAAAAGATGCTGCCGTTGCTACCCCCCTCCTGCCTCCCCAGTCCGTCGTCCGTCATGCAACTCGCAATCGCCAGTTGCATAGCGGACGAAAGACTGGGAAGGCAGGAAGGGGGTAACAACAGCCGGATGCTCTACCACAGTGGTTAACCACTGTGGTACAGGATCTCTGAAGCTGAATGTATACACTGGAGGTTGCATTACTAGCATACTTGTTCCAAATTGGGTTGCAAACAGCTTCAGTTTCACATGCACCTGATTACAAAAATGAATCTAAATGGTCGAGCCTGCTTACCTGGCTCGCTGGCGCGGAGACAAGAGAGAGCCATTGCCCGCGCTGCAATCAGGACGGAGCGAATTCCGAACACGCCGTTCTGGGATGCAGCCATTGCGCCCACGAGCGAGTGGAACTCAGGCGGAAGACGTCATCAGCCACAGGAACCATCGGCAGAGGGTGCACTCAAGGCACCGGCAAATTATCACAAACACAGCAGCTTCTAACCTCCCCAAGCAGAACAGCAGCGGGCACTGGCGGGAACAAAGACCCAAATTCGCGCCACGCCAGATCCGCTTTTTTTTTTTTCTTCTTCTTTTTCTTTCTTTTTTTTTTTTGGTACTGCGCCGCCGCCGACTCAAACGGGCGCTTCGAGCGGACGCGAAGGCCGCGCTGATTGGCCCGCGCGCTCCCTGTCCTTGCACGTGAGCAGCTCTCCAAGTTTCAAGGCATCCGCCCGCGCTGCGCGTGGAGACACAGCATCATCTCCTGGGGCACTGGCGCATTCCAAGCGCGTGATTCACTTGGGGGTGTGGGAGTCTTCCCGCGCTTTTCCAACATCACGTGGGAGGCTCCCCGCCTCGGGCACTTGCGCTGGAAGCGGCTTGTCCGTGCAAGCCAGGATAAATAAAGGCCGCGGTAATAAGCGCGAAAGTTATAAAGTTCGAGTTCGACCAATTTAGACAGTTTGATTTCCGATTTGTCTGGTACAATTCCACTACAACCAGTTCATTTCGGGTTTGGCCTGTTCATATCCAAACTGTTTTCAAATACTTTTTTTTTTCTTTTTCAATGGGGAAAACGCGTTCTTTTTTACGTCTCCAACTAAAACAGACATCTCGCACTGAAACGTCGCTTTCTACTGCGATTGCTCGTGCCACAAAGCACCAAAAATATGTTAAGAGAACGCTCATAGGAATTAAAAAAAAGAAAGTGAAAAAAGTTAAACGAACTATAAAGTAACAGTGGCTTTCAGCGGGAATTCTGGGTCCAATAAAATACGAGCTTGAGCCACGGAACAGTGCATAGCGGAAATTCCCTGCTATTCCTTGGCTCACCCTATCTTCGATCTGGCAACATGCCCGAATACTGGCTGTTGCTTGTATTGAGTGGACCAGGGAATTCCTATGAACCACCATGGAACCTCAAAGCTTGGCAGAGGCATTGCTACCTTGGCCATCTCTGACCGAGGAAAATCAATAGACAGCCAGGGTACATAAATAATGGCAGCGGCCTGTTTACACTGGCCATCAATGACCAGGGAAATTGACTGGTCAACCAGGAAAGACGTTCCTTGGCAGTTCCGTGGCTTTCTGGTGCAAGGAAAGACTGTGAAACGCCAGGCTGGCATACAGACGGAAATGGCTGGGCAGTCGTGGCCAAGCTATGACAACTAAATGCCAATTCTGGCCCCAGCTAAGCCAGGCAAGTGTGCTACCTGGGTCAGCGCATTGCGGAATAAAATCTCTATAACACGTAATGATCCCGAGATATCTCTGTAGGTTTTGACGTCATAAGGGGGTGGGTACTCCGTTATTGCGCACAGCTTATCTTCATTCGGCCGCAGCGTTCCGTTATCTACAACAAATCTGAGAAGGTTGATTACAGGCGATGCCAACGGGACTTTAGATGAATCGTAAGGCCGGCCTGACGCATTCGTTCAAGTATGATGCGAAAGTGCACGAGATGCTCCTCGAATGTTCGTGAAAACACCCCTACATCATCCTTGTACGCTATCACAAACTCGTACTTCGCGTCACCGAGGACAACGTCCATTAGGCGTTGAAAGCTGGCGGGAGAGTTGGACAAACCAAAAGGAAGGCGAGTGTAATCGAACAACCCCCTGTGGCAAATGAATGCGGTCTTGTTTACATCAGCCGGATGAACTTCGATTTGAAGAAATCTGCGGCTCCAGTCGGGGGTTCTGAAAACATTCGCGTTTCCAAGGGCATATATTACTGAGGAAATACTAGGAAACGGGTAACTCTCTCTGACTGACACTTCATTTAGGCGCCTGTAATCAACACAAATCCTTGCTGTGCCGTCCTTCTTTGGAGCAAGGACCACCGGCGATGCCCATGGGCCTTTTGACTGACGTACTGCGCCTCTGTCAATTATTTCCTATAGCGCCATATCAAGAGGTTCACGCTTGTGAGCATTTATGGGTCTCGGATTGCACCTCCGCGGGGGTGCACCCTTGGTTTTGATGCGGTACTCTAGGAGATCGATTTTCCCAGGCCTTTCCGTGAACATCAGAGAGAAGGATTCCAGCAGGTGCTGGAGCTGCTTCTCATTGTCTTCACAGGAACACTTTTGCACGACTTTGAGCACGCTGTCTGGAAGTATAGACATCTGCCCGACAAAGTTTAACGCGAACGCGAACGTTACACAAAACGACTAAAATACGCGAATTAAATTAAGAACATAAGCTGTTAGGAAATTGTATCTTAGCTCGTCAAAGTCCTTTAGTGCATGGAACGCACTATTGAAGGGGCGATGTCTTACATTTTTTTAGAAGGCGTTGAAAGGTATTTCGGGTAGCAAAAAACATATATTCTATAAAACCTGATGTTACGGAACTCACCATAAACGCTGCTTCCACAAGCACAACCCCCCCCCCCCCCCCTCCCAGTCCTCCACGGCCAGCCTCCCTTCTTTCTACATGACACACCTTGGCTGCTGTGATAGCTACAGGGTTTTGTTTTTTCATTGAATGCACATGATTTATACTAAGCGTTGTCGTATAGTTCACGTGGTATTCTCGCTCTGTAATTATAACCACCCGGTAGGCATGTGCCTCGCTCGTCTCCAAGCAAGTGACACAACACAACGAGAAGACAGCGAATAGGTTTTCGGTACTTCCCGCTTGCCAGTCCTCAAGAGCCGGCAGTCCGGGCCCGCCGATCCTGGTTGTCTGCCGTCGTTCAGAGCTCGCAGTCGGAGTCCATTTCCAGGCCTGCGGATCGTCCTTCCCACGCCAGTGCTTGATAGGCAAGTTGTCCTTGGCTATCGTAGCCCGAGTCTCGCTGCTGAACCACTCTGGGATAGTCATGGTCCAGCCCTGTATGGCAGGGTTTTCCGTTCCCCCCAATCTTGGTCGGAACCTCGCTTGTGGACCGCTCCGGCATAGCTACAGGTCAGAGCAGCCGAAATGGCTCCCTCCTTCCTGATCGGTCCCAGCCTCGCGCAAGACGCTCTGTCTGGCTCCAGCCCATGACCCTTCGACCAATTGCCCGTCACGCGCCCTCCGCCCCATCTTCTTCCACTCTCGTCTCCCACAGCGTCTACACGTTTTCCGGCTAATTTTGATCCCAACGATGATCAATTTAATCCGAGGTTCATCAAAGTTTATTCAAACGCAATCACATTTAATCCCAGTGCAACCCAAGTTATTTCTGTCGTCAGTCAATTTAATCCCCAATGTGTTCACGTATAGATTTGGTCTTTAATGGGCGGGTTTTGGTTGCATTTTCGATAACTTAGATCAATTTTTTAATGACTTAGATTTCTTTAAAACAACTGATACCTTAATAATTATTTTGATTACCTTGACTTAACAGTAGGACAATTCCCGTACAGAATTGACATGTTGATTACTCTTTTGGTAACACCGAAATATAAGTAGCGCACTCGACTTTAATTTAGCTGAATTCATGTTTTGGTTTACGTTTTCTCATTGGTTCGACTTATTATTGACGCAATTCGATTGATATTATGAAAACTGCAGTTTGTGATCGATCTCTTGATTGCTTCGCGCTATTGTAGACACCTTTCATTTTATTTAAAGCTTAGAGGAGCTATGGCTTCTCATTATAATAACTGAGGCCAATTAATAACACAATTTATATGATAAAAGTTTACAAGCATATTTAGTTACTATCTCGATTACCTCAAAGAAGTATTCGCAAATTATAAGTTTCTAGAACCTCATAAGGCCCTGTAATTACGTTTTTGATATCGATTTCCTCGAATGTGGTTATTTTTTATATTTTGGCAAACTGTGAAGGTGCCCCCCCTCGCAGACGGGGTATTTTGTTTCTCGAATACACGCGACAGGTTCATCCGGTAATACTTTTACTCCCAATATCCACCCCCTAGCCGCATCTCTGTGCTAAATCGCAGCAGGATACCTTGGTAAACCTTTTTTTGGAGAGTGTTCAAAGTGAGCAAGAAGCATTTGGTAACACGCGGAGCGGTTGTCGATTCGCGGAAGTCTCAGCCTAAATTCGATACGTGAATTTTAATTTACATGTTACCGCGAACCAGTGAGGACACCCTTCGAGCGGACTGTTCATGTTGCCCTTCGTGACTAGAGTAGTTGCAGCGAATGCTACCGGTGTAGTGTTAACGAAAAAAGCTGCGTGCTCCGAGTGTCGTTGATAAGTGTGGTTACCGCTGCACCTCTGAAATAGAAACGAACGTCTTCCGTGTGGCACATTCTATGATGACAAAATATAAAATGATTTAGTTTGGACGAAAAAGTGGCACCGCACCTTCGCAGATTGCAATGCCCTCTTGCAATTCAAACATTGTCTACGTAGTAAACAAACATGGTACTGCTTCGCGGCCTCAGTATTAGCTATATAAAGGCTGTTTCACGAGAGGTGGACAAATGAGTTATTGCAGAAACTACTCACGGCACCAAAAAAAAAAGTCTTCTGTCATTGTGGCACTAGGCCAGGGACCTATTTAGGAAATATATTTAAGTTCGGGATAAGTAAACTGCTAATAATGGTCGCGTATATAATTTTTTATATTGCGTTTAAGGGCATTGTTTTAACTAGAATCTTGCGGATTACCATCGAAAATCACTAAATCAATAACTTGCAGAGCGATAAAAGGCACGCGTCGTATTTTACAGTTTTCCGAAAAACCGCACAATTTCCACGGGTTTTTAATTTTCGGTTTTGCAATCGAGGCACTTCTCGGCACCAACGGCACCGCACCCCGTGGAAAAATAGTGGAACCAACCTCTGCTGCGCTGTCCTCGCGCAACACACCAGAGGCTGGTTGCACTAATTCGCTATGGGGTGCGGTGTCGTCGGTGCCGAGAAGCGCTTTGATTGCAAAAAGAAACTTTAAAACCTGTCGAAGTTGTGCGGTTTTTTAGAAATCTGTGAAATACCGCGCGTGCCTTCTATCGTTCTGAAATTTGTTCATTCAGTGTTTTTCGATGATGCTCAGCAGTATTCTAATTACAACCATGCCATGAAAATCAATATTTATAAATGCACGAAAATAATTAACAACTTAATTATCTAAAAATTTTCTTAAACAGGCCCCTTGACCAGATCCAAAACAACACAAGCGTTTTTTTGGCGCGATACGTAGTTTCGCAACATCGAATTTGTCCACCTTTCATGAAACACCTTGTATATAAAGTATATCGAGACCCAATATTACATGACAGATAGGCAATATAGGTTCAGTGGAATCCCGCTGATTCGTCCCCGGTTTAGACGACTTCCCATATTCTGTGACGTTGTGGCGCTGCGCCTACAATCTCATAGAGATGCGTGGAATAAACGACCCAACCATTATGGCGTCGTAACTTCGTGAACATATCTGTTATGCTTTGTCATTTATGGTATGATAGTAAATAGTTTTTGGCAACGGTGTCGACTCTCACCATCTCCCGTAACTGTGTTTCTCTGGTGATTTGATCGGCATGAACGCGTGCCGCAGCAGCGTATAGTGGTTTTGAAAGTACACTGCGCTCCTGGGCAAATGTGCACGGTTTGTGCTATGATGACTCAGTGGTCCGCCTCAAACGCGAACCAGTTTTGTTCGTTTCAAGGATATGATGATAGAAATTTTAGAGATGCTATGAAGGTGCCCAAATATTGCTTTCAAATGAGTCAAACAAGACTTGCGAGCGTGTTGTTTTTGCAACGCTTGTAAAAACCAAATAGTTGATCGTTGTTCGTGCCACACTATCTCGAATTGTAATGTTCCTATAGACACCAACACATATTTGGAAGAAGATAGATTTTTTTGAATGAGGATGTCATGCCTATGTCTAAGGCGCGCCAATGAGTCATGACCCTCAGATAGTTAGAATGCCTCCCAGGAGTGCAGTGCAACCTCCTGTGCAGAAAGTATATGCTCTCCGCTTTAGAAGGAAAACATGGTTACAGTGGAATACGATGGACCGTAGTGTCCAAAGAAGAACATTTTCTAAAGCAAAATTTATGTTCAAGCATTCAATAGAAGCAGATTGGCGCACAGGGTGCCGTCATCATAATCGCTGTTGATTTTATCCTAGCACGCAATCAAAAGAAAGCGACATTCTCCTTTCATTTTCACAACTTTACGTACTTATGTTGTCACTTGTGGTAACATTTTTATGAGGCTGAGTGTATTGGCTCAAAGAAAAATAGACCTGTTGCGAAATACAAGCAATCCTTGTAGCATAGTGCGGCGCAGAGAACCTTGGGAACCCAATGGTCATGGTTTCAATTTTGATTTGCAACTTCGATTCCCGACATACTTTCGAGACAAAACACAGTGCATGCATTTTCGAATAAAGGACCATCCCTAAATTTAGAATACTATAAGTTTTGACTACCAATACAAAAGATTGCTGGGACATCTTTTTTTTCTTGATAAACACGAGAAGTATACTGTGCCGAATAGTCTGTTCATTTGTCTCAAAGTCCTAGTCTCCTTAAAGGATCCGTGACTCAGGAGGGACATGCGGCACTTTGAAGTTGTAGCCACGCTGCCCAACATGCATGGAAAGCGGCCGATCTCTAACTCCTAGGTAAGTGAAGGCTGATCCCTACCGCCGCTGGAGGTTTGCATTTTAACGGGGCCTCTCGCAATGATGATTGAGTATATGTAAGCTAGTGGTCAAAAAAAAAAAAAAATCCCACAACGGAATGTGATATGTGTTGCACATTGAATTTTTAGAAGTAGTTGATTGGATCATGGAAAAAAACTACCCTTCCTCGACAAGAGTATTAAACGAGCGAGGCTTCGGCACATTATTCACAGCTTTTAGCGCTGGCAGTAGCGCGGTGTGAGAACCGCACTCCCTAGTTCCTGGATGATCGGCTATACAAAAAAATGTGCTTGGCTATATTTTGTTAATCTGAACAAATAATGCAATAATATAATGCTTATTATATAGCAAAACCAGAATTACTTATGCATCGGAGATCCCGACTCGTAGCATCGTACCGGTGTTCTACGATAATTATCTAATCATCGCGATGACGACCATCTTGATAAGCACTTGTGCTGCCCCAACATCTTATGGAAGTGGCAAATATACAACCTGGTGGGTCTGTTTTGGCATGCGCTGAGAAACTGCGGTGAGGAAGAGACGAGAGCGTGTGGGGGTGTCTGAATGTCGAGCTCTTGTTGGAATTATTAGGAGATAGATGTAAAGTAAGCTGACTTTTTAGAGCGCAGCTCTTAGGGGCCCGTTCCCGGCTTGAGCGGCGTCGGCGTCGCCGTTGGCGTCGGCGTCGGCGTAACCAAGGTCACCCCAAGGTCACGTGACCCCCAGAGGTCTCGTGACCCCTCCCCCAGGGTCACGTGACCCCCAAGGTGACACCCAAAGTCACGTGACCCCCTGAAGTCACGTGACCCTCCCCCCCCCCCCCCCCGAGGTCACGTGACCCCCCCCCCCCGAAGTCACGTGACACCCCCCAGGTCACGTGACACCCCCCAGGTCACGTGACCACCCCCAGGGTCACGTCACCCCCACCGAGGTCACGTGACCTCCCCGATGACGTCATCGTCACTGATGACGTCACCGGCATCCGCATCGTCATCAGTGATGATGACGATGACGATGCGGATGCCGGTAAGGTCATCAGTGACGTCACTGATGACGTCATAAGTGATGATGACGATGACGATGCGGATGCCGGTGACGTCATCAGTGACGTTACCGATGACGTCATCAGTGATGATGACGATGACGATGCGGATGCCGGTGAGGTCATCAGTGACGTCACTGATGACGTCATCGGTGATGATGACGATGACGATGCGGATGCCGGTGACGCAATCAGTGACGATGACGTCATCGGGGAGGTCACGTGACCTCGGCGGGAGTCACGTGACCCTGGGGTGGTCACGTGACCTGGGGGTGTCACGTGACTTCGGGGGGCATCCGCATCGTCATCGTCATCATCACAGATGACGTCATCAGTGACGTCACTGATGACGTCACCGACATCCGCATCGTCATCATCGCTGATGACGTCATCAAAGTCCGCATCGTCATCGTCACTGGTGACGTCATCAGTGACGTCACTGATGACATCATCGGCATCGTCACGTGACCCCCCCAAGGTCACGTGACCCCCCCCAGGTCACTTCACCCCCCAGTACCCTTCCCTCCTCCTCCTCAAGAGCTGCGCTCTAATTCGGTGTTACAGGGAGTTGTAAACGGCTTTCACTTTTTTTTTCCACTGCACTCGTTGACTGCACTAGAATGCGAGAGCCATTTTAATCCGTTCGTCGGGTGCAGTGAAGACAAAGGAAGTTTCCCTTCCATCTACCCATTAATTATTGCAATTATAACTCGGCCTTCTGAAGTCCCAGCGATTTTTTTGTTTTCTTGTCTCTCGGGATTTATTTGAGCATAGGTTTTGGTGGCACGCGATATCGAACCTAGGAGCATCGAGTATTATGACCATACGCAATTATGAATTCCTATATAAGGTAGATTTCGAGCAAAGGTAAAAACCAGGTGTTTACTTACTACGGCCATGCTTATTGTAAAATCCTCATTGTTCAAGAGCCCTTAATACTTTACTATTAAAATTTCGGTCCTTATTGGTCTTAGTGCATGCGTCTGGATTTCATGAAATTTAGTGGCCGTCATTAGTCCTCTTTGTCCGATTCGTGAAAAATGGGTGCCGCGGAAATAAAGGATTTTACAGTAAATTTCTTAAGCGCTTCACATCTGATAGTGTCACTTATTTAAAAACATCAACAGGACGACCTATGAAACGGCCTATTCCTGGACTGAATGACCACGCCACGCCTCGGGTCTTGAAGGGAGATCCGAAACACCGCTTTATGCCACATGTTTTACCTGGCTGGGAAGGAGCTAAAAGTAGATAATAACACATTTATCAGAAGAGACTTACTTCCTTAAAACGATCTCTATATTAACAGGATTGGACTTTTTTAAAGTGACCTATGTGTTTTAATAAACGTGGTGTCTATTGTTAAATTTGCCGGAACACGAAATAAAAGTTAGAGTTACGTCCGACGTAACTGTAGAAACATTTGCTTTAGTTACGTCCGACATAACTGAAAACTCATTATTCTAACATAGCTGCACAAAAAACTTTGTCTCCGAGTACGTTGGACTCAACCTTGAATTTTATTTTAGGTTACGCCGGACGTAACTTTAAAGGTAATACGTCTCGAGACCTCCGGCCTCAAAACGTCTTGTCTTTTCTTTCCCCAGAAGTCGCGGTTTTAAAGCAGCGCCGGGTTTAATAGGCTCCATTGTGTATCGCGGCTTTTTTAGCGAGAATACATAAGCAAGGTCTTGCTTCAAACAAAGAAAGCTTTATTAGCAGTATCACTTCTAAACATGTCGTTTTAAAGTTTTGTGCACCATTTTATGATGCCAGAGATGGAATGTTCCGCGGAGTTAGTTGACGGACCTGAAGACGAAAATGTATTTTATTTTTGTTACCATCCATAACGATTTGTACTCCACAAACTCTGCGAGACACTGTCGCAACATACGGGGAGGCTGTGCTGGGAGATGCGACGGGCCAGCTGAAGGATCCGCAAGATAAGACACTGAAGACTCCCGCTGTTGTATCAGTAGTTATTTTTCTATTCTATAATGTTTACGTTAGAATGTAACTCACAGGTTGTGTCAAACAACCCTTTGGCAAACCAGATCCTCGTAAAATTTCGGCGTATATAGTTGCACATTAGTTGCTAGTAACTACTGCATTTTTCTACAGTTATTTAGAGTACTGCAGCACCAGAAAAGAGGCAAATAGTCTCATATTACTGTTTTCAGGACGTCAAAATGAACGACAAAACATTTAGCCAGAGCTGTGTTACCTGGCTATTTTTTATACAATTGTTTACATAAGTGCTTAAGTAAAAGAAGAGGAAGAAAAGTCGGAGGTGGGGGGGGGGGGGGGGGGGCTAGCCTCCCAGCATCTGCATCATTTTGTTGAAAGTCAATTTGAAACATAGGCAAAAACCGGCAAAACCTCGGTCACCCGTTAATTTAATCGGCTGAATTGTCTGAAGAAAGAACCTATACTAACAAAATAACAAAATTGAGTGAACAAGCCCACTCCGAAGAATTTACTCCCAAACTGACCTGAAGAGCGATATTTGTTAGGTATTTTTTCTCATGCGGAGCTGGGAGGGCACGTCACAGTTAAAGATAAATTTCTGATTCCCTCCCAGTATGCCCACGCCATGTGTTTTGTGCTGTCGGCCAAACTTACGGCGTCCCACCAAGTGTTATGGCCTCTTTAATATGCACCATTATCCGGCATTATCCGTTTGACATCCATTTAATTTTTAAGCATGTAGAGAGTTTCTGGACTTTCTCAAATTTCTTAGGAAACGTTACAATGCCAACTGACCCTTGCTCAAATTCGCACGACTGTCCTAGATTGACATTTAAAACGTTGGAAAAAAGATTGCGACAAAAATAGACATGCCCATTGCTTAAATAATATATTTACGCCGGTTCTGAATGACTTATGCAAGCAAACGCTCAGAAAAATAAATTTTGTACGGCAAGGTAAACATGATATTAAATAAAATTAATTTACATGTCAGAATTGTGCCACTCAATATTCTTAAAGGGGTCGCTGAGCACCTTAGAAGCATGCTTAGATATCTCGAGGCGATAAGCATGTAACAAACTAAATTCACTTTGGAAAAACTGGTCAGCGAAATTTTTATATTGCGATGCACGTCATGAGTTAGCTAAACGAAAACTTTCTTCTATTGACCCTAATTCGAATGAAGCCTTGTCAAATTCCGTTGGTTGAAGATGTTCAACGTTTGAATAGTCGTTATGAAATCGTTGATATGTGATATTCTGGTGTTTTTGTCTACATAATGGGTGGCTACGCGAGGACTCTTTCAAATATCTCAAAATATTTTTTTTTAAATTATTCCCAGATCTTTAATTCCGAATTTGTTTATCTGAAATTGTATTAAACATAGCTGCCAGCAATTGAGAGTCGTCCCATTCGACGCGGAGATTGTTGAGCTTGTCAATTTGTATGAGAGTGAGTCACTTCGCATTCGCCATGCTGATTATCTGGCAGTTTAGACCCACGCAGTTTTCAGCAATGGGCGCACGGACAGCGTTCAATTTGCGTAGCGCTGGTGCACGCCTTAATACCTTGATTGGTGTAACCCTACTGTCCTACTAAACTTCTTAGGTTGAAGTTGCTCGACTTAATGTTTCGCGCTTGTTGACGCTGATTTTACATATATGGTCCACGTTCGCCTCACTAATTTGTGGACGGGTGCAAGTGTTCCAATTGCAACCCTGGTAGAAATTGTGACACTTGCAGCCATTCAAAAAGCTCAAAAAATTTCAACGCTTGAAATGGGTAGATCAGCTTGCCCGGAAAAGAAAGCACGGCTCATGCATATTAAGAAAGTGCAGCGCAACTTCCGTAGCCGCGCATTTAGAACGATCTATCGTCAGTATGCGCGGGATAATAATTACAGGCAGCGGGAGACATAGGCAGACGATGACAGACGGTGCAGCGTCGCTTCTAACACGAGTGGCATGCGATGACGGACGCCAAGAAACAATAGGCTTGCGTGTGGTGTGCGGCCGAGCAGCACCAGCAGGTCAAAAATTAATGGGCGGGCCGGGGCGGGCTCGCAGTAAATTGCGTTTCGTGACGTACATGCTATGTATTTTGTATTTTGGGAAATATTTTGTTTTGTGAAATGCGTGTCGTATCTAGCCACTAAAATATTTTAGGCACCCATGCTCCTTTAATTCACTAGATGCCAGGCGTACTAAGAATTTATGGGTAGATTCTGTTTATCACTGTAAGAGAAAGCGAAAGCAGTTTACCACTCCCTGTGAAGCCGAATTGGAGCGCAGCTCTTGAGGGGGAGGAGGGAAGGGCACTGAGGGTCACATGTTCTTGGGGGAGGGGGTCATGTGACCTCAGGGGGGGGGGGCACGTGACCTTTGGGGGTCATGTGACCCCCCTCCCTGAGGTCACCGAGGGTACCCGAGGTCCTCCCGAGGTCCTCCCGACGGAACCCGAGGTTCTCGCGAGGTCTTCCCGCAGGAACCCGAGGTCCCCCCGAGGTCTTCCCGAAGGAACCCGAGGTCCTCCCGAAGTCCTTTCGAATGAACCCGAAGTCCTCCCGAGGTCCTTCGGGAGGACCTCAGCTTCCTTCGGGAAAATTACCCATAATGCACCGCGCGGTTACGCCGACGGCAATGGCGACCCCGCTCAAGCCCGAAACGGGCGCCTAAAAGCTGCGCTGTAAAAAGAAAAAGCCGTTTCAACTCCTTGTAATGCCGAATTAGAGCACAGCTCTTGAGGTGGAGGATGGAAGGGTACTGAGGGGTGTGTATACCCCTCTTTCCTCCTCCTCACCTCCTTACCCTCCTCGTCCCCTCATTCTTGAATCTCCTCCGGGGGAGGGGGGGTACGTGACCTCGGGGGGGGGGGGAGGGTCACCTGACCCCCCATGTCACGTGAACCCGGGGAAGGGGGCTCGCGCGGTGCTTTATGGGACATTTCCCGTAATGCACCGCGCATCTACGCCGATGGCGACGGCGGCGCCGCACAAGCCGCAAACGGGCGCATAAGAGCTGTGCTCTAGAAATGAACGCCGTTTACAACTTCCACTAATGCCGAATTAGAGCGCAGCTCTTGAGGAGGAGGAGGGCAGGGCACTGAGGGTCACGTGCTCTCGGGAGGGGGCCGGGATCACGTGAACTGGGGAGGGGTCACGTGACCACCCCCCTCCCCGTGGTCACGTGGGGGGGTCACGTGACTTTGGGGGTGTCACGTGACCCCCAGAGAAATTTTAGAGTGCAGCATTTGTGGGCCCGTTTGTGGCTTGAGCGGCGTCGCCGTCGGCGTCGCTGTCGGCGTCGGCGTCACCGTCGGCGTAACCGCGAGGTCACCTGACCCCCCAAGGTCATGTGACCCACTCAGGTCACGTGACCCCCGAGGTCACGTGACCCCTGAGGCCACGTGACCCCCTGAGGTCACGTGACCCCCAAGATCATGTGACCCCCCGACGCCACCCGACCCCCCTTAGGTGACGTGACATCAAGAAGTCACTTATTCCTGAGTACGCTTCCATCCTCCCCCTCAAGAGCTGCACTCTAACCGGCGTTGCAGGGAATTGTAAACGGCTTTAATTTTTTTTCGCTAGATTTAGGGGAAAATTGGTTTGGCTAAATCTAGCGGGGAAATTTTTCCGCTCGATTTAGCGGGGAAACGTTTCCACTAGATTTTGCAGGGAATTTTTTCCGCTAGATTCAGTGTGGAAATTTCGCCGCTAGATTTAGCGGGGAAATTTTTTCCCTAAATTTCACGGGGAAATCGCTAAATTTGGCGTAGAAATTTTTCCGCTCGATTTAGCATGGAAATTTTTCCGCTAGATTTAGCGAGGAATTCTTTTTCCGCTAGATTTAGCGCAGAAATTGTTTCGCTAGGTTTAGCGGGAAAATTTTTCGCTATTATTAGCAGGAAAATATTCCGCTAGATTTAGCGGGGAAAGTTTTCCGCTAAGTTTAGCGGGGAAAGTTACCCATAATGCACCGCGCAGTTACGCCGACGGCGACGCCGACGCCGATGCCGCTCAAGCCGGAAACAGGCGCCTAAGAGCTGTGCTTTAAAACATTACAGTTCTTGAGCTTTTTCTTGACTAAAAATTATATCAATAACAGACAGCATGCAGGACTGCTGGTACACTTTCGGTAACTTGTTACAGACACAATCACCTTTGTGTGTTCTTATCTTTTTGGTTATTCAGCCTTATGCTTTAAAGATTGCCAAACAGTTTTTTTATATTTTTATACTCAAATGTCTTTCAGGCTTTAAGTTCAATCAATCAAGCATTTTGTTGAAAGCAAGAACAAAAAAAAAAAAAAAAAGAAACACTACTTTCTGTCGAAATGGTGCGTCTCGCTTGACAGGCACGGTTACGATACTTTTCACTGCATTGTGATTTATATAAAAAATTATATATTGTCTATCGTGTTTAATGCTATTATTACACTATATAAGGTTCTTGTTTAAGCAGCAGCTTTCTAGGAGCTGAGTACTAACTCGAAGAGAATATACGCTTTATTCCTAAAATTAATTTAGAGGTTGTCTTCGAGATGATGCTGAAACCGGTAATATTCCTGGTCGCGGTGCTACTGGCAGCTCAACAGTAAGTCTTGCGAGGCATTCGGTACGGGCGAGTCATATTGTAGCACATTGGCTCGTGTCTTGTTTTCACATCTAAAAATTTAAACCATTTCTCACACCGAGAAAAAAGTAAATGTAATGCAAGTATTCGTTTTCAGTGAGGAGAAATAAATTGATTAGTCGGAGCTGTTAAAGTTGCTATGTTTCAGAATACGTCATTGCCAAATCGGTTGGTTTGGTACTGTGGCTGTGACTTTAACTCTACCATGCAAGGGTGACTAATGGCTATTCCGCGGGACAAAATGTTAGCATGGATAGAAAATCGCAAAGTGTAGTTTCTTAGCTCCTGTTACTACACACAGTTTTATCATATGGTATTTCTTCAAATGCAACTCATCAGTAGTAGACATTGTGCTGTGAATATTTGAGTTTTCACTGCCTATATTTTCTTTAAAGGCGTGGCTAAGCATTGTCGCATTAGGAGAATCGAAAACCGGATTGTTTTCAAGGATTTCGCCAAACCCCGACTAAGATGAACTGGAGACTTTGTAAAGAGTAGCTGAATAGTCTTAGCATTAATTTCTTCTCATGTAAAGAACGCAAAGTAGCAAATTGGCACAATTTCGCATCAAAATAACGAGCCAGCTTTAAAAGTATTCATCAAACTAAAACAGGTCTTATAAAAATAAAAGAAACCGGCATATTACATAACGCACACTGTGCGGGAGATGGCCGACGGGAGTCTACAGTAAAAATTATGATATGGCTGGAAAAAATAATTTTGACCTTAAAAAAGATGACTGTTTCGCTCTAATGCAAGGTTGGAGCATTAATACACGTTCACGTCTCCCTTAATTAAAACACGCTATATAACTTCCGCTGTCGTATTTCACACGCTATATGCTATTCTACAAAGACGTAAGATTGAATATATTGGGCGTGATTTTGGAGTAATATATACCGAGCGGCGCTCACGCAATAGAGCACTTATTCATTGAAATGTACAAGATCACATAATATTTTATTATAACAAAATGCGTAAGCAAAAGCTCATACTTCAGTAGAAACTTGAACCATAAAGCTTTTAAATAAAGTCAGCGCTCCGTTAAAATATTCTTGTCAAACGTATTAACCAAGCACTCTCAAGACAGGCCCGCAGAGGACACTGAATCATTCTGCATTAGTATATTTAATCCACAAAATGCAAGCAGCTGGATATATATATGAATACTATTCACATTGCCACCAAACAACCATATCGTGCGTTTTTTTTTTTTTTTGTCGCGGCTTCTCGCGCACCCGTTGATCGGGTGAGCCTGGACACGTTACCGCTAAAAAGTAACGGTGTTACAGTTACAGTTACACAGGGGAAAGGAAGTAACCCTGTTACAGTTACAGATATTGAAATACTAAAATGTTAAGTTGTTCATGAAAGTTACGCCGTTACTTTTTCATTAGTTTACCGAATGATCAAATATTTTATGAAGTATACCACAATTAATAGGCGTTTGTTATGGAGTATATTTCTGATACGCATTAAGTTATAAGCGACAATGAATCTTCTGCTTTTAAGAAACCGAGGTTTTTATAATATAGTGAATATTTATTTTTGGCCCTTCCTATATTATATTTACCACACAAAAAGCGCCGAATCGGATCATAATTTAGAGCAATATTTCGGTAAAGTCACTGCGTGATTAGACGTCGATAAAGCACTTCTAGCTTTTCTGTATCAAAATTACAAGCGACTATAATTATTCACAATGGTGAGCCAACTGATGCCGGTTGATGATGCAAGAAGCATGAATAAATATCAGGCGAAGCTCTCCATCTTTTCATTATTTTTGTCACTCACCGATGAAGAACTCGAAAATAGACGCAACCACCATGAGATTTAGACGTGTAGGTGGGTGTATATCATCCGAAATATCCAACAGGCCTCGAGTTTACACTAACTAAATAAAAACCTTGTATTTTTCCGGCGAGAATTAAAGAAAATAAATAAATAAAACAATATCAAATGTAAGGTAAACAAAATGCACGTCGCGTGTTAGTGCAGTAGTGACTCGTTGCTCCAATCGCGTTTAACTGCATGTATACCATCTTTAATAAAACACAAAGCTTCACTTTAAACGCGAATGTCAATTTTCCGTCAATACTGTTCCCTCAAATACTCTATAATCTGTAATGCCGTGGCGTAAAAAAAGGTCTTATCGAGGTACAAACGGTGGGCTAAAATTCCAAATGGTTGTTCCTGTCTAGTTCGACACGTATTCTTTAGCGGTTCCTAGCCAAATCGGTCAGCCTTGCACTCCATCCCACCACTGCACATAAAAGAGACCACAACGGGAAACCACGACGCAGGCATTTGTAAATCAGCTGATGCCGAATGCCCCGGGGCCTGGCGAAGGGCGGCCCTAGGGATTGAAGAGAACTCACAAAAACTCAGAAAGACATAGATGTTTCGGGTTGATGCTCTTTCTTAAATAACAGAGCTCGCAATGCTGAGAAATGGGCAGGAAGTGGGTTACACAAGAACTACCAGTAATTGCTACATCAGAAACAGGAAGGCCAGTAAGAGAAGGGGGGGGGGGGGGGGACTAGGGCCAGACACAGATACCGGCAGAAGCGCATATTGGAGATGGACGATTCACATTAGAGGGAAAGATATGATTTGCAACAGAATGCTAGTTTTGGAAAATCAACTTGGTGATTGCCACCCAAATGTCAAAGGCGATTGAGTGACAATCACCGAAAACTGTCCTCCACTTATAGAACCGGCTCCCTCCATCGGACAACGAAATAATAAATTGTTTAAACATGCTGCGCTTTGTTCTATGTAGGCGCGCTTTCAGGCATAGTAAAAACACACGTTATTTTTTTTGTTGCTGTTTTTAGATTTTAGCTTCAGACGAGCTTTGTAGCACTTTCTCTTTCACGAGTGGCGAGACGATTTTTTTGTCGTGTTCCAAATAACTTTCCGTCGAACTATGCAAAAGAATCTGTGACGACATTACTCTTTTCAGTTGCATCCATAAAGTACCAACCTCTCTATAGTTTAAAATTATTTCGACCAAGTAGTCTAACATTACAGTTACAAGTTACCGTGAGAAGTGACTGGTTGCGGATAACGCGTTACTCGTATTTCGTTACTGCTCAAGATCGCTTTGGTTCATAAACGCGGAAGAGGAGAGCACATCTGGCTAGAAAACGAAATAGGTGATTGGGTACAGCCGCAAGAAGAGTAGAGCTACGAGGCTAAGACAATGCACTCGACAAATATCTGAAGAAGGCGTTAATGGTGACAGAAATTCGGTATCCGCCAGATTTAACGCACGCTGCCCTGCTAAAAAAACATAACATTTGAAACTTTAATGGGTTTCAAACTGGTCAGCCCGTCAACCCATCTGGGGTGTAGGGATACGTGTACCTATTTGATACACGTACCTCTTTGGTATGGGTAGCCGTTTTATACTGACACCTGTTGGATACGTGTAAATATCCGATACCGCACCCGCTTGATACGGGCAGCCGTTGGAAGCGGGCACGTTTTGTGGAAGCCAGTGGCTTCCATCCCCTGAGCAGGTGTATGCCACAGACGTGATGGCCGAAGTCGACTGGTCTCTAGCCCGCTCGTTCTCTATCGATCGACACGCGGCCGCAACGTCTCGGAGCTGTGGTGGCGCTGCAATGACGCCGTAGCCGGGTGTTGTGGGCAGAAGGTCGCACGTTTTGCATGGGCATCATAGTATTTCACCATGCCGCAAAGCTGTGTTGCCGTTGTTGCACCGAAAGATATATAAAAAGTAGCTGTGTGAGGTTCCACAAGTTCCCGGCGAACACTGAAAGGCGCAGAAGCTGGATAATATCCGTGGATTGAAAAAAAAGAAGGTTGCCTCGCGAGGACGATCGCTTGTGGAGCAAGCACTTTCTTGTGGTCAAGTGCGACAGCCACTTCAATTTCTTTCTCCAGGCTTGCTTATGTGCAGAAATACCGTTGTCTCATGGAGACCACCCAGATTTTGTTCCCACGGTGTTCGTGCACAAAGCACTAAACAGGTGTTCGTCGGTGGCTCGCTACGCTACCAAGCGGAAAGAAATCGGAAGAAAAACGAACAAAGTGTTACCGCTGTCGTGCCTTGTGGGCATGAGTGTAAGAAAAATATCATAGCTTGACTTGAAGGACGCCTTGTGCATTGTATCAATTAACAAATACCCTTTCGCAGACCTACAGTCTGCTGATCCCGCAGGCAGCGCAGAAACCGGTTCGAAGGGATCGTAGACTGCGAGACACTCGTACGCCTGCACCGTGCCAGCATGCACCAGTTTGGAGCAAAAATTAATGAAGTGACGACCCGGGCCATCGACATCGGTGGCAGAAACTTCCCGACGGAACTCCAGCAGGCTTTCTTTACGGCGTATAAATCGTCGAAGGCAACGCCGTCAAAAAAAAAAAAGTTTTCTCGATACTGCCGCCGTTCCAGCCTGGGTAGCGAGCTCAAATAGTCGGGCATAATATACGATATATGTTAGCATGAAATACGACGCGCGAATAAAGTTAGAAGCGTCCCTAAGACGTCAACAACGAGTACGCGCCACACATTGAAATGACGAAAACACGGAGAGTCATTCAAATTCTTCCCACAAGCTTCTCCGCATGCGCGGCCTTCCGCCCGAGTTGCTAAACAGAGCTGCGCCGTGTGTCGGTCTGTACTGTTCGGTAGAGTTCGCCACCGTGCTGACCATCCCTCTCGCACTCCTCCGTGCGCCTCCTGTTTCGGGGACCAGGGACAGATTCCGCGGGCACAGTGGGCGTTCCCTCCTCTAAGTGCACGGCCGTCTGGCAGAGAACTCTGGATAAACAGCAAGCCTCGCAAACATTCACGGCTGTACGCAATCAGCAAACACTACCCGCCCCCTCCAACTGCCCGCTTATCTTTATGTGACGCACAATGCAGCATTTTGTAGCAAATCCAGACTAAAAGAGTAGAAGGATGGCAGGCCGGAACTGTGATAGGATAGGAGGGTAAGATAGCAGTAAGCCAAAACCACGTAGACAGAAGACCTCCACATGGTCTCCTCTCCCTCTATGAAAAGTCATCAGAGTCGGATCGCGCTAACTCGTCCATTGGGCCGAGCCCGACCTTCCACGCGCTGATTGAACAGGAGCCCCAGCCCTTGTCATCTCACGCCTCCATTGACCTGACTGCGATGACGCGTTTGGAGGCCTTCTTTCTAGGTGGTGTTGAGTAAGCCCACTGCCCGCGATTAGCACTTCTTGGACGCGCAATGGGGACTGCGCGCCTATTACTAGGTCGCGTGTTAGCCCACCCGGGCCCCCGTTTACGGCGCTTTGCGGCGCCAGACAGCGGCTGGCGCATTAAAAATATTAACCCACCTGGCACACCCGTACACACCGCTTCACGGTCCACCGCAGGCGGCCCAAATCGCGCTGTCCCCAATTACACCTCTGTAAAGTCGATTCCACAGCCCGCGCTCTCGTGTCTCGCTTAAGGTTTATACGACACGTGACGCCGAAACCTGCAATTTTGTTGCCTTGTCCCGCAATCGCGGCCATAATTTATTGTTTGTGCGCCTCAAATGCATACATATATTTTTCGCTTGACATGTTATTTCATACTCTGCTCTTCGGCACATGCTTTCTCTAGCCATCCGACGCCATGGAGAGAACCTGATGATTTTCCGCCGTTCAGTGTGTACTACTTTGTTTTCAGAGCTAACGCTTCCAGAGTCACAAATACTCCGCATGCAAAACCAGAGAGCTGTCAAATTCCGGTAACAACAAAACATTTCTTAAGTCCCCAAATATTGACATTATAGCGTTGTCGCAATGATAAATTAGGCAGGCGAAAAGACATACGTAACGCATGTTGTATATGATGTATTAATAGGGACAATTGTCTTAAAGTGTTCGTATCTTTATTAAAACTTTCGCCAGTAGAATATTTTAAGTGTTTTCTTACATGAAAACTTAGTCAAGCCGATAAGCAGAGCCACGCAGTTTTTGTTTGGAATAGATCGCGGTAATGTTGACACTCAAAATATTATACGCGTGTAGTTCTGAGAAAAAATGAACACTTTGAAAGTAATTTTACACTCGCGACTTAAAAGCATTTAACGGTAGGCAGTTATGTCGCGGTAAGAGGATTAAAGTTTGTAAGTAGAACAATGTTTATTACCTCCTTTATAAATCAGGCAAATTGCGAACTGAACAAATATCATGTTGGTGACAAGAATAGGGACAGCACGATATTATCTCTCAACTAGAATTAACAATCTTTAAGTGCCCTAGACCGTTATTGCTGACCCAGCCAGTGAGTTAATGAAGGTAATGATAGTAATATGACTATGGCAGATATAAAGAAAGGGCAAGTGCCAAGGCTAACCCTGCGGAAGGGGCCATGAATGATGTCTCTGCGTAACCGCTTCTTTTGAGGAAAACAGGACTCGAATATTTAAAACCTCAAAATATTGACAGGAAAAAGGCGCACAAACCAGGAACAAAAATAATCGCACGCAATAATAGTTTTTTTTTACAAACGCACAAGAAACACCTAGCCACGCCAAAGAATAAATCTAAAATCAGATGTTAATTTCCGTTCGAAGAACGTCACTCGGCCGCCCTAGAAAACGACTAGTGTTTTTATTATACCACGTCGACCTCTTTTGTAGGAACATGGTCATCCTACTCGAATAACCAAAAATATGTCTTGGAATACTCATGTTATCTATATTCATAAAAAAAACTATGCAAAGTTTTCTGAATAATGAATAAATTCAGATGCATAGTTGCGGTAAATATTAAAACAATAATTTACAATGCGTTGTTTCACCCTGGGCTTTGCTACTCCCACCTGGTGCGGGGTTCGACTCTAAAGGGCAACATTTACAAGTTACGCCTATTACTGAAGGAGGCACTTAGTATAATCGCAAAATGTTCCACGTGAATATTAGTCCCTTCCTCTTTTTGAAAAACATAGTAATTGATATAACCAATTTGTATGCGCATAGACTCATAGCTAATTATCAACGATCCGTAAGGGAAAGTAATGTAATTTATTTAAATCTTGGTAATCTAGAAGCGAACGAGTCTGTAAACCCATCGCGACATAGACCCCCCCGGAGTATTTCCTATTGAAGGACAAATTTCGGTCTACAAAGATATCGCCACCAATTACCACTTTTATGAAACACTCTGTGTTCCCGTGATATTGAAATACACTCTGTTAGTCATCGTTCCATTCAAGAAGCATTATAATAAGTAACCGACACTTTTTTGTATACTGTTGATTGCGATACACCTATAGAGAGGCATACACCTCTGTATATGTCCATGCCAATGTATGTGTGTGCATATTCATTCTTTTTTGTCTGTGTGTGCCCAGTGCCGTTCTTACCTTGTACTGGGCGCTGGGACTCCTCAAGCTGCAGGCGTGCAGCTTTTTTTTCCAGCGCCTGTGTCACAGATGTACTGTTTGTGGGAAAATAAACGAATTTGAATTCTAATCTGAACCAAAAAAAAAAAGTTTTTCCTAGATAACGAGCTGCTGGGAAATATGACCGTCGAATCAAGCGCGTTTGCTTGAAAGTCCTCTATGTGCTTTGTTTAGAAGATGGCCGTCGTTACATGACCCTAATGCTTAGATGGGAATAATATTTCAGTTCATGTACAGTCGCCCATTTTTTTAATAATATCACGCGAGCGTCGCTGTGCCGCGCTGTGCCGCGGAGAATTGCGGCGTCACGGGAGAGATTAGGAGCGTGCGCACAAAACTCTATCCGGTGCTAGCGTGGTCTGCTAGGCTATTCTGTTGACCGCACACATCCCCTGTTCCTTATCTGCTGGCATAGCTGACCGCCTCTAAGCAAGGATCTGAACAGCGCTTGCTTGCGTGATGCCGTGATACTGTTCAGGCGTGAAAGGAACCGCGCGTCATCTCCTTGAATTTTGTTTTTTTTACTCTTTTATTTTTTTATTGCGTTTCCTTTGTCAGCGAAAAAAAAAAAAAAGAAAAATACGATGACACGACAAGCTGAATGCAACGATGCATTCAACTATATACCGCAGCCAATGCTACGAGCCATCAAAATGAATCTAGCGCTGTCACCCTGCCACGGGACATCGTGCTTCCACGTGCAGTTGTACCCAACAGGAAGGTCACGTGACACACTATTTCCGATGGACTGGTGAAGATGGCTCGTAGCGTCGGCTGCGGTATAACACAAAGTAAAACGGCGTATAAACAATCAGTGCAACGCGCTCCTTTGCTACGGACCAGGGGCTATGTGCCATCAGCGGAATAGCCTAGCAGACGACGCTCCTCGGAAAGGGCTTTGTGCGCACACGCTCAATCTCTCTCGTGACGCCGCATTTCTTCGCGGCACGGCACTACGTTCGACGTTAGCGTGATAATATTAAAAATTGGGCGACTGTACATTGCAATTAAAATGACCATGAGATAACTCTAGCCTGGGGTCTTGATGCTTTTGCGGCAATCAAAAAACAAATATGTCCTGTAGATAGGCAATCTACCGTTTTACAGATAAGCTGATCGATACTATTTGAAACGTTTGCATCTATATGTGTGAGGTGGTTAAGTTCGGCAATGATTGTACAGTGAGGGTAGACCTTCAAATGATCTCTGTACAAAGCCGTCGTAATATTATCTGGAATATTGGAATACTATAGGAAGTGGTATCCAATTTATCCAAAGTTATGCGAATGGCTGCCCTATATTGACAACATTGACAGCTAATTATCACTTGAGTAGAAGTGGTATCCACATTATCCAAAGAGTTGTCAATAAAGGTCAAATATTCCACATCACTCGAAGACGATTGGTACTCCTCTGTTAGTGGTATAAGATTTATTTGACGGGTGCCATACACTGCCTAATATTGCAGCAGAACACCCATTGACAGTCTATCGGAAGTGATATTCGAAGTATATAAGCTGACGCCAATAAGTGTCCATTTTTGGACAGTGCTTGAATTTCATTGGCTCTACAGTGGAATTGTTTTTAGAGCGCAGCTCTTGGGCGCCCGTTTCCGGCTCGAGCGACGTCGCCGTCGGCGTAACCGCGCGATGACAAT
Source organism: Ixodes scapularis (assembly GCF_016920785.2). Classification (NCBI taxonomy): domain Eukaryota; kingdom Metazoa; phylum Arthropoda; class Arachnida; order Ixodida; family Ixodidae; genus Ixodes; species Ixodes scapularis. Next base: position 233,020 of record NW_024610190.1, on the reverse strand, counting down.
AACGATGAGGATGACGTCATCACAATGACGTCATCGTCATCGTCACTGATGACGTCACGGATGACGTCATCAGTGACGACGATGACAGGGGCTATTTTGGTGTGCTTTGTGTCTCGTGCGATGATCATCGAGTGGTGCGCTACAGAACAGCTTGGGCACTCAGAGAAAACGTGGGGCATTGCTGGCCGGCTCCTTTTCCAACAAAGTTTTTTCGTGTGGAAATATTTTTTATTATTATGTTCATCGGGCGTCTACATTATTGGTGACCGGACCAACTGCAGCCATAACAACGGAGTCGAAAGCAGTGAGCACGCTCTTCAGCAACTGGATCCACCGCGGTTGTGACGATTCCCAAGTTCTGGGCCTTTGATCGTGTACTTTGATGCGTATCAGTAGAAAACAAGTTTCGACATCCCCGAACCAGCTTCTAAACACGACAGTATGAAGTCCTCATCGAAGCCCTACCACAATAAGCTGCCACTGAGGTACGGGACAAACTCCACTTTCTTCTCGGCGAGTGGAGTTTGTCCCGTAATTTAGTGACAGCTCTTGCCAAAGGGGGTTTCGTCAGTCGCCTGGTCGCTTCCGAGAAGCGACGCCTTTAGCAACTTGTCAGCGTTCAAAGATTAGGTGGCCGCCGCCTATCTCAGTTCTTTTCGTCTTCTAGAGAATCTAATGAGCTACAGGTTAGCTTCAATCGACGCAGACTTTCTTCAACGTTTTTTCTCCAACTGCCGCCGGCACCTGTAGCACCGGTCTCGCAGAGGCCCACAGGCTACCGCCAGCGGAACTCGCCGAGCTGGCCGATGACCAACCGAACCGTGGCGCCAGCGGTTCCCCCATTGCTGTTAAAGAGCCGTCCCTGGACCTAGTGTCTTACATCGCAGGGCTACGCGGAGCATTACAGGAGTTGACCACCGCGGTATTACAGCTTCGACGAGACTTCAGCCAGCGAACAGACCTGATCTTGCGTCGTTCAAACGACCTCCCACGACAACGCATTAGCCACTAAAACTCACACTGATGTTCTACATTGCCCCGATCTTGTGGCAACCTCCTCGGCCAGTATCACCTTCAGTTTAATTTATAGGCCTGCCACTGTCGCCATTCTTCTTCTTGGAACAAGGAAGCGGGACAGCCGGTCACTAGCGGTGGCGAGCGACCCATACAGTCCTACCAGCCGCCTTTTTCGCGTTCGTGACAAGATCACCAGTACACAGTTTCTAGTCTACAAGGACGCAGAAGTGAGCATAATTGCGGCCAGCATATTCGACCACAGAAATCTCGCCGAAATATACTCGCTGCGGGAGGTCAATGCTTCACCTATGGCAACATATAGACAAATATCGCTGACCTCAAACCTTTGTCCAAGATGTCCTTTCAGAGCTTCTTCTTGGTGGCAGTCGTGGGGTACGCCATCAAACATGCCAATTTTTACGCCATTTCATCATGCTGGTAGATATCACAAACCGACCACCCATCTACACGGTCTGGCAAACATGCATGTTGGGCATCTTATCCAGAATACAAACACTCAATCCAAACTTCCTGAAACCTGCACCAAATTAGTTCACCTGCTTTCTCAACACTTGCCAGAAACTTGCATATCATAAAAAACAGAATAATTATCAAATCATGCAGTTACACAATATATGCTTACATCCGAACCGCCAGCAAATTTCCGACACCTCGTCTTGGACCTGAAAAGCTGCGAGTGGTTGCTGATGAATTTCAGCATATGCTCCATCACGAAATTGTGCGCCCCTGGTTCAGTTCCTGGTCACTGGGCCTTCATATGACGTACAAGAAGACCGGTGACAAGTATCCGAGCGCCGCTTAACGCGTTCACAATATCAGATCGCTACGCCATTTCACATGTAAGGGACTGCTTAATTTGTTTTATTAGGCACAACCATCTACTCCAATATCGAATTCGTCAAGGCATACCACTCAATTCCCGCCAAGCCTGCTGCAATACCGAAAACGTATAACAGCAGGTTTTGGTTTCTTTGACTAAGTTTGGATGTTTATTAGGTGTCGTAATGCGGCCCAAACATTTCAACGTTTTCTAAAGGACGTTATCCGAATACTATAGTTTACTTCGCTCACGAAAACTACCAACTCGTCGAAAGTAATGACTCGGAAGAACACAAGGGCAACTTATGTACATTTTTGCAGGCTTCGTGATAACGGGATCATCATCAACGCGGGCAAGTGTGAATTCTGCTTGGTCTAGCTTAAGTTTATTGGCCTCATAGACAACCTAGGAATCCAGCCACTGCCAGGCAAGGTGCAGGTTGTTGTGAACTTTCCACTTCCAAGAACAAAACACGTCGTACGGAGGTTATTTGTAATGGCGAACTTTTAAAGGCGTTTTCTGCCATACTCCGCAGTACTACTGCACTCTTAGGATGCCCTACTCTGCAATTCTGCCGCTGAAAGGTTACTGCTGCCTTGGCCCCCTTATGCAGAACTCGTGCTTGTCAAGGTCAAGACAGAACTCGCCGACGCCACGCTACTTTATCAAACCTCACCAGAAGCTATGACGTGCCTGATTGTCGATGCCTTTAGTGCCACAGCTGGTGCCATCTTTCAGCCGAAAACCAACAACAGCTGGTCTCCCACCGCCTTCTTTTCGCGAAAGCTGCAAGACACCAAAAGACTCAACTGCACTTTTCGCAGAGTTGCTGGCACAATATTTTGCTGCGAAGCATTTTTGGCGCTCTCTAGCTAGACGCCCCTGTACTATTTCCAACAACCACTACCACCTCGCCGATGCCATTCTGTTGCCTAGCCAAAACCACGCAACGGGAAAGTTTCACCACTTTAAGTTTAAAGCAAAATACACCACTGAAATTGGCCACGTGAATGGGCAAGGCGACACCGATGTCGACACATTAACTTGGATGGTTCTCAACGCGATTGCTTCCGGAAAGACCCGGTTCTCCTTTTCTGAGGTGACTAAGGCCCCAAGAAAGACAAAGATTTGCGGTCTATGTGTGACGTTGGCACATCACCCCTCTTTGGGGACGAACATTTTCAGATCACGGTGTCACCCTCGCCTGTGATACGCCCAATGGAACTTATCAACCATACGTTCCTCAAATACTATGTTGCGCAGTCTTTCTTTCACTGCACTCTCTTTGCCACCCTTGTGTTCGATCAACGAAGGAGCTAAGCACGAGCAGTCTTGTTTGACAAAGCTTCAGAGCCGACATTCGTTATGGGGTGCGGTCCTGCGATGCGTCCCAACCCTTGAAAGTGCTCGAGACAAACACACACACTTTTTGGCAAGTTTCCTTTTCTATCACAGCGGTTCGAACAAGCGTACGGAGATATCGCGCGACCATAACCACCGCACCGGGGCTACACATATCTACTCAGCAGTGTTCACCGTTTATCGCGCTCGCCAGAGATATTTCTTATGGAAAAGATCGCAGAAATGATAACTAGAGCAATTATTTTCATCTTGATAAGCAGCTTCGGCGTTCCTTCAATTGTGACGACAGACCAAAGACGGCAATTTGAGTCTTCTTTCTTTCTACAGGTGATACCTATCCTTGGGGCCCCAAAACTTGCAGTTCTGACTAAAATTTTGCAGAAAACGAATTACTGAAATGTTTCCACCGACGCAGACATTGCCTGACACCTGGGTGGGCAACCTGCCTTTCGTGCTTCTTGGATTACGGTCAACATTAAAACCTGACCTTGGATGCACAGCGGCAGACCTTGTCTACGGCTCCCCACTTCGTTGAGCGGCCAAATTGTCGAGCCTACCATTATGGGCAAGGTTTAATTTACGTCATTTGCCACGAATTAAGTAGACAGTGCCAACGCTAAGCCCGTTACCGTCACGCCACCAAGCTCTACATAAGGTTTTTCAGTAACCCGTTCTTGTTAAAGCTTCTTATGTTTTTATCTGAAAATACGCCCATCAGAAGCTCCTGGAGAACTGATACGACTGGCCGTTACTTGTAGCTGATAGATCACCTGGGGACCATAGTCTCAGAGGTCGTGGTTGTACAGGCAGTTATCAGCGCGTTCGCCGACGTCAACGTAGCTGGGCGGTCCCGTATCAAACTCTCAAATAGCGTTACGCAAACGTTTTGTGAATAGCCACACATTGAAGGACTCTGGTAAAAAATGTACTCTATATCATCCTCCACTCACCTCTGATACTGATATATGTTACCTTTTCTTGTTTCAGTGCAGTAAAAATGAAGAATGCAATAAGCCTCCTTGCAAATATTGCAGACACTACTTGTTTGGTTGGATTGCCTCCAAGTGTGATGGGTAAAGTGTGCGCACATTAAGATGCACGAATAAACATGCAATGCATCATTGTAGAACGTATTTTATTTTAAAGCCTAGCATATTTGATTAATGATTATCGCATTCCGAAAATTATAAAGAATATACTGTTTACGCACCTCACAATAAATAGTGTAAGGTGTGACTGGATACGTGGCTTGAAACAACATATCAAACAAAACAAACTGCTTCATATTGCCGCGCGCGCAGCTGGACAAATAGGCAGCGTGCGCGTGGCCTAATGGTTATCGTACTGGCCTCCCACGCGAAAGCTAGGGTGTGATTCCTGGGAGCAACGTGTCTTTTGTTTATCCCTGCATTTTAGTGTTCTGGCAAATTCGAGAATCCTGGTGCTTGTTCGAGGTGCGAAAGTTCTGCGCGTTGAACTTTCTGCGCCGATTGTTCCAGAAGCTCACGCGTGTATATAGGGGCTTCGGGTAGCGAACCAGTTTCAGTTTCGCCTCGGCGTTCTATCCCGCTGCTTCGCCGCCTTCGACGCCCGCGACGCTCTGTTGTTATCTTTCTTTCTCCTTTTATTTTTGGGCACAAGTTCGTCCCCATTAAACGTTCACTGCCTCATCACTTGTCATTCGTGGCAATAAGATGCAAGTATGGCAACCAGCTACTTTCCTACAGATATGTGTGCTGGTTGTGCGTATCCGCTAAATAAGTTGGATTTTCACTGCACGCAACCAAGCTGAAAAATAATTCCGCTGGATATATAACTAAACAAGTCTTTACTGGAAGCCTATCAAACTTGTCTCTCAACTGGATATGAGAGATTCAGTATGCACAATAAGATACTATGCAGAAAGTAACATGTCCATTCTCGCGGATGAAGCAGTTTATTAAATATTAAATTACTAAAACTTTGTAAAAATAAAAGTGTGTTCTTTCGCAAAAAGTATAACATAAGTACTCATAATTCATAACTTTTCACTGGAGCAACGTGACACTGTCACTTTGTTGGTCAAGGCTTGCGTGAAGCAATTAGTCGTGTATGTGAAATCACGCCTTCAAGTTAAGAAGTTTATGACAATCATAGCAACGTTTGCTGAGGTATATAAAACCTTGATGCTACACGCCCATCTTTTAAAAAAAGAGAAAATAAGGTATACATGGCGAAAACTCCCCGGCAAAAAAGAAATAATTCGAAAATAGTAAACTTTTGAATTTATATTATATTATGAAGAAAATATGGCGTTTCTTCTACATCATTGTATCAGTTACGTAGTGACACACAATGTTCTATGCCGGGCAGCTCAACTGAGCCGGTGTTTATTGCCCTATCGTTTATATACACTGCAAGGGCGTCGTCGTAGTTGCTAGTAACACGCCGCCAGTAGTGTATTATGATACACGATTGAGTCGGAAGTAAACAAAATCTGGTCACATACACGTAAGTAAACAAATTCCGCGCGCGTACTCGGCACGTGCCTTGGTTCCATCCTGTATCATCCTCCCACGTGACCATGACGTCACTTTCCCACGCCCCGTTCCCACGCCAACGCCCCGTTCCCACGCCCACGCCCTCTCCCGTGGCCCGGTCCTTGGACCCCAAATTTCGGGAGCTGTCAATCATTCGACAGAGTCACATGATGATGACGTCAGATGTCGGGTGGCCCCCACATGACGATGACGTCAGAGGACGGGTGGTCCTCGGACTCCAAATTTCGGGACCTGTCAATCATTCGGTAGTCACGTGATGATGACGCCAAAGGTAAGGACGACACTCGGCACCGTCCTCCCACGTGACGTCCCATTTCCACAGCCCCCTCCCATGGCTCCGTCCTCGGCCTGTTTAGAAATGTTTCCAGAGGGTACGAATTGACTTGAGAGGGTGACGTCACATGATGATGTGATAACATGGGACGATCACATGACGCGACATCGCCACAAACTATGTAGGCCGACAAGCATGATCATGTCCCATGGCACAAGATTATTCCCTCCCTCGACACAAAGATAGCGGATCCCATGAGGCGTTAACGGACGGTCTTTTTTCAAAGTTCTTTGAAGGACGTCCCATAGAAACACTGCGTCCCAGCAGTTGAGGAACACATGCTCTAGTGTTTCCGGCTGTTTACACAAAAGACAGTTCACTGACCACACTACAGAGATACCTTTCCCTTCCAGCCACACTTTAACCGGCAGGGTTTCACTATGCAGCTTAAAGAAGAAAGTTTTGGTGTAAGCGGGGACCAACATTCGCTTGACACGTTTTAAAACATCCTGCCCCTTTCCCGCGTTGAACACCGAACGGTACAGCGGAATGGGAAGGAGAGAAACAATGAAGTCTTTGGTCAGCCGTTTGCGCGACACACTGGACAGATATTCAAGTGAAAAACGAGCCACTAGAAACCGGTAGGAGGAAACAACCTCATTCAAATAACCTCGCACATCGGGGCTTAGGTCTACGTCTGTCGAGACAATAAACTCGTGCAGCGCACTGCGCAGCCGCAGCTGAATGACCGTGCGTAAAAAGCTGTCCTTTTGGTCCCTTAGAAAAATAAACCTTTTCACCATGGTTATAATGCAATTAAATGCAAAGGGGCAAGCGAGCTGGACAATACTGATGAAAATAATCCCTGGAGAAGGGGAACAAGGGGGACAAAGGACAAACGTAAATCTCCAAACACAGCTAGGTGACTGGTGAGCGACCGAAAAAATCCGCCTGGTCCGGGTATCGAACCCGGGACCTCTCCATTACAAGTGGAGCGCTCTACCAACTGAGCTAACCAGGGGTTAGACGTCAGTAGAGCAAACGGGTTTTATCAGCTGCCACCAGTCTAACACCAACAAGGGTGAAGCTTGCAATTTAAGGTTATGGTTATAATGCAGTTAAATGCAAAGTGGCAAGCGAGCTGGACAATACTGATGAAAATAATCCCTGGAGAAGGGGAACAAGGGGGACAAAGGACAAACATAAATCTCCAAACACAGCTAGGTGACTGGTGAGCGACCGAAACAATCTGCCTGGTCCGGGTATCGAACCCGGGACCTCTCCATTACAAGTGGAGCGCTCTACCAACTGAGCTAACCAGGGGTTAGACGTCAGTAGAGCGAACGGGTTTTATCAGCTGCCACCAGTCTAACACCAACAAGGGTGAAGCTTGCAATCTAAGGTTATGGTTATAATGCAATTAAATGCAAAGGGGCAAGCGAGCTGGACAATACTGATGAAAATAATCCCTGGAGAAGGGGAACAAGGGGGACAAAGGACAAACATAAATCTCCAAACACAGCTAGGTGACTGGTGAGCGACCGAAAAAATCCGCCTGGTCCGGGTATCGAACCCGGGACCTCTCCATTACAAGTGGAGCGCTCTACCAACTGAGCTAACCAGGGGTTAGACGTCAGTAGAGCAAACGGGTTTTATCAGCTGCCACCAGTCTAACACCAACAAGGGTGAAGCTTGCAATTTAAGGTTATGGTTATAATGCAATTAAATGCAAAGGGGCAAGCGAGCTGGACAATACTGATGAAAATAATCCCTGGAGAAGGGGAACAAGGGGGACAAAGGACAAACATAAATCTCCAAACACAGCTAGGTGACTGGTGAGCGACCGAAAAAATCCGCCTGGTCCGGGTATCGAACCCGGGACCTCTTTATTACAAGTGGAGCGCTCTACGAACTGAGCTAACCAGGGGTTAGACGTCAGTAGAGCAAACGGGTTTTATCAGCTGCCACCAGTTTAACACCAACAAGGGTGAAGCTTGCAATTTAAGGTTATGGTTATAATGCAATTAAATGCAAAGGGGCAAGCGAGCTGGACAATACTGATGAAAATAATCCCTGGAGAAGGGGAACAAGGGGGACAAAGGACAAACATAAATCTCCAAACACAGCTAGGTGACTGGTGAGCGACCGAAAAAATCCGCCTGGTCCGGGTATCGAACCCGGGACCTCTCCATTACAAGTGGAGCGCTCTACCGACTGAGCTAACCAGGGGTTAGACGTCAGTAGAGCAAACGGGTTTTATCAGCTGCCACCAGTCTAACACCAACAAGGGTGAAGCTTGCAATTTAAGGTTATGGTTATAATGCAATTAAATGCAAAGCGGCAAGCGAGCTGGACAATACTGATGAAAATAATCCCTGGAGAAGGGGAACAAGGGGGACAAAGGACAAACATAAATCTCCAAACACAGCTAGGTGACTGGTGAGCGACCGAAAAAATCCGCCTGGTCCGGGTATCGAACCCGGGACCTCTCCATTACAAGTGGAGCGCTCTACCAACTGAGCTAACCAGGGGTTAGACGTCAGTAGAGCAAACGGGTTTTATCAGCTGCCACCAGTCTAACACCAACAAGGGTGAAGCTTGCAATTTAAGGTTATGGTTATAATGCAATTAAATGCAAAGGGGCAAGCGAGCTGGACAATACTGATGAAAATAATCCCTGGAGAAGGGGAACAAGGGGGACAAAGGACAAACATAAATCTCCAAACACAGCTAGGTGACTGGTGAGCAACCGAAAAAATCCGCCTGGTCCGGGTATCGAACTCGGGACCTCTCCATTACAAGTGGAGCGCTCTACCAACTGAGCTAACCGGGGGTTAGACGTCAGTAGAGCAAACGGGTTTTATCAGCTGCCACCAGTCTAACACCAACAAGGGTGAAGCTTGCAATTTAAGGTTATGGTTATAATGCAATTAAATGCAAAGGGGCAAGCGAGCTGGACAATACTGATGAAAATAATCCCTGGAGAAGGGGAACAAGGGGGACAAAGGACAAACATAAATCTCCAAACACAGCTAGGTGACTGGTGAGCGACCGAAAAAATCCGCCTGGTCCGGGTATCGAACCCGGGACCTCTCCATTACAAGTGGAGCGCTCTACCAACTGAGCTAACCAGGGGTTAGACGTCAGTAGAGCAAACGGGTTTTATCAGCTGCCACCAGTCTAACACCAACAAGGGTGAAGCTTGCAATTTAAGGTTATGGTTATAATGCAATTAAATGCAAAGGGGCAAGCGAGCTGGACAATACTGATGAAAATAATCCCTGGAGAAGGGGAACAAAAGGGACAAAGGACAAACATAAATCTCCAAACACAGCTAGGTGACTGGTGAGTGACCGAAAAAATCCGCCTGGTCCGGGTATCGAACCCGGGACCTCTCCATTACAAGTGGAGCGCTCTACCAACTGAGCTAACCAGGGGTTAGACGTCAGTAGAGCAAACGGGTTTTATCAGCTGCCACCAGTCTAACACCAACGAGGGTGAAGCTTGCAATTTAAGGTTATGGTTATAATGCAATTAAATGCAAAGGGGCAAGCGAGCTGGACAATACTGATGAAAATAATCCCTGGAGAAGGGGAACAAGGGGGACAAAGGACAAACATAAATCTCCAAACACAGCTAGGTGACTGGTGAGCGACCGAAAAAATCCGCCTGGTCCGGGTATCGAACCCTTGTTGGTGTTAGACTGGTGGCAGCTGATAAAACCCGTTTGCTCTACTGACGTCTAACCCCTGGTTAGCTCAGTTGGTAGAGCGCTCCACTTGTAATGGAGAGGTCCCGGGTTCGATACCCGGACCAGGCGGATTTTTTCGGTCGCTCACCAGTCACCTAGCTGTGTTTGGAGATTTATGTTTGTCCTTTGTCCCCCTTGTTCCCCTTCTCCAGGGATTATTTTCATCAGTATTGTCCAGCTCGCTTGCCCCTTTGCATTTAATTGCATTATAACCATAACCTTAAATTGCAAGCTTCACCCTTGTTGGTGTTAGACTGGTGGCAGCTGATAAAACCCGTTTGCTCTACTGACGTCTAACCCCTGGTTAGCTCAGTTGGTAGAGCGCTCCACTTGTAATGGAGAGGTCCCGGGTTCGATACCCGGACCAGGCGGATTTTTTCGGTCGCTCACCAGTCACCTAGCTGTGTTTGAAGATTTATGTTTGTCCTTTGCCCCCCTTGTTCCCCTTCTCCAGGGATTATTTTCATCAGTATTGTCCAGCTCGCTTGCCCCTTTGCATTTAATTGCATTATAACCATAACCTTAAATTGCAAGCTTCACCCTTGTTGGTGTTAGACTGGTGGCAGCTGATAAAACCCGTTTGCTCTACTGACGTCTAACCCCTGGTTAGCTCAGTTGGTAGAGCGCTCCACTTGTAATGGAGAGGTCCCGGGTTCGATACCCGGACCAGGCGGATTTTTTCGGTCGCTCACCAGTCACCTAGCTGTGTTTGGAGATTTATGTTTGTCCTTTGTCCCCCTTGTTCCCCTTCGCCAGGGATTATTTTCATCAGTATTGTCCAGCTCGCTTGCCCCTTTGCATTTAATTGCATTATAACCATAACCTTAAATTGCAAGCTTCACCCTTGTTGGTGTTAGACTGGTGGCAGCTGATAAAACCCGTTTGCTCTACTGACGTCTAACCCCTGGTTAGCTCAGTTGGTAGAGCGCTCCACTTGTAATGGAGAGGTCCCGGGTTCGATACCCGGACCAGGCGGATTTTTTCGGTCGCTCACCAGTCACCTAGCTGTGTTTGGAGATTTATGTTTGTCCTTTGTCCCCCTTGTTCCCCTTCTCCAGGGATTATTTTCATCAGTATTGTCCAGCTCGCTTGCCCCTTTGCATTTAATTGCATTATAACCATAACCTTAAATTGCAAGCTTCACCCTTGTTGGTGTTAGACTGGTGGCAGCTGATAAAACCCGTTTGCTCTACTGACGTCTAACCCCTGGTTAGCTCAGTTGGTAGAGCGCTCCACTTGTAATGGAGAGGTCCCGGGTTCGATACCCGGACCAGGCGGATTTTTTCGGTCGCTCACCAGCCACCTAGCTGTGTTTGGAGATTTATGTTTGTCCTTTGTCCCCCTTGTTCCCCTTCGCCAGGGATTATTTTCATCAGTATTGTCCAGCTCGCTTGCCCCTGTGCATTTAATTGCATTATAACCATAACCTTAAATTGCAAGCTTCACCCTTGTTGGTGTTAGACTGGTGGCAGCTGATAAAACCCGTTTGCTCTACTGACGTCTAACCCCTGGTTAGCTTAGTTGGTAGAGCGCTCCACTTGTAATGGAGAGGTCCCGGGTTCGATACCCGGACCAGGCGGATTTTTTCGGTCGCTCACCAGTCACCTAGCTGTGTTTGGAGATTTATGTTTGTCCTTTGTCCCCCTTGTTCCCCTCCTCCAGGGATTATTTTCATCAGTATTGCCCAGCTCGCTTGCCCCTTTGCATTTACTTGCATTATAACCATAACCTTAAATTGCAAGCTTCACCCTTGTTGGTGTTAGACTGGTGGCAGCTCATAAAACCCGTTTGCTCTACTGACGTCTAACCCCTGGTTAGCTCAGTTGGTAGAGCGCTCCACTTGTAATGGAGAGGTCCCGGGTTCGATACCCGGACCAGGCGGATTTTTTCGGTCGCTCACCAGTCACCTAGCTGTGTTTGGAGATTTATGTTTGTCCTTTGTCCCCCTTGTTCCCCTTCTCCAGGGATTATTTTCATCAGTATTGTCCAGCTCGCTTGCCCCTTTGCATTTAATTGCATTATAACCATAACCTTAAATTGCAAGCTTCACCCTTGTTGGTGTTAGACTGGTGGAAGCTGATAAAACCCGTCTGCTCTACTGACGTCTAACCCCTGGTTAGCTCAGTTGGTAGAGCGCTCCACTTGTAATGGAGAGGTCCCGGGTTCGATACCCGGACCAGGCGGATTTTTCGGTCGCTCACCAGTCACCTAGCTGTGTTTGGAGATTTATGTTTGTCCTTTGTCCCCCTTGTTCCCCTTCTCCAGGGATTATTTTCATCAGTATTGTCCAGCTCGCTTGCCCCTTTGCATTTAATTGCATTATAACCATAACCTTAAATTGCAAGCTTCACCCTTGTTGGTGTTAGACTGGTGGCAGCTGATAAAACCCGTTTGCTCTACTGACGTCTAACCCCTGGTTAGCTCAGTTGGTAGAGCGGTCCACTTGTAATGGAGAGGTCCCGGGTTCGATACCCGGACCAGGCGGATTTTTTCGGTCGCTCACCAGTCACCTAGCTGTGTTTGGAGATTTATGTTTGTCCTTTGTCCCCCTTGTTCCCCTTCTCCAGGGATTATTTTCATCAGTATTGTCCAGCTCGCTTGCCCCTTTGCATTTAATTGCATTATAACCATAACCTTAAATTGCAAGCTTCACCCTTGTTGGTGTTAGACTGGTGGCAGCTGATAAAACCCGTTTGCTCTACTGACGTCTAACCCCTGGTTAGCTCAGTTAGTAGAGCGCTCCACTTGTAATGGAGAGGTCCCGGGTTCGATACCCGGACCAGGCGGATTTTTTCGGTCGCTCACCAGTCACCTAGCTGTGTTTGGAGATTTATGTTTGTCCTTTGTCCCCCTTGTTCCCCTTCTCCAGGGATTATTTTCATCAGTATTGTCCAGCTCGCTTGCCCCTTTGCATTTAATTGCATTATAACCATAACCTTAAATTGCAAGCTTCACCCTTGTTGGTGTTAGACTGGTGGCAGCTGATAAAACCCGTTTGCTCTACTGACGTCTAACCCCTGGTTAGCTCAGTTGGTAGAGCGCTCCACTTGTAATGGAGAGGTCCCGGGTTCGATACCCGGACCAGGCGGATTTTTTCGGTCGCTCACCCGTCACCTAGCTGTGTTTGGAGATTTATGTTTGTCCTTTGTCCCCCTTGTTCCCCTTCGCCAGGGATTATTTTCATCAGTATTGTCCAGCTCGCTTGCCCCTTTGCATTTAATTGCATTATAACCATAACGTTAAATTGCAAGCTTCACCCTTGTTGGTGTTAGACTGGTGGCAGCTGATAAAACCCGTTTGCTCTACTGACGTCTAACCCCTGGTTAGCTCAGTTGGTAGAGCGCTCCACTTGTAATGAAGAGGTCCCGGGTTCGATACCCGGACCAGGCGGATTTTTTCGGTCGCTCACCAGTCACCTAGCTGTGTTTGGAGATTTATGTTTGTCCTTTGTCCCCCTTGTTCCCCTTCTCCAGGGATTATTTTCATCAGTATTGTCCAGCTCGCTTGCCCCTTTGCATTTAATTGCATTATAACAATAACCTTAAATTGCAAGCTTCACCCTTGTTGGTGTAAGACTGGTGGCAGCTGATAAAACCCGTTTGCTCTACTGACGTCTAACCCCTGGTTAGCTCAGTTGGTAGAGCGCTCCACTTGTAATGGAGAGGTCCCGGGTTCGATACCCGGACCAGGCGGATTTTTTTGGTCGCTCACCAGTCACCTAGCTGTGTTTGGAGATTTATGTTTGTCCTTTGTCCCCCTTGTTCCCCTTCTCCAGGGATTATTTTCATCAGTATTGTCCAGCTCGCTTGCCCCTTTGCATTTAATTGCATTATAACCATAACCTTAAATTGCAAGCTTCACCCTTGTTGGTGTTAGACTGGTGGCAGCTGATAAAACCCGTTTGCTCTACTGACGTCTAACCCCTGGTTAGCTCAGTTGGTAGAGCGCTCCACTTGTAATGGAGAGGTCCCGGGTTCGATACCCGGACCAGGCGGATTTTTTCGGTCGCTCACCAGTCACCTAGCTGTGTTTGGAGATTTATGTTTGTCCTTTGTCCCCCTTGTTCCCCTTCTCCAGGGATTATTTTCATCAGTATTGTCCAACTCGCTTTCCCCTTTGCATTTAATTGCATTATAACCATAACCTTAAATTGCAAGCTTCACCCTTGTTGGTGTTAGACTGGTGGCAGCTGATAAAACCCGTTTGCTCTACTGACGTCTAACCCCTGGTTAGCTCAGTTGGTAGAGCGCTCCACTTGTAATGGAGAGGTCCCGGGTTCGATACCCGGACCAGGCGGATTTTTTCGGTCGCTCACCAGTCACCTAGCTGTGTTTGGAGATTTATGTTTGTCCTTTGTCCCCCTTGTTCCCCTTCGCCAGGGATTATTTTCATCAGTATTGTCCAGCTCGCTTGCCCCTTTGCATTTAATTGCATTATAACCATAACCTTAAATTGCAAGCTTCACCCTTGTTGGTGTTAGACTGGTGGCAGCTGATAAAACCCGTTTGCTCTACTGACGTCTAACCCCTGGTTAGCTCAGTTGGTAGAGCGCTCCACTTGTAATGGAGAGGTCCCGGGTTCGATACCCGGACCAGGCGGATTTTTTCGGTCGCTCACCAGTCACCTAGCTGTGTTTGGAGATTTATGTTTGTCCTTTGTCCCCCTTGTTCCCCTTCTCCAGGGACTATTTTCATCAGTATTGTCCAGCTCGCTTGCCCCTTTGCATTTAATTGCATTATAGCCATAACCTTAAATTGCAAGCTTCACCCTTGTTGGTGTTAGACTGGTGGCAGCTGATAAAACCCGTTTGCTCTACTGACGTCTAACCCCTGGTTAGCTCAGTTGGTAGAGCGCTCCACTTGTAATGGAGAGGTCCCGGGTTCGATACCCGGACCAGGCGGATTTTTTCGGTCGCTCACCAGTCACCTAGCTGTGTTTGGAGATTTATGTTTGTCCTTTGCCCCCCTTGTTCCCCTTCTCCAGGGATTATTTTTCATCAGTATTGTCCAGCTCGCTTGCCCCTTTGCATTTAATTGCATTATAACCATAACCTTAAATTGCAAGCTTCACCCTTGTTGGTGTTAGACTGGTGGCAGCTGATAAAACCCGTTTGCTCTACTGACGTCTAACCCCTGGTTAGCTCAGTTGGTAGAGCGCTCCACTTGTAATGGAGAGGTCCCGGGTTCGATACCCGGACCAGGCGGATTTTTTCGGTCGCTCACCAGTCACCTAGCTGTGTTTGGAGATTTATGTTTGTCCTTTGTCCCCCTTGTTCCCCTTCGCCAGGGATTATTTTCATCAGTATTGTCCAGCTCGCTTGCCCCTTTGCATTTAATTGCATTATAACCATAACCTTAAATTGCAAGCTTCACCCTTGTTGGTGTTAGACTGGTGGCAGCTGATAAAACCCGTTTGCTCTACTGACGTCTAACCCCTGGTTAGCTCAGTTGGTAGAGCGCTCCACTTGTAATGGAGAGGTCCCGGGTTCGATACCCGGACCAGGCGGATTTTTTCGGTCGCTCACCAGTCACCTAGCTGTGTTTGGAGATTTATGTTTGTCCTTTGTCCCCCTTGTTCCCCTTCTCCAGGGATTATTTTCATCAGTATTGTCCAGCTCGCTTGCCCCTTTGCATTTAATTGCATTATAACCATAACCTTAAATTGCAAGCTTCACCCTTGTTGGTGTTAGACTGGTGGCAGCTGATAAAACCCGTTTGCTCTACTGACGTCTAACCCCTGGTTAGCTCAGTTGGTAGAGCGCTCCACTTCTAATGGAGAGGTCCCGGGTTCGATACCCGGACCAGGCGGATTTTTTCGGTCGCTCACCAGTCACCTAGCTGTGTTTGGAGATTTATGTTTGTCCTTTGTCCCCCTTGTTCCCCTTCGCCAGGGATTATTTTCATCAGTATTGTCCAGCTCGCTTGCCCCTTTGCATTTAATTGCATTATAACCATAACCTTAAATTGCAAGCTTCACCCTTGTTGGTGTTAGACTGGTTGCAGCTGATAAAACCCGTTTGCTCTACTGTCGTCTAACCCCTGGTTAGCTTAGTTGGTAGAGCGCTCCACTTGTAATGGAGAGGTCCCGGGTTCGATACCCGGACCAGGCGGATTTTTTCGGTCGCTCACCATTCACCTAGCTGTGTTTGGAGATTTATGTTTGTCCTTTGTCCCCCTTGTTCCCCTTCTCCAGGGATTATTTTCATCAGTATTGTCCAGCTCGCTTGCCCCTTTGCATTTAATTGCATTATAACCATAACCTTAAATTGCAAGCTTCACCCTTGTTGGTGTTAGACTGGTGGCAGCTCATAAAACCCGTTTGCTCTACTGACGTCTAACCCCTGGTTAGCTCGGTTGGTAGAGCGCTCCACTTGTAATGGAGAGGTCCCGGGTTCGATACCCGGACCAGGCGGATTTTTTCGGTCGCTCACCAGTCACCTAGCTGTGTTTGGGGATTTATGTTTGTCCTTTGTCCCCCTTGTTCCCCTTCTCCAGGGATTATTTTCATCAGTATTGTCCAGCTCGCTTGCCCCTTTGCATTTATTTGCATTATAACCATAACCTTAAATTGCAAGCTTCACCCTTGTTGGTGTTAGACTGGTGGCAGCTGATAAAACCCGTCTGCTCTACTGACGTCTAACCCCTGGTTAGCTCAGTTGGTAGAGCGCTCCACTTGTAATGGAGAGGTCCCGGGTTCGATAGCCGGACCAGGCGGATTTTTCGGTCGCTCACCAGTCACCTAGCTGTGTTTGGAGATTTATGTTTGTCCTTTGTCCCCCTTGTTCCCCTTCTCCAGGGATTATTTTCATCAGTATTGTCCAGCTCGCTTGCCCCTTTGCATTTAATTGCATTAAAACCATAACCTTAAATTGCAAGCTTCACCCTTGTTGGTGTTAGACTGGTGGCAGCTGATAAAACCCGTTTGCTCTACTGACGTCTAACCCCTGGTTAGTTCAGTTGGTAGAGCGCTCCACTTGTAATGGAGAGGCCCCGGGTTCGATACCCGGACCAGGCGGATTTTTTCGGTCGCTCACCAGTCACCTAGCTGTGTTTGGAGATTTATGTTTGTCCTTTGTCCCCCTTGTTCCCCTTCGCCAGGGATTATTTTCATCAGTATTGTCCAGCTCGCTTGCCCCTTTGCATTTAATTGCATTATAACCATAACCTTAAATTGCAAGCTTCACCCTTGTTGGTGTAAGACTGGTGGCAGCTGATAAAACCCGTTTGCTCTACTGACGTCTAACCCCTGGTTAGCTCAGTTGGTAGAGCGCTCCACTTGTAATGGAGAGGTCCCGGGTTCGATACCCGGACCAGGCGGATTTTTTTGGTCGCTCACCAGTCACCTAGCTGTGTTTGGAGATTTATGTTTGTCCTTTGTCCCCCTTGTTCCCCTTCTCCAGGGATTATTTTCATCAGTATTGTCCAGCTCGCTTGCCCCTTTGCATTTAATTGCATTATAACCATAACCTTAAATTGCAAGCTTCACCCTTGTTGGTGTTAGACTGGTGGCAGCTGATAAAACCCGTTTGCTCTACTGACGTCTAACCCCTGGTTAGCTCAGTTGGTAGAGCGCTCCACTTGTAATGGAGAGGCCCCGTTTTCGATACCCGGACCAGGCGGATTTTTTCGGTCGCTCACCAGTCACCTAGCTGTGTTTGGAGATTTATGTTTGTCCTTTGTCCCCCTTGTTCCCCTTCTCCAGGGATTATTTTCATCAGTATTGTCCAGCTCGCTTGCCCCTTTGCATTTAATTGCATTATAACCATAACCTTAAATTGCAAGCTTCACCCTTGTTGGTGTTAGACTGGTGGCAGCTGAGAAAACCCGTTTGCTCTACTGACGTCTAACCCCTGGTTAGCTCAGTTAGTAGAGCGCTCCACTTGTAATGGAGAGGTCCCGGGTTCGATACCCGGACCAGGCGGATTTTTTCGGTCGCTCACCAGTCACCTAGCTGTGTTTGGAGATTTATGTTTGTCCTTTGTCCCCCTTGTTCCCCTTCTCCAGGGATTATTTTCATCAGTATTGTCCAGCTCGCTTGCCCCTTTGCATTTAATTGCATTATAACCATAACCTTAAATTGCAAGCTTCACCCTTGTTGGTGTTAGACTGGTGGCAGCTGATAAAACCCGTTTGCTCTACTGACGTCTAACCCCTGGTTAGCTCAGTTGGTAGAGCGCTCCACTTGTAATGGAGAGGTCCCGGGTTCGATACCCGGACCAGGCGGATTTTTTCGGTCGCTCACCAGTCACCTAGCTGTGTTTGGAGATTTATGTTTGTCCTTTGTCCCCCTTGTTCCCCTTCTCCAGGGATTATTTTCATCAGTATTGTCCAGCTCGCTTGCCCCTTTGCATTTAATTGCATTATAACCATAACCTTAAATTGCAAGCTTCACCCTTGTTGGTGTTAGACTGGTGGCAGCTGATAAAACCCGTTTGCTCTACTGACGTCTAACCCCTGGTTAGCTCAGTTGGTAGAGCGCTCCACTTGTGATGGAGAGGTCCCTGGTTCGATACCCGGACCAGGCGGATTTTTTCAGTCGCTCACCAGTCACCTAGCTGTGTTTGGAGATTTATGTTTGTCCTTTGTCCCCCTTGTTCCCCTTCTCCAGGGATTATTTTCATCAGTATTGTCCAGCTCGCTTGCCCCTTTGCATTTAATTGCATTATAACCATAACCTTAAATTGCAAGCTTCACCCTTGTTGGTGTTAGACTGGTGGCAGCTGATAAAACCCGTTTGCTCTACTGACGTCTAACCCCTGGTTAGCTCAGTTGGTAGAGCGCTCCACTTGTAATGGAGAGGTCCCGGGTTCGATACCCGGACCAGGCGGATTTTTCGGTCGCTCACCAGTCACCTAGCTGTGTTTGGAGATTTATGTTTGTCCTTTGTCCCCCTTGTTCCCCTTCTCCAGGGATTATTTTCATCAGTATTGTCCAGCTCGCTTGCCCCTTTGCATTTAATTGCATTATAAACATAACCTTAAATTGCAAGCTTCACCCTTGTTGGTGTTAGACTGGTGGCAGCTGATAAAACCCGTTTGCTCTACTGACGTCTAACCCCTGGTTAGCTCAGTTAGTAGAGCGCTCCACTTGTAATGGAGAGGTCCCGGGTTCGATACCCGGACCAGGCGGATTTTTTCGGTCGCTCACCAGTCACCTAGCTGTGTTTGGAGATTTATGTTTGTCCTTTGTCCCCCTTGTTCCCCTTCTCCAGGGATTATTTTCATCAGTATTGTCCAGCTCGCTTGCCCCTTTGCATTTAATTGCATTATAACCATAACCTTAAATTGCAAGCTTCACCCTTGTTGGTGTTAGACTGGTGGCAGCTGATAAAACCCGTTTGCTCTACTGACGTCTAACCCCTGGTTAGCTCAGTTGGTAGAGCGCTCCACTTGGAATGGAGGGGTCCCGGGTTCGATACCCGGACCAGGCGGATTTTTTCGGTCGCTCACCAGTCACCTAGCTGTGTTTGGAGATTTATGTTTGTCCTTTGTCCCCCTTGTTCCCCTTCTCCAGGGATTATTTTCATCAGTATTGTCCAGCTCGCTTGCCCCTTCGCATTTAATTGCATTATAACCATAACCTTAAATTGCAAGCTTCACCCTTGTTGGTGTTAGACTGGTGGCAGCTGATAAAACCCGTTTGCTCTACCGACGTCTAACCCCTGGTTAGCTCAGTTGGTAGAGCGCTCCACTTGTAATGGAGAGGTCCCGGGTTCGATACCCGGACCAGGCGGATTTTTTTGGTCGCTCACCAGTCACCTAGCTGTGTTTGGAGATTTATGTTTGTCCTTTGTCCCCCTTGTTCCCCTTCTCCAGGGATTATTTTCATCAGTATTGTCCAGCTCGCTTGCCCCTTTGCATTTAATTGCATTATAACCATAACCTTAAATTGCAAGCTTCACCCTTGTTGGTGTTAGACTGGTGGCAGCTGATAAAACCCGTTTGCTCTACTGACGTCTAACCCCTGGTTAGCTCAGTTGGTAGAGCGCTCCACTTGTAATGGAGAGGTCCCGGGTTCGATACCCGGACCAGGCGGATTTTTTCGGTCGCTCACCAGTCACCTAGCTGTGTTTGGAGATTTATGTTTGTCCTTTGTCCCCCTTGTTCCCCTTCTCCAGGGATTATTTTCATCAGTATTGTCCAGCTCGCTTGCCCCTTTGCATTTAATTGCATTATAACCATAACCTTAAATTGCAAGCTTCACCCTTGTTGGTGTTAGACTGGTGGCAGCTGATAAAACCCGTTTGCTCTACTGACGTCTAACCCCTGGTTAGCTCAGTTAGTAGAGCGCTCCACTTGTAATGGAGAGGTCCCGGGTTCGATACCCGGACCAGGCGGATTTTTTCGGTCGCTCACCAGTCACCTAGCTGTGTTTGGAGATTTATGTTTGTCCTTTGTCCCCCTTGTTCCCCTTCTCCAGGGATTATTTTCATCAGTATTGTCCAGCTCGCTTGCCCCTTTGCATTTAATTGCATTATAACCATAACCTTGAATTGCAAGCTTCACCCTTGTTGGTGTTAGACTGGTGGCAGCTGATAAAACCCGTTTGCTCTACTGACGTCTAACCCCTGGTTAGCTCAGTTGGTAGAGCGCTCCACTTGTAATGGAGAGGTCCCGGGTTCGATACCCGGACCAGGCGGATTTTTTCGGTCGCTCACCAGTCACCTAGCTGTGTTTGGAGATTTATGTTTGTCCTTTGTCCCCCTTGTTCCCCTTCGCCAGGGATTATTTTCATCAGTATTGTCCAGCTCGCTTGCCCCTTTGCATTTAATTGCATTATAACCATAACCTTAAATTGCAAGCTTCACCCTTGTTGGTGTTAGACTGGTGGCAGCTGATAAAACCCGTTTGCTCTACTGACGTCTAACCCCTGGTTAGCTCAGTTGGTAGAGCGCTCCACTTGTAATGGAGAGGTCCCGGGTTCGATACCCGGACCAGGCGGATTTTTTCGGTCGCTCACCAGTCACCTAGCTGTGTTTGGAGATTTATGTTTGTCCTTTGTCCCCCTTGTTCCCCTTCTCCAGGGATTATTTTCATCAGTATTGTCCAGCTCGCTTGCCCCTTTGCATTTAATTGCATTATAACCATAACCTTAAATTGCAAGCTTCACCCTTGTTGGTGTTAGACTGGTGGCAGCTGATAAAACCCGTTTGCTCTACTGACGTCTAACCCCTGGTTAGCTCAGTTGGTAGAGCGCTCCACTTGTAATGGAGAGGTCCCGGGTTCGATACCCGGACCAGGCGGATTTTTTCGGTCGCTCACCAGTCACCTAGCTGTGTTTGGAGATTTATGTTTGTCCTTTGCCCCCCTTGTTCCCCTTCTCCAGGGATTATTTTTCATCAGTATTGTCCAGCTCGCTTGCCCCTTTGCATTTAATTGCATTATAACCATAACCTTAAATTGCAAGCTTCACCCTTGTTGGTGTTAGACTGGTGGCAGCTGATAAAACCCGTTTGCTCTACTGACGTCTAACCCCTGGTTAGCTCAGTTGGTAGAGCGCTCCACTTGTAATGGAGAGGTCCCGGGTTCGATACCCGGACCAGGCGGATTTTTTCGGTCGCTCACCAGTCACCTAGCTGTGTTTGGAGATTTATGTTTGTCCTTTGTCCCCCTTGTTCCCCTTCGCCAGGGATTATTTTCATCAGTATTGTCCAGCTCGCTTGCCCCTTTGCATTTAATTGCATTATAACCATAACCTTAAATTGCAAGCTTCACCCTTGTTGGTGTTAGACTGGTGGCAGCTGACAAAACCCGTTTGCTCTACTGACGTCTAACCCCTGGTTAGCTCAGTTGGTAGAGCGCTGCACTTGTAATGGAGAGGTCCCGGGTTCGATACCCGGACCAGGCGGATTTTTTCGGTCGCTCACCAGTCACCTAGCTGTGTTTGGAGATTTATGTTTGTCCTTTGTCCCCCTTGTTCCCCTTCTCCAGGGATTATTTTCATCAGTATTGTCCAGCTCGCTTGCCCCTTTGCATTTAATTGCATTATAACCATAACCTTAAATTGCAAGCTTCACCCTTGTTGGTGTTAGACTGGTGGCAGCTGATAAAACCCGTTTGCTCTACTGACGTCTAACCCCTGGTTAGCTCAGTTGGTAGAGCGCTCCACTTGTAAAGGAGAGGCCCGGGTTCGATACCCGGACCAGGCGGATTTTTTCGGTCGCTCACCAGTCACCTAGCTGTGTTTGGAGATTTATGTTTGTCCTTTGTCCCCCTTGTTCCCCTTCGCCAGGGATTATTTTCATCAGTATTGTCCAGCTCGCTTGCCCCTTTGCATTTAATTGCATTATAACCATAACCTTAAATTGCAAGCTTCACCCTTGTTGGTGTTAGACTGGTTGCAGCTGATAAAACCCGTTTGCTCTACTGTCGTCTAACCCCTGGTTAGCTTAGTTGGTAGAGCGCTCCACTTGTAATGGAGAGGTCCCGGGTTCGATACCCGGACCAGGCGGATTTTTTCGGTCGCTCACCAGTCACCTAGCTGTGTTTGGAGATTTATGTTTGTCCTTTGTCCCCCTTGTTCCCCTTCTCCAGGGATTATTTTCATCAGTATTGTCCAGCTCGCTTGCCCCTTTGCATTTAATTGCATTATAACCATAACCTTAAATTGCAAGCTTCACCCTTGTTGGTGTTAGACTGGTGGCAGCTCATAAAACCCGTTTGCTCTACTGACGTCTAACCCCTGGTTAGCTCAGTTGGTAGAGCGCTCCACTTGTAATAGAGAGGTCCCGGGTTCGATACCCGGACCAGGCGGATTTTTTCGGTCGCTCACCAGTCACCTAGCTGTGTTTGGAGATTTATGTTTGTCCTTTGTCCCCCTTGTTCCCCTTCTCCAGGGATTATTTTCATCAGTATTGTCCAGCTCGCTTGCCCCTTTGCATTTAATTGCATTATAACCATAACCTTAAATTGCAAGCTTCACCCTTGTTGGTGTTAGACTGGTGGCAGCTGATAAAACCCGTCTGCTCTACTGACGTCTAACCCCTGGTTAGCTCAGTTGGTAGAGCGCTCCACTTGTAATGGAGAGGTCCCGGGTTCGATACCCGGACCAGGCGGATTTTTCGGTCGCTCACCAGTCACCTAGCTGTGTTTGGAGATTTATGTTTGTCCTTTGTCCCCCTTGTTCCCCTTCTCCAGGGATTATTTTCATCAGTATTGTCCAGCTCGCTTGCCCCTTTGCATTTAATTGCATTATAACCATAACCTTAAATTGCAAGCTTCACCCTTGTTGGTGTTAGACTGGTGGCAGCTGATAAAACCCGTTTGCTCTACTGACGTCTAACCCCTGGTTAGCTCAGTTGGTAGAGCGCTCCACTTGTAACGGAGAGGTCCCGGGTTCGATACCCGGACCAGGCGGATTTTTTCGGTCGCTCACCAGTCACCTAGCTGTGTTTGGAGATTTATGTTTGTCCTTTGTCCCCCTTGTTCCCCTTCGCCAGGGATTATTTTCATCAGTATTGTCCAGCTCGCTTGCCCCTTTGCATTTAATTGCATTATAACCATAACCTTAAATTGCGAGCTTCACCCTTGTTGGTGTAAGACTGGTGGCAGCTGATAAAACCCGTTTGCTCTACTGACGTCTAACCCCTGGTTAGCTCAGTTGGTAGAGCGCTCCACTTGTAATGGAGAGGTCCCGGGTTCGATACCCGGACCAGGCGGATTTTTTTGGTCGCTCACCAGTCACCTAGCTGTGTTTGGAGATTTATGTTTGTCCTTTGTCCCCCTTGTTCCCCTTCTCCAGGGATTATTTTCATCAGTATTGTCCAGCTCGCTTGCCCCTTTGCATTTAATTGCATTATAACCATAACCTTAAATTGCAAGCTTCACCCTTGTTGGTGTTAGACTGGTGGCAGCTGATAAAACCCGTTTGCTCTACTGACGTCTAACCCCTGGTTAGCTCAGTTGGTAGAGCGCTCCACTTGTAATGGAGAGGCCCCGGGTTCGATACCCGGACCAGGCGGATTTTTTCGGTCGCTCACCAGTCACCTAGCTGTGTTTGGAGATTTATGTTTGTCCTTTGTCCCCCTTGTTCCCCTTCTCCAGGGATTATTTTCATCAGTATTGTCCAGCTCGCTTGCCCCTTTGCATTTAATTGCATTATAACCATAACCTTAAATTGCAAGCTTCACCCTTGTTGGTGTTAGACTGGTGGCAGCTGATAAAACCCGTTTGCTCTACTGACGTCTAACCCCTGGTTAGCTCAGTTAGTAGAGCGCTCCACTTGTAATGGAGAGGTCCCGGGTTCGATACCCGGACCAGGCGGATTTTTTCGGTCGCTCACCAGTCACCTAGCTGTGTTTGGAGATTTATGTTTGTCCTTTGTCCCCCTTGTTCCCCTTCTCCAGGGATTATTTTCATCAGTATTGTCCAGCTCGCTTGCCCCTTTGCATTTAATTGCATTATAACCATAACCTTAAATTGCAAGCTTCACCCTTGTTGGTGTTAGACTGGTGGCAGCTGATAAAACCCGTTTGCTCTACTGACGTCTAACCCCTGGTTAGCTCAGTTGGTAGAGCGCTCCACTTGTAATGGAGAGGTCCCGGGTTCGATACCCGGACCAGGCGGAATTTTTCGGTCGCTCACCAGTCACCTAGCTGTGTTTGGAGATTTATGTTTGTCCTTTGTCCCCCTTGTTCCCCTTCTCCAGGGATTATTTTCATCAGTATTGTCCAGCTCGCTTGCCCCTTTGCATTTAATTGCATTATAACCATAACCTTAAATTGCAAGCTTCACCCTTGTTGGTGTTAGACTGGTGGCAGCTGATAAAACCCGTTTGCTCTACTGACGTCTAACCCCTGGTTAGCTCAGTTGGTAGAGCGCTCCACTTGTAATGGAGAGGTCCCGGGTTCGATACCCGGACCAGGCGGATTTTTTCAGTCGCTCACCAGTCACCTAGCTGTGTTTGGAGATTTATGTTTGTCCTTTGTCCCCCTTGTTCCCCTTCTCCAGGGATTATTTTCATCAGTATTGTCCAGCTCGCTTGCCCCTTTGCATTTAATTGCATTATAACCATAACCTTAAATTGCAAGCTTCACCCTTGTTGGTGTTAGACTGGTGGCAGCTGATAAAACCCGTTTGCTCTACTGACGTCTAACCCCTGGTTAGCTCAGTTGGTAGAGCGCTCCACTTGTAATGGAGAGGTCCCGGGTTCGATACCCGGACCAGGCGGATTTTTCGGTCGCTCACCAGTCACCTAGCTGTGTTTGGAGATTTATGTTTGTCCTTTGTCCCCCTTGTTCCCCTTCTCCAGGGATTATTTTCATCAGTATTGTCCAGCTCGCTTGCCCCTTTGCATTTAATTGCATTATAAACATAACCTTAAATTGCAAGCTTCACACTTGTTGGTGTTAGACTGGTGGCAGCTGATAAAACCCGTTTGCTCTACTGACGTCTAACCCCTGGTTAGCTCAGTTAGTAGAGCGCTCCACTTGGAATGGAGGGGTCCCGGGTTCGATACCCGGACCAGGCGGATTTTTTCGGTCGCTCACCAGTCACCTAGCTGTGTTTGGAGATTTATGTTTGTCCTTTGTCCCCCTTGTTCCCCCTCTCCAGGGATTATTTTCATCAGTATTGTCCAGCTCGCTTGCCCCTTCGCATTTAATTGCATTATAACCATAACCTTAAATTGCAAGCTTCACCCTTGTTGGCGTTAGACTGGTGGCAGCTGATAAAACCCGTTTGCTCTACTGACGTCTAACCCCTGGTTAGCTCAGTTGGTAGAGCGCTCCACTTGTAATGGAGAGGTCCCGGGTTCGATAGCCGGACCAGGGGGATTTTTCGGTCGCTCACCAGTCACCTAGCTGTGTTTGGAGATTTATGTTTGTCCTTTGTCCCCCTTGTTCCCCTTCTCCAGGGATTATTTTCATCAGTATTGTCCAGCTCGCTTGCCCCTTTGCATTTAATTGCATTATAACCATAACCTTAAATTGCAAGCTTCACCCTTGTTGGTGTTAGACTGGTGGCAGCTGATAAAACCCGTTTGCTCTACTGACGTCTAACCCCTGGTTAGCTCAGTTGGTAGAGCGCTCCACTTGTAATGGAGAGGCCCCGGGTTCGATACCCGGACCAGGCGGATTTTTTCGGTCGCTCACCAGTCACCTAGCTGTGTTTGGAGATTTATGTTTGTCCTTTGTCCCCCTTGTTCCCCTTCGCCAGGGATTATTTTCATCAGTATTGTCCAGCTCGCTTGCCCCTTTGCATTTAATTGCATTATAACCATAACCTTAAATTGCAAGCTTCACCCTTGTTGGTGTAAGACTGGTGGCAGCTGATAAAACCCGTTTGCTCTACTGACGTCTAACCCCTGGTTAGCTCAGTTGGTAGAGCGCTCCACTTGTAATGGAGAGGTCCCGGGTTCGATACCCGGACCAGGCGGATTTTTTTGGTCGCTCACCAGTCACCTAGCTGTGTTTGGAGATTTATGTTTGTCCTTTGTCCCCCTTGTTCCCCTTCTCCAGGGATTATTTTCATCAGTATTGTCCAGCTCGCTTGCCCCTTTGCATTTAATTGCATTATAACCATAACCTTAAATTGCAAGCTTCACCCTTGTTGGTGTTAGACTGGTGGCAGCTGATAAAACCCGTTTGCTCTACTGACGTCTAACCCCTGGTTAGCTCAGTTGGTAGAGCGCTCCACTTGTAATGGAGAGGCCCCGTTTTCGATACCCGGACCAGGCGGATTTTTTCGGTCGCTCACCAGTCACCTAGCTGTGTTTGGAGATTTATGTTTGTCCTTTGTCCCCCTTGTTCCCCTTCTCCAGGGATTATTTTCATCAGTATTGTCCAGCTCGCTTGCCCCTTTGCATTTAATTGCATTATAACCATAACCTTAAATTGCAAGCTTCACCCTTGTTGGTGTTAGACTGGTGGCAGCTGAGAAAACCCGTTTGCTCTACTGACGTCTAACCCCTGGTTAGCTCAGTTAGTAGAGCGCTCCACTTGTAATGGAGAGGTCCCGGGTTCGATACCCGGACCAGGCGGATTTTTTCGGTCGCTCACCAGTCACCTAGCTGTGTTTGGAGATTTATGTTTGTCCTTTGTCCCCCTTGTTCCCCTTCTCCAGGGATTATTTTCATCAGTATTGTCCAGCTCGCTTGCCCCTTTGCATTTAATTGCATTATAACCATAACCTTAAATTGCAAGCTTCACCCTTGTTGGTGTTAGACTGGTGGCAGCTGATAAAACCCGTTTGCTCTACTGACGTCTAACCCCTGGTTAGCTCAGTTGGTAGAGCGCTCCACTTGTAATGGAGAGGTCCCGGGTTCGATACCCGGACCAGGCGGATTTTTTCGGTCGCTCACCAGTCACCTAGCTGTGTTTGGAGATTTATGTTTGTCCTTTGTCCCCCTTGTTCCCCTTCTCCAGGGATTATTTTCATCAGTATTGTCCAGCTCGCTTGCCCCTTTGCATTTAATTGCATTATAACCATAACCTTAAATTGCAAGCTTCACCCTTGTTGGTGTTAGACTGGTGGCAGCTGATAAAACCCGTTTGCTCTACTGACGTCTAACCCCTGGTTAGCTCAGTTGGTAGAGCGCTCCACTTGTGATGGAGAGGTCCCTGGTTCGATACCCGGACCAGGCGGATTTTTTCAGTCGCTCACCAGTCACCTAGCTGTGTTTGGAGATTTATGTTTGTCCTTTGTCCCCCTTGTTCCCCTTCTCCAGGGATTATTTTCATCAGTATTGTCCAGCTCGCTTGCCCCTTTGCATTTAATTGCATTATAACCATAACCTTAAATTGCAAGCTTCACCCTTGTTGGTGTTAGACTGGTGGCAGCTGATAAAACCCGTTTGCTCTACTGACGTCTAACCCCTGGTTAGCTCAGTTGGTAGAGCGCTCCACTTGTAATGGAGAGGTCCCGGGTTCGATACCCGGACCAGGCGGATTTTTCGGTCGCTCACCAGTCACCTAGCTGTGTTTGGAGATTTATGTTTGTCCTTTGTCCCCCTTGTTCCCCTTCTCCAGGGATTATTTTCATCAGTATTGTCCAGCTCGCTTGCCCCTTTGCATTTAATTGCATTATAAACATAACCTTAAATTGCAAGCTTCACCCTTGTTGGTGTTAGACTGGTGGCAGCTGATAAAACCCGTTTGCTCTACTGACGTCTAACCCCTGGTTAGCTCAGTTAGTAGAGCGCTCCACTTGTAATGGAGAGGTCCCGGGTTCGATACCCGGACCAGGCGGATTTTTTCGGTCGCTCACCAGTCACCTAGCTGTGTTTGGAGATTTATGTTTGTCCTTTGTCCCCCTTGTTCCCCTTCTCCAGGGATTATTTTCATCAGTATTGTCCAGCTCGCTTGCCCCTTTGCATTTAATTGCATTATAACCATAACCTTAAATTGCAAGCTTCACCCTTGTTGGTGTTAGACTGGTGGCAGCTGATAAAACCCGTTTGCTCTACTGACGTCTAACCCCTGGTTAGCTCAGTTGGTAGAGCGCTCCACTTGGAATGGAGGGGTCCCGGGTTCGATACCCGGACCAGGCGGATTTTTTCGGTCGCTCACCAGTCACCTAGCTGTGTTTGGAGATTTATGTTTGTCCTTTGTCCCCCTTGTTCCCCTTCT
The DNA here is from genome assembly GCF_016920785.2 of Ixodes scapularis. Taxonomy (NCBI): domain Eukaryota; kingdom Metazoa; phylum Arthropoda; class Arachnida; order Ixodida; family Ixodidae; genus Ixodes; species Ixodes scapularis. Next base: position 204,671 of record NW_024610190.1, on the reverse strand, counting down.
CCAGGGATTATTTTCATCAGTATTGTCCAGCTCGCTTGCCCCTTCGCATTTAATTGCATTATAACCATAACCTTAAATTGCAAGCTTCACCCTTGTTGGTGTTAGACTGGTGGCAGCTGATAAAACCCGTTTGCTCTACCGACGTCTAACCCCTGGTTAGCTCAGTTGGTAGAGCGCTCCACTTGTAATGGAGAGGTCCCGGGTTCGATACCCGGACCAGGCGGATTTTTTTGGTCGCTCACCAGTCACCTAGCTGTGTTTGGAGATTTATGTTTGTCCTTTGTCCCCCTTGTTCCCCTTCTCCAGGGATTATTTTCATCAGTATTGTCCAGCTCGCTTGCCCCTTTGCATTTAATTGCATTATAACCATAACCTTAAATTGCAAGCTTCACCCTTGTTGGTGTTAGACTGGTGGCAGCTGATAAAACCCGTTTGCTCTACTGACGTCTAACCCCTGGTTAGCTCAGTTGGTAGAGCGCTCCACTTGTAATGGAGAGGTCCCGGGTTCGATACCCGGACCAGGCGGATTTTTTCGGTCGCTCACCAGTCACCTAGCTGTGTTTGGAGATTTATGTTTGTCCTTTGTCCCCCTTGTTCCCCTTCTCCAGGGATTATTTTCATCAGTATTGTCCAGCTCGCTTGCCCCTTTGCATTTAATTGCATTATAACCATAACCTTAAATTGCAAGCTTCACCCTTGTTGGTGTTAGACTGGTGGCAGCTGATAAAACCCGTTTGCTCTACTGACGTCTAACCCCTGGTTAGCTCAGTTAGTAGAGCGCTCCACTTGTAATGGAGAGGTCCCGGGTTCGATACCCGGACCAGGCGGATTTTTTCGGTCGCTCACCAGTCACCTAGCTGTGTTTGGAGATTTATGTTTGTCCTTTGTCCCCCTTGTTCCCCTTCTCCAGGGATTATTTTCATCAGTATTGTCCAGCTCGCTTGCCCCTTTGCATTTAATTGCATTATAACCATAACCTTAAATTGCAAGCTTCACCCTTGTTGGTGTTAGACTGGTGGCAGCTGATAAAACCCGTTTGCTCTACTGACGTCTAACCCCTGGTTAGCTCAGTTGGTAGAGCGCTCCACTTGTAATGGAGAGGTCCCGGGTTCGATACCCGGACCAGGCGGATTTTTTCGGTCGCTCACCAGTCACCTAGCTGTGTTTGGAGATTTATGTTTGTCCTTTGTCCCCCTTGTTCCCCTTCGCCAGGGATTATTTTCATCAGTATTGTCCAGCTCGCTTGCCCCTTTGCATTTAATTGCATTATAACCATAACCTTAAATTGCAAGCTTCACCCTTGTTGGTGTTAGACTGGTGGCAGCTGATAAAACCCGTTTGCTCTACTGACGTCTAACCCCTGGTTAGCTCAGTTGGTAGAGCGCTCCACTTTTAATGGAGAGGTCCCGGGTTCGATACCCGGACCAGGCGGATTTTTTCGGTCGCTCACCAGTCACCTAGCTGTGTTTGGAGATTTATGTTTGTCCTTTGTCCCCCTTGTTCCCCTTCTCCAGGGATTATTTTCATCAGTATTGTCCAGCTCGCTTGCCCCTTTGCATTTAATTGCATTATAACCATAACCTTAAATTGCAAGCTTCACCCTTGTTGGTGTTAGACTGGTGGCAGCTGATAAAACCCGTTTGCTCTACTGACGTCTAACCCCTGGTTAGCTCAGTTGGTAGAGCGCTCCACTTGTAATGGAGAGGTCCCGGGTTCGATACCCGGACCAGGCGGATTTTTTCGGTCGCTCACCAGTCACCTAGCTGTGTTTGGAGATTTATGTTTGTCCTTTGCCCCCCTTGTTCCCCTTCTCCAGGGATTATTTTTCATCAGTATTGTCCAGCTCGCTTGCCCCTTTGCATTTAATTGCATTATAACCATAACCTTAAATTGCAAGCTTCACCCTTGTTGGTGTTAGACTGGTGGCAGCTGATAAAACCCGTTTGCTCTACTGACGTCTAACCCCTGGTTAGCTCAGTTGGTAGAGCGCTCCACTTGTAATGGAGAGGTCCCGGGTTCGATACCCGGACCAGGCGGATTTTTTCGGTCGCTCACCAGTCACCTAGCTGTGTTTGGAGATTTATGTTTGTCCTTTGTCCCCCTTGTTCCCCTTCGCCAGGGATTATTTTCATCAGTATTGTCCAGCTCGCTTGCCCCTTTGCATTTAATTGCATTATAACCATAACCTTAAATTGCAAGCTTCACCCTTGTTGGTGTTAGACTGGTGGCAGCTGACAAAACCCGTTTGCTCTACTGACGTCTAACCCCTGGTTAGCTCAGTTGGTAGAGCGCTGCACTTGTAATGGAGAGGTCCCGGGTTCGATACCCGGACCAGGCGGATTTTTTCGGTCGCTCACCAGTCACCTAGCTGTGTTTGGAGATTTATGTTTGTCCTTTGTCCCCCTTGTTCCCCTTCTCCAGGGATTATTTTCATCAGTATTGTCCAGCTCGCTTGCCCCTTTGCATTTAATTGCATTATAACCATAACCTTAAATTGCAAGCTTCACCCTTGTTGGTGTTAGACTGGTGGCAGCTGATAAAACCCGTTTGCTCTACTGACGTCTAACCCCTGGTTAGCTCAGTTGGTAGAGCGCTCCACTTGTAATGGAGAGGCCCGGGTTCGATACCCGGAGCAGGCGGATTTTTTCGGTCGCTCACCAGTCACCTAGCTGTGTTTGGAGATTTATGTTTGTCCTTTGTCCCCCTTGTTCCCCTTCGCCAGGGATTATTTTCATCAGTATTGTCCAGCTCGCTTGCCCCTTTGCATTTAATTGCATTATAACCATAACCTTAAATTGCAAGCTTCACCCTTGTTGGTGTTAGACTGGTTGCAGCTGATAAAACCCGTTTGCTCTACTGTCGTCTAACCCCTGGTTAGCTTAGTTGGTAGAGCGCTCCACTTGTAATGGAGAGGTCCCGGGTTCGATACCCGGACCAGGCGGATTTTTTCGGTCGCTCACCAGTCACCTAGCTGTGTTTGGAGATTTATGTTTGTCCTTTGTCCCCCTTGTTCCCCTTCTCCAGGGATTATTTTCATCAGTATTGTCCAGCTCGCTTGCCCCTTTGCATTTAATTGCATTATAACCATAACCTTAAATTGCAAGCTTCACCCTTGTTGGTGTTAGACTGGTGGCAGCTCATAAAACCCGTTTGCTCTACTGACGTCTAACCCCTGGTTAGCTCAGTTGGTAGAGCGCTCCACTTGTAATGGAGAGGTCCCGGGTTCGATACCCGGACCAGGCGGATTTTTTCGGTCGCTCACCAGTCACCTAGCTGTGTTTGGAGATTTATGTTTGTCCTTTGTCCCCCTTGTTCCCCTTCTCCAGGGATTATTTTCATCAGTATTGTCCAGCTCGCTTGCCCCTTTGCATTTAATTGCATTATAACCATAACCTTAAATTGCAAGCTTCACCCTTGTTGGTGTTAGACTGGTGGCAGCTGATAAAACCCGTCTGCTCTACTGACGTCTAACCCCTGGTTAGCTCAGTTGGTAGAGCGCTCCACTTGTAATGGAGAGGTCCCGGGTTCGATACCCGGACCAGGCGGATTTTTCGGTCGCTCACCAGTCACCTAGCTGTGTTTGGAGATTTATGTTTGTCCTTTGTCCCCCTTGTTCCCCTTCTCCAGGGATTATTTTCATCAGTATTGTCCAGCTCGCTTGCCCCTTTGCATTTAATTGCATTATAACCATAACCTTAAATTGCAAGCTTCACCCTTGTTGGTGTTAGACTGGTGGCAGCTGATAAAACCCGTTTGCTCTACTGACGTCTAACCCCTGGTTAGCTCAGTTGGTAGAGCGCTCCACTTGTAACGGAGAGGTCCCGGGTTCGATACCCGGACCAGGCGGATTTTTTCGGTCGCTCACCAGTCACCTAGCTGTGTTTGGAGATTTATGTTTGTCCTTTGTCCCCCTTGTTCCCCTTCGCCAGGGATTATTTTCATCAGTATTGTCCAGCTCGCTTGCCCCTTTGCATTTAATTGCATTATAACCATAACCTTAAATTGCGAGCTTCACCCTTGTTGGTGTAAGACTGGTGGCAGCTGATAAAACCCGTTTGCTCTACTGACGTCTAACCCCTGGTTAGCTCAGTTGGTAGAGCGCTCCACTTGTAATGGAGAGGTCCCGGGTTCGATACCCGGACCAGGCGGATTTTTTTGGTCGCTCACCAGTCACCTAGCTGTGTTTGGAGATTTATGTTTGTCCTTTGTCCCCCTTGTTCCCCTTCTCCAGGGATTATTTTCATCAGTATTGTCCAGCTCGCTTGCCCCTTTGCATTTAATTGCATTATAACCATAACCTTAAATTGCAAGCTTCACCCTTGTTGGTGTTAGACTGGTGGCAGCTGATAAAACCCGTTTGCTCTACTGACGTCTAACCCCTGGTTAGCTCAGTTGGTAGAGCGCTCCACTTGTAATGGAGAGGCCCCGGGTTCGATACCCGGACCAGGCGGATTTTTTCGGTCGCTCACCAGTCACCTAGCTGTGTTTGGAGATTTATGTTTGTCCTTTGTCCCCCTTGTTCCCCTTCTCCAGGGATTATTTTCATCAGTATTGTCCAGCTCGCTTGCCCCTTTGCATTTAATTGCATTATAACCATAACCTTAAATTGCAAGCTTCACCCTTGTTGGTGTTAGACTGGTGGCAGCTGATAAAACCCGTTTGCTCTACTGACGTCTAACCCCTGGTTAGCTCAGTTAGTAGAGCGCTCCACTTGTAATGGAGAGGTCCCGGGTTCGATACCCGGACCAGGCGGATTTTTTCGGTCGCTCACCAGTCACCTAGCTGTGTTTGGAGATTTATGTTTGTCCTTTGTCCCCCTTGTTCCCCTTCTCCAGGGATTATTTTCATCACTATTGTCCAGCTCGCTTGCCCCTTTGCATTTAATTGCATTATAACCATAACCTTAAATTGCAAGCTTCACCCTTGTTGGTGTTAGACTGGTGGCAGCTGATAAAACCCGTTTGCTCTACTGACGTCTAACCCCTGGTTAGCTCAGTTGGTAGAGCGCTCCACTTGTAATGGAGAGGTCCCGGGTTCGATACCCGGACCAGGCGGATTTTTTCGGTCGCTCACCAGTCACCTAGCTGTGTTTGGAGATTTATGTTTGTCCTTTGTCCCCCTTGTTCCCCTTCTCCAGGGATTATTTTCATCAGTATTGTCCAGCTCGCTTGCCCCTTTGCATTTAATTGCATTATAACCATAACCTTAAATTGCAAGCTTCACCCTTGTTGGTGTTAGACTGGTGGCAGCTGATAAAACCCGTTTGCTCTACTGACGTCTAACCCCTGGTTAGCTCAGTTGGTAGAGCGCTCCACTTGTAATGGAGAGGTCCCGGGTTCGATACCCGGACCAGGCGGATTTTTTCAGTCGCTCACCAGTCACCTAGCTGTGTTTGGAGATTTATGTTTGTCCTTTGTCCCCCTTGTTCCCCTTCTCCAGGGATTATTTTCATCAGTATTGTCCAGCTCGCTTGCCCCTTTGCATTTAATTGCATTATAACCATAACCTTAAATTGCAAGCTTCACCCTTGTTGGTGTTAGACTGGTGGCAGCTGATAAAACCCGTTTGCTCTACTGACGTCTAACCCCTGGTTAGCTCAGTTGGTAGAGCGCTCCACTTGTAATGGAGAGGTCCCGGGTTCGATACCCGGACCAGGCGGATTTTTCGGTCGCTCACCAGTCACCTAGCTGTGTTTGGAGATTTATGTTTGTCCTTTGTCCCCCTTGTTCCCCTTCTCCAGGGATTATTTTCATCAGTATTGTCCAGCTCGCTTGCCCCTTTGCATTTAATTGCATTATAAACATAACCTTAAATTGCAAGCTTCACACTTGTTGGTGTTAGACTGGTGGCAGCTGATAAAACCCGTTTGCTCTACTGACGTCTAACCCCTGGTTAGCTCAGTTAGTAGAGCGCTCCACTTGGAATGGAGGGGTCCCGGGTTCGATACCCGGACCAGGCGGATTTTTTCGGTCGCTCACCAGTCACCTAGCTGTGTTTGGAGATTTATGTTTGTCCTTTGTCCCCCTTGTTCCCCTTCTCCAGGGATTATTTTCATCAGTATTGTCCAGCTCGCTTGCCCCTTCGCATTTAATTGCATTATAACCATAACCTTAAATTGCAAGCTTCACCCTTGTTGGCGTTAGACTGGTGGCAGCTGATAAAACCCGTTTGCTCTACTGACGTCTAACCCCTGGTTAGCTCAGTTGGTAGAGCGCTCCACTTGTAATGGAGAGGTCCCGGGTTCGATACCCGGACCAGGCGGATTTTTTCGGTCGCTCACCAGTCACCTAGCTGTGTTTGGAGATTTATGTTTGTCCTTTGTCCCCCTTGTTCCCCTTCGCCATGGATTATTTTCATCAGTATTGTCCAGCTCGCTTGCCCCTTTGCATTTAATTGCATTATAACCATAACCTTAAATTGCGAGCTTCACCCTTGTTGGTGTAAGACTGGTGGCAGCTGATAAAACCCGTTTGCTCTACTGACGTCTAACCCCTGGTTAGCTCAGTTGGTAGAGCGCTCCACTTGTAATGGAGAGGTCCCGGGTTCGATACCCGGACCAGGCGGATTTTTTTGGTCGCTCACCAGTCACCTAGCTGTGTTTGGAGATTTATGTTTGTCCTTTGTCCCCCTTGTTCCCCTTCTCCAGGGATTATTTTCATCAGTATTGTCCAGCTCGCTTGCCCCTTTGCATTTAATTGCATTATAACCATAACCTTAAATTGCAAGCTTCACCCTTGTTGGTGTTAGACTGGTGGCAGCTGATAAAACCCGTTTGCTCTACTGACGTCTAACCCCTGGTTAGCTCAGTTGGTAGAGCGCTCCACTTGTAATGGAGAGGCCCCGGGTTCGATACCCGGACCAGGCGGATTTTTTCGGTCGCTCACCAGTCACCTAGCTGTGTTTGGAGATTTATGTTTGTCCTTTGTCCCCTTTGTTCCCCTTCTCCAGGGATTATTTTCATCAGTATTGTCCGGCTCGCTTGCCCCTTTGCATTTAATTGCATTATAACCATAACCTTAAATTGCAAGCTTCACCCTTGTTGGTGTTAGACTGGTGGCAGCTGATAAAACCCGTTTGCTCTACTGACGTCTAACCCCTGGTTAGCTCAGTTAGTAGAGCGCTCCACTTGTAATGGAGAGGTCCCGGGTTCGATACCCGGACCAGGCGGATTTTTTCGGTCGCTCACCAGTCACCTAGCTGTGTTTGGAGATTTATGTTTGTCCTTTGTCCCCCTTGTTCCCCTTCTCCAGGGATTATTTTCATCAGTATTGTCCAGCTCGCTTGCCCCTTTGCATTTAATTGCATTATAACCATAACCTTAAATTGCAAGCTTCACCCTTGTTGGTGTTAGACTGGTGGCAGCTGATAAAACCCGTTTGCTCTACTGACGTCTAACCCCTGGTTAGCTCAGTTGGTAGAGCGCTCCACTTGTAATGGAGAGGTCCCGGGTTCGATACCCGGACCAGGCGGATTTTTTCGGTCGCTCACCAGTCACCTAGCTGTGTTTGGAGATTTATGTTTGTCCTTTGTCCCCCTTGTTCCCCTTCTCCAGGGATTATTTTCATCAGTATTGTCCAGCTCGCTTGCCCCTTTGCATTTAATTGCATTATAACCATAACCTTAAATTGCAAGCTTCACCCTTGTTGGTGTTAGACTGGTGGCAGCTCATAAAACCCGTTTGCTCTACTGACGTCTAACCCCTGGTTAGCTCAGTTGGTAGAGCGCTCCACTTGTAATGGAGAGGTCCCGGGTTCGATACCCGGACCAGACGGATTTTTTCGGTCGCTCACCAGTCACCTAGCTGTGTTTGGAGATTTATGTTTGTCCTTTGTCCCCCTTGTTCCCCTTCTCCAGGGATTATTTTCATCAGTATTGTCCAGCTCGCTTGCCCCTTTGCATTTAATTGCATTATAACCATAACCTTAAATGGCAAGCTTCACCCTTGTTGGTGTTAGACTGGTGGCAGCTGATAAAACCCGTTTGCTCTACTGACGTCTAACCCCTGGTTAGCTCAGTTGGTAGAGCGCTCCACTTGTAATGGAGAGGTCCCGGGTTCGATACCCGGACCAGGCGGATTTTTTCGGTCGCTCACCAGTCACCTAGCTGTGTTTGGAGATTTATGTTTGTCCTTTGTCCCCCTTGTTCCCCTTCGCCAGGGATTATTTTCATCAGTATTGTCCAGCTCGCTTGCCCCTTTGCATTTAATTGCATTATAACCATAACCTTAAATTGCAAGCTTCACCCTTGTTGGTGTTAGACTGGTGGCAGCTGATAAAACCCGTTTGCTCTACTGACGTCTAACCCCTGGTTAGCTTAGTTGGTAGAGCGCTCCACTTGTAATGGAGAGGTCCCGGGTTCGATACCCGGACCAGGCGGATTTTTTCGGTCGCTCACCAGTCACCTAGCTGTGTTTGGAGATTTATGTTTGTCCTTTGTCCCCCTTGTTCCCCTTCTCCAGGGATTATTTTCATCAGTATTGTCCAGCTCGCTTGCCCCTTTGCATTTAATTGCATTATAACCATAACCTTAAATTGCAAGCTTCACCCTTGTTGGTGTTAGACTGGTGGCAGCTCATAAAACCCGTTTGCTCTACTGACGTCTAACCCCTGGTTAGCTCAGTTGGTAGAGCGCTCCACTTGTAATGGAGAGGTCCCGGGTTCGATACCCGGACCAGGCGGATTTTTTCGGTCGCTCACCAGTCACCTAGCTGTGTTTGGAGATTTATGTTTGTCCTTTGTCCCTTTTGTTCCCCTTCTCCAGGGATTATTTTCATCAGTATTGTCCAGCTCGCTTGCCCCTTTGCATTTAATTGCATTATAACCATAACCTTAAATTGCAAGCTTCACCCTTGTTGGTGTTAGACTGGTGGCAGCTGATAAAACCCGTTTGCTCTACTGACGTCTAACCCCCGGTTAGCTCAGTTGGTAGAGCGCTCCACTTGTAATGGAGAGGTCCCGAGTTCGATACCCGGACCAGGCGGATTTTTCGGTCGCTCACCAGTCACCTAGCTGTGTTTGGAGATTTATGTTTGTCCTTTGTCCCCCTTGTTCCCCTTCTCCAGGGATTATTTTCATCAGTATTGTCCAGCTCGCTTGCCCCTTTGCATTTAATTGCATTATAACCATAACCTTAAATTGCAAGCTTCACCCTTGTTGGTGTTAGACTGGTGGCAGCTGATAAAACCCGTCTGCTCTACTGACGTCTAACCCCTGGTTAGCTCAGTTGGTAGAGCGCTCCACTTGTAATGGAGAGGTCCCGGGTTCGATACCCGGACCAGGCGGATTTTTCGGTCGCTCACCAGTCACCTAGCTGTGTTTGGAGATTTATGTTTGTCCTTTGTCCCCCTTGTTCCCCTTCTCCAGGGATTATTTTCATCAGTATTGTCCAGCTCGCTTGCCCCTTTGCATTTAATTGCATTATAACCATAACCTTAAATTGCAAGCTTCACCCTTGTTGGTGTTAGACTGGTGGCAGCTGATAAAACCCGTTTGCTCTACTGACGTCTAACCCCTGGTTAGCTCAGTTGGTAGAGCGCTCCACTTGTAATGGAGAGGTCCCGGGTTCGATACCCGGACCAGGCGGATTTTTTCGGTCGCTCACCAGTCACCTAGCTGTGTTTGGAGATTTATGTTTGTCCTTTGTCCCCCTTGTTCCCCTTCTCCAGGGATTATTTTCATCAGTATTGTCCAGCTCGCTTGCCCCTTTGCATTTAATTGCATTATAACCATAACCTTAAATTGCAAGCTTCACCCTTGTTGGTGTAAGACTGGTGGCAGCTGATAAAACCCGTTTGCTCTACTGACGTCTAACCCCTGGTTAGCTCAGTTGGTAGAGCGCTCCACTTGTAATGGAGAGGTCCCGGTTCGATACCCGGACCAGGCGGATTTTTTTGGTCGCTCACCAGTCACCTAGCTGTGTTTGGAGATTTATGTTTGTCCTTTGTCCCCCTTGTTCCCCTTCTCCAGGGATTATTTTCATCAGTATTGTCCAGCTCGCTTGCCCCTTTGCATTTAATTGCATTATAACCATAACCTTAAATTGCAAGCTTCACCCTTGTTGGTGTTAGACTGGTGGCAGCTGATAAAACCCGTTTGCTCTACTGACGTCTAACCCCTGGTTAGCTCAGTTGGTAGAGCGCTCCACTTGTAATGGAGAGGTCCCGGGTTCGATACCCGGACCAGGCGGATTTTTTCGGTCGCTCACCAGTCACCTAGCTGTGTTTGGAGATTTATGTTTGTCCTTTGTCCCCCTTGTTCCCCTTCTCCAGGGATTATTTTCATCAGTATTGTCCAGCTCGCTTGCCCCTTTGCGGGGGATCGGTGGCCGAGTGGGCTGAAGCGCACACCCAGCTCGACGCGCGTGGAGCGAAAGCTCGCGCTGCCGAACCCAGGGATCCTGGGTTCGAGCCCCACCCCTGCCCGTTTCGATTTGGATGAGCGTCGTACCGGCGTGCGGTCGTGTATCACTACTGCGTGGTGCACGTTAAAGACCCCAGGCTAGCGGTTACCGCACTGGCTAAATTGCTCATCTACAGTGTAAACCAGTGTCGCCCCTACTGGCAGACCAACCTTACGCTGTATAAATCACTCAAACGTCCAATTTGACTTTGATTTTGCCCCTTTGCATTTAATTGCATTATAACCATAACCTTAAATTGCAAGCTTCACCCTTGTTGGTGTTAGACTGGTGGCAGCTGATAAAACCCGTTTGCTCTACTGACGTCTAACCCCTGGTTAGCTCAGTTAGTAGAGCGCTCCACTTGTAATGGAGAGGTCCCGGGTACGATACCCGGACCAGGCGGATTTTTTCGGTCGCTCACCAATCACCTAGCTGTGTTTGGAGATTTATGTTTGTCCTTTGTCCCCCTTGTTCCCCTTCTCCAGGGATTATTTTCATCAGTATTGTCCAGCTCGCTTGCCCCTTTGCATTTAATTGCATTATAACCATAACCTTAAATTGCAAGCTTCACCCTTGTTGGTGTTAGACTGGTGGCAGCTCATAAAACCCGTTTGCTCTACTGACGTCTAACCCCTGGTTAGCTCAGTTGGTAGAGCGCTCCACTTGTAATGGAGAGGTCCCGGGTTCGATACCCGGACCAGGCGGATTTTTTCGGTCGCTCACCAGTCACCTAGCTGTGTTTGGAGATTTATGTTTGTCCTTTGTCCCCCTTGTTCCCCTTCTCCAGGGATTATTTTCATCAGTATTGTCCAGCTCGCTTGCCCCTTTGCATTTAATTGCATTATAACCATAACCTTAAATTGCAAGCTTCACCCTTGTTGGTGTTAGACTGGTGGCAGCTGATAAAACCCGTCTGCTCTACTGACGTCTAACCCCTGGTTAGCTCAGTTGGTAGAGCGCTCCACTTGTAATGGAGAGGTCCCGGGTTCGATACCCGGACCAGGCGGATTTTTCGGTCGCTCACCAGTCACCTAGCTGTGTTTGGAGATTTATGTTTGTCCTTTGTCCCCCTTGTTCCCCTTCTCCAGGGATTATTTTCATCAGTATTGTCCAGCTCGCTTGCCCCTTTGCATTTAATTGCATTATAACCATAACCTTAAATTGCAAGCTTCACCCTTGTTGGTGTTAGACTGGTGGCAGCTGATAAAACCCGTTTGCTCTACTGACGTCTAACCCCTGGTTAGCTCAGTTGGTAGAGCGCTCCACTTGTAATGGAGAGGTCCCGGGTTCGATACCCGGACCAGGCGGATTTTTTCGGTCGCTCACCAGTCACCTAGCTGTGTTTGGAGATTTATGTTTGTCCTTTGTCCCCCTTGTTCCCCTTCTCCAGGGATTATTTTCATCAGTATTGTCCAGCTCGCTTGCCCCTTTGCATTTAATTGCATTATAACCATAACCTTAAATTGCAAGCTTCACCCTTGTTGGTGTAAGACTGGTGGCAGCTGATAAAACCCGTTTGCTCTACTGACGTCTAACCCCTGGTTAGCTCAGTTGGTAGAGCGCTCCACTTGTAATGGAGAGGTCCCGGTTCGATACCCGGACCAGGCGGATTTTTTTGGTCGCTCACCAGTCACCTAGCTGTGTTTGGAGATTTATGTTTGTCCTTTGTCCCCCTTGTTCCCCTTCTCCAGGGATTATTTTCATCAGTATTGTCCAGCTCGCTTGCCCCTTTGCATTTAATTGCATTATAACCATAACCTTAAATTGCAAGCTTCACCCTTGTTGGTGTTAGACTGGTGGCAGCTGATAAAACCCGTTTGCTCTACTGACGTCTAACCCCTGGTTAGCTCAGTTGGTAGAGCGCTCCACTTGTAATGGAGAGGTCCCGGGTTCGATACCCGGACCAGGCGGATTTTTTCGGTCGCTCACCAGTCACCTAGCTGTGTTTGGAGATTTATGTTTGTCCTTTTTCCCCCTTGTTCCCCTTCTCCAGGGATTATTTTCATCAGTATTGTCCAGCTCGCTTGCCCCTTTGCATTTAATTGCATTATAACCATAACCTTAAATTGCAAGCTTCACCCTTGTTGGTGTTAGACTGGTGGCAGCTGATAAAACCCGTTTGCTCTACTGACGTCTAACCCCTGGTTAGCTCAGTTGGTAGAGCGCTCCACTTGTAATGGAGAGGTCCCGGGTTCGATACCCGGACCAGGCGGATTTTTTCGGTCGCTCACCAGTCACCTAGATGTGTTTGGAGATTTATGTTTGTCCTTTGCCCCCCTTGTTCCCCTTCTCCAGGGATTATTTTCATCAGTATTGTCCAGCTCGCTTGCCCCTTTGCATTTAATTGCATTATAACCATAACCTTAAATTGCAAGCTTCACCCTTGTTGGTGTTAGACTGGTGGCAGCTGATAAAACCCGTTTGCTCTACTGACGTCTAACCCCTGGTTAGCTCAGTTGGTAGAGCGCTCCACTTGTAATGGAGAGGTCCCGGGTTCGATACCCGGACCAGGCGGATTTTTCGGTCGCTCACCAGTCACCTAGCTGTGTTTGGAGATTTATGTTTGTCCTTTGTCCCCCTTGTTCCCCTTCTCCAGGGATTATTTTCATCAGTATTGTCCAGCTCGCTTGCCCCTTTGCATTTAATTGCATTATAACCATAACCTTAAATTGCAAGCTTCACCCTTGTTGGTGTTAGACTGGTGGCAGCTGATAAAACCCGTTTGCTCTACTGACGTCTAACCCCTGGTTAGCTCAGTTGGTAGAGCGCTCCACTTGTAATGGAGAGGTCCCGGGTTCGATACCCGGACCAGGCGGATTTTTTCGGTCGCTCACCAGTCACCTAGCTGTGTTTGGAGATTTATGTTTGTCCTTTGTCCCCCTTGTTCCCCTTCTCCAGGGATTATTTTCATCAGTATTGTCCAGCTCGCTTGCCCCTTTGCATTTAATTGCATTATAACCATAACCTTAAATTGCAAGCTTCACCCTTGTTGGTGTTAGACTGGTGGCAGCTGATAAAACCCGTTTGCTCTACTGACGTCTAACCCCTGGTTAGCTCAGTTGGTAGAGCGCTCCACTTGTAATGGAGAGGTCCCGGGTTCGATACCCGGACCAGGCGGATTTTTTCGGTCGCTCACCAGTCACCTAGCTGTGTTTGGAGATTTATGTTTGTCCTTTGTCCCCCTTGTTCCCCTTCGCCAGGGATTATTTTCATCAGTATTGTCCAGCTCGCTTGCCCCTTTGCATTTAATTGCATTATAACCATAACCTTAAATTGCAAGCTTCACCCTTGTTGGTGTTAGACTGGTGGCAGCTGATAAAACCCGTTTGCTCTACTGACGTCTAACCCCTGGTTAGCTTAGTTGGTAGAGCGCTCCACTTGTAATGGAGAGGTCCCGGGTTCGATACCCGGACCAGGCGGATTTTTTCGGTCGCTCACCAGTCACCTAGCTGTGTTTGGAGATTTATGTTTGTCCTTTGTCCCCCTTGTTCCCCTTCTCCAGGGATTATTTTCATCAGTATTGTCCAGCTCGCTTGCCCCTTTGCATTTAATTGCATTATAACCATAACCTTAAATTGCAAGCTTCACCCTTGTTGGTGTTAGACTGGTGGCAGCTGATAAAACCCGTTTGCTCTACTGACGTCTAACCCCTGGTTAGCTCAGTTGGTAGAGCGCTCCACTTGTAATGGAGAGGTCCCGGGTTCGATACCCGGACCAGGCGGATTTTTTCGGTCGCTCACCAGTCACCTAGCTGTGTTTGGAGATTTATGTTTGTCCTTTGTCCCCCTTGTTCCCCTTCTCCAGGGATTATTTTCATCAGTATTGTCCAGCTCGCTTGCCCCTTTGCATTTAATTGCATTATAACCATAACCTTAAATTGCAAGCTTCACCCTTGTTGGTGTTAGACTGGTGGCAGCTGATAAAACCCGTCTGCTCTACTGACGTCTAACCCCTGGTTAGCTCAGTTGGTAGAGCGCTCCACTTGTAATGGAGAGGTCCCGGGTTCGATACCCGGACCAGGCGGATTTTTCGGTCGCTCACCAGTCACCTAGCTGTGTTTGGAGATTTATGTTTGTCCTTTGTCCCCCTTGTTCCCCTTCTCCAGGGATTATTTTCATCAGTATTGTCCAGCTCGCTTGCCCCTTTGCATTTAATTGCATTATAACCATAACCTTAAATTGCAAGCTTCACCCTTGTTGGTGTTAGACTGGTGGCAGCTGATAAAACCCGTTTGCTCTACTGACGTCTAACCCCTGGTTAGCTCAGTTGGTAGAGCGCTCCACTTGTAATGGAGAGGTCCCGGGTTCGATACCCGGACCAGGCGGATTTTTTCGGTCGCTCACCAGTCACCTAGCTGTGTTTGGAGATTTATGTTTGTCCTTTGTCCCCCTTGTTCCCCTTCTCCAGGGATTATTTTCATCAGTATTGTCCAGCTCGCTTGCCCCTTTGCATTTAATTGCATTATAACCATAACCTTAAATTGCAAGCTTCACCCTTGTTGGTGTAAGACTGGTGGCAGCTGATAAAACCCGTTTGCTCTACTGACGTCTAACCCCTGGTTAGCTCAGTTGGTAGAGCGCTCCACTTGTAATGGAGAGGTCCCGGTTCGATACCCGGACCAGGCGGATTTTTTTGGTCGCTCACCAGTCACCTAGCTGTGTTTGGAGATTTATGTTTGTCCTTTGTCCCCCTTGTTCCCCTTCTCCAGGGATTATTTTCATCAGTATTGTCCAGCTCGCTTGCCCCTTTGCATTTAATTGCATTATAACCATAACCTTAAATTGCAAGCTTCACCCTTGTTGGTGTTAGACTGGTGGCAGCTGATAAAACCCGTTTGCTCTACTGACGTCTAACCCCTGGTTAGCTCAGTTGGTAGAGCGCTCCACTTGTAATGGAGAGGTCCCGGGTTCGATACCCGGACCAGGCGGATTTTTTCGGTCGCTCACCAGTCACCTAGCTGTGTTTGGAGATTTATGTTTTTCCTTTGTCCCCCTTGTTCCCCTTCTCCAGGGATTATTTTCATCAGTATTGTCCAGCTCGCTTGCCCCTTTGCGGGGGATCGGTGGCCGAGTGGGCTGAAGCGCACACCCAGCTCGACGCGCGTGGAGCGAAAGCTCGCGCTGCCGAACCCAGGGATCCTGGGTTCGAGCCCCACCCCTGCCCGTTTCGATTTGGATGAGCGTCGTACCGGCGTGCGGTCGTGTATCACTACTGCGTGGTGCACGTTAAAGACCCCAGGCTAGCGGTTACCGCACTGGCTAAATTGCTCATCTACAGTGTAAACCAGTGTCGCCCCTACTGGCAGACCAACCTTACGCTGTATAAATCACTCAAACGTCCAATTTGACTTTGATTTTGCCCCTTTGCATTTAATTGCATTATAACCATAACCTTAAATTGCAAGCTTCACCCTTGTTGGTGTTAGACTGGTGGCAGCTGATAAAACCCGTTTGCTCTACTGACGTCTAACCCCTGGTTAGCTCAGTTAGTAGAGCGCTCCACTTGTAATGGAGAGGTCCCGGGTTCGATACCCGGACCAGGCGGATTTTTTCGGTCGCTCACCAATCACCTAGCTGTGTTTGGAGATTTATGTTTGTCCTTTGTCCCCCTTGTTCCCCTTCTCCAGGGATTATTTTCATCAGTATTGTCCAGCTCGCTTGCCCCTTTGCATTTAATTGCATTATAACCATAACCTTAAATTGCAAGCTTCACCCTTGTTGGTGTAAGACTGGTGGCAGCTGATAAAACCCGTTTGCTCTACTGACGTCTAACCCCTGGTTAGCTCAGTTGGTAGAGCGCTCCACTTGTAATGGAGAGGTCCCGGTTCGATACCCGGACCAGGCGGATTTTTTTGGTCGCTCACCAGTCACCTAGCTGTGTTTGGAGATTTATGTTTGTCCTTTGTCCCCCTTGTTCCCCTTCTCCAGGGATTATTTTCATCAGTATTGTCCAGCTCGCTTGCCCCTTTGCATTTAATTGCATTATAACCATAACCTTAAATTGCAAGCTTCACCCTTGTTGGTGTTAGACTGGTGGCAGCTGATAAAACCCGTTTGCTCTACTGACGTCTAACCCCTGGTTAGCTCAGTTGGTAGAGCGCTCCACTTGTAATGGAGAGGTCCCGGGTTCGATACCCGGACCAGGCGGATTTTTTCGGTCGCTCACCAGTCACCTAGCTGTGTTTGGAGATTTATGTTTGTCCTTTGTCCCCCTTGTTCCCCTTCTCCAGGGATTATTTTCATCAGTATTGTCCAGCTCGCTTGCCCCTTTGCATTTAATTGCATTATAACCATAACCTTAAATTGCAAGCTTCACCCTTGTTGGTGTTAGACTGGTGGCAGCTCATAAAACCCGTTTGCTCTACTGACGTCTAACCCCTGGTTAGCTCAGTTGGTAGAGCGCTCCACTTGTAATGGAGAGGTCCCGGGTTCGATACCCGGACCAGGCGGATTTTTTCGGTCGCTCACCAGTCACCTAGCTGTGTTTGGAGATTTATGTTTGTCCTTTGTCCCCCTTGTTCCCCTTCTCCAGGGATTATTTTCATCAGTATTGTCCAGCTCGCTTGCCCCTTTGCATTTAATTGCATTATAACCATAACCTTAAATTGCAAGCTTCACCCTTGTTGGTGTTAGACTGGTGGCAGCTGATAAAACCCGTCTGCTCTACTGACGTCTAACCCCTGGTTAGCTCAGTTGGTAGAGCGCTCCACTTGTAATGGAGAGGTCCCGGGTTCGATACCCGGACCAGGCGGATTTTTCGGTCGCTCACCAGTCACCTAGCTGTGTTTGGAGATTTATGTTTGTCTTTGTCCCCCTTGTTCCCCTTCTCCAGGGATTATTTTCATCAGTATTGTCCAGCTCGCTTGCCCCTTTGCATTTAATTGCATTATAACCATAACCTTAAATTGCAAGCTTCACCCTTGTTGGTGTTAGACTGGTGGCAGCTGATAAAACCCGTTTGCTCTACTGATGTCTAACCCCTGGTTAGCTCAGTTGGTAGAGCGCTCCACTTGTAATGGAGAGGTCCCGGGTTCGATACCCGGACCAGGCGGATTTTTTCGGTCGCTCACCAGTCACCTAGCTGTGTTTGGAGATTTATGTTTGTCCTTTGTCCCCCTTGTTCCCCTTCTCCAGGGATTATTTTCATCAGTATTGTCCAGCTCGCTTGCCCCTTTGCATTTAATTGCATTATAACCATAACCTTAAATTGCAAGCTTCACCCTTGTTGGTGTAAGACTGGTGGCAGCTGATAAAACCCGTTTGCTCTACTGACGTCTAACCCCTGGTTAGCTCAGTTGGTAGAGCGCTCCACTTGTAATGGAGAGGTCCCGGTTCGATACCCGGACCAGGCGGATTTTTTTGGTCGCTCACCAGTCACCTAGCTGTGTTTGGAGATTTATGTTTGTCCTTTGTCCCCCTTGTTCCCCTTCTCCAGGGATTATTTTCATCAGTATTGTCCAGCTCGCTTGCCCCTTTGCATTTAATTGCATTATAACCATAACCTTAAATTGCAAGCTTCACCCTTGTTGGTGTTAGACTGGTGGCAGCTGATAAAACCCGTTTGCTCTACTGACGTCTAACCCCTGGTTAGCTCAGTTGGTAGAGCGCTCCACTTGCAATGGAGAGGTCCCGGGTTCGATACCCGGACCAGGCGGATTTTTTCGGTCGCTCACCAGTCACCTAGCTGTGTTTGGAGATTTATGTTTGTCCTTTTTCCCCCTTGTTCCCCTTCTCCAGGGATTATTTTCATCAGTATTGTCCAGCTCGCTTGCCCCTTTGCATTTAATTGCATTATAACCATAACCTTAAATTGCAAGCTTCACCCTTGTTGGTGTTAGACTGGTGGCAGCTGATAAAACCCGTTTGCTCTACTGACGTCTAACCCCTGGTTAGCTCAGTTGGTAGAGCGCTCCACTTGTAATGGAGAGGTCCCGGGTTCGATACCCGGACCAGGCGGATTTTTTCGGTCGCTCACCAGTCACCTAGATGTGTTTGGAGATTTATGTTTGTCCTTTGCCCCCCTTGTTCCCCTTCTCCAGGGATTATTTTCATCAGTATTGTCCAGCTCGCTTGCCCCTTTGCATTTAATTGCATTATAACCATAACCTTAAATTGCAAGCTTCACCCTTGTTGGTGTTAGACTGGTGGCAGCTGATAAAACCCGTTTGCTCTACTGACGTCTAACCCCTGGTTAGCTCAGTTGGTAGAGCGCTCCACTTGTAATGGAGAGGTCCCGGGTTCGATACCCGGACCAGGCGGATTTTTCGGTCGCTCACCAGTCACCTAGCTGTGTTTGGAGATTTATGTTTGTCCTTTGTCCCCCTTGTTCCCCTTCTCCAGGGATTATTTTCATCAGTATTGTCCAGCTCGCTTGCCCCTTTGCATTTAATTGCATTATAACCATAACCTTAAATTGCAAGCTTCACCCTTGTTGGTGTTAGACTGGTGGCAGCTGATAAAACCCGTTTGCTCTACTGACGTCTAACCCCTGGTTAGCTCAGTTGGTAGAGCGCTCCACTTGTAATGGAGAGGTCCCGGGTTCGATACCCGGACCAGGCGGATTTTTTCGGTCGCTCACCAGTCACCTAGCTGTGTTTGGAGATTTATGTTTGTCCTTTGTCCCCCTTGTTCCCCTTCTCCAGGGATTATTTTCATCAGTATTGTCCAGCTCGCTTGCCCCTTTGCATTTAATTGCATTATAACCATAACCTTAAATTGCAAGCTTCACCCTTGTTGGTGTTAGACTGGTGGCAGCTGATAAAACCCGTTTGCTCTACGGACGTCTAACCCCTGGTTAGCTCAGTTGGTAGAGCGCTCCACTTGTAATGGAGAGGTCCCGGGTTCGATACCCGGACCAGGCGGATTTTTTCGGTCGCTCACCAGTCACCTAGCTGTGTTTGGAGATTTATGTTTGTCCTGTGTCCCCCTTGTTCCCCTTCTCCAGGGATTATTTTCATCAGTATTGTCCAGCTCGCTTGCCCCTTTGCATTTAATTGCATAATAACCATAACCTTAAATTGCAAGCTTCACCCTTGTTGGTGTTAGACTGGTGGCAGCTGATAAAACCCGTTTGCTCTACTGACGTCTAACCCCTGGTTAGCTCAGTTGGTAGAGCACTCCACTGGTAATGGAGAGGTCCCGGGTTCGATACCCGGACCAGGCGGATTTTTTCGGTCGCTCACCAGTCACCTAGCTGTGTTTGGAGATTTATGTTTGTCCTTTGTCCCCCTTGTTCCCCTTCTCCAGGGATTATTTTCATCAGTATTGTCCAGCTCGCTTGCCCCTTTGCATTTAATTGCATTATAACCATAACCTTAAATTGCAAGCTTCACCATTGTTGGTGTTAGACTGGTGGCAGCTGATAAAACCCGTTTGCTCTACTGACGTCTAACCCCTGGTTAGCTCAGTTAGTAGAGCGCTCCACTTGTAATGGAGAGGTCCCGGGTTCGATACCCGGACCAGGCGGATTTTTTCGGTCGCTCACCAGTCACCTAGCTGTGTTTGGAGATTTATGTTTGTCCTTTGTCCCCCTTGTTCCCCTTCTCCAGGGATTATTTTCATCAGTATTGTCCAGCTCGCTTGCCCCTTTGCATTTAATTGCATTATAACCATAACCTTAAATTGCAAGCTTCACCCTTGTTGGTGTTAGACTGGTGGCAGCTGATAAAACCCGTTTGCTCTACTGACGTCTAACCCCTGGTTAGCTCAGTTGGTAGAGCGCTTCTCTTGTAATGGAGAGGTCCCAGGTTCGATACCCGGACCAGGCGGATTTTTTCGGTCGCTCACCAGTCACCTAGCTGTGTTTGGAGATTTATGTTTGTCCTTTGTCCCCCTTGTTCCCCTTCTCCAGGGATTATTTGCATCTTTTCACCAGTTGCTTGACAAAGAGATGCGACAAACCAAGACCACCATCTTTCACGCGAAAAAAAGGTTGGTTCGGCTTATGCGCTCCCAACGCGAGCCCCAAATAAAAACCGCTAAAACACGATGCAATCGCTGAATATTGACTCCCGAACAGTGCAACACCTGTAACATATACCAGACCTTAGCGACAAAAAAAAAAAATATTACAAACTGAGGCACGTGCAAAAATTGAAAAGCACTTACTCCCCCATTCATCTGCCTTTTGGCGTAAGGCTTGTCTCTCTTCGGACCAAAATGCTGTGTTGTCACTGTACTGCTCCATCGGGACTCCAAGATAACGCGCCGGCGTGGATGACCACGTCACACGCTCAAAAATATTGGGTTTCGAGGGCCAGTCACCGTAACAAAAGCCCAGACACTTTTGCCAATTCACAGCACTACCCGGCTGCTCGCAGAACTTCCCTGTTAGGTCTATGGCTTTCTTTATGTCGTGTACGGCGAACTGTTGTGGCGCGTTCTCAACAGAGGGCGCCACCTCACCGGCGCACGGGGCAGCAAGCAGAGGCAGCGCGGCCAGAGGGATGCTGGCAAGATGGCGTAACGACTGAGTATCAATAAACATGTTCTCTCGTGACATATGAATGTTCGACCTCGGAAACATGACATGGTGGCAGCGGTAAAAGAAAGAAACGACTAACCTCAAGAAGAAGTAGACGCCGTCCAGAGACCGGTGAGCGCCCACCAACTACACAACATGCCGGACGAAGAAGGAAACATCGCCACACAAAGGACAGCGGCAGCGCAGCAGCAAAATGGCGGGAACTTCTTCAACCCGTTCGCCATCGAACTTCCAGAAAAGTTGGACTTTCGCGATCCAAGTGACTGGAAACGGTGGAGTGCACGTTGGGAGCGCTACCGTGTCGTGTCGGGTCTTCACCTCCGCGACGCGGAAACACAAGTGAACACTTTTCTGTACGCGATGGGCAAGGGAGCCGAAGACATCTTAGCCTCATTGCAACTGACCGACGCCGACCTCGCCGACTACACAACAGTGAAAGGCAAGTTCGAGGAACACTTCATCCCCTGCACGAACATAATATTCGAGAGAGCAAAGTTTAACCGTCGTAAGCAAGACGCGAACGAGTCCGTCGAGGCGTTCATCACGGATCTCCACAAGCTCGCCGACACGTGCGAATACGGTCGGCTGAAGGAAGACCTCATCCGCGACCGGTTGGTTGTGGGACTTTTAGACGTGGGATTAAGCCAGAAGTTACAGCTAGATCCCAAGCTCACATTAAAGACCGCCACAAAGAAAGCACGTAACTCGGAAATTGTAAAAAAACAACAGAACGAGCTGCGCGATAAAGCTGGACAAGGTGCTGCGGTAGACGAGCTGCGAGGGCAAAAAGGACGCCTGTACTACGGAAATGGGCCACGAAAAGGAGGCAAGGCACCAGTCAGACATCCGACGGTACAAACCTCTTGCAAGTGGTGTGGCAGCACTCAACAACACTCAAAGAAACAATGCCCTGCGGCTGGAAAGCAGTGCCACAACTGCAGGAAGACCGGGCATTACGCCACTGTATGCTTGTCGGGACGTCAACACTTGGGAGGAGAACCACAGCAGAGGCCATACACCACAAAAAAAGGAACTGCAAATGCGGAGGCCGTGTTCCTCGGTGAGCCCTGTGACAAAGAAAACCAAGAGCCATGGTTCATCACAGCTACAGTGGAAGGACGTCTAGTGCACTTCAAAGTCGATACAGGAGTAGACGTCAGTGTTATTCCTCCGTCCCAGCACGACAACAACTGCATGGGGAAACCAAAGACACCAAACAAGAGACTTTTTGGACCTGGCCGAACACCCATCAAGGCGAAGGGAATGTTTGATGCAACCATTTCATGGCAAGGCAGGTCAACATACCAACAAGTCTTCATAGTGGAAGGGCTACAGACTGCACTGTTGGGACGACCAGCCATACGAGCTCTTAACGTTCTGGCACACTTGGAGACAGTGGAAACAAAAACACACGATAACCCGACTCAAAAAGGCAAGTCTCCCGAGGCGAGACCAGAATTCAGCTCACTGTTCATGGGTCTTGGTGAAATGAAGACAGCTTACAGGGTGACGCTCCAAGCGAATGCTACACCTTATGCAGTGGCAGCACCCCGACGAGTACCTGTTCCACTCCTGCCTAAAGTCAAAGCCGAACTCGAAAGCATGGAGAAACTGGGAGTCATCAGGCAAGTTGACCATGCAACGCCCTGGTGTGCGCCTATAGTCATTGCAAAGAAAAAGAATGACGAGATCAGAATTAGCGTCGACTACGGACAGCTAAACCAGAAAATGATCCGGGAGAGAGTCATCATGCCAACAGTGGAGGAAAAGCTGGCAAAGTTGGCAAATGCGAAGCTCTTCAGTAAGCTCGATGCCAACGCTGGCTATTGGCAGACACCCCTTGCACCAGAATCACAAGACTTGACCACTTTCATTACGCCATTTGGAAGATTTCAGTTTCTGCGGCTACCCTTCGGCATCG
This sequence comes from Ixodes scapularis, assembly GCF_016920785.2. Taxonomy (NCBI): domain Eukaryota; kingdom Metazoa; phylum Arthropoda; class Arachnida; order Ixodida; family Ixodidae; genus Ixodes; species Ixodes scapularis. The sequence continues at coordinate 181,870 of NW_024610190.1, read as the reverse complement.
CAACAGCTCCGGAGTTCTTCCAGAGGGAAATGCTCCGCATCCTCGAAGGACTGCCTGGGCAAGCATGCCACCAAGACGACATTGTCGTGTTTGGGAGAGATCGAGCTGATCATGATGCTAAACTTCTAGCAGTGCTCCAGCGCCTCAAGGAAGCTGGAATGACGTTAAATTCACGCAAGTGTGAATTTCGGAAAACGAAAGTCAAGTTCCTTGGACACGTGCTGGACAGTAACGGTATCGCTGCAGACCCGGAGAAAACAGAAGCCATCAGAAAGATGTCACCACCAGGGAACACGACTGAGCTGAGATCCTTCGTGGGCGTGGTGAATCTGTTGGCCAAATTTCTTCCAGGACTAGCCGAGAAGACAAAGCCGCTACGAGAGCTGCTGCTCAACGAGACGAGTTGGTGTTGGCTCCAACCTCAGCAAAGAGCGTTCGACGAGATCAAGGCTGACCTGACGACAACTCCTGTCCTGTGCTACTACGACCCTCAGAAGCCTTTGACACTATCAGCAGACGCTTCATCATATGGCTTAGGAGCCGTACTCCTCCAAACCGACGACGAGGGGAAGCGACAGCCAGTGGCATATGCCTCCAGGGCTATGTCACCAACAGAGCAAAGGTATGCTCAAGTAGAAAAGGAGGCTCTCGCTGCAACGTGGGCGTGCGAGCATTTCAGGATGTATGTGCTCGGACTGCACTTCGTGATTGAGACTGACCACAAGCCATTGGTGCCTTTGTTTTCGACGAAGAGCATTGACGAAATGACACCACGACTTCAGCGTTTTCGCATGCGTGTGCTCGAATACGACTTCACGATTGTGCACATTCCAGGAAAGGACATGCACACTGCCGACGTGTTGTCGCGAAAGCCACTACAGTGCCTAGATGAAAACCTCGCGTCAGCGATCGAAGAGTATGAACTACTGACGATCGAGCAACTGCCAGCCTCCACTGACATGCTAAACAAAACTAGAGCCGAGCTGCAAAAGGACAAGACGACGTCACTCGTCATGCACTATTGTGCAGCAAAATGGCCCAAAACGGAGACGTTGACACCAGAAGTGCGCAAGTATGCAAGTGTCGCCGACGAACTGTCAGTTGTACATGGACTCCTGCTCAGGGGAACAAGACTCGTCTTTCCTCCAAGTCTACGCCAGGAAGTACTGGAAAGACTTCACACAGGACACCAAGGTATTGTCAGGTGTCGAGCGAGAGCACGCGAGTCTACATGGTGGCCAGCGATCAGCCAAGACATCGAGGGGTTCGTGAGCAGATGCCCAGCCTGCGAGAGGCACCGCCAAGCACCAACCGAGCATCTGCTTCAAACTCCTCTCCCAGAACGTCCTTGGCAAGTGGTCGGCACCGATTTGTTTTACTTCAAAGGAAGAAACTACATCATAGCCGTCGACTACTACTCAAAGTTTTTTGAACTTGAAGAGCTGCACGGGACACTGACGAAGCATGTTGTCCATTTTCTGGAAGACCTGTTCGCTCGCTATGGCATTCCAGATATCATTAGGTCGGACAACGGCCCACAGTATAACTCACTCGAGTTCGCACAATTTCTGAGTGGCTGGGGCGTAGAACATGTGACATCTAGCCCACACTATGCCCAGAGCAATGGTGAGGCTGAGAGAGCGGTCCAGACGGCCAAAAACATTCTGCGAAAATCTGACAGGGTCATTGAAGGCCTTCTGGCACACCGAGCAACGCCAGGCCCTGAGGGCTACTCCCCTGCCGAACTTCTCATGGGCCGCAAGCTAAAGACAAATGTTCCTACGATACCTGAGGCATTGCAACCAAAGTGGATGTATCGATTTACGTATCAACAACGAAACAAGGCCATTCGGGAGAGGGAGGCGGAAAACTACAATATACGACACAGGACGCAAGAAAGAGAGCCCCTCCATCCAGGTACGGTGGTCTACGTCAGGCAAGGCGCCCAACAACAAGGAACCGTTGTTGGACCAGCAGATACACCGAGATCATACATCGTCCAGACAGCCGCTGGGAATGTCCGACGTACACGAAAGCACCTGCACGCAGTGCCTCAGGGAAATCTTCCTAACAATGGAAAACCGCCCTGCCCAGAAGAGGCCATTCAAGTCACCCGCAGCGGTCGAGCCGTGAGACCACCAGAACGTCTCAGCCTCTAGTTGAGCCAAAGACTCGCTTCTCAGGAGGGGGAGGTGTCGTGTACGGCGAACTGTTGTGGCGCGTTCTCAACAGAGGGCGCCACCTCACCGGCGCACGGGGCAGCAAGCCGAGGCAGCGCGGCCAGAGGGATGCTGGCAAGATGGCGTAACGACTGAGTATCAATACAGATGTCCTCTCGTGACATATGAATGTTCGACCTCGGAAACATGACACTTTACACTTTCTTCATTCGCACAAAAAATAGCTACATCCTCGGCGTAGGCCAAAATGCGAACCTCTGTGGCTTGTAAGTTGAAGCCTCGTATTTTCCCACTACGGATCACACTAAGGCAGAAGGTCTCAAGGAAAATGCAAAAATGTAGGGGCGAAAGTGGGGCATCCCTGCCGTACGGAAGAAAAAAGGGGGACGCGCTCACGCACACTCTTATTCACCACGAGGCTGGTGGCACAAATGTAGTAAGCCATGCGTAACCCATCACACAGTACGGACCCTAAGTTAACATGTTCTAAAATAGAAAAAAGAATTTCGTGAGACACACGGTCAAAAGCTTTCTCAAGGTCTACTTGAAGTACCGCTACCTTTTGTTGGAAAGCATCGCAACACTAAAATATTTCGCACAATATGCACATTGGTAACTATAGCTCTCCCCTTGATGCCACACGTCTGGTGAGGGCCGACTATAAGGTTTATCACGCCCTGTAGTCGCTCCGCCAGAACTTTCATAAAGATCTTATAGTCAACATTTGTCAAGACAATCGGGCGGTCGGCTCCGACCGAGCGGAGCTTTACTTGATCCTCGCTCTTTGGAATTAGAACGGTGTGGGTAAACAAAAATGACGGGGGTAAAACTTTAAGTCGGTACGCCTCGGCAATCACACAATGCAAGAAAGGAGCCACTTGGTCCTTAAATGTTTGATAAAATTCGGCTCCCAAACCATTAGGCCCAGGCGATTTTCCGATCTTCAAATCATCTATTGACTTTCCAATTTCACTTAACATAATAGGTTGTTCTAGTTTTTCCTTGACGTCATCAACCACTTTCGGCATAAGCGGTAAAAAGAAATTTCGGAAATCACCACACTTGGCAGTGCGATAACTGAAGAGCTCTTTGTAATGATTAACAAAAGCTTTCTCAATACCCTGTTAATCGTTAGTCAACATTCTCCGGTAAAAAATTTCGCTGATTTAATTTTTTACAGCATATCTTTTTTCTATGCCGACAGCTCTTTTAGTGGGCATCTCCCCCTCATATAGGCGTTTCAAACGCGCCCTTACGACAGCTCCCTGATACTGCTCAGTATCTAATGCTTCCAGACGCTTCTTAAGGCCTATAATATCGTCAGTAAAAAGCCCAGGGGACACACATTCTTCGCGTAACAACTCCTTCAGTAGGTCGTTTAATTCGCGCTTTACCTTTTCCTGTTTATATTTCAAAACACTTGAGCGTTCTATAGCCCTCATTTTCACATTTTCTTTAAAATGCTCCCACTTTACCCCAAAATCGTTCCCTCCCGCCCTCGCCAACTCTTCTAAGGTTTGGCCAATAGAATTAACGAAGTATTTGTCCCCAAGGAGCTTGGTGTTGCATTTCCAAAGATCCCAACTAAACTTTTTTTGTGTCTCTTTGGATGAGCACAGTGAAAACGAAACAAGGCAGTGGTCGCTAAAAGACACATGGTCTACAGCATATTTTCTATACGCTCTTAGCAGATCGGCGGAAACGTACACCCTATCGAGGCGCGCGTGACTTGTCCCCTGGAAGTAAGTGAACAATAGAGCCCCCCCACTTGACGCGCAGTTGGCAACATCTTCCAGACCGTAACTTTGAACTATGCCCCCAAAAGTAAAGCACTTTCATCTCTAAATCTACCACTATTCGATCTGTTGCGGGGCGCGCACACACAATTGAAGTCACCCATCAAGATAACGCTCCGATCGGTCCAAACATACCTATCAAGGAACTCAAAAAAAAAAAAAAACGCGTTCATCTACTCTATTAGGAGCGTAAATGCACAAAACACGAAAGTGGAAATTAGACGAAGAAAAATCACACAAAACAAAGCGTCCCGACTCGTCAGTAACCACCCTTTCCACAGTGAACAAAAGGTTTCGCAAAAACAAAACACTCCCGCCGGAAGTTCCGACAGCGTGGCTTACGCAGACATCATATCGGGACTCGAACAGCCGCACCACGCTCTCCCTCTGGCTCTCACCCTCCATCTTTGACTCCCGAACCGCCACGATATCGAGATCGTGATCAATAAAGAGGCGGCTCAGTTGGCATTACCGACGTCGTAAACACAAACCCCGCACGTTTAAAGTGCCTACCCGCAACGATTGTTCTAGCACTTTCGGGCGGGTTTAAAAAAGCAGCCGGAGAGCATGGTTCATAAAAAGAACAAAAGAAACACAAAATAAGAAAAAAGAACAGTACAGTCAAGGTCACAACGACTCACTTAGGTTGTTCCTTTGTGCGCGGGCGCGACGCTGACCGCTCACGGTAACGTCCCACCTTGCCGACCCACTCGCGCTCGAGGCGTCGCAAATGCCTTTCGCCAGAGCGGGGGTTAACATCGCCGAACCGCCCTTTTATCGTTCCGGCCGTGACGTCCATGGGCCTGCTGTCTTCGTCAACGTCGTCCTCGCCGTCGTCTCTGTCCTCGCCTTTGGCGTCGCCATCGTCCTTCGCCTTGGCTGCGTCGTCGCACTTGGCCCCGGTGTCGTCGCTGCCCTTGGCGTTGTCGTCGCCCATAACCTTGTCGACGTCATCTTCCAACCTGGCGGTGGCACCAGGCCCTTCAGGCTCCTTGACCTTCCCATGCATGACGCCTCCGAAGACCCCAGGGGTCGCCCCGACCGTCGGCGCCGAAGCCGAGGGTTCTGGCGTCACCTCTACCGAAACTGCGTCGACCGCCGTGGTCTCATGTGGGGTCCCCGGGACCGTCACCGTTGCCGCCGAAGCCGCTTTCTCAGCTTCGAACTCGTCCATGAGGTCGAGGTCGTCCGGCCTCTCTTGGGTGTTGATGCCGGAGGCGCGGGTGTACGTCTTAACGCACGCCGCTGCCTCGTTTCCAAAGGCTCGGCACTGGGCGCACCAAGGCACGTTGCAGTCTCGACGTATATGGCCTGTTCGATAGCACCGCAGACAGATCGGCGCCCGGCCGGGGACGACGACGAGAACCTTCCCTCCGCAAATCCGCAACTGGTGCGGAAGGCTTTCCAGGGCGACGCCCTCTCTCAGCTCCATCCGCACGACCAGCGTGGTGGACTCGACGTCGACGAAGCCATCAATTTTCCACCGTTCGCGGAAAATCTCCTTGACCGCGCCAAAGGGTTCAAAGGCGCGGCGCAGTGTGTCCACCGGGACGTCGAAAGTGACCCAGTGGAGCTTGATGCGAAGCTCTCTCCGACTCGGGTAGACGACGAGACAAAACCGGCCCTTGACTTCCAAGTGACCGGCTTCCAAAAAAGCTTTGCCTTGTCTTCCGGCGTGTGCAACTTGAGAAGCCAGACGTGGCTCATCTGGAAAGCGCCCAGACCAGCCACGCCCGGCAGAACGCCCACCTTGTTCAACGGCTCTCGGAAGTCCTCAATCCGATACGGTCGACCTTGCAGGTCGGCGTGAAGTATCACGCTGAGCTTTGCAGCATCTCCGGTGGGTAGTGCAGGCAGTTGCAGACTAATCTTTAGGCAAAAAGTTAACACTCGTTTCACCGCGGCCGATAACGACCGCCGCCGCTTGCGGGGAGTGATTCATGAGCACGTCCGCTCAGGCTGATAGCACAAAAAGAAGCTGCGCTATAAGAACATTGCTTCTCAGAGCGCTTAACTCGTCTTAGTTGTCCGTGTGTGCAAATCAGATCACGTGTTTTCCTACTGCTTGGATTTTGTAACGGAATTGCTGAATCATTCACCGGAGTGCGCTACAGGGAAATGTGATGACGGAAGAGTTCAGGATTGTTGAGTCATCTGCTAGGAGGGAAAATGCACTGTCACAATGACGCCACAGGTATGTCGTCCGTCGCCGTGGCATTAGTGACGAGAAGTGCATTGTAGCATGGTTTCCCTGTGGAGCATGTGACCAGCGTCACGTGATATTTCAATCGCTGCGCGGTAATGTCTTACCAAAAAATTCTTTGTCCTAGCTGGATTGGAACTCCGAGAGTCGGGATGGAAGCACGAGTTCTGCATGCTAAGTGAAGATCGCATCTCATATTCCCGATTTCGCGCGTGCACAGTTTAAATCCGTGCTTTTGGGCGTATGAGTTGACATCTCAGTTCATAGATGGCGCACTTCTTTTTTGCTAAGCGTCTTTGTTGCTAGGGCATGAGCGACATCTTGCACCGTGGGTCTGACCTTGCGCCATCTGTTGCTGAAAAGTTGAATTGTGCGTGCTCCTAAGGCGTGTCCATCGGTATTTTCGCGCGTGCGCAATGCGTCTGACTTGTCGGATCCGTTTGTAGATGGCGCCCACCTGAATCCCTTGGCTGGCGTGAACTTTAACCATTATCACGCGATATCTCTCGATAATGTTAGCGGCAGCTTTTTAGATGTCGACAACTCTCGCGCTCACGGCATCTCTCGCTAATTTTAGCTGTCTGCTGTACCGAGCAATGTGAGAAATGAACCGGAGCATGGTCGCATCCATACGGACCAAAGACGAGACAGATATGGTGTTTCACTTTTTTGATTTTCATTCGCTCTAAAAGCAAAAAAAAAAAAAGAAAAAACACGCACACATACAAATACAAATACGGCTTTTAAATTTACTCTACGCGACAAAAAAACCACTGGAAACACTTTGCACAAAAATGTGCAACACAAGCAATAACGCGAAAAAAAGAAGTTGTCGAATAGCAATGGAAAAAAATATTTACAAGGTCAGGACGTGGAGGGGGAGGCTGATCGCTCGCTTCTTAAAACGCTGTTATGGCCAAAAGGAAGCGTCGTAATCCCATCGCTGCAAATGCATCGCTTGTTGTCGAACGGATTCAGAGCAATCTTTTCGACCGCTATGGTTTTGTTTTCGTTAAGTTTTCGAGCAATCAAATGCTGCGTCACTCTGTGCAAAGTTTTCGTCTCTAGAGCGTGCTTGTACAGTTCGTAGGTCAACTTGCAAGACTCGGATTTCTTTACTCCCTTGGCTCTTACGCAACACGTGTTGCTGCTTGTTTTGAAGCTGTATAGCTTTGGTTTCAAGCAACAAAAAGCCACCAAGTGAGTAGTCGGATATTCGTTTTTTAACACGCCGAGCTTCATTTTGTTTTCGGTTGGAAAGAGTTTGTGACTCTCTGGATCTCCAGATGTATCCAAGCATGCGTCTCGAAGTTGGAGGAGTTTGTCGTCTACGTCTGATCCCTGAAGGTGTAGGAAGAAGGAATTCGTGTCGCAGTAAAGAGCCCTTGCTGAGGGGATCGCACGACGAAGTTGATTATAAAAGAAGTCGTACATTACTATTTTTGATATCTCAAGAGACGAGAACCCTGCGTAGAGTGGTTGCTTGAGTTTGATCACTTTCGGAGCAAACTGGAAAATTACCACCTGCGAGCTAAGTGCTCGAAACTGCGTCAGGTTCGGTTTCTGAAGCATTTTCAGTATGTCGTCCTCTTTAACACATAGTTTAATGTGTCCATGTTTACGTGCATTCTCGATCGTCTTGCCATATATGCTGTTCATGAACAGTTTGGAAAGATTCTTCTGGAAGGAGTTTTTTTGCTTGCTGTCTCAGCTGGTGGTTAAAATCAATAAACTCCTTCAAGAACGCTCGCTGCGAGAATTTTAGGACTCGGTGAATTTCGGTGACTTCTAGTCCTAAGTGGATGTACAGTTTCAAAATCCGGTAGTGCAAAACGTATTTCGTTTTGTCGTGAAGTGTGAGCAACAGCTTCGTAGTTGATTCCTCTTTGGGTATTTCAAACTTGTCAATCAGAGTTTTTGATAGCCGGATAACCAATCGTAGGGAACGCTTTGCTTCACCGGGGCCAAGGGAAAGTCAGAATGAGTCTCGTGCAAGTTATAAGGATACCTGAGGTCTACCTCCAGAATGTAGCCCATCGGAGCGCCATCTGGAACGTCAGCAATGTTCACCTGGCAATCTCGTGTTTCGTCATCCACTCAAAGTCCGACACTGGCAGGGCTTCTCTCATTGTCGTCGCATACAGACCGTTGACGTCCAAGTCCAAATTCGTGCTGCGGGTTAAACGTATCCGTTCCCGGAACATTTGCGACAGCATGACGGGTCGTGCATTGGGTAATCCCTCCGCGAATACCGTGTTCTATCATGAGATAGGTGTCAGGATCGTCAATTAGCTGCAGTCTTACTTTCGACTGTTTCAACGCACACGACAAGCTTAGGGACGGTAACGATACGAAATGTAGAGCCTCGATTTCGTACGTCTCCAGCCTCCACCGTCTAAAGTTTTGGAAAACGTCGGCCAGTAGGAGGCAGTCCGTCTTTAGGTACAGGTCGCTGTATTCTCCAAGGTTCCTCAAACCAAAGGTATCGAAAACGACCTGTGCATGTTCGTAGTCTTCTTCACACACCCCACTCGCAGCCAACTTGTTAAAAAGGCCTCTCATGGCGGGGGCTTTGACCCTCGTAACTCTCAAAGCTTGTAATGAAATTATAACAAAACACTCCTTTGCGGGCAAGGAGGTCGACGTGCTCGGGAAAGGACTGACGAAGGCAACAAAAATGCTCTGTTCCCTTAGAGTGTAGATTTTGCACCAGCGTTTCCAGGCTTGCATTAAGAAATGCGAGACTGTCAATAAAGCGAAGGTTGCCTATCTCTAACAATTTAAAATTCTGGCACGAGCTTCCGAGTACGTTAATATGCTTAGACTCGATCAAATTATGCTTGCCTAAAAAGAAGCTGAGGTCGTAGGAATGGTTATGCGCTACGACTGGAACGGTATGTTTGTTGATTCGATGGTGTAGGTTACACTGGGAGCAAAGCGCAAGCCTATACTCTCCCGTCATGTGGTCGTGGTCGCCAGTTTTAATTTTCTTGCTAAAGCTTTCGTAGCAAATACCACAGTGGGAAGAGTCCGCGTGGGAAGCCCCGTTTTCTTGAGTCATTTCAAGAGGCACTTCACTCGACCTAATCAATCGGGGTATTTCCTTCGCTAGAAAGTTGAGAATCAAAATGAATATTTCTACGCAGTCGGGTCCGCGATAAAGGTATCGTTCAACAATGGATGTGTGGGGCAGTGTTGCGAGATTTTTGCGGACTCGAAGGAAAAACGTCTGACTCCGTGTTTGTACAAAACGGTTCTGTTTATTGTCCTCTCAGGCGGCAGCGCGGAAGGGACCGAGCGGCGAGCCCCGCGGGGGCCCGGTTTTATGACCCTCCGCTGGGGCTGCCGCGTTCTCATTATTTTCACCCCGCGAGGGAAGGGGCCGCGCTGGTCTTGCCGCGCGGACCCCACTTTTTACTTCTCGATGTGACTGGCGGTGAGGAGACCGCCACAGAGGCCCCCTCCAGTTTCCTGGCGTGTGAGTTGTATAGCCGGGAGACGATGCGAAAAAAAAAGAAACTCAAAGCTGCGGAAGGGTCCATGTCACTGTCCGGACTTTGCGCTGGAGTGATGGGCCGGGTCCGGTATGCGAGGGGGAGGAGATGACAGAAGATACAGCTGGGGGGACATCGGGAAAGGCGGGTTTGATGCGGTCGATTGTGATGACTTCCTGCTTGCCTTTAACATCCAAAGTCATTGTCTTCGCTGCGCGTGCCGATACCTTAAAAGGGCCATCGTACGCCGGTGTTAGCGTCTTCTTGACCAAATCGCGCCGCACGAAAGCATGCGTACATGTCTCAAGGTCTTGGGACATGAACACTTTGCGGGAGGCAGGATTTCTTGGGGACGTTGGCTGCAGTTGGTGGAACGCTTCTCGCAAGCGGTTCATATAGGCACACGGTGATGGCAAGGCTTGCTCGTTCAGGGGGGTGAAAAACTCTCCTGGTAGCCGTGGTGCTGTGCCGTACACGAGTTCCGCCGATGTGCATTCCAAATCGGGTTTGAAGGCACATCTGATGCCGAGAAGTACGAGTGGTAGGTGTTGGAGCCAATGCGTGCGGTCGTCCTGTGCTGTGAGTGCGGCTTTCAGCTGCCGGTGAAGTCGTTCCACCATTCCGTTAGCCGAAGGGTGGTAGGCTGTCTTGCGGATGTGCCGTGCCCCGAGGAGCTGAGCTAATGCCGAAAAACAGCGCTCACTCAAACTGTCGTCCTCGATCTGTCGTGATGGTAGACGGGCATCCGTACCGGGAAATCCAGTGCATGACGAAGTTCTCCTCGACGGTCTCAGCTGTGATGTTGGAGATCGGTATGGCCTCAGGCCACCGTGTGTACCTATCCACGCAGGTGAGGATATAGGTGAATCCCTGGCACGGTGGCAGGGGTCCAAGCAGGTCCAAATGAATGTGGTCGAAGCGAGCCTCGGGGAGTGGGAAACGTACCAACGGAGTGATGTTGTGTCTCGTAACCTTGGAACGCTGGCAGTGTAGACAGCCTCTGCTCCAGCGGCGCACGTCAGCATTGATACTTGGCCACACGTAACGAGCTGTGACCAGTCGCTGCGTGTTGCGAATCCCGGGATGGTGGAGGTTGTGCAAGGCGTCGAAGACCGCCTTCCGAAACGAAAGAGGTACGAAGGGCCGTGCGTTGCCAGTTGACACATCGCAGGTGATCGTCGATGAGCCCAGGGGCAAGGGTATGTCATCGAGCTGCAGTGACGATTCTTTCTGACGCTCGGCTAGAAGGTCAGGGTCGTCACGCTGTGCTTCGGCCATTGCTTGAAAATCCACTGTCACGGGTAGGGGTGAAAGTGCCGCCACCCGCGAAAGGGCGTCGGAAGCGGAATTGTCGGATCCCTGCACGTGTCGGATGTCGACTGTGAATTCGGAGATGAAACCCAGATGTCGTATCTCGCGGGCAGAGTAGTTAGTATGATTCCCAATGAACGCGAAGGTGAGAGGCTTATGATCCGTCAGGACGTGAAATGTGTTGCCTTCCAAGATGTGACGGAAGTGTTTTACGCTGAGGAAAATGGCCAACAACTCACGTCCAAAGGTGCTATACCTTGTCTCTGCCGGCTTCATCTTCTGAGAGAAGAACGCGAGAGGGTGCCAGTCACTTCCGCCGTATTGTTGCAGCACAGCTCCGACAGCGACGCTCGAGGCGTCTGTCATCAAACGAAGGGGGGCATCGGCGCGTGGGTGAACGAGGACGGTGGCGTCGACCAGGGCTTTCTTCGCGAGGGAGAAAGCAGACGCCGCTGCGTCCGACCATTCGACCGGCGAGTTAGGGCCTTTTTTTGTGCGGAGCAGATCAGTAAGAGGTTGCAGGATACGGGCACAGTCGGGTATGAAGCGTCGGTGAAAGTTTAGAAGGCCAAGAAATTCGCGTAACTTGCGCAATGATGTAGGTTGGGGAAAGTCACGTACCGCTTGCACCTTGTCGTCCAGTGGCGTGATGCCGTCTGGCGTGATGTGATGGCCAAGAAATTCGATGGTTGGGACACCAAATACGCACTTCCCTGGGTTCACAACGAGGCGGAAGGATCGGGGGCGATCGAAAAGGAGCCGGAGATGTTCTTCGTGTTCCTCAGTGGATGAGCTGGCGACGAGCAAGTCGTCGAGATAGGCAAACACGAAGTCCAGGCCTCGGGTCACCTAGTTGATGAACCGTTGGAATGTTTGTGCGGCGTTTCGCAGCCCAAACGGCATGCGCACGTATTCGAAGAGCCCGAAAGGTGTGGTGATGGCTGTCTTGGCGACATCCGAGGGTTCGACTGGTATCTGGTGATACGCTTTAACCAAGTCTATTCTGGTGAAGACGGACTTGCCTGCGAGGTTCGTTGTGAAGTCCTGGATATGCGGAAGTGGATACCGGTCCGGGACGGTGTGGGCGTTCAGCGCGCGGTAATCACCACATGGTCGCCAATCACCAGCTACTGCTTTGGGGACCGGGTGCAGAGGCGATGACCAGTTGCTCGCCAATGGCCGTACGATGCCCAGTTGCAGCATGTGATCAAACTCGCGGCGGGCAACGTTGAGTCGCTCACCCGTGAGACGACGTGGTCGCGCGAACGTTGGAGGGCCAGTAGTCACTATGTGGTGGGTGACTGAGTGCCGCACAGGTTGATCCAGGCTATTGGTCCTTGTAAGTTCGGGGAACTTGGCCAGCAGGTCCTCAAACGTTGAGCTCGGGGGCGCAGGACGTACCTCCGAGATCACATAAGAAGACTCAATGCCGTTGACGGAAAGACGAGTCGTTGCGTCAACGAGGCGGCGGGAATGCATGTTCACGGCGAGGTTGAAGTGGCTCAAAAAGTCTGCGCCGAGAATAGCCATGCGAATGTCCGCCACAATGTAGACCCACCGAAATGTCCGGCGCAGGCCCAGGTCGATGGTCAAGGAGCGTTGACCATATGTTGGGATAGACGAACTGTTGACTGCACGAAGTGGCGCTGTCTGGGAAAGGCGACGCTTCTCAGCTGGTGTCACTGGCAAAACGCTAACTTCCGCTCCGGTGTCCACGACAAACCGGTGGCCAGCGATGCGATCCACGACGTAAAACAAGCGGCTTTGTCGCGAACCGGGAGCACCCGCCGCTGCTAGTGCCCGGTGGTCGGGTTTCCCTGCCACGAACATGGCTGGGAGCATTTGCGCGCAGCTGCCCTGAAGGTACGATGGTACAAGCAACGTTCGCTGTCCGGTGATACAGCCGCCGGGGAAGTACGACGGGAGCTTGATCGCCGACGGGAAGACGACGAACGGGAGGATGGCAGTTGCAGGTCTTGGATGGCCTTTTCCAAGCGGCTGAGTCGAGCCGCTATATCCGGGGAAGGTGCGGCTGCTGTGGGATCAGATGCTCGTGATTGAAAGCTGGTCGCGGCGACAACCGGGGGTGTCGAGTATTCCGCAACACGATCCGCCAGATCAGCCAGGCGCTCCAGGGGCATGTCCTCTGCCGCTGCGAGCACGACGACCATGTTGTTGGGCAAGCGCTGCAGAAATAGCTCACGGAGGAGCGATGTGTCGGCATCCGAAGTGGCGTCGCCCAGAAGTTGTCGCATCCGGCGCAGTAGCTGGGAGGGACGCTGGTCACCAAGCTCCTCCATGTTGAGCAGGTGCTGGAGGCGGCTCCGCTCCGACGCGGTCTTCCGGGCGAGGATAGCGGCTTTGAGGTTGTCATAGTGGTTGGATGTTGCCGGCGCCACGAGGATATCCTCTAGTTCGTCGGCGACTTCAGCTGGCAGCGAGGAGACAACGTGCAGATATTTAGTGGCTTGCGAGCTGATGTGATGCAGCTGAAATTGCGCCTCAACCTGCGCAAACCAGACCTTGGCGTTCTTCGTCCAAAATGAAAGCAGCTTGAGTCGAATTGCCGCCAAAGATCCCGTCGGAATGGCATCCCCAGCAGCAGACTGTTCGCTTTCGGACATGGTTGGAAAATTGCCGGGAACCGTGAAGGAGTCGCTCGTCCGGGGTCACCAATTTGTGGGGCAGTGTTGCGAGATTTTTGCGGACTCGAAGGAAAAACGTCTGACTCCGTGTTTGTACAAAACGGTTCTGTTTATTGTCCTCTCAGGCGGCAGCGCGGAAGGGACCGAGCGGCGACCCCGCGGGTTCCCGGTTTTATGACCCTCCGCTGGGGCTGCCGCGTTCTCATTATTTTCACCCCGCGAGGGAAGGGGCCGCGCTGGTCTTGCCGCGCGGACCCCACTTTTTGCTTCTCGATGTGACTGGCGGTGAGGAGACCGCCACAGATGGATCGTTCGAGCGGACGACGAGAACACAGAAAGAGCTGGGGACGTGATTCTCGTAAACATTACCCGTCGACTGAGGCGGTTCCGGAATCGCTTCAAAGTCGTAAACGCAATAAAAGGGGAACTCTTCCATGACATGCGTGCTCCGAAAGTATAGTTCGTCACCCTTGTTTGGGAAGACGGTTTTTCCCAGCTTCTTGTCCCTACACACTGAGAGATGGTCAGACAGGGTTTCTTGCCTCTGAAACCCGGTCAGACACCTCTTACAACGAAAGCGTAGGTTTTTGGCATTTGAAAAAGTCTCGCAAAGTTTGTAATGCCCACAAAATGATTCTCAACAAGGAGAAGATCGACATGCTGCTCCAACTCGTTGTCAACTACCTTCAGTGGGTAGACAACGGTTTTCTCGCTGTCATAACCAAACACATTCACTGAGACACAATGATTTCGCTCAAAGGCTCCCACGTCCTGCGGGAAGGTTACAGGGAACGTTTTCGGAAAGGCATATTTGCACATATGTTCACGATGCAAGGATGCTCTTCCTCTGTAAAACCCGCTCGCAGGATGCAGAACGGCGAGCACCGCAAACACAAAGCACATGTCCCGTTCAGATTCGTGAAGACGCTCAGTGAGACTGACAAGGCATTGCTTTGAGGCAAGTTGCTTCGGCAGAGAGAAATGTCCGCAACCAACGGTCGGGGGAAGGAATCGGCCCAAATTAATAGTACAAACCTTGATCCCGACAAGAAAGAATCCTGAGCCTCGTTCCTGATAATGCTCCAACCGGGCAGCTACTTCAGTAGAGACTCGCTGAATTGAACTATTGATATTACCGTCCACAAATGCTGTTTGGACCTGACTATGAAAAAAGTGCACAGTCACATCAATGTCGTCGTCAGGAAGGAGACGTCCGAGCTCGACAGTGAGTGTCACAAAAAAACGCAAAGGCAAACCAAAATGTCTGAGCACGTTTGACATGTGCTCTGCACGATGCCTAAAAAAGGTCGCCACATCGTACGCTCCTGCGTCTCTTCCGTGTGAGTGTAACTCGTACTGAGCCACATAATTACGAAGAGCGCACACTCTTTCGTAAAAGGGAATGCATGGCGAGGGAGTCACATTGTGAACCAAGGCTAAGTCAACTTGTAGCGAGTCTGCGCTGGAAAAATGCTGTCGATCGTCGGGAGAGCACAAGTGACAAGTAACCATGATGGGGATGAGATGGCTGGACGAGATTCGTAGATATCCGACGATTAGGTGCCGAGGGGGCTAGATGATCCGGGTCGTCTAGGTGACCTTTTCAGAGATATCGAAACAAAAAAAAAATCATTTTAGCGATGATGAGAACGCTATGCTCTTAGACTGCTCACCTTGAAGTGCAAGAAGGGTGTGGCGGCAGACCGAGGTGATTTTTCTCCCTCTCGATGACCAAATGCTGAAAAAAAAGTCTTATTAGCAAGGAAAACGCGAGGTTTTTTTCTGCTTACCTTGTAGCGCCAAGATCAGGGGAAAAGAAACCATGCGTGAGTCGGATAGTTCGAGTGCGAAGCAGTTTCATAGAGTCACAAAGCTGGAGTACGCTCAGCGAGTCATATGCCGTGCAATTGGACTAAACGTTGAAGTCGCAATGTTCAACGCAGATTTTCCTCTAAGCAATTGCTGATAGGATGCGCACGTCCGACGACGACACTGCCATTAAGCAACTAAAACGAGACAGTGGCTGAAAAGAAGCAAAAACCCGTCAAACCGCTTCAAGGTCACTCGTCGAGATAGACCGCGCGCCTCTCGCAACATTTTTTTTTTCATCGTCTTTTGTTTTTAAGACCCGCGCAGACATGTTTCAACCTGTTATTGTGTGGCCAGCCCGCGGGTTTAAAGAGCGCGGTCTATCTCGAAGAGTGACCTTGAAGCGGTTTGACGGGTTTTTGCTTCTTTTCAGCCACTGTCTCGTTTTAGTTGCTTAATGACAGTGTTGTCGTCGGACGTGCGCATCCTATCAGCAATTGCTTAGAGGAAAATCAGCGTTAAACATTGCGACTTCACCGATTAGTCCGCTTGCACGGCATATGACTCCCTGAGCGTACTCCAGCTTTGTGACTCTATAAAACTGCTTCGCACACGAACTATCCGACTCACGCATGGTTTCTTTTCTCTTGTTCTTCGCGCTACAAGGTGAGCAGTCTAAAAGCATAGAGTTCTCGTCATCGCTAATAGGATTTTTTGTTTTTGTTTCGATATCTCTGAAAAGGTCACCTAGACGACCCGGATCATCTAGCCCCCCTCGGCACCTAATCGTCGGATATCCACGAATCTCGTCCAGCCATCTCATCCCCATCATGGTTAGTTGTCACTTGTGCTCTCCCGACGATCGACAGCATTATTCCAGCGCAGACTCGCTACAAGTTCACTTAGCCTTGGTTCACAATATGACTCCCTCACCATGCATTCCCTTTTACGAAAGAGTGTGCGCTCTTCGTAATTATGTGGCTCAGTACGAGTTACACTTACACGAAAGAGACGCAGAGGCGTACGACGTGGAGACCTTTTTTAGGCATCGTGCACAGCACATGTCAAACGTGCTCAGACATTTTGGTCTGCCTCTGCGTTTTTTTCTGACACTCACTGTCGAGCTCGTACGTCTCCTTCCTCACGACGACACTGATGTGACTGCGCACTTTTTTCATAGTCAGGTCCAAACCGCATTTGTGGACGGTAATATCAATAGTTCAATTCAGGGAGTCTTCACTGAAATAGCTGGCCGGTTGGAGCATTATCAGGAACAAGGCTCGGGATTCTTTCTTGTTGGGATCAAAGTTTGTACTATTAATTTGGGCCCATTCCTTCCCCGGACCGTTGGTTGCAGACATTTTTCTCTGCAGAAGCAACTCGCCTCAAAGCAATGCCTTGTCAGTGCCACTGAGCATCTTCACGAATCTGAACGGGACATGTGCTTTGTGTTTGCGGTGCTCGCCGTTTTGCATCCTGCGAGCGGGTTTTACAGAGGAAGAGCATCCTCGTATCATGAACATATGTGCAAATATGTTTCCGAAAACGTTCCCTGTAACCTTCCCGCAGGACGTGGGAGCCTTTGAGCGAAATAATTGTGTCTCAGTGAATGTGTTTGGTTATGACAGCGAGAAAAACTTTGTCTACCCACTGAAGGTAGTTGATAACGAGTTGGAGCAGCATGTCGATCTTCTCCTTGTTGAGAATCATTTTGTGGGCATTACAAACTTTGCGAGACTTTTTTCAAATGCCAAAATCCTACGCTTTCGTTGTAAGAGGTGTCTGACCGGGTTTCAGAGGCAAGAAACCCTGCCTGACCATCTCTCAATGTGTAGGGACAAGAAGCCGGGCAAAACCGTCTTCCCAAACAAGGGTGACGAACTGTACTTTCGGAGCACGCATGTCATGGAAGAATTCCCCTTTTATTGCGTTTACAACTTTGAAGCGATTCTGGAACCGACTCAGTCGACGGGTAATGTTTACGAGAATCACGTCCCCAGCTCTTTCTGTGTTCTCGTCATCCGCTCTAACGATTCGTCCATTGTTGAACAATACCTTTATCGCGGACCCGACTGCGTAGAAAGATTCATTTTGATTCTCAACTTTCTAGCGAAGGAAATACCCCGATTGATTAGGTCGAGTGAAGTGCCTCTTGAAAGGACTCAAGAAAACGAGGCTTCCCACGCGGACTCTTCCCACTGTGGTATTTGCTACGAAAGCTTTAGCAAGAAATTTAAAACTCGCGACCACGACCACATGACGGGAGAGTATAGGCGGGCGCTTGGCTACCAGTGTAACCTAAACCATCGAATCAACAAACATACCGTTCCACTCATGGCGCATAACCATTCCTACGACCTCAGCTTCTTTCTAGTCAAGCTTAATTTGTTCCAGTCTAAGGATATTAACGTACTCGGAAGCTCGTGCCAGAATTTTAAATTGTTAGAGATAGGCAACCTTCGCTTTATTGACAGTTTCGCATTTCTTAATGCAAGCCTGGAAACGCTGGTGCAAAATCTACACTCTAAAGGAACACAGCATTTTTGTTGCCTTCGTCAGTCGTTTCCCGAGCACGTCAACCTCCTTGCCCGCAAAGGAGTGTTTTGTTATAATTTCATTACAACCTTTGCGAGTTACGAGGGTCAAAGCCTCCCGCCACGAGAGGCCTTTTTTAACAAGTTGGCTGGGAGTGGGGTGTGTGAAGAAGACTACGAACATGCACAGGTCGTTTTCGATACCTTTGGTTTGAAGAACCTCGGAGAATACAGCGACCTGTACCTAAAGACGGACTGCCTCCTACTGGCTGACGTTTTCCAAAACTTTAGACGGTGGACGCTAGAGACGTACGAAATTGAGGCTCTACATTTCGTATCGTTACCGTCCCTAAGATTGTCGTGTGCGTTGAAACAGTCGAAAGTAAGACTGCAGCTAATTGACGATCCTGGCACCTATCTCATGATAGAACAGGGTATTCACGGAGGGATTACCCAATGCACGACCCGTCATGCTGCCGCAAATGTTCCGGGAACGAATACTTTAACCCGCAGCACGAATTTGGACTTGGAGGTCAACGGTCTCTATGCGACGACAATGAGAGAAGCCCTGCCAGTGTCGGACTTTGAGTGGATGACGAAAGACAAGAATGCCTGCTGAACATTGGTGGCGTTCCAGATGACGCTCCGACGGGCTACATTCTGGAGGTAGACCTCAGGTATCCTCATAACTTGCACGAGACTCATTCTGACTTTCCCTTGGCCCCGGTGAAGCAAAGCGTTCCCTACGATTGGTTATCCGACTATCAAAAAAGTCTGATTGACAGGTTTGAAATGCCCAAAGAGGAATCAACTACGAAGCTGTTGCTCACACTTCACGACAAAAAGAAATACGTTTTGCACTACCGGATTTTAAAACTGTACATCCAGTTAGGACTAGAAGTCACCAAAATTCACCGAGTCCTAAAATTCTCGCAGCGAGCGTTCTTGAAGGAGTTTATTGATTTTAACCACCAGCTGAGACAGCAAGCAACCAACTCCTTCCAGAAGAATCTTTCCAAACTGTTCATGAACCGAATATATGGCAAGACGATCGAGAATGCACGTAAACATGGACACATTAAACTATGTGTTAAAGAGGACAACATACTGAAAATGCTTCAGAAACCGAACCTGACGCAGTTTTCAGCACTTAGCTCGCAGGTCGTAATTTCCCAGTTTGCTTCGAAAGTGATCGAACTCAAGCAACCACTCTACGCAGGGTTCTCGATTCTTGAGATATCAAAAATAGTAATGTACGACTTTTTCTATAACCAACTTCGTCGTGCGATCCCCTCAGCGAGGGCTCTTTACAGCGACACGGATTCCTTCTTCCTACACCTTCAGGAATCAAACGTAGACGACAAACTCCTCCAACTCCGAGACGCATGCTTGGATACATCTGGAGATCCAGAGAGTCACAAACTCTTTTCAACCAAAAACAAAATGAAGCTCGGCGTCTTAAAAAACGAATATCCGACTACTCACTTGGTCGCTTTTTGTTGCTTGAAACCAAAGCTATACAGCTTCAAAACAAGCAGCAACACGTGTTGCGTGAGAGCCAAGGAAGTAAAGAAATCCGAGTCTCGCAAGTTGACCTACGAACTGTACAAGCACGCTCTAGAGACGAAAACTTTGCACATAGTGACGCAGCATTTGATTCATTCATCCATTCATTTATTTATTATTCCTTGAGGGCCCGTTAGGGCATTATACGAGGGGGGTCAATAACACACTAATAATCATAGTTTAAAATAAATTAACAGTCACAGAGAGGAAGTCAGCAATACAGATGAATCAAAGAACAACAAATACAATAAGTTATCAACATTACACAATATTATTAATATTTTAATGGTATTCACTGTACACAGTAAAAAGGGAGAAAAAATTAGCAGGTAGACATGTTTGTAAGTTCCAGGTAATTGATCAGTTCTTCGGCAAATCTATCAGCGTTAGTCTCGGTTACAACGCTATCGGGTAATTTATTCCAGTCCTTGATTGTCATGGGCAGATAGGAATTATAAAATGATACAGTTGAACTAAAAATCGGGCGAACTTTGCGGGAGTTATCATGGCGGAGAGATATGCTGTGGTGTGGAAGGAAGAGGGATGTTCTAATAGAGGCATTGTTATAGTATAATTTATGAAACAGGGCTAGTCGAGAAAGAATGCGCCTAAATGAGAGTGCGTGAAGGTTAGCTTTGTTTCTTAGGCCTGTTACGCTAGTGAAACGAGAGTAGTCTGAGAAAATGAACCTTAAAGCTCGGTTTTGAATTGCCTCTAATTTCATAACTAGGTAATGCTGCCATGGGGACAATACTGAAGACTATACTCTAGACGAGATCTAACAAATGTTATGTATGATAATTGTTTAATTTCAGGTGAGGCCAGTTTGAGGTTGCGCCGAAGATATCCTAATGATGAATTAGCCTTAGATAAAATAAAATGAATGTGAGTTGCCCAAGATAGATCACAGGGTAAATGAACGCCGAGGTATTTATAAGATGTACAGGGGTCAGTTATTGTGTCGTTGAGTTGATATGAAAAGAGTGATGGGGACTGTGATCTGGTGAAAGATACTAGTTTCGTTTTATTTGCATTAACTGTCATTTGCCATGTTTGGCACCATTCTTCTATTATTAGTAAGTCACCCTGTAAGAGTACGTGATCATTATTATTACTTATCGGTCTCTATAGAGCACAATCGTCAGCAAAGAGGTGAATTTCAGATGTTAGGTTAGCAGGAAGGTCGGTAATGTATATTAAAAACCGCAAGGGGCCAAGAACAATACCTTGGGGTACGTCGGACGTTACACGAGAAAGAGGAGAACGGGACTCGTTTACAACAGTATATTGTGTACGATCGGTTAGGAAATTTTTTATCCAAGTGATTACTGAATTAATAATACGCAGTTGGGTTAGTTTTTGTAGCAGACGTTGGTGGAGAACTTTATCGAATGCTTTAGAAAAGTCTATGAAAATGACATCGGTCTGTAATTTCTTGTCAAGGTTACTGTGAAGCTCATGAATGAAATGTATTAGCTGGGTATCACACGAATATGTCTTACGAAAACCATGCTGATATTTAAAAAGCAGATCGTAATTTTCCAGATATTTCATGATAGAAGAGAAAATTACGTGCTCTAGTAATTTACATGAAATGCTGGTGAGAGATATTGGGCGATAGTTCGATACAACATTACGATCCCCACTTTTAAACATAGGGATGACTCTACCAATTTTCCAATCAAACGGAAGCTTGCCGACAGCTAGTGACTGTTGAAAAACAAGGGTTAAAAATTGGGATGAGCTATGTTTTGTGTTTTTCAGCAATTTAGAATTTATTTGGTCATCACCGGAGCTGGCAGGATTTTTTAGATTTTCTATTGCTTTCACTATACCCAAATATGTTATTTCGATAGAACGCATAGCAGAATGAGAGAGGTGATTTAGGAGAGGAATATTGTCATTGTTTTCTAGTGTAAATACTGAGCTAAAGTAGGTATTTATTAGTGAGGCGCTTTCGCAATCAGACGCGGGAGTTCCATTCATATAAGTCAGGTGGATGGATTTATGCTCTTTAGGATGAATGATCTCCCAGAACTTATTAGGCTTATTCTTCAAAATGTTAAGAAGGTCAAAGTTAAAAAAATTTGTTCTTTGCATTTTTCACTTCTCTTTCATATTCCTTAGCTGACGCGTTGTAAGTATCCCATGCAATAGTATGGTCCTTTTCCTTACCTTGCTTAAAATGTCGTTTCTTCCGAGCACTTAATTTGCAGATTTTCTTGTTGTACCAAGGCTTTGCATTGTTTGTTTTAAATCTGATGGTTGGAACGTACGTGTCAGTCAGAGTTGTTACCTTGTTTTTAAAGAGATTCCAATTTTCCTCAACTGTTCTTTGATAAAAGTTGATATGAAAAGTTTCATAAAACTGTTGAAGATTTCTATTAATTGTATCATAGTCAGCTTTATTGTAGTCTTTAATAAATTTATAATGGCATGATCTGATGACGACGTCAAACTGCAGGTTTAAGTGTATAACATTGTGGTCACTAATAGCGGGAAGATGAGTGACGTTATTCACATGTGAGGGGTCAGCAGTAAGGCACAGGCCAAGAATGTTGCTAGAGTGATGGCTAACTCTTGTTGGTTTAGTTATCATTTGGGAGAGGTTAAACGTAAGAGCTAGGTCCATGAACTCATTATCAAGCTGATGACCTGATGAAAGGGAGTTCCAATCAATATTCGGAAAGTTAAAGTCGCCAAAGAGGATGACCGACGCATTTGGTTTAAGGGTATTAAAGACGAACGAGCGGGAGTCATGAAGTTCACTAATAAAACTAGCGTTATGATCGGGTGCTCTGTAACACACACCAATTAAGACATCGGAACACTGAGAGTGAAGTTGAAGCCATACAATCTCCAGGTTACCTGGAACATTAACTTGTGACGCACTAATATGATTGCGGATAGCGATTAGGACACCGCCACCCCTCTTTGGTAGTCTGTCGCATCTGTGTAAGGTATAATTCATATCGGGGGAACACTTCTGAGTCAGCAATTTCGAGTTTCAGCCACGTTTCTGTCAGAATGACGAGGTTGGCACTGCATGATTCAATTAGTGATAATAGGTCGTCGCGGTTTGTTAAAACACTTCTTATATTTGTAAAAACGACCGAACATGACTTGGTGTTTCTGCGTACTCGGGAAGACTGGGGTGGGCGGCGGCGTGTACACATCTCCTATGGCTTTTTTTCTTCATATATACTGTTTCTTGCAGAGTCGAAGCAAAATGTTTTGTTATCAATGACTAATCTGTTCGAGCGCAGCTTGTACTGCTTTCCTTGTTGTTTCGCAAACTCAATCAGTTTTCGCCGTGCCTCGCGTACTGCTGGTGAAAAACCCTCGCTGACGGCAAAATTGGTATTTTTTAGTTTGTAACACGCACTCAAGATAATATCTTTATGCTTGGTAGAAGAAAGCTTGACAATGATAGGGCGTGTTTTATTATCGTTAAAGCGACCTAGCCTGTGCGCTCTTTCTATGAAACTGGATTGTAGCGAAAGACCCAGGTTGCGAGAGCACATGTCAAGAACCAGTTTTTCTGATTGGGCCCACGTTTCATTTTGTTTGTCAGCGTGACCATAGAACAAAAGATTGGAACGTCGCATTCTATTCTCCGCGTCCTCACACCGTGATTCCAAAGTATGAATTTGTTCTGTCATGTTTTTTAAAGATATTTTTCTGCTTTCTGCATCTTTGCGTATCTCGTCCAAACTAGACACGCATGCTTCCACATTCGCTACTCTTTTAGTCAGGGCAGTCACGGCTGATTCAGTACGAGACTGATCTTCTCTCAGTTTTTTTAGTTCGCTTAAAACTTCATTTTACCCTTCTTTAAGGCTTCGTACAATGGCCAGGACAGATTCTAATTGGGCTTCCTGAGCCTTGGTCATTCCAGGGTTAGTCTCTACATCACCGGATAAGAAGAGAAGTAATTGGTTACAACAGCCACCGGCGTAAGTAATGCTATCAATGATGAACAGATACCAATGGGTCGGGCACGACACCGCTATTAACAAGAGGTCATCGTTTTTGTAACAATCAAGGTGAATAACACCAACCTGAACGAGAGCGAGCGGTAAGGCTTCTATTCCTAGAGCGGTGACGTGCCCGAAATGCCGGTCCGGAGCTTGTTGTTTAAGTAGTCGCGGGCTTGTTGTAGTAGAGCAATGTTGCCAGCCAAGGTCTGCGCTGAGTTCCGTGATTGGCGGGAAAGGCGTTCCAATGGTTTCAAGTTGAACAAATGGCAGGGCTGTTCTGTTGTCGATTATCCAGTCAAGCCGTTGAGGGTCGTTAGTCAGTCCGGTAGCTGTAGCTGGTACAAGCAGGCAGGAGAACCAGACAGGCAGCCATGCTTGGAGGAGCATCTGAACGAGAGCGAGCGGTAAGACTTCCGTTCCTAGAGCGGTGACGTGCCCGAAGTGCCGGTCCGGAGCTTATTGTTTAACTAGTCGCGGGTTTGTTGTAGTAGAGCAATGTTGCCAGCCAAGGTCTGCGCTGAGTTCCGTGATTGGCGGGAAAGGCGTTCCGATGGTTTCAAGCTGAAAAAAATGGCAGGGCTGTTCTGTTGTCGATCATCCAGCCAAGCCGTTGAGGGTCGTTAGTCAGTCCGCTAGCTGTAGCTGGTACAGGCAGGCAGGAGAACCAGACAGGCAGCCATGCTTGGAGGAACACCTGAACGAGAGCGAGCGGTAATACATCCATTCCTAGAGCGGTGACGTGCCCCGCTCTTATGGCTTAGCGAAAACTTAACGAAAACAAAAGCATCGCGGTCGAAAAGATTGCTGTGAATCCGTTCGACAACGAGCGATATATTTGCGGCGATGGGATTACGACGCTTCCTCTTGCTTATAAGAGCGTTTTAGGAAGCGAGCGATCAGCCTCCTCATCCACGTCCTGACCTTGTAAATATTTTTTTGCATTGCTATTCGACAACTTTTTTTTTGTTTCGCGTTATTGCTTGTGTTGCACATTTTTGTGCAAAGTGTTTCTAGTGGTTTCTTTGTCGCGTAGAGTAAACTTAAAAGCCGTATTTGTATTTATATGTGTGCGTGTTTGTTTTTTTCTTTTTAGAGCGACTGAAAATTAAAAAAAACGTGAAACACCATATCTGTCTCGTCTTTGGTCCGTACGAATGCGACCATGCTCCGGTTCATTGCTCACATTGCTCGGTACAGCAGACAGCTAAAATTAGCGAGAGATGACGTGAGCGCGAGGTTTGTCGACATCTACAAAGCTGCCGCTAACATTATCGAGAGATATCGCATGATAATGGTAAAAGTTCACGCCAGCCAAGGAATTCAGGTGGGCGCCATCTACAAACGGATTCGACAAGTCAGACGCATTGCGCACGCGCGAAAATACGGATGCACACACCTTAGGAGAACGCACAATTTAACTTTTCAGCAACAGATGGCGCAAGGTCAGACCCACGCTGCAAGATGTCGCTCATGCCCTAACAACAAAGACCCTTAGCAAAAAAGAAGTGCGCCATCTATGAACCGAGATGTCAACTCATACGCCTAAAGCCCGGATTTAAACTGTGCACGCGCGAAATCAAGAAAATGAGATGCGATCTTCACTTAACGTGCAGAACTCGTGCTTCAATCCCTACTCTCGGAGTTCCAATCCAGCTAGGACAAAGAATTTTTTGGTAAGACATTACCGCGCTGCGATTCAAATATCACGTGACGCTGGTCACATGCTCCACAGGGAAAAAATGCGACAATGCACTTCTCGTCATTAGTGCCACGGCGACGGACGACATATCTGTGGCGTCATCGTGACAGTCCATTTTCCCTCGTGCCAGATGACTCAACAATCCTGAACTCTTCCGTCAACACATTTCCCTGTAGCGCCCTCCGGTGAATGATTCAGCAATTTCGTTACAATATCCAAGCAGCAGGAAAACACGTGATCTGATTTGCATACACGGACAACTAAGCCGAGTTAATCTCTCTGGGAAGCCATGTTCTCATAGCGCAGGGGGTAGGGTGTCGGGCTGCTATTTTCAAGGTAGCGAGGTCGATTCCCAGCCGCCGCAGAGCCTTTTTAGCGAATAAAGGAGGAGGAGGAGGAATGAACGTCTTTATTTGCCTGCAGAACTAGGTCAAGCCTAGCCGGTGCGGCCCACACCATCCGACGCCCCAGCGCAGGGGGCCCGAGGTCGGACCTGCCTGCGCAGTAGACGCCGGGCCTGCTGGACGACCGCTACCTGGAGGTCCAGGCTACTAGCCATCACCCCGGCTTTGATGTCTGGCGGAAGCCCACTCGATGTGGCCGCCTCCGCCGGCCGAGTTTCACAGTCCCACAACACGTGCTCCGCAGTTGCCCGCGCACCACACAGCACGCACTTATCACTTGAGTACACATTAGGCGCCACATAGCGCCCCACCACAGGAGTAAACACGCACTCCACCTGCAACTGCCGCAACAGCACGGCATCCTCCCTAACCAAATCCCCGTGGGGCAGCGGGAACACCCGCCGTTCCTCCCTCCTGGTCCTTAGCACTTCCCCAAAGCCGCTGGGCGAATACTCCGCGGCGCCCTCGAAGGCCCGGCCAAGCAGTTCTCGGGCCCTTCGGTCAGCATCCACGTCGCCCGCTTCGTGAGCGGGGCACCACACAATGTCCACCGCGCCCGTCGGACGCAGCAGCCTCTTGGCCACCACCCCAACGCGTCCACGCGCAAAGTTCCTTATCGCACTCATAGAGTCACTCATGACCACCTTGGTCCCTGGCAGGGAGGCCGCCAAACTAATGGCCGTCTCCTCCACCTCACAAATATTACTAGTTCTAACACTCACAGCGGAGAGCTCCTCCCCACTTCCCGCCCTCACAGCCACAGCCACCCCCACTACCCCTCGAAGGGCAGCGTCAACGAATACAGTACTATCTTGTCGCTGGTACAACCTGAAGAGGGCCTGCGCTCTGGCCTCCCTTTGTCCCTTATCACGCACAGGATGCATGTGCCTCAGCACAGGCCTAACCCTGACATTTTTCATCACCTCTCCCGTCAGTCCCCCGCCGTCAGACGCATCCTCCGCCAGCAGACCGACACGCCTCAAAACCCCCCCGCCAGCCGCAGTGCGCTCCAGCCTTTGAATCTGCGAAGCCCTGTGCGCCTCGACAATCTCCCCTATCGTATTGTGCACACCCAACATCTCCAGCTTCTTCGTGCTAGTGAAGGCATACAGCCCCAACGCAGATTTGTAAGCCCTGCGCACCATGGCATCCAGCTTGGTCTTCTCCCCCGCCCTCCAGCGAAGGTAGGGCGCCACGTACAGGTTGTGACTCAATACAAAAGCCTGAACCATCCTCATCACACCGGCCTCGCGGATACCCTTCCTCCTGCTGGTCACCCTCTGGATCATGCGCAGAGCAGACGCTACCTTACCCTGAATTTTCCCGAGCATGACAGAATTACCCGCCTTCTCCTAAACAAATAGCCCCAGAACCCGCAAAGCGTCCACCCTCGGGACGGGTCCCCCGCCGGCGATCAGCCGCATCTCATTCCATCTACAACGCCCAGCATAACACACGAGCAACTCCGACTTTTCGGGAGCACACTCCAACCCCGAACACATCAGCGCCTCCTCAATAATCTCGATCCCTCGCTGCAGCGTACCCTGCACCACCTCCTTCCTCCGATTGGGGCACCACAGCGTAAGATCATCCGTATATATAGAGTGCGGAATCCCCTCCTCACAGAGACCGCGGGCGGCCCCCACCATCACTAAATTGAACAAGACCGGAGAGATGACGGAGCCCTGTGGGGTGCCGACACTACCCAGCTCCCCCTCACCAACATCCAAGTCCCCCACCAGCAGCCGAGCCGTCCGGCCCGACAGGAAGTCCTTAACGTAGTTATAGCTCCGTCTGCCGAGCCCCGCATCCGCCACGCCGCGAAGGATGGCAGAATGCCGGACTCTATCAAACGCGCTGCGCAAGTCCAGACCCAGAACCGCGCCCGGCCGCCTCGGCTCAATCACCTCGTGGTACAACACCAACATCGCGTCCTGCGCCCCCAGGCCCTCCCTGAACCCGAACATCGAGCTCGGGAAGACCCCTTTGTTCTCCAAAAAGGATTGCCACCTCCGCAGTAACATGTGCTCCAGAACCTTCCTCACACAGGAAGTGAGCGAGATCAGACTAAGGCTTTGGAGCCCCGGTGGCTTCCCACGCTTCGGAATAAGAACCATCTTGGCTTTCTTCCATTCCACAGGCAACTTCCCTTCCCTCCAGCACCTGTTGAAGAAATCAAGCAGGGCCTCCAAACACTCCTCAGCCAAGTTACCAAGCATCTTATTATCCACCCGGTCCAGCCCGGGCGCCGACCTCCGATTAATCCGCAGCAAGGCAGCCCTAACCTCCCACAGCTCGAAATCCTTATCCAACTCGGCATTGTCAACCCCCGTGTACTCCGGGTGGACCTCCCTGCCGCAACTCGGAAGGAACGTATCCAACAACTGCCTTCTAACCCCTTCCTCACCAAGCTCCCTGACAGCCCGACCGACAACCTCCCCCATTCTCCCACACTGGAAGCTCCTCGTCCTGGACTCGTCCAGCAGGTGCCGCAGCAGCTTCCATGTGTCTCCACTATGCATCTTGCCCTCCGCCCTATTGCACACATCGTCCCACTGCTGCCTAGACAGGGCCTCACAGTGCCTCCGAATATCTTCATTCAACTGCGCCACCCGCTTCCGCAGCGCACGGTTGTTCTTCCGCTCCCGCCAACGGCTCCGCAGAGAGTCCCGGGCTTCGACAAGCGCACCTAAACTGCTCTCCACCAGCCCCACATCCTCCGACTCCACCACCACGGGCCGCTCAGCCGACCTGGCAGCGTCCACCAAACTCGCGGACCATTCCCCCAAATCGCTTATCTCCCCCTCCGGACCCAGCCGCCTGAAGGCATCCCAGTTCACCAACCCCTGGGGTCTAAACTCCTTCCTCCGAACCGCCAAGGGAACCGAGAGCTCCACTAAACGGTGATCGCTACCCAGATCCTCCAGCGCGTTCCGCCACTCCGCCCCGGGAGCGTCCACGAAGGCTAGGTCCGGGGTGGTATCCCTCTCAATCGCGTTCCGCGCGGGCCGCGTCGGCACCCCCGGATCCGTGAGGAGGATCAGCCCCACCTCCTCCGCGTCTTGGAACAAATTCCTCCCCTTGACCGTGGTAGCCGCGTGGCCCAAGAACTCGTGCCTAGCGTTAAAGTCCCCGGAAACGACTAAGCCCCTGCCATCGGCCCAACGCGCACATCCATGCAGCAGATTCCTGAACCTCTGTCTGCCGAAACGCGGATTACTGTACACGTTGCACAGACAGACCCCCAATCTACCCACTAACACGTCGGTCAACACCCTCTCGACGTTCTCGTCTCCCTCAAGCTCGTGCACTAGGACCAGAAGACTCCGCCGCACGAACGTGCAGACCCCCCTGCGGCGGCCCGCAGGACCCCCACTAGACCGGTACGTGACGTAGCCGGGGAGACTCACATCCTCCTGTACCACCTCCTGAACCATTATCACATCCGGCTTAACCCCCCTACCCCTAATGTACTGCTGTAACCTGGCCCTCTTACTCCTAAAACCGTTACAGTTCCAGACCCAGATATTTAAAGGGGCAGTGCAACGATTTTCAGACTTTGGCCAGTTAAGTGCGGAAGTTAATCTGCGTCACCTATGGAACGAAAAACCGAAAGCCGCATTTTCTTGCGAGCGCTAGTTCTTATTTAAAAAAATGAAACAAATCGAAGGTCGAAGTGCCTCTCAACTCTCCACGCCGATTTTCGAGTGACGTCTCTGGGGGTTCACGTGGTTTCCCCTTGGGCCCTCTCTTCAGAGACCCCAGCCGCTTCCTCCGCGATTGTGGACTTTCAAAGGATTAGCCTCGTCGAAGGGCGCGGCGAGCGATGGACACAAAGGACGGTTCTCTATGGGGCTGACAGCGAGTGTAGCAGCGGAGGGGGACAGGGTTTGTTGACATCCGCGTATCCCCCAGAGACGCCGTCATTTTAGTTCCCGTAGCCGCCACCGGCGGCTGCAGATCGGCAAATAATTCGTTTTTTGCCTTGCGATTACGCAGCAGAATAGCCGTTTTTTTGGGAAAGGTGACGCGTTTTTGGTCACTTGGGCTTGTATGAACAATATAAAAAATGCAAACTGGCAATTCTTTCAACATTAAAACCGTTGCACTGCCCCTTTAAGGTTGATGCCATTGTCCCTCTGAATTTCGCTGTAAAGTACCCTGCACCACCATTAGCACCTTCATGATCGAATCCATTTTCTCGTTAAGCTGTTTCACCCTGTCTTCCACCAGACCGACACGGCCCTCAATCTCCTCAAACCTGTCCTCAACACCCTCCCCCCTACGTCTGCGAGCCTCCACACTCCTGCGCTTGGCGGGAGGGGCGGAGTCCTCCGGTCCCGAGGGAGGAGCCGAACTGTCCAGCCGACGAACCAAGCCCTCGACCAGTGCCTTCAGCTCCTCCACGGTCTCCACTAACTTCTTGTTCTCCCTTCTCAGCTCCACGACCTCAGCAGCTTGCCTACGATTCTCCTCACGCAACTTAGCAACCTCCCCCCGATCAGACTGCACCGCCTGGGCCCACGTGACCTGACCACTTGTGCTCCTGCTGCGACTACGTGCCGCCGGCCTCTCAGGCTCGCGCGACCTCGAGCGAGACCTCCCCAGCCTAGGGTATTCTTCCGCAGAACCCCGCGGGGGAGGAGACGGCCGATCCCCGGACAGACCCCGCTCCGCTCTCTCCCACAGCCGCCTACGAACGATGTACGGCGTACGAAACCGATTCTTACACACCTTATCCCCGGTAACATGCGGACCCCCACACAAGCCACATCTGGGACTACACGCATGTCCCGGGTCCGGAGTTCCTCCACATCCCAAGCACCGTCTGACGCCGGGGGTTGGGCACACATCAGTTCGATGGCCGACACGGCCACACGTCTTGCACACCTCATAGTGCTTCCTGTACAGGGAGCACCGCAACACACTCCCTCCGTAGAACACCTGATGCGGCACTACGTCACCCCCAAAGATCACCACGACCGTTGCCGAAGAGCCGATACGCTCCGCCGCTCGCACCGTCGGGTTCCTGGGCCCGATGAGAAGTCGCTCAATCTCCTCCGCCGTATGGTGCACCGGGACGCCACGGATCACCCCCTTGACGGTGTCAAAGGGAGCCGTGACGTAAGCCCGCACTTCGTAGGACCTCCCCGCCACGCAGATACACGTCACCGCAGCATACTTGACCGCCCTGGCGTCGCTCCCCGTACTGATGATCACCACATTTTGCTGCACGTTCGGGCACTGCGTATCCAACGAGGCCTCCTCCTCCGAGATCCCAGCCGCCGCCCGGATTGCGTCCGCCACGACGACGATCAACGTCTTCCTCAAATCCAGGCCACCTCGCGGCCTCACCACCACCTTGTTCTCGCCCTCCAGTCCCACTCTCGGCATCCTCCCCATGCGCTCGACCTTCTCGATGACCTTCCGGGCCACGTAGGAACTAGGCCTGGGGTCCTTCTCCACGTGAGTACCCCCGCGTGCCCGAGCGCGCATCCAGCCTGCACAAAAATCAGGGTCGACATCCTCCCCGACCATCGAGACGACCGTCGGGCCGCCATTCTTGGCCACATCCACCGTAGAACCGCCGAGAGGATCCTCCATGTCGACGTGCTCGAGTTAGGCCTAGCGGCCCCACCCGGCCGGCGAACACGCAAACTCCCACAAAATCGCCAAATATCGACACTCACTCACTGCCGATACCTCCCCGTGACCGGGAAGACTTGCTCCTTCGATTGGCACCGAAAATTCCGAGGTGTCGATGATTTGGACGCAATAAATCAATCAGCAACACGGGGCCGATGCGAAGCACGTATTCCGTAGGTAACAGCCTGGTGAAGAAACTTGCACGCGCCCCGGCAGTACGTTCCCCTCTTTAGCGAATGAAATACATTTACCGCGCGGTGATTCAAATGTCACATGTCCTTCGTCGTCATGTGATTGTCCCATGTTATGTTATGACATCATCATGTGACGTCACCCTCTTCAGTTAATTCGTACCCCCTGGGGACATTTCTAAACAGGCCGAGGACAGAGCCATGGGAGGGGGCTCTGGGGATGGGACGTCACGTCGGAAGATGGTGCAGAGTGTCGTCCTAACCTCTGACGTCATCATGACGTAACTACCGAATGATTGACAGGTCTCAAAATTTGGGGTCCGAGGACCACCCGTCCTCTGACGTCATCATCATGTGCGGGCCACCCAACCTCTGACGTCATCATCATGTGACTCTGCCGAATGATTGACAGCTCCCGAAATTTCGGGTCCAAGGACCGGGCTATGGGAGGAGGCGGGGGCGTGAACGAGACGTGGGAACGTGACGTCATGGTCACGTGGGAGGATTATACAGGATGGAACCAAGGCACGTGCCGAGTACGTGCGCGGAATTTGTTTACTTCCGTGTACGTGACCAGATTTTGTTTACTTCCGGATCAATCGTGTATCATAATACACTACTGCCGCGTCTTATCACGCCACTTTCACACGATACACGATACATCCTCTACTGTTTAGAAACATATTGCAACTATGACATGTTAGGACATTATAAAAACACATTGTTACTTAACGCGCACAGACTACGGCACTTGTTCAAAGTTCCGGTCCCACCCGAGCCGTGAGGGTGATTGAGTCTGCCGACCGGAACGCCTTGGAGGTACTGTCGGTGACCTGGACACAGAACTGGGCGATTCCCGATGACGTTGTCGTGGCGTTCGTGGCGCCGGCTCATTTCCGTGGTCTTCATCAGAGGAGTCGTCACTTTCCAATGATCCTGGCTGGACGCTTTCTTTCGTTGTTAACAGGTGCTGACGATTCCGCCGCAGATGAGAGCCGCCTTGCGTGGCGACGTCGTAGCATCTTGGTACTGCAAGACTCTGCACCACGGCTTTCTTGGACCAGGACTTGTCCCTCAGCCTCACGACCTGGCCCTCTCCCGAGTGCTGGGAGTAGACGGCCTTCGTCGTCCAGCTGACGACGTTTCTTCACCTGTGTACCGGGGGTATCCTTGAACTCTGGAAGTGTTGTTCGAAGTTGACATCCCTGCAAGAGTTCTGCAGGTGAACGGCCATCTTCCGACGGAGTCGACCCATAGCTTAACAGCCCCATCCAAAAGTCTCCTCCTGCTTCCCTCGTTTTTTTCAGGATGCGTTTCACAAATTGAACGCCCTTCACTGAGGTGTAGTCCCAATATCGCCTGACGGCCTTGTTTGACGACGAAGAAATCAGCTTTGCACTGCTGGGTCGTAATGCCCTAGTGGCCGATGAGCCCATCGCAGGCCAGAAGCACGGAGTTGCTGGGAGTCAGGCTCTCCAGTCCGCCGAACTTGCGGTACGTAGCGTAAGGTAGCAGGTGGGTTTGCGATCTCGTGTCGACCTTCAACAGTACCTCTCGGCCAGCCATCTGCGCCTTGACGACCCAATCACTTTGCGCAGCTACGCCGCAGGCGTTGATGCCGAGTATACTTACATCGTCGTCATTCGCGTCATCTTGCACTGTGCGGACCTGAGTCCCAGAAGTGCAACAAACTGCGAAATTGTTCCTCTTTTTGCAGGCCTTGCAAATTCGTCCGAATGCTGGACAGTTTCCCGGCTTGTGCAGTCGATTACATTTTCGGCAGGGGTGCATTTGTTGTCGAGTTTCATGTACCGGTGCTTCTGCACTTTTCCTCGTGGCGGAATCCACTCGCGATTCTTGCTTTGCCGATTCCACATTGTGTAGCACACTGGTCTCGGCTGCCTTGCACAATTTCTCTGCTTTAGCCATGGTCGTCTTTTTCACGCAGCATCTTTTCTTGGAGTATTTTGCTGTTCGTACCAAAAGCAATTTGGTCGCACATCAAGGAATGTCATAACTCTTCGAAGTGACAATACCTGGCTTGTTTCCTGAGGTTCCGAAGAAGGTGCTCGACAGGCTCTGATTCGCCCTGCATCCTGGACCGAAAGATGAACCTCTTCTAGATTTCGTTCTGCTGTTGTGCAGAGTACTCTTTGAACTTCTTGACCACTGTGTCGTAGTCCTCGCGGTTTTTCTTTTCCAAGAACTTGAAGCTGTTGAATACTTCCAGGGCCTCTTCTTCAGCAATGATGAGCAGCAACGCCAACTTAGCAGCTGTGGACGTCACCACTGCCGACGTGGATTGCGACTTGCCACCAATCGCTGTCGCATTGAGAAACAGTTCAAACTTTTGCCTAAAAAGGCTCCAGTTTCTTTGGTCCGGCGGCTTCAGTAGTTCCATGGCGTTCAAAGTACGCCAAAGTACGCCCCACTCCTGACACCATGTATCAGTTACATTGTGACACACAATGTTTAGTGCCGGGCAGCTCAACTGAGCCATGTTTATTGCGTTATTGTTTATATACACGGGAGGGGCGTCGCCGTAGTTGCTGAGTCACACGCCGCATCTTATCACGCCACTTTCACACGATACACATCATAAATATGTTCAAACTATTGCAGAATTATTTGCATTAAGTTTCTGTATTTTTTTTGCTGATCATTATAATTAAATAATGTGCTAGTTGGTAGAAAGTGTTATCAGCAACACCACATATTTCGCCATATCTTATGCAACATTTGGACACAAAGAAATACATGTGAAGTTAGTTCTTGTAAAGAATTATGTTCAGTAGATAATGAACAATTGAAGGCAGTCTCTTGTTCATTGTGACTCGAAGCTCGTGTTTATTACGCGCGCCAAAAATATCAACTTTCATTGGTTTTAAATGTTACGATGACTCAGCGTGGGTTGGTCACTACAATATATTTACGGAGTGCAGTTTTCTTTAAAAAAAATCAAGTAATGAAACATAATAAATTAAAAGGAATATGCTTCGAACAATTTGGTTACGAAAGGTTACATATTTCGTGGAAATGAACGAAGCAAATGAAAAAAAAAAAACTTTTGCGAGTTAAAATAGCACTTTTATGGCAAAAAGCAATACAGTATAAAACAGTCTTAACAAAAAAAATGCTGATTTTGTTTGGAGGAGAAGTCCAAGTAGTCGACGTTTATTTATGCACTGTCCTCGACTGGGCTGTAAGTGACGCGGAAGTTATGTGTGCTAGCGATCAAAAGATTTAAATAAGAAAGCTAGTCAAAAGCTTGTAGGTGTCCTGTGACCCAGACTGCTCCCGGAAAAAAAGTTTCTATACGGCCCTGGAGAATCCCCGGGCCTCCAAGACTTCTCTGCCATGAGACCTGAGCTGCCTGCCCGGGCCTGCAGACGAGAGCTAGGGAGGCGATCGCCCTCGCTCATGGGGAAGAGTATACTATCGGACGACGCCGAGCCAGACGCAGCACCGCTCTAGAATTGTAACCTTTATATAATCCCCCTTTGTGTATTCCTCAAAGTTTTAATTAAATAAACAGTTTAATCCAACCACATCGTAATTTGTTCACCCTAAACGCTAACGCACGCCCTGCGCACCAAATACGTGTCACCTTTGCATCACATGAGTTAGGTATTTCGTCGTCTTGAGCACTCAAATGCAGTAATACGCAATAGTCTGATTTGCCCAGCAAGAATGAAGTATCCAAAAAACCGTGAACCCACAGGACCGTCAACATCGAAGACAACACTGATTTTGCTTCCTTCTTTCCGAAACCCTGCTTCGTTTGTCCAAAGCTTAAAGCGGGACCCCCAAAAAAGGATTAATGTGTCGGCTGGTAGGGGGAAAGAGTGTCATTTATATCGCTTTCACGGCAAAGCTGATAGTGCAGTGATATCTATGCGCCGGCCGGACCAGTTTATCCCCTTTCTTTTATCACTGGCCTGCCTCACTGGGCTTAATTATTGGTGAAAGTGTGATCACGCTGCGAAAAAAAACAAAAACATACAACCGCTGGTATAACAAGCACGTAGCTTCCACCGCATTATTCGATTAGGTCAGCTTACTACGACGGATCGGGGACGCACCTTCCCGAGGTGAACAGTCCAAAGGAATAAACAACACCTACAGAGTTATTTCGGCTGTATTGCGGCTTCAGGCGAACGACCGAAACAACAGGGGGTCGGATTCGGAATAGGATGAATGTTGGGTTTCGTCGAGCGGCACCTGACAATTCAAATCTCGAACGCGACAAAGAGC
This sequence comes from Ixodes scapularis, assembly GCF_016920785.2. Classification (NCBI taxonomy): domain Eukaryota; kingdom Metazoa; phylum Arthropoda; class Arachnida; order Ixodida; family Ixodidae; genus Ixodes; species Ixodes scapularis. The sequence goes on along the minus strand of NW_024610190.1, from coordinate 146,158 downwards.
CTTGTAAGTTTGGAAATAATGTTTCAGCAGCTGATGTCTGAAGCGCTGTGTCGTTCGGTGTTCACACGTATTTCCAGTTTCCGCGGTAGAAGTTAATGCCCAGGAAACGAATGTCTACCTGGAGTTTGTCGGCACACTCTTGGTCTCCAATCCTGACACCTCGTCAGTTGATAAATATTCCCAGCACACCGACATATTTCTGTAGTGTACAACTCTACCAATACCTCTTAATTTTAGATTGAAGTGCATTCACTTCAGCTTTCATTTCATGAATTGTGTACTTCAGTTTTGCACGAGTATCAGCCTATTTGTTGCCTTGAGCCCAGTCAACCATACAATTTCTGGAAAAAAAAACGCCCACTTCTAGACAACTGAACGGAGTACAACACTATCCGTACTTGCTAGACACCTCAAAGAGCAGTAAATACAATAAAAAAATTCTACAAATCAAGGATTTTTCTTCGCCATTCGAAATTTACTAGCGGATCTTAGTTTATATATACGGCACCCGAAGGAAAAATTTATGAATGTAACCCTGTTTGGAAGTCAATGTTTTCTACTGGACCGCTGACTGCGCCTGACTGGACGTCAAGCATGTCTGACTGGTCAACAAGTTACTCTGACCGGCAGTCAAACTCCAGTCAGACTCCGCTTGTCGGCGTTCTGATGGTTTCATGGTGGCAGTTAGTGCCACTAAATAAGCTACGCTTCAGAGTAACGACACTTGGCCATATTGTGGCTTAAAATCACGGTCGCCAGTTATCTGAAGCTTTATCTGAAATCACAGGAAACGCTTTTCCGTCCTTCACAAATGTTTAAACAGACCGCGACAGAGAAAAGCAATATTATATGAGCTTCCTAACACCGAATCGAATGGTGAGGAAGTCGCGCTTTTGTATCATGACGATCTGCAGTTGCGTCTGCTCTGCACAAGCCCCAATATAGCGGCGCCCAATACAATGTCAGGGAACGGAGTGCCGATACTCTAAGCGCAGCTCATTTAGTGGCTTTAGTGGCAGTCGGCCGCCGCGAAATGCCATCAAGATGTCTTAGTGGCGATTCTGATTGTACATCGATTGTCTCTGACTGTACGTCAAAAAGCTTTGACGTGCAGACAGACGACGGTCAAAGGACGTAAAGTTCGTTCGGATACCACTATTTCGTCAAATCTCTGAATACGAAAAATAATCTACGCACGAGAAAACGATTTCGGGACGTGAGCCCATAAAACCGCTGATGTTAGAGATATGACACGCAAACGACCGACAACCTTGATCAGAAGCCCCCCGAATCGCCGAACACGCCACTTTCGCTTCGCCCATAGAGGCTTCGCCGAGCATCCATGAACGATCGCTCTCGACTCGTTTTGTTTGCCCGCTTGCTCCAACCTGTCGATCCTGCCCGGGCTCTACAATGTTTTAAGTTTTAGTACAATTTCTACTCGAAAAGACCCAGCTTGTTGTGAGTTCCGACGATGTAAGGGACTTTAGCGGTGTAGTTGAAGACTACAAGGTGTACCAGGTCTACTGGGCCGGAGACGCGCGAACAAAAGTATCGTTCTACGACGCGAAAGTACTCTACATGGCAGGTGAGTAAAACTGAAGTCCGGCGAGTGATGTACAAGTGCTTTGCATAACATGCTGAAGGCTTAATTGCATATGCAGCCGAAGCATTCTTTAGAGCGATGCGCTCATTGTCGGAATCTGGCGCTGCAATACTTAAATGCTCCTAACTCGGTCCGAGAGGTTTGGGCTAGAAAGTTTATACCTTTCTGTCTGGCATGGGCTATTGGCCTTACCGCTGTGTCGGGGCTGCTCGCGCTCGTCCGTGGAAGCCAGAGCTGCCTGTCGTAGCATGCACGCTTGCTCTCTAGCTTCAACGGAGTCGCACAGGTTTTTCGAATTAAAGTGTATACGGTCGTCCCGAAAGGTTCAGACATCGAGGGCGTTTCTTTGAAACATGCTTACGGTGCATGTGGTCCCGTTTGTAAACAATGTCCCTTTTGCCCGAAAAACGTATATTTCAAAAGGGGGAAAAAAACAAAGGTCGGGTACACACTTTTCCTGATTTTTGATGTCACGAATTACATCCAATTTAAGGATTTGTGAACCGTTTCACAGCCATGCAAAATGGCCACCTCGGCTTGTGAACCGTTTCATAGACATCCAAGATTGCCACCTCGGAATTTGAGCTTTATATAAAGAGTAAAGCTCTACGCACTCCGGTTTACACTTCAGACGGAAGTAGCTATACGCGCTCCGGTAACCTCATATAAAACGAATGGTCAAAACGACTTTCGTAAGCGATGGCATAGTATAGGGTTTAAGGTGTCCGATTTGTACGCAAGTGGACGCGGGTTCGATTCGCGGTGGGCCTGCTTTGTTTGTTTTTTTCTTTTCTCGTACATTTTGTTTTGTTGCGGCATTTGGCGATATTTATGAGTGCGTATAGCTTTACTCTTAAATAAATGCTGCCCTTGTTGATGAAATTCCCTTGGCAGTGGCAGTCAGTCGTCATCTGACGGACCATCAGGGCACGTGCCATTAAGGCTCCTGACTGGCAGTCAGTGTGCCAAATTACGTATCTTGATAGAATTTTGAATAGGGAAATGTTCATTTCTTTGAAACACGAACCTTGGAAGACAATATGTCAAGTAATAAAATATAACTAAGCATACAAAAATTTGTTTTTAATGGAGTCAATCATTCTTGCACAAACACTATCAGAAATTCACATATTGAAGAAGGGCACACCGCAGTCTTTCTTGAATCATTTGAACTCTCGCGGTTCAAGTGCGACTAAACAGATATCGCAATTCAACGGTTTTGCGCATCCAATAATCTTCTGAAGGCTTTGATGATGACTTCGCCAAGCAAATATGATCACCACAGCTCTCAGTTTCCCCTTTCACTTTGATAAACCTTCGGTTGTCACAGTCCAGATTACCACAATCATTTGTTTACTTTAAGTATAATTTCATTAACATGCCATGCCTGGAGCTTTTTTTTTACTTTCGGTGTCTTAGGAACCTTCAAGCTTTTAACCATATCCAACCGCGTTTTTCTTAACAAAGTGAAAAGACCTCGCAGCTTAGGCAGGTGCGCCAATCGGTAGTTTGTGCAGCTGTACAACGTGCTTTTCTATGCTGGCAGGGAAATCGGTGCTCACTGAACGAGTCGCCTCGTTTCCTTGTTATCATGTCCCCGCCAAACTCTAGGCACAGATAGCGAGGTCACGCGATAAAAGGGAGGTGGTTAAATAGTCAAGCGAGCGGCGAAGATACCACCGCACTTTCGGCTTCCCGGATCACACACTCAACTTTATGGGGGTCACTCTTCGAACTTCAGACAGTGGGTGGGGTTGAGGACAAAAAGCAAAAGGGGAAAACAACGATCATTTTCAAAACTGATCGTTTAGAGGATCGACGCTTGCTAGACCAATCAGCTTTTAGCATTGAATTGCCTCCGAGTGAAAACGCCGAACGCACAAAGTCATGTGGCGCAATAGGTACATGTATTTCGTCTGTAAGACATGTATCTACCGTCCCACCAACACCACTGGCGTGCACTGAGTGGAGATAAATGTTGGCCTCTAAGGCTTCAATGTTTAGAAGAAACGAGCGGTATTTCTTTTTTTTTTTTTGTTAAAAGCGCTATTTTTATTCCCAGAGGGTTTTGAACCTACCTTTTTGATACCGGCAATAAATTGCTCAACGCATACCCAAGTTAAGCTTTATTGGGTTTTTGTACTATATGAAGTTCCTAATAAGTCGACCACTGGGATAGGACATATCCTCTACAAAAAGTAAATTCCGAAGCGTTCTGTTGGTGCACAGTGTGCATATGGTGTGCCAGATATCTGGTGATGGTAATTCTACTTTTGAACACTTATATTTTAATTTTTCTTTATAAGAATAGACATCCCAAGGAACAGACGCGGTTAAACAGAAATTTACATTACTTAAAAAAAGTGAAAATTCTTTACAACTCCGTGTAACGCCGAATTAGGGCGCAGCTCTTGAGGAGGAGGAAGGGGAGGTACGGATAGGAGGCTATGCCCCTCCTCCTCTGCTGCTCCCCAAGCTTCCATGTAGGGGAATTTTTCCGATAAATTTAGCGGGGAAATTTTTCCGCTAAGTTTAGTGGGGAAATTATTTCCGCTAAATTTAGTGGTTAAATTTTTTCCGCAAGATTACAAGGAGAAATTTTTCCGCTTTATTTAGCGGCGAAATTTTTCCGCTAGATTTGGCGGGGAAATGTTTTCACTAGATTTAGCGGGGAAATGTTTCCGCTAAATTTTGTGGGGAAAAGTTTCCGTTAAATTTAGCGGGGAAATTTACTCATATTGCAGCGCGCGCTTACGCCCACGCCGACGCCGCTCTAACCGGAAACGGGCGCATAAGAGCTGCGCTCTAAAAACATGCACCAATGATGGTCCATCGCTGCCAGTGGCTCATCAATATTGGCTGTGTCACGATATAAGGTTTTCTATTATGGCCCATCTTTTCCGAGGGAAAACTAAAATTGGAAGAAGACTGGCATTAGCTGAAAACTTTGACGTGTCAGCTTCCTTGGTTTATCAACATTGGATGATAAGCGACATAAAATGGGAAATCGTGGCATGTCAGTCCCATAGATGAAGAATTAAAAAATGCAAAAATGGTAAATGTTGACATGTAAAAACTTTTGGCTTCCCAAATCTAAAGACATATGCATAAAATTGCCGGTGTTGGCTCATTAGTACCACTGACTCGCCAACATCAGTACACTGGCACAAAATTGTAGATGTTCACCATTCAGTACCATTGGCTAGAAAACATTGGGTAAGATATATGCATTAAATGGTTAATGTTGGCCTCACAGTACCATTTCTTCGTGAGCATTGCAAGAAAATTGTAATATATCGGCTGGTAGGTGTGCACCTGCCACTTAAATATTTAATGTTGTGTGTGACATTACGATTGCAGCATGTGGTTTAACGCATGACTCATAGCTTCAACAGTTACTTTTGTAGAGTTCGGCTATTTCCTGTCTAGAGTTAGCCAGGTTGAAGGTTTATTGTACGCTGGAGTATTCCCTGCGCGTTAGTGATTGAGGTTGGAGGCTAAGAAATAACGCTTTGTTCGAGTTGTGTATGACCAATATCTATGAGACAATGGCTGCACTAACCTGGGTTGTTTCTGGATCCCTGCATCGGGCCAAGTGGCAAACAGGCTGAACCTTGAAGAGAGATGCTCTAAACCGACCAACGCGTCCGTCTCGGAGTCGACGGATTCCAGCGTTACGCTCGATGGAAGAAATTGCGACACCCGAAGGCGGTTGACCTGACGCAAGCCAGGCGGCGCAGGCTTTAGACACCATAGATTTTTACATAGAGGGCTTGTACGCGATCTGTTGTTTTTCTACAAGCAGCTCGACCCAGCTTTGATTATCAGGCCGCTGCTACAAAGTTGCATATATTTCCATGTTTCCCGACGATAGAACATATCTAAAACGTTTTTTTTATCCACTGCACATAAAATGTGGCGCTTTATGTCTCACCCATGTACTATATTGTACGATGCGGTTCATTATTATATGTAGATTTCCCAAGTTTTGATGAATTAAATGGAGCGCGGTCAAGACGAATGATACCAGGAGACGTTTACAGACAAAACGCAGACCAACAATTTAACTTTATTGAAAAGCGACTCATAAAAATCGCCGTGAATAAATATGACGCAATTCTTATCTCATTGCCTTGCGCAATGACTGCCACACACGTGCCCCAAGGAACATCAGATATTTATCTAACAACAATCGAAGGCGCACTTACAAAGACATCATTTCCACGTCCAGATAAAAAGTACGCCTTGGCAATCTCCCCCGTTGCTTTTGTGGCTATCTTCGTCCAGGATGATTGCATCTTCTAACATCGGTTCACACCCACATCTGGCAGAATGAATGGCGTGATTGCCCGAGGGCGATGATCTCACCCAGAGCACCTGTATCCTTAGCATATCAAGTTTATATCGCCCTGTCTGGCTTATCTACACTCTACAGGATGACAGAGGTATCTGATACACCACATCATCTTGTATATTCTACAAACTTTTTTATGTGTCTCTTTGTGCATTCGTGACTCCTCTGTGTGCCTCGATCTACTCTGGAACATGACCTTCCCAATTTGGATTGGGCTGAAAACGCCACCAGGACGTTATGTCTCTGCGCCCCTTTCTTCAAGCGCTCTGGTGGTGTTTTCTGCACCAACGAAGTTTGGAAAATTATGTTCGAGAGTAGATCGTGGTAAACAGAGGAGTCAAGCATGTGCAAAGAAACGGTGAAAACAGTTTGTACATTATTGGAAGGGTGTTGTTTATCAGATACCCCTATCATGCAATAGAGTTCACATCGGCCAGACAGGACGACGTATAAATGATAGGCCAAAGGAACACGTGCTCTCGGAGAGGCACGTGTTCCCAGATTGGGCCATCTTGTCATTAACTGTGATAGCTGTGGGCGTCAACCAATGTTAGAAAGGGCACAATCATTGTGAGGGGGGTGGGGGCGGTACAGACAGCGAACAACGAGAGAGATTGCCGAGCCGTGGCCTGCAGCTCGACGCGGGAATGACGTCTGTGTAAGTGCGCCCTTGATCGCTATGTTTGATAAAGTGCTGGCGTTCCTGGGGGCACATGCATGTATGCGTCTGATATATCCAGGGCAATTTTTTGTGTGTTGAGCTTCAATAAAGTTCAGTTGAGAGTCAGCGTTCTGTGTGTCTACGTCTCCTAGTATTCTTAATGTTTTTCGCGCCTGTTTTTATTCTTCCATACGCCAATCCACCCCGCCCAGATCTTCACGCGACTCCCTCAATTATTTTTAAAAGATTAAGAAAAAATGTTACCCTTATTTCTTCGCTATTTAAATTCTTTTTTTAATTTGATGAACGTGCACCCACATATTGAAGCCTACCAGCTGATTTTAGAGTACAATAAAACGCGCGATTAATTTATTAATTTTCATTGACCAGTGTTTCTTTTATTATGTAAATTCAGAGCGCACGTTTTCTGCTTCTTGTTACAGGTTGCAATGTTGTTAGAAGGCAGAGCTCTTATTAGCTGATCAAAATAATAGTGAGTCGACCTCAATGCATCGACCATTGTGGTCGACTCACTATATTTTTCCCAATATTTTTAATCAGTCAAACTCAATCAGGGATCGGCGCTGTACTGACGCCGCCGCAACATTTGCTCAAGAAGCAGACAACTGGTTCTCCGGAAAGGGCTGATCGTTAAAGGAACATCGTGGTCAAGGTACATTTATTGAAATCAGTAAACATGCCCTTAGCGAAAACTAGGTTACTTTAAGTACACTTTACGGTCTTTTAAGATACTCATTCTCAAGAAGTATACTGAAATTGTCCTTAAAGGATGCTAGCCAGAAGTAGGCTTGTACTATTAGTGTCCTTTCTTAGTATGCTTGAAGTAAGTACTGTAATATTATACTTTCAGTAAACTAGCTGAGACCTAAGTAGCTTCTAAGTTCATGCGAAGCGTCTTACTAGTAGCCTGCCCTGGGTATATTTTAGTGCACTAGAAGTACGTTATGGAAGTAAGCTGGAAGGATCTTATAAGTATTCGTGCAGTGACTTATTAGTTTCCTCTCTAAGGTTTCGTTTAGTGAACGAAAAGTTTACTATGCAAGTGCGCTGAAAGGATAATCGGAGCATTCACCGAGTATGCTTAGCTGCGCTCACCATGAAATGAGGACAACATTGGGCTTCGTCGCTGTGTCTGTGTCATGAAATGGCGTCAGCAGCTCGCGTTGTTTTGAGCGCTGTGGCGTTCCAGTGCTGTACGTGAGCCCCTTGATCAAGTTCTCAGCGTTCCGGTGGCAGGCGTGACCGACTACCTCTGCGATTGCACCGTCCCAGAATGAGTGTAGTGACCATTATACGTTGCGCACACGCTGTGGACGCGTAGCTTCCCGGCGTGGCGATCTAGATATGAGCCGCCTGGAAACGACAACAATAGTTGCGTTGACGCAGTGGTTACCCCTCACAAGAGCGCAAGAAAAACTGTGAAAGGTACGTTCAGTTGATATCTTCAGGAATGTGAAAGGTAGCCACTGCAGTCTCAGCGCAGTTGTTGTCGTTTTCAGTTCGCTCTGGTTACACGGACGCGGTGAGCAGCCTGCAACAGCGAGTGAGATACGCTATCTACCGTTTGATCCACCAGCTTCGGGAGGCTGATATCAGATCGCAACCCGCAAAAGTCAGGAGCTTGGCGGATGAATCCGAACACCGCGTACAAAGAAACTGATTGCTTGGTGACAATCAACAAATATGCGAGCATGACAAACTACGTCTGTGATTCCATCGTTTAATCATCAGTTCTACGTGTTATTTGCCCCACCAACATTGACGAGCAATCTTCAGTCGTCGATAGTTCTCAGTCGGATTATAAAGCAGTGCAGTTTGTGTAGTGGTGCACAGAGTCGCGAAATCGATGCTCGTGAGTTTCGTCGACGCAGAAAAAACAAGCTCCATCGTGTCTGCGTCTGAGAGCTCCGCGTGGTTTCATTGCAGTGTTAAAATTCGAGTGATTTGGGGTCTGTTGCTGTCGTGAAGCGTTTGAGTTCTTGGTATTTCTATCAGTCGTGAGCGTGACCGACCACGTTTGCAAATACGTCGCTTTTTAGACTTAAGCTAGGTGGCGCAAGCTACCGCCCGTTACAAAGTGCGTTGCAAGGTGCCGCAGTAGTATCTATACCCATACAATCATCCAGATGGTGCCGGATTGATCAGCCGTCAGTTTTGTTGGTTTTAAATAAACCAGTTTTTTTTATGAACGTTCGATGATGTTACTTCGAAAACTTTAGCATTCAGAAGTGGGATTACCGCTGAGCCTTCCCGGAACAGTGGTGGCTGCGACAGCCACGTTCACGCCGACGAACGTGAGTCTTCTTCACGGGCGGTGATGCGCGTCCATTGTTTCCGCCACCGAGGACAGGCCGTTCAGTGTTCCCGTTGACTCGGCGAGAAAGCACAGCCATGGCCGCGGACCGTGAGCTCGTACGGACCCTAGCGTCGCAACCGAGCTTCGCATCGGTGACCGCGATGCCAGACTTGACGGCGTCCATTCCCGCCTTCTCTGACTCGTCGTCGGCAGCGAGCGCCATGAAGTGCGCGGGACTGGGAGGCGCATATCAACACGGTGGCGGCGCAACGCAGTCCGGGTGGAGCGATGAAATAACGCTCGCTGTTGCTTCATCGAAGGTGAGCGGGACGGCTTGAGTGGCATCCAACGACCGGGAAGCGACTGGAAACTTGGTCGAAATGGGCTGAAGAACTACAGATGGTGTTCCCCGATGATGACGATTCGCACTCTACGAGATGATGCTCCGGCGGACACAGACCAGGTCAGTCCGCCGCTGATTATTTTTTCGACAAGAGCTTCTTCTGCTGGAAGTGTGACGTCAAGGAAATGAGTTTACAATGGCGCAGCTTATAATTGCGGAACTTGGGAACATGAACCACGCTGTGATCCTGCGGCTTCAACAGCGACGTTCGCAACGTCTTTCGAAATTTTGCAAAAACTTGCTGATTTTTTTTCTTAAAATCACTCGTTGCAGAAGAAGCAGCCCACAAGAAAAAAAAGAAAGACACTGTGGAGGACAAGCTTCTCAAAAAGCTTCGCCAGGAGCTCAAAGGTCACAGGGTATGTATAACAACATTTTTGTTAGAAAGTGTTAGCTTTATGGAGAGCACATCAGATTTATATAATGTTGCCATTTTGGTGCTTGGTTAGATATATTTTAATCAATGTCATTATTGCTTTTTCAAGTGTACTTATCAATTATTCATTCATGCAAACTGCAAGCTGTTCAGAACGCTGAAGTAATTGGAGACTGTAGATATACTGTTTTAGTAACTTTTGCACTGTGAGGGCAGATGACATATGATGTTATTTTCCTCAGCATTAGAAAAAGTTGGCGGGCAACGGGAATGCAACTTTGCGGGTCAGTCAGAGGTCACTTCTGGGAAGCAATTGCTTAGGACTTCCAATGTTATACTTTGTTGTACAACTCTGATAATCTATCATTACTGCTTATATTTTCTGTTTATAGCTCCGTGCATCTTCTGGGGATCCTGAGGACGTTGCATCACAAGCTCGAGGACCTGTCTTCGCTGTACCTGCCCTGGCCTCTGCTGAAGAGGCCTCTGCTAGGTCCTAGGAGGCCCGGATAAAGGAGGGCGAGACCTGGGCCAACAATGTCGAGACCAGGGCCAGAGAGCTTCAGACCGGGGCCGAAGCCAGGGCTAATAAGGTCAAAGCCTGGGCCAACGAGGCCGAAGCCAGGGCAGGGCCACCGATGCTGAAGCCAGCATGGAGCAGGTTGAGACCAGGACCGACCTGACTAGGGGACGCTGAGGCTAGGGCGGCCGAGGCCAGAGCACAGGAGGTCGAGGTTGTAACGTAGCGTCCTCTGCATCCGGATGTAAGGTGAAACAGAACAACCTATTTGTCGAGGCCTAACTGTTCGATGTCGCAAATTCGCAACCTAAAAGATTTTTTGCTTAGAAGTTCATTTGCACCAAAAATAACTTTAGTGATCGATTACATATACACATTTGCAGGTACGTCCCCTGGGCGCCGCCATCTTCCTAGCTGGAGAGCGCGTGGGGTGCGCCATAGCATAATTACGATGCCTTGAGACGAGGTTGCAGTCAGATTATGGCGCGGCCCACAGTGTACCTAAGTACCCCCCAGCAAGCAAGATGGCGGCCCCCATAGGCCATACTTACAAAGATGCATACAAAGCAAAAAAATAAAGTTTAAAACATTTTCTTTATCTACACTTTGCTTTAATTCCCTGCGTTAAATGGTCAACGAGCTTCTTCATATCCCAAAATGAGTACTACTGCTGCTACCATTCTTTGTGATTCCATAAGTTTTTTTAGTTAAACTGAATGCTGATACAGGAAAGACTTTTTCAAAATCAGGGTAGGCAATATCTGTGATGGTAAAGCACTGAATCGTGATGCGAGAGCTGACCCTGCTTGGGTTTGGAGTTTGAGTGTCTCTATATTTACACACAGTGTCAATTTTCATGCTTATATTTGCTGTTCTCCCTACAGGAATAGCTTGTGCATTTCTCTTTAAAGTTGCAGCTGTACATAGGTGAAATGGGGCCAATCATAGTATGATATAGAGTGGCAGCATCATTCTTACTCGATTTGGGAGCCGTTTGTGAAGCGGCGTGTTGACAGTGAGTGCCCGTGTCGAAAGCAGTGAAATATGCACAAAAATACTGAATGTGCACTAGGAGAGAAATTTTGAAAATAAAAGTGACAGCCACTGAACTGAGCTGACTAAGGTCAGGGAATGAGATTTGAGGGGTATTGGGGTGGCGAAGCAGTCTGACGGGAGAGCAATATTTCTAGTGCAAGTTAAAGGGCTCGGATAATTTCACGAATGGTTTCTTTATGGTGAGTATACACATGTCCAGCATGGGATTTCAGGCTTGGATTTCACAGCTTCATGCTTTCCCACCATTCATATTAAAAGTTTGAAGTCTAGGAGCAAGTTTGGTGCAGTGTTTGCTTTAATCGTGTGCACTTTTAATTTTCCTTAATGTTAAACCAGGTGCCACATGTGTGTAACTTCAAAGCGCCTGTGATTTCAGTGTTGAGTGTTGAACCAGTAATTTTCTCATAATTTGATCCTTCCTACCGGCAGGTATGCCACCACTTGTTGCGGCTATGGAGACTCGTGGAGTGGCAGGCCCTGTGGTTCAAGAGGATATTGTGTAGAATATGGTATGTAACAATTTTTTTTCTTCACATCGCAGTTAAAGGTGTGAATCTTTTATCTTGTCTTTTTCCTAACCGTAATGGCTCATTCACACGAAATTCTGACGCTGGGCGTCAAAATTTGATCAGATTATTTTGATGCTCGAACCACAATTGCAGACTTTTGACGCTGGGTGTCACAACTCTGTGGAATATCCTGTGGCAAGCGGATCGATCAAAGACCTTTTTGATCTTTTTTTTTTCTTTTTTTGCTGGAGAAAACTTTTTAACTACAACAAAAGGCAGGAGTTGTATTGCCATATGTCACACCAGGGAATGTCAGCTTATGTGCAGCAAAAAAATGAATTTCGGCGACGCGAGGATGTCTCGTGCAAGGCTCTGTCACATGCCTCCTCAGCTTGCAATGGCCTTGCCGCTTGCCTTCCTTGTCTTGCTCGGCCTTTTCTGTCCTCAGCTACAGTTGGTTTGCGACAGCACACTGCATTTTGGTGCCAGGGTAGGTAGGTGCCGCTTTTAAAAAAGGTCTATTGCATCCTTTGTGATATAGCAGACGTTCACAGATCATTTTAAATCTCGCTTAGCAGATGATACATCAATGTCTTTTTTGTTGTGTTTTCGTCGGTGATTGACACTTCATGGCAGGCGAAACCAACACAATTTAGACGAACTTGAGTTTTTAGCACCGATTTTCCATGTCACCTAAAAGGAGTCAGTGTGAAGCGCGGATTGAACACGAGTGTCATGTCAGCCTTGACTGCCCATTCGGTGAGAACACGAGTCGCACCTGATTGATGATGCTTCACTAATTATTAATCTTGAATCTGTGCTCTGCTCGGTCCCCCTTTTGGTCACAGAAAATCCAGCGCGTTGACTTCCAAAACTCTTCTTTTTTTCGCACTGACAGGCAACATACTGGCAACATATTTGCAAACAGTCTTTTAGCTGTTTCACTCTCGCCAAGTAGAAAATCAGACCCCGTGCTGTGGACAGCTTTCGTTCGGTGCTCGCATATTTCTTGGTTGTCACTGAGCAATGAGCATAGGTAACCTACTCAAAATAATGCATGGTGTTTGTCAAAAGTTGACCTCCTAACTTCCTCCGCCGACGCACACTGGCACGGCGGGGTTGTACTAAGGAAACGGATTTCCCAGATACATCATATGGGAACGGCAGGGAGTAGTAAGCCTCAACATTATAACTTACAGTGCGACTAGGACAAAGACAGACAGAGGAGAAAACACAGGACAAGCGCTGAACTAGCAACTGATTCTATTGAAAAGAAAATACATATGATGTTGCTGCTGCTCAGGCAGGCATGCCCCTCCGTGGCCCTGGCGCTTCTTCTTTCACTCAACACGATACCAGCCGAGTTATCCGAGATCCGAAAAGCCGATCTCGGTCTTCATCAAAGTCACTGTGGGCTGGCTCACACACAGAGATCCGTTTTGTGTTATGTAGTATGTCTCCATCATTTCTCGGGGTAGTTTTTCGTTGTGTCGGAACATCACTGTCGTGTTCTTAAAAAAGGGTTGGCATCCGCAATCCCGGCAATGCATCGCGAGATGTGTGTGAGTGGTTCCTTTCGTAGAACTGTGGTGTTCTCGTAGTCTTTATCTTGAGGCAACGCCCAGTTTGTCCTATGTAGGCACGCCCGCAGGAAAACGGGATCTTATAGACCACACCTTTTATGCAGGCGACAAACTGCATTCCGTGTTTGATGCTGCTGCGGCTGAGATATAGGATCGTCATTTCTCGCACGTTTGTTGACTGTGGAGCACTCAGAGCCGAGCTTGTGGCAGGCGGAAAAATCAACATTCACATTGTATCTCGAGGCGACTTTCTTGAGTCCTTGGGAAAGGCGGTGGATGAATGGTATGACTGAAGTTTTCCTTTTCTCTTTCTGCTCGAGTTCACATTGCTCGATCTCTGGATCTGTTTTAAGGTATTTCACGATTTTTTCGCAAGTTGAAGTAATGACCGAATTAGGATACCCCGAATCCTTGAGCCGTTGAATTTCGGAAATGAAGCGGGAACTCAATTTGTGGATGCATGTGCTTGTTAAAGCTGTCCTCAGACAGGGAAATGCGATGCCTTGTTTGACGAGTTTAGAGTGGGCTGACTGAAAGTTTAGAAGAGCCTTTGCTGTTCTGGGACTGTAACACCAGCAAACATGATCATCCCCCTCTTTGATGCGGAGATCCAGGAACTGAATAAGTTTCTCTTTTGGGGCTTCATAGGTGAATCGAAGTCCTTGCCCTTTTTTCGTGAAGATCTTCAGCTCATCGTCAAGCTTCTGATGGAAATTAGCCCTCTCAACGAACACCAAATAATCGTCCACGTACGTAAACACTTTTTTGGTGTTTTTCTCCAAGCAAGGTTCCAGATTCCGATGGATCTTGCCTAGGAAGATGTTACTGAGCACAGAGGCTACCCTGGACCCTATGCATACTCCGGACTTCTCTATGTACACCTTGTCCTGCCATCCGATGAATGTGGACTTCAGCCCACTCGAAACTCGTTACACAAGGCATCGCATTTTCCTGTCTGAGGACAGCTTTAACAAGCACATGCATCCGCAAATTGAGTTCCAGCTTCATGTCCCAAATTCAACTGTTCAAGGATTCGGGGCATCCTAATTCGGTCATTACTTCAGCTTGCGAAAAAATCGTGAAATACCTTAAAACAGATCCAGAGATCGAGCAATGTGACCTCGAGCAGAAAGAGAAAAGGAAAACTTCAGTCATACCGCACATCCACCGTCTTTCCCACGGACTCAAGAAAGTTGCCACGAGATACAATGTGAATGTTGTTTTTTCCGCCCGCCACAAGCTTAGATCTGTGTGCTCCAGAGTCAACAAACGTGCGAGAAATGACGATCCTACATCTCACAGCCGCTGCAGCATCAAACACGGAATGCAGTTCGTCGCCTGCATAAAAGGTGTGGTCTAGAAGATTTCGTTTTCCTGCGGGCGTGCCTACATAGGACAAACTGGGAGTTGCCTCAACATAAGACTACGAAAACACCACAGTTCTATGAAAGAAATTGCTCACACACATCTCACAATGCATTGCCGGGATTGCGGATGCCAACGCCTTTTGAACAACACGACAGTGATGTTCCGACACAACCAGAAACTACCCCGAGAAATGATGCAGACGTACCACATAACACAAAACGGATCCTTGTGTGTGAGCCAGCCCACAGTGACTTTGATGAAGAGCGAGATCGGCTTTTTGGATCTCGGATAATTCGGCTGGTATCGTGTTGAGTGAAAGAAAAAGCGCCAGGACCGCGGAGGGGCATGCCTGGACAAGCAGCAGCAGCATTATATGTATTTCCTTTTCAATCTAATCAGTTGCTCGTTAAGCGCTTGGCCTGTGTTTTCTCCTCTGTCTCTCCTTGTCCTAGTCGCACTGTAAGTTATAATGATCTCTACCGTAAACTCGCCCAATTGTTCATTCTGCTAAGCCTGAAAAGTTCGGTCTTTTTTTGGTGACCAAATTCGGTCGGCAGCAAGACTGCTTTTTAGAAGTGTGAACGAACCATATGTTCTGGCAAAAAATGTGCCTATTAGAGAGGTTCAACTATTAGAACCATAGCTATACTTACTGACCTTATCATGTGAGGCCTAAGTTTCCACATTCCACCAGGATGTGCAGAGAGGTAGGCATTGGAATCTATGGAAGAAGCTTAGCAATGTTAAGGCATAGAAAGGTAATGGTTCTTTAAACGGCGCTAACTGTATTGTTGGTTTCATTTCTGAATTGTTTCGTATTGTCTCTGTTTCTGTCGTGTCCTTAAATCTCAGTGATTTGCTTTGTTCGTGGTTTGCAAGGTTTCAGCAGACCCGTCCTCTTTTTTAAAAGGTTCTTTTTTTTAATTAGATGCTGTATATGGGGTGGGGTGTTTGTTCATGCAGGCTTAGGCCATTCCAACAATGTCAGGACTGCTTTCTGCTGATCGTTTTCATAACCTAAATACTATTCTGTTAGAACCCAGGGAACAATTTTTGCAACAGATATATCCCTCATGGCCTCTATGCACGCCTTATAAATTCTGGGAACTGGATGGAAATAGTGTATTAGGTTCACCACTATCTTTCGATGATTTTCCGAGTGATGCTGCCTCACTCCACGAATGCGGCCAGCGGAAGTTCTCATTCAGCCACTTTAGGGCACGCAGCATTCAATCGGTTGAGGCGTTTTCAAAGCTGGAGGATATAGTGGTGCCTCGATTATATGACTTTCAGGAGACTGCACGACTACATTGGATAATCGAAAAAACAACAATTATGGGACAAAGATATGCAGAACTTCCAAACAGCCTTTAAGCTGATAATCTGCTGAAATCTGAAGAAGCTAGAACCCTCATGCAACTATGAATTTAACCTAGAAATTGTGTAATAGAGGTGCCAATCAATCTTTTTATCGCATTGGAACTTCAAAGAAATCAGTGAGTTTCTGCTGACTCGTCCAGTCGTGCATAAACCGGGGACACATAACTGGGGTTTTACTGTATCCACTGTGGGACACATTTCAGGCTCGATCGCATAATGTGTAGAAGTTTCTTAAAATTTCTGGGCCTTGCCTTTAAGAACTAGCATTTTCAAAATAAATAAAAAAAAACAGGAAACTGCTTTAATAAACGACGCAGATCAAGCCTGGAATGTGCTCGACAGCGGATGTTTTCTTCAGCTCCGATAATACTTCCCCAGTCGACTGCTGCATGCTGCAAGATTGCCAATTCAGAACTTCCGGAGGCTGCAATCACAGAGTGGAGAAGCGTAATTATAGTTGGAGGCACCTACTACAGTCCATGTGCATGTTCTCTTAAAGGGACACTTGCATGGCTGTTAGGGATATAGCTAATAGTAATCAATAATATTGATTACTATTAGCCTTGGCACACTCACAACTGTTGTTTATTTGGAAAGACAATTTACTATATAGGCCCCTTCGGTCAGCCTAGTCATCATCACTTCGCGCGAAGCATTTTTGTTTAATAGTGCGATTGATGCCTCATTTACACACTCTTTTCCTTTTTCCTAAATATCATATTCCTCATGCAGTTCTCTGCTTTTTTTGTCATTGTATCTGGCAAGAATCTTAACATCGTGCAACACCAAGGAACAGGGGCATCTACTGCAGTGAATGGCGAGGTGGCCAGACAGGCTAGCTCGCGTGGCAGCCACGTGCTCATGGGCATGTTCATTCATGCATCCACAAATTTATTCTTGTGTTTTATGCTGCAAGGCTCAGACGGCTGTTGATTCTGTGGCAGAGCCGAGCCATCTTATTGGATGCCAAGGACACCACAGGAATGCGGTGGCGCTGACCGACTTCCCTTAGTTGTGTGAAACTGAGGCTATGGTATCACAGCTGGTCTTACATTGGACCTCTCACGAGTGGGTTTGTTTATCCAGAAGCAAGCTACCTGCAGATGTGTATAATTCTGGTCGCCAAAAGCTTGTTAAATAAAGTTGAGGCATAAACAAACCTGCTCGTGAGAGGCCCAATGTGAGACCAGATGTGGTACCATACTTACACTCATACCTGCCAACTCTTCCGAATTATTCGTAAAATGTACAAATTGGGAATAATTTTATGATTTTACAAATCTTGCTTCAAATCTTACAAAAAATTTTTTATTTTTTTTGTTGTTGTTTTTGTAACTCCGTTGGTGGTATCTTGCATTGCCACAAGAGGGCGATAGGTACCGTCCACAGCAGCGTTGTGGTTTTTACTATCCGTCTATCCGGTGGCCACGGATAGAAAACCAATCCAAAGCTCAAAGCCTTTGTTCGTGTGTTCGGCGGTGCACAGGTGCACGTTGGTTCGGCGTGTTCAGACGTTGTTGGGCCTCGTTGTTTCGGCCAGTTTCGAGGCAAAAAATATGGCGTCTGTGTTTGTTGCACGTGTAACTGTAGCATTCTCCTGGTCACTGTGGCTTCGCAGCGCAATGCCGAACTCGAAACCTCAAAAGAGGTACTTTCACGTGTTCCTGAAGTCCTACACGTCGACATTTCCGTGCTTCATGCCGCCCAAAAAGCAAGTGAAGTTTGCATTGTGTAGCACGTACACGTGTGATGTAAGCGTTTCGCACGCTGGCCAGGCTGACATTAAGCTGCACATCGCGTCGCGTAACCCCCCCCCCCCCCCCGGCCGCAGCCGCGCGACTTTTACGAATTTGAAAGTCCACAGGTTGGCAGGTATGTACACTCAGTGTCACACAATTCAAGGAAGCCGGTCAGCAGTACCGCACTATTGTGATGTCTTCGGCACACAATAGGATGGCTTGGCTCTGCCACAGAATCAACAGGCCCAAGGCCCGCCGTCTTAGCCTTGCAGCATAAAACACAAGGATAAAATTGCTGGGTGTGTTTTGGGCGTTGTGTATCAGATACCAATATTGTGAGGAGCAGTGTATATGGGCCAGATGTGTGAATGACCCTGCCCGTGAGCATGTGGCTGCCACGCGAGCCAGCCTGTCTGGCCACCTCGCCATTTACCGCAGCATATCCCTCTGTTCCCCGGTATTGCATTATGTTAAGATTCTCGCAAATACAATGACGGAACAAGCAGAGAACTGCATGAAGAATATGAAATTTGGGAAAAAGGAAAAAAGCGTGTGAGTGAGGCATCAATCGCCCTACAAAAATGCTTTGCGCCAATGTGATGGTGACTAGCCTGACCAATGGACTTTATATAGTGAATGTTCAAACTAGCCTTATTACCCTCTTTACTATTAGCTAGCTCTCTTCATCAAACACTTCCTTACCACCAGCATGTCACGGCCATTCGTGCACATGCGCTCATCTAAAAGGCATTCATATGGATGTAATGACCGTATTTGGTTCTATTTTTATGTTTCAGATAACCTTTGGAGACATTGCGCTTCCTGAAGTGCAGTTCAAGCATGTCGACACGAAGCAGCCATCCATTTACGTTCAGGAACTCGCGGTCATGGTATTTGGAACTGAGGCCCTGACAAACTGCTGCCTTACTGGGTCGGCAATGAAGGGAAAAGCTTCCTAAAAAGGGAGTTAAAGAGTTGATAGGTGAGTAAATTGCCGTAAAGAAGAAATGGCAAGGCACTATTGCAATCAAACTTAACAGGAACAAATACTAAGTCTACTCTTGACATATATTGGACTTAAATCTTGGACAAAAGCTCACCAGACAGAAGCTCACCGGTCAAAAGCTCACCACGTGAAAATTTCATGTTGGTCTTAACACGAGTGCAGACAACTTAGGTGCATGCGTGCGACACTAAAACACAACAATGAATTAAATCTGATAGGCACATGGTTTGTTGATTAGACTGGAAACAAGTTTATCGATTGGTTAGAAGGAAATGCAGTCCCGTACAGGCTGCCTCCAGCAGTCTTGGTAGATCTCGGTGTACCTGGAGCCCCTTGCAAATATTTTCCAGACGGTTGTGGCATACCTTGAGTCAACCCAGATTGATCTTATCAGCTTCAGCTCCACTCAGTTTCGTGACCGAAATTTTTGTCCTAAATCGTTGCTTCCGTGCCTGTTATGGCTTACCTGTCGACACCGTTTCATGAGATGGGGTACCACTTCTTCTAAAAATAGTGCAATGTCCATTGCGTCCGCACTTTGGCCCAGCTCGTGATTCACCAGGTAGCCAAAAAAAGGGGGTGAGCTATTGTGTGGGTCTACGAAAAAAACGGGTTAGCTTCTGTCCGGTGAGCTTTTGTCTGGTCACCATTGGAGTTGTGTCTCGGTACTCATGGATGGTTGTTTCTTTTTGGCTTATGTTGGAGGAGGTATTTGTCTTTTTGTGTCATTACGTCTTGCGCTACACCTCTGGTTTCCAATAATGTGCCCCAGTTCTAGCATACTTTAATTTTTGCCTACATTATAATTCACTCTGATGTTCCTTCTGCTTAATTTTGATCGTCGATTTATATCAGCGATTAAACTTAACGAAACTTCAGTATTGTTTACTTTTGTGTGCAATTTTCTAAAGATAGCTGACTGTTTACCCCAGCTTTAGGCTGCTGAATCTTTCAAAAACTTTCAGCTTGTTCAGTTGTTTTTAAAGTAATTGTTTGGTACAGTATGGCCTCAGTTGGTTTTATATCAGTAAACCCTGAATTATGATATAAAATAGATGTCAGAATCAAAATTAAAAAATGTGGTCATCTGTGTGTTTAAAATTATTGTCTAGCTACGCTATCTCCGACTTTCTAGCCAAATATCCTGAGGCACTGGTTCTCGAACAGGGTTTTTAGTACAGTATACTGAGGGTTCTTTCAGCACCTGAACTTCCTCAATCGTTCCTACACCATTGTAATACACTCAATTGCAACAATGCCAAGAGTGGAAGGGGCTCCTCGGCTAACAATAACAATAGTAAATTTTTGTTCGCTGATGTCAGAAAGTTTGAGAGTCCCTGTCACAAAGAATGTTATGTTTGCAGGCGTTTAAAGGGGTTATGAAATAGTCTTCAGACTTCGGCCAAGTAAGTGTGGCAGTATCTCACCATCGCATGTGCAGTGAAGATCAGAAAAAATTTTTTTCCAAGGTGCACTAGTTTTATTTAAAAAATTAAATAGACTCAAGCTTGGGGGGCCCCTCAACCTTTAGAGTCCTTTCCAGGTCACGTGCGTGTGACATGAATTGGGGGGCCAAATGAGTGAATGACCACTTTTATAAAAACCTTAGCTTCAAATTGGGCAGATACCTGCTCAACTCGCAAACTCGACCACTATAGGCGCCAAGCCAGTAGTTCCTGTGGCCACCATAAGCTGCATGATGAAAAATGGACCCTTTTTTCCTTTCTGATTACGCAGTGCAGTCGCGAAATTTTGAGGGATCACGGTGTGTTTTCTCGTACTTGTGATATGGTAAAAGAAATAAAAGTAACGAGCTGCAGACTGTTTCCACAGTAAACTTGTTTCATGATCCCTTTAATGCATTGGAAATTGACGAAATGCCTTGTTTTACATTATTTCACAGCAGCAATATTTCACAGTTGCAAACAAACATAGTCATTGGTCCCCGTGCTCAATATATCTAGATGATTAACTTTTTGTTGTTGGTTTCTCTTTGTGAAATTTTCTGAAATTATGTGGACGTGAAGTATAATTTTAAGTAGTATTAAGTAAATATGGAGTCTTAAGGCAAGTTTCTTATTTGTCTATTGTCTTCTCTTTTCAGCTTTTGTTACTGCCTATTCCCTGGAGAAACTAGGAAGTCCGTGAAAGAATACCTGTAAAGGAAGTGCAGCAATGCTTCCTACACTCAAAACAAAGCCTCCAACACACAGAAGAAAACTGCAGAATGAAAAAAAAAGAAAAGAAAATTAGCTTTCATTTTCATTCATTTTGCGCATTGGCTTTTTTTTTTCTCTTAAATCTGATTAGCGATTAATTTAGATTTTATTTAACAAGTGCATTAACTTTTTTCATTCATTTTACTTCAGTCATGTAGGTGATGTTACTTCAGTCATGGTAGATGATAAATATTGTAGGTTTTATATTAACAGGTGCAATACTATTTTTACTCGTTTTTCTTCAGCATGATAGTTTGTAATTTTTTTTTCTTCTAATAAGAGCTTGTTTATAAAGCTTTAAGTACATCTGTGATATTTGTAAGCCACTAAAAGTATTACGTTTTTTGTTCCATCGTAAGTGTTTGTTGTAGGCAACATGTGTTCATTCTATTGAAAAAAATATTTGTTTAATAAAAAGTTCTTACTTTAATTTGTCATCACTTTGAACTCGTCTACATTAAAGCCTGTACCATAATGCATTTCAGTTTCGATAAGTGCAAACCACTGCAATTGCTAAATCAATATAATTTTCTACTTTTCTTATCTGGAATTGGTCAGGAATAAATTGGTGAAATGCTTTAAAAGTTCTATTAAGTGTACCCCCGATTATATTTGAAAGCCTTCTTCCAAGTTTAATCCGGGGTACAATTTATAGTACTACAGGCCTGCATAAAAGCATACTAAAATTCTGCTCAGAAGTGTACTAGAAGAAGTATCCTAAAAGGATGGCAAAATGTTACTTTTGAAGTGCGCAAGAAGTGTACTAAAATGCCTCTTACAGGCATGCTTAGAAGTATCCTAAAAGGATAGCCAAATGTTACATTTGAAGTGCGTAAGAAGTATACTAAAATGCCTCTTACAGGTATGCTTAGAAGTATACTAAAATTATGGCGAAATGCTACTTTTGAAGTGCGTCAGAAGTATACTAAAAACCGGCCAATTTAGAGCATCAAGCATACTTCTGGAAGTGCAAATAAAGTATACTCTAAGAGCCCCGGTTTTTCGCTAAGGGTGAGGTTGTGTGGTAAACGTTTTAATTACCGGAAGAATTAAATAAAATAGTTACTTAACCATAAAAAAACATTGGAAAGCAATCTGTTGTAATCGAAGTTGTGGAGAGTCCGTCGTTAGAATATATACCAAACAAACCTCTAATTTGAAAAAGAAAAAAACAATACGACGGTTTTTAGGACGTTTATTGTTTTGTGTTTAAATATCTTTTTGCTTGAATCCTTTATCCAATGCAGAAGGAGCGCCAGAAACACAAAAACAAATATCTAAACCGAATACCCTTAGACGCCTTCCCAGCCCGCACATCGTATGGGCCAGCACTGAATAGGCCTGGACGACCAGTCTCGTCGTGAAAGTTCCCCCTACTGGGCGACATCGGTTTCTAGCAGTACGTTCTGCCAAGTCTCGTCACAAAAGTTCTTGCTTTTTGTCAACATCAGATTTTGGTTGCATGTTCTGTCTAGTGTTGTTATGAAGGTTCCAGCTACTGGGCTACATTGCTTTGTTGCTGTACATTCTGGCCAGTCTCGTTCCAGTCTCATCGCGAAAGTTCCGGCTACTGACCGACATTGTTTTTTTTTTTTTTTTTTTTTTGCTGCGCGTTAATGCAATGTTGTTAAAGTTAAAGAGCGCGAAAGGAGTGAGCTGTTTTGTTTCATTTACTTTCTTAACATCTAGAAATCTTACACTGAAATTTAGAGATTCAAGCGATGCCCTACTATCATTTATATTCAATTAAAATATTTAAAAAATCAACATAAGATTATTTGCTTATCAAACAACCAACCAGATTGAATCACTATATTTCAATAACAAATTTTTGAAGACACATAGCACATTCCATCATCGCGATAAAATTCAGTCGGACCTGCCAATTCCAACAATACCTAACTTTTACAAAATACCTAAAAACAAGCTCAAATTACAAATTTCAATACATCTTTTGCAGTGCATGCACCCCAATATAGGCTTCGTAAACAAATATTAAATCGAAAATCTTTTTCATGATTACGGTTTGAATCATCAGGGCCTTGCGATCATAATTATACCAACCATTCTTTGAAACCAACTCGGGAATACCTAAAACTCAAGAAAATAACAACACTCAGTATACCTAAAAGAAACGCCACCTAAGAAGTTCTTCACTTTCTTCGAGACTGTAACTCAGACAAACGAGACTTTATTATAAATCAAAATTTGTTTTGCACCGAGAAGGTCGTGTTTAATCCACACAGAAATTGACAATGAATACGAAAAAAAAAACATGGCTCTCAGAAAAGATGGAAGCTGCGACGACCCTTAGACATTTCAGATCACGACCACACGGCCGTACGATGTTCATTCAGATCGAAACAGGAAGGAGTGGGGGTGAACCCAGGATCCCTGAGTTCTGCAGCGCGAGCTTTCGCTCCACGTGCTCCAATCTGCTGTGCGCTAGCCCACTCGGCCACCGATTCCCTAAGGAATAGGCGACGTTCACTTAAGCGTCATCAGGTTAATGGAAGACGATACCGCTCACTTTAACAAAGAAACTGACTCCCAAACGTTTCAACTCTTTGCAAAAGTAATGAGAATAAGCTCGCGCCAAGAAGACGAAAACGCAGCTCTTCGAGCAGAGCTTGAAGAACGAGAGAAAAAAAAAAACACCTCGTACGCGGACGACCTGCACGGGTACAGCCCAGCTAGCACAGCACGTTGGCCAGGGCCAAGATCGGCCAGTTCCGGTATGTTGACGGCGGAGCGTGGTCAGTGGCGAATGGGCTCTGCCCTCCCAAGTAGCACAACTCGCTGGTTTGGGAATGGGGCGGTACCGGTCTGCCGGCAAGATCCTACTGGCCCGACGCTGGAAACGCCCTGTGGGGCGACAAGGGGCAAGTGAGATTGCCAGTCACTGGCCAGCGACTGGGACTGACTGGGACGCCTGGCACTGGGCGTCCCAGTGTGTTCCCGGGATGCTGCCAGCACAATTCCCCAGCGTAGTACCAGTAATACGGTAAGATACCAGCAAGACCCCAGGCTAGCGGCCTCAAACCGTACAGTTTCCGGACTTTTGTCCCAGCGAGTTCCCGGGCTGCTGCCAGGACAAATCCCCGGCATAGTACCAGCAGTACCGCAAGATACCAGCAAGACCCCAGGCTAGCGTGCTAAAGCCATTTGGTTTTGTGTGCAATTCACACCTGAGAAGAAATGATGTAGTTCATAACAAGGGTAATTTTAACAAGTAATGTGTGTAAGCAATAAATGAAACATACAAAATTGTTACCGTAATTGTTTATTTTCAGTTGCAGTGAAGCTACAGTTCGGCTGGTAATCATGCGCTTGTCGCCAGTGGAGTGCGCTGACTGAAAAAGGCTGCATGTCGCGGGCCAAGGAAGTTTTCTTACCCCTTCTCATGCAGCTTGTGATGCAAGTCGACCATGCACTCGGGAAGGCAAGTCCTTCATTACAGCACCTGTAAAGAGAATCGACACCACAGTAGAATGACAGGGTAAATCAATACCAGCTGCACGTGACAATCCAGAAATTCCAAACTGGGGTGAGGGGCACGAGACCAGCAGCCCATGTAAAAGGAAAATTTTTTGTAGCTAATGCACTAATTGTCTTTATTTTTTTTTCAATCTGGAAACTATATTAAAACAAAAATTCCTAAGGGACACACTTGTAACAACACACTGGATGACCAAGGGTCAAAAATGGTCAAGTTATCTCATAATCAAGGTCAGCTATTTGTATGAAAAAGGCCCACTTCAGAGAAAGGCTTGTGGAAATCATCTATTTTAATTCAAAAGGGCATGTCCAGAGACGGGCGAGCTTGGCGGAGTAGTTGGCATGTAGTTTAACACTGAGGTTTGTTACAATAGGTGCGCAGTCGCCGATATCCACATTCAGCATTTTTAGGAAATATTGCGATTCATTAGCCTTACTGAGACAATGACAAATCATATCCTTGACGTATACAGCTCACTTTTGTACACATACTAATGAGATTGGGTATACACAGGAAAACATGTAATGCATTGCAGAGTATGACCCCCAGGTTCCCACATAATGGCAACTTGACGACTAAAAGTCATCTGCAGACTTCATGAAATAAAAAATAGCGACTTACACACAAACTAGTATATATTATCAGCGTCCACCATCAAACTCACATTGAGTGTTTTCCATCGGTATGCCCCATAGCCCTTGAAAATGGCCGCAGGCCTCACTTACTTTAAGCATATGACACCACATAAGAAGAAACATTCCCTCGTGATCATCATTAAAATGTCTACAGGTGCGAACAGTTCGGGCAAATCAATTGAAAGATACCAAATCAGTGGTGAGGCAGTGTACATTGGTTGGTAGATGCAGGTTAATATGTATATGGCATCTATTTTCTAAGTGATATTGTTTATCTGGTCAATTTTCTTCACAGACCCATCACATACTGGGACATAGTTCTCAATACAGTGGAAAACAGGAAGGAGGAGTGAGTTCCAGATTTAGTTTTGCACAAGCTATGTGGCAACTGACTTCATCCTCTTAGAATTTATTGGAGTGGATCTTGGCATAATTATGCCTAGCCCGACAATACTGCCAGGAGCACCTATCCCAAAACCTTCAGACACGGGTAGAGGAAGTTTTAATCATACTTTCCGTATTGCGATGAGAGCTGCTCACACTGAGAATTGATAGGAGCAGTGTCGGCCATCCTTCTGTCTGAAATATCTATGTGTCAGCCACCCCCTATCAGAAAATGTTTTAGCTGAGCGCTTTTTACGGCCCGCTCCGCTCAGCCACTGAGCGGGAAAGTAACCTGGCATGCACGTAACGCTCAGTCAGCAGTGGCCATGGGGGTGCAGGAATTGTCTGCTCCATCGGCATCTGCGCTCCGATTGGTCGTTGCTGACTGAGCATTGTGCGCATGCAGGTGCTTTCCTTTTGAGTGGAGCGGGTCTAACAATGCTCAGATAAAACTATCTAATGTCTATGTCGCAGCCTCAGCAGCGAAACGTGCAGTCTCTTCTTCCTCGCTTGCACAATAGACCAAAATTTGCACTGCATACTGCTTTAGAGGCTTGCTGGCATGTTTCACACTCCCTCTCTGGAGACAGCTGGCACTGTCGGTAAGCGAGGAAAAAAAAAGTGTGAACACATTGAAGTGACTGTAGATCATGGCATGCTGACGAACAAGAAGTGCTTTATTGCTGAGCGCAGCGTTTTTATCACAGACATGACGTCACGAGCCGGGCGGCGCTTCCGCGATGACTCACTCGCGATAACTCAATCAGCACGCTACAACATTTCCTTCCCCCTCACACAAAAAAATGTTCATTTCCTAAAGTCCTCGGGTTTAAAACGGTCAGGCGGCTTGCATGCGCTTGAAGTTCGTCGAAGAGGTTGCTTCTCCGCTGTCCTAGACGGAACCGGCGTTGCTGCAGTAGGTGTCGCCGGTCATTCCCGGGCGGCGTCTGCGGGTGGCGCTGACGGCACCTAGGCTCGAAAGCTCGTGGGTGGCGGTATCGATGGATCGTCATCCGCAGTCGTACGGCCCGGATTCACGATGTGTTCCGCATGTCGAGGACGCAGGTGGCCAGCGTGCGTGAAGCGAAGCGGGTTGAGCACTTTCACAACGTAGGTCGCAGCAATGACAACCTGACACACGATTCCTTCTTCCCAGGAGACACACTCACCGCGCAACTGTTTTCACAAAAACACCGTCGCCCACGTTGAACACACGTTCAGCACCTCGCGACACATCGCGTTGCTCTTTCACATGCTCTTGCTTGCGTTGCATGGCGCCGGCAAAGTCGGGTTTAAGCAGGGAAAGTTTTGTGCGTGGCTGGCGCCCTAGGAACAGTTCGGCGGGCGCTTTCTTTGTCACGCTGTTTGGCGTGTTGCGATAACAGATCAGAAAACTGTCAATATTTTCCTGAAGAGAACACTGCCGACCGGTTGCTTTGCCTTCGAGCACCTGCTTGAGCAATGCTCGTTTCACAGTTTGAACCATGCGTTCTGCGGCACCGTTAGAGGCTGCGTGGTAAGGCGGAGTGCGAATGTGTTTTACGCCGTTGGCGTTCATGAAGTCAGCAAACTCAGCTGCCGTGAACTGCGGACCGTTGTCGCTCACTAGTACCTCCGGCAAACCGTCAGCAGAAAAGGTTCCTCGAAGTTTTTCCAGTGTTTTAGTGGTGGATGTAGAAGACATCACTCAAACCTCGATCCATTTCGAAAATGAATCGATGAGCACCAGAAACACATGGGCACTTTTCGAAGCGAAATCCACGTGCACACGCGACCGGCACCGGGCAGGGTAGCTCCAGGGATGCAGTGGTACCGGACGGGTGGCGGGCTGAACTGCTTGGCAGATTTGGCATTTCTTTACGTGCTGCTCGATAGCCATATCAATTCCAGGCTACCATACAAAACTTCGTGCCAGCATCTTCATGCGGCTGGCGCCTGGATGCTCCTCATGCAGCAAGTTCAGCACGCGGTCCCTTAGCTGTTCCGGGATCACTACGCGGACAACCCATGTTACACAGCCTTGTTCAAGCAAAAGCTCGTCGCGGCGCACGGAATAAGGCCCAGGTTCTGGCGCGTGCGGTCTTGGCAAACCATTCAGAGTAAACTCAGCAACAAGGGACAATGTAAGGCTTCGTTTTGAAAACTTTGCAATCTCCTCTACGTTCAATGGGAGGCACTGAAACACTGAGAGGCACTCAACAGGTTCTTCCTCAGCGGGCACCGCCTGAGGCAATCTCCACAGAGCATCAGCCACTTCCATGTTCTTCCCTCGGCGATACTTCAGCCGATATTTATAAGCTGCCAGCACCATGGCTCAACGCTGCATTCGTGCGGCGGCCAGTGTCGGTGCAGGCCTTTCCTGGCCTAAAATGCCTAGTAGCGGCTGATGATCAGTGTAGATTGTGAAGTCTCTGCCAAAAAGATAGCGATGAAACTTTTTGAGACCAATGATTAACGCCAATGCTTCGCGCTCGCACTGAGCATACTTTTTCTCGGCTGGCGTTAACGTTCTCGAGGCAAACGCGATAGGCCTCACTTCGCCGTCAACAGTCTCGGGAAAGATAACTGCCTTTACGCCATACGAGGACGCGTCACAGAGCATTCCGATCGGCTTATTGACGTCATAGAATGTCAGCACCTGGCTGCTAGTCAGCAACTTTTTCGTATTAGCAAACGCCTCACTGCATTCCTTCGTCCATGGCCATTTCTGATCCTTCTTCAAAAGCCGATAAAGCGGCTCTGCGACTGTTGAACCATTCTTTAAAAACTTCGAATAGAAGTTCAACATTCCCAGATATGCCTTCAATTCTGTGACGGTGGTGGGCTCAGGTGCCGCCAAGATCGCTCTTTTCTTGGCCTCTGTGGGGTAAATCCCGTCTGCGACCACCGTCTGACTCAGATACGTCACGGATTCTTGAAAGAAACAGCACTTGTCCGCGTTGAGCGTGATGTTGTACTCAAACAACCTTCCCCAGACACGTCCGAGAGTCTTTTGGCAGTCTGCCGTGTCAGATCCTGCCACGATTACATCGTCAAGGTAGCATCCGACGTGCAGAATGCCTTTTAGCGCCCCATCCATCATAGACTGAAATATTGCGGGTGCACTAGCCACACCATGGGGAAGGCGTTGGAATTCAAAAAGACCAAGCTAGTGTTAACTGTCAAAAATGGTCTGGACTCTGGAGTAAGTGGCACCTGCTGATACGCCGCAGAGAGGTCAAGTACACAAAAAACCTTGCCTCCTGCGAGGACAGAATACAGGTCCTCCGGCCTGGGCAGCGGATAGTGATCGGTTTTCAAAACACGGTTTATCGTTACCTTGTCTCCACAGAGCCTGAGACTACCGCCTTTTTTTGGAACAACGACAAGTGGTGTTGCCCAGTCACTGCGCGCTACTTGTCGAAGCATGCCCGTTTCTACCATGCTGCGCAGCTGGTTTTCCACCTGCTCTCGCAAAGCAAAGGGAACAGGTCTAGCACGGCTAAACACAGGGACCGAACCAGACTTCAGCAAGATCGTCGCTTCGAACTTCTGTATGGTGCCCAGTGTTTTTGAGAACACGGAAGTGTATTTCCTTTGTAGTGCTTGAGCCCTATCTTCCGTTGTGACTTGGCCAATCTCATGCCAGTCCAGCCTTAAACGCTGGAGCCAGTCCCGTCCAAGCAGCACTGGAAGCCCCCTTCCATTGTCTTTGACAATTACTACGAGCAACGTCATACTTTGACCCTTGTACACAACAGCGACATCACACTGTCCTTTCAGCTGCAGATGTCCTCCAGTGTACGTGTTAAGTGACATAGCCGGACCACATTTTACATGTGGAAAAACAGAGTCGTACACGCTCTCAGGAACGATTGTGACCGCCGCCCCTGTGTCAATTTGCATGATTAAGGATTTTCCTTCAACTTGCACACACACTTCGTAACACGATTGAGTCGTATTTATAAAATGGTACACGTCATTCTCACTGTCTTCGTCAGAACATTCCAGAGCATTCGTGTTCTTCGGCACCTTTGCATTTGGACACATTTTTTGCAAATGTCCTACTATCGAGCACTTGCGGCAGACAGAGCTCTTGTACCAACAAACATTCGATGCATTACTCCTACCACATCTTTCACACCTTTCCTTTTTAGGCCCTTGAATATCTTTAGGTTTCGAGCCCTTTGGTCGTCCCTTTGGTCGACTCTGTATAGCGTTTAATGATGCCTCTTTATCTCTCGATTGCATGAGTGCAGTGTCTCGAGCCGATCGAGCGCAATCTTGCAAGCGCCTTCAAACGTTAAGTTTTCCTTGCAAACAAGGCACGCTGGCTCTCTTCATTACATATGCGTGCAACTAGCCTGTCCCGAAGGGCGTCTTGTGGAAGCTGCCAAAGTGGCATTTCCTAGCCAAGTGTTTCAGTTCAACTATGAAGTATTCTACGGTTTCATGTTCGTCCTGAACACTTCTTTTGAACTTACAGCGCTCCGCTATAACGGTATTCTTAGGACTGTAATGTTTTATTAAGAACCGTTTAACAACTGCATACGACTTCTCGCCAGGGGACGCCGGCACGACCAGACTCTTTAGCACTTCATAAGCCTCAGGGCCTATCACTGTCAGAAATACGAGAAGCACTTTCTCGTCCTTTATGTCGTTTGCCACTATAAATTGTTCAAATCGTTCCAAATACGATTCAATGTTCTGTTTCTTAGGGTCAAACTCCGATATTCTCCCCAAGCGTGACATTTCGGAACCCCAAAAGAAACGCAGTACTCATCCGCTCGACGTTCCCTTGCGTAGCAGGTTCTCCCCGTTGCTGTTCAAGTCGAGTTCCCGAGGCGAAATCTCGGGGGCGTTGCTCGTTGCCCTTTGTCGGTACACGAAAGCGGTGGCCGGCGTGCTGCTTGCGATGTCATACTCCGGGAATATGTAGCGTCGCTGACAGGCTTCAACGCATGACAAGCTGCGCTTGCTCTTCCGTGGCCGTGCATTCCTTCGCGTCGCTCGCCTCGCTGTCGCTTTCCGTTGCCTACGAGGGCACGTAGACAGCCTCGTCGCCAAATGAAGTGACTGTAGATCATGGCATGCTGACGAACAAGAAGTGCTTTATTGCTGAGCGCAGCGTTTTTATCACAGACATGACGTCACGAGCCGGGCGGCGCTTCCGCGATGACTCACTCGCGATAACTCAATCAGCATGCTACAACACACATATCACGCACGCCAAAAGACAACATCGATGGGACTACAGGAGACTGCATAAAAGTTGCCAATTGGGCGCGTTTTATACCGCACAGCCACTGTGTGTACACAAGTCAACTAACTATATACATACCGCTCAGCACACCACAGCTAGGCTGAATCACACAAGTGTCACACTTGCCGAGCTTGAAGTACAGTCGTGATTTCTACGAGTGTGAACAAGCGATCGTCGACTGCTCAGTACTGGGAGCATTAAGCACCAGCGGACTTGCTCTCCTTTTAAAATGCCTTGCGAACCAAGCATGGTAAGTCGTCTGATAAGGAGAGAACGTCACCACGGACAGCACTGAGCAGTTGATAATCACCTGCTTACCTACATATGAATCAAGTCTCTACCTGGCCGAAGTAGGCAGTGCGTGTGCAGCAGAAACGGCTGTACTGAAATCTCAAGAGGATGAAAGATCAGAACAGGCTTGGTAAGGTTTCACGTTGCAAGTATGCCCATGCAAATTTCACTTTCTAAAACATAAAGACGGATTTCAAATTGTCATCCAGGACAAGCTGCTATTACACATCTGTGTATACAAGCCAGCTTACCATCAACACCCTTTGCAGACTGCCATGGACCTGATCCTCGGCTCGGCTGGTGATCCAGGAACGAATTGGCCTAGTCGATGCTAGCTTCTGTTCAACGAGGGCTGCACTGAGTATAAAGGTGAAAAGAGTGTTGTAGATTATGTGAAACAAACAAAAAAACGAAAGTAATCTTAGCATCAACAATTCGCTAGAGGCACTGAAAACAAAAATCAGAGGTTGAGTCATTTATGTTAATGCAATATACTTCGGACACATACCATGACTGGATATGCTTGAAAATTTACTAGCCAAATAACAAATATTTTATAAGCTAAAATATATTTCGATGGAACTCGAAAATCTGAAGAGTATATCTGCAAATGTGCTGATATCTGGTACACCAGAGATGAGTAGAATTGGATCAAAGCCACCCCCTTACACAGATTGAAGCAAAACAACTATGGAGTCTGCCGTGCCACTACAACAGAAACGACGCGACTGTGATCTCGTGGAGATCAGAGTTCGGAACAGGTGTGAAGGGTTTGGCACGAGAAATATGCCATTGTCATTATTCAATTTTGCAACATCAGATCGACTCTGAAAGTGCCCCAGCTACAGGGTGTACTCACGCAAATCTTCCAAGTGTTGAATAGACGATCTGCAATTTTCCCAAGCGCCCTGGCCCGTGCGCGAGGAATTGTGGGAGAGACTGTCCCTCGCCTGGCCGCTCTGCCTTGAGATCGCATTGCCTTGTCGCTTGCCTCCTCTTAATCCTTTGTTTTTCGATTCCATTACCTCTTTTGTCTATACCAGTGTATTTTTCATTGCTTCAAGTGTTCATATTCTCTTCTGCGTGCAATATTTCGCGCATCTATATAGTATTTGTGTCTTTATTTCGCCTTTTTCGACGGGAGTGCCGACGGACAACACGCCGCTTCGCGCGTCGTTCCCCTGGTGAGTACTACCTTTGCTACCGATTCCTATCGAGCTGTTAGCTGTTCATTTTGGTTTAATTGACCCGCGTGCAGTCCAGAGGAGCCGTTTATGAACACCCGCGCACATATCATAGGGGTAGGCAGAGCTCTGAATCAACAATCGCGACGCAAGAGCCGAGTGCGCTGTGATTTGGCCGCCCGCGCTCGGTCCGTTGACTCGCACTGTAGCGTATGCCTTCGAGTGCCGCTTAACATGGCCAAGATACAGCACGCATCATTACCGTCGCAAATCATTTGTCCGAATGCCTGCGAAACCGTAACACCGGTTGGCATATCCAACGCTACAGCGCTTGACAACTGCACGCAGTGGCGCGAGCCCCTAGCATGCGCCGGCGGTTCAACGTTGCGGCTTGTATGCGCTTTTGGCATGCATTCATGATGAGTCTCCTCGGCGGTTGTCAGTTGCTGGCATCTTAACTCGAGCATCAGCTGGCATCTTGACTCGAGAAATAAAATTATCGAAGGAACTACGAGTTTCAAGGTGACTGCCTGGGTGACAGGTCATCTCTTCACTTAAAAATGGCGTTGGCGACAGACAACCGCTTAGCAGATATATTACGAAGGAATGCCATAGGCGCATTCAAGCCGCGACATTGAGCCGTCGGTGTTTGCGAAGGGATCGGTGCGCGCAGTTGTCAGGTGCCGCAGCGTTGCATATGCCTCAGCTTCGCAAACATTCAGACAAATGGTTCGCGGCGACAAAGCGGCGTGCCGTACCTTCGTCAAGTAAGCAGCACTCGAGCGCACGCTACAGCGCGAGTCAACAGGGCAGGCGCGAGCGGCACAATCACAGGGCACTCGGCTCTCGCGTCGCGATTGTTGATTCAGAGCTCTGCCTACCCCTATGACATCTGCGTGGGTGTTCATAAACGGCTCCTCTTGACTGCACGCGGGTCCAATAAACCGAAATGAACAGCTAACAGCGCGATAGGAATCGGTAGCAACGGTAATACTCAACCGGGAAACGACGCGCAAAGTGGCGTGTTGTCCGTCGGCACTCCCGTCGAAAAAGGCGAAATAAGGACACAAATACTATATATATACAATAAATATTGCGCGCAGAAGAGAATAGAAACACTTAGAAGCAATAAAAAATACACTGGAATAGATAAAAATAGGCACTGAATTCGAAAAACAGAAGATTAAGAGGAGACAAGCTACAAGGCAATGCGATCTCATGTCAGAGCGGCCAGGCGAGGGACAGTCTCTCCTACGATTCCTCGCGCGCGGGCCTCGGCGCTTGGGGGATTTCGCAAGAGGTCTAGTGCCGGTACAGTGCCCTGGTTGTGTTCAAGAGCGATATATGACCAAATACCATAGACCAATACTGCAAACTTCTCCGAAAACCAAAGGGCGCGGTGGCGAACAGCGTGAGTGGCGCTGTTCACCACTCTTGCCGTTCATTCGTGTTTGTGTGTTGTCACTAACAAGCGCACCAATGGGAAGGCTTCAGCCATTATTGGGAACACTAAATGAACAAATAAAAATACAAACACAACACTCACAGCAATACTGGCAGCAAGTCGAGACACACTTCTGTTGTAAACTCATCATTCCTCTTACGAATGGAATGCGCAATTCCCCCCCCCCCCCCAGAATTTCATTCCACGCGAGTGGCATCGAAATTGCTAAAGGCCACTCCATAAACACAGTCTGTGTTAAAAACAATCCTAGCAGCAATAAGTTTCTATTATTGTTCAATATATAGAGCACCTTACCATGAACAGCTGTGGCAGTCTTCCATGAAGCCTGGCCTTCAGCAGAGGAGGCTGTCATACTATGTCGTCCCAGGACACTCACATCAGGATGGCGAAAGTAAATGCCAACCTCTACTTGGTAAGGGCTGCAGTAAGTATAAAGATGAAAACACAGATTAAAATATACGGTAAAAATTCTGATGGACCAACTTAAGAAAGTGCACTAAAAGACAAGGACACAAGGACAGGAACACGTAGGACGCAGACTGGTGCACACTCACAACTTGATCTATTGAACATGAAAGAAAAAAGAAAAAGGATCAGAGAAATCAGAAAGGCTGTGTTCGGAGAATGTGAGCTTCAGAAACCGGGGCGTGAGCCAAAGATGTCAGGTAGATTGTTTTACAGACACCTTGGAATTAACAACAGCCTTTCCATGTAACAAGGTGGTGAGTTTATCCTGATTGAACATCTTGAGAAATAAGACAAAAACAAGGAATAAAGGAGAGGAATGCATACACTACATACAAGTGCAGACTCCCAACTCACCTCAATTGGAGAACAAAGTAAAAAAGAACGCGGAAGGAGCTTTATCAAAAGTTCGAATAGGTCCAAGTGGAACGTGCTAATTCACCCAACACGATTTTCTTGGCAGCTCAGGTAACAGATGGATGTGCGGACAGATTGGTCGCCCATACTACGAATAAAAAAGGCCTAAAATATTCCCCTTGTATGTTTTTCATAGAATCTGCTGATTACTCACGTTTTCTCTAAAAGCCTTTTCCTAGAGCGGCAAACACCGATTTTTGTCCGATGAAACCACAAAGTTCCCTGTCGCCGATGCCGTCCCACTGCAACGACCAATTCCCGCGACAATCGCCGACAAACACTGACAAACCATCGACGACGGACGAATTCTTGTCTGTCGTTGGACTTGAAGCGCAGCAAGCAGTCCCGCCGAGGAACATCTCTCGAATAGAAACTTATCCGCCTCGCCCGCTCGTGCCCTCTGTTGCCTCTCTTTCAACCCTTCTACCCTTCCTCCCGCGGCTTGCTCCGCCGCTCGATATTCAGAGAACCCTTTGCGGCCTCTCCTCATTACCGCAGTTCCAGTCCCTCGACCGCTCATAGTGGTCGCGGGCGCGCCACTAGCGCCGGGCAATCGTGTTGCCCGGCGCAGCCGTTTGTTTGTGTATTTTGAAGTGTTTTGTTGACAACTCCAGTCCCACTAGGAAACAAGTTTCCTTGTCCCCGTGTCCTGCGTCGTGTCCGCCAGGTGGGCTGGTTTTGCTCGCAAAAACTTGGTGCGCGATTTGGTGCTTGAAGACGCCGAGGTCTACGCCCCTGCATCAGGATGGATACACCCATGTTCGAGGACTGACCAAAGACCGCTCACCACGAAGTAGGACACGACGTTCCGCGGCAAGCCATTCCGGCAGACGAGACTTGTCATCGCGTTCTGTGGTAATCGGGATGCCGTACTGTCTACCAAAAAACACCTGCCCTAAATCATTCGGATATGAAGTCTTAAACATCCTCAAAATTGGGGTGAACTTCCGTGGTGCTCGCCTAGAATTCCTCAAACGACCAAAAAAAAAAAAGGAATGATTCGGGTATGCTAGTTCGGAAAAGCTTGGTGTCGATTGTCACGACTGTTTGCGGAAAGTCGACAACGGCAAACGAAGAGAAGCGCAAGCTTTAATCAAGAAATAAATTAATCGTCTATACTTTCACCGTGTTTGTCGGCGCATCTAATGCCTAAAGAGCAAAACACAAAAACTGCGTCGCCAGACTCCGTTTGTCTGTGTATGTTGGAGTGTTTTGTTGACAACTCCAGTCCCACTAGGAAACAAGTTTCCTTGTCCCCGTGTCCTGCATCATGTGCGCCAGGTGGGACAGCGGACTCCGACAAACAGGCTGTCTGTCGGTGTTGTCTGTCGCTCGTCATGTGTAGCTGTCGTTTGTTGCTCTCTGTCGCTCTTGTCCGACGCGGCCATAAGGATGACGTACACGAGCAGTGTAAACAGTGCATAAGTAGGTGACAATTCATCGTAGATTTAAGAGAGAGATTGAGCTGTCTTTGTGTATTAGCCATCAATCTGTTGCCGCAACTGACAAGGGAATTATGTTTTTAAAATCTGCTCTTGCTAATAGGTGAATCAACGCATTCCACTTGGGCCTGTGCTCGAGCTCCTTCCGCATTGTTTAGTTCTTTATTTTCTGTTTATGTGAGTTGAGAGTCTACGCTTGCGTGTGGTTTACGCGTTACTCTGCTTGTCTCCTTGACATTTTGTGGTGAACTGTTTTTCAAGGTGTTCAACTAGTACCAGCTCACCACCTTACTACAATCATGCAACAACTAAAACCATTACAACCTACATCATTCGCTAAAGGCAGTACCAAACGAAAAAATACAGGGATTGGGTGAGGTATGTTTAACGCTATACTTGCACTGAACAAAATATACCTCTCACAAACTGGCGAGACACTACCTTAATTCAAGACATGCTTGTAAATTTCCCCAGAAGCGGCATCAAAAATTATTTCGCGGGCACAAATTTTTGCGATCAGGAGTGGTATGCTATGCAAATCACCATGGGATGAATTCATCGCGGTACCAATTTTTGACAATTCTTTTCTGATAACGAATCGGGAAAATAAAGTCTTTTGCAGACGACTGCGCGGCGGAAGCTGCGGACTTGCTCGATCAGTCAATACCTGCCTTTTGCCTGGCCCAGCTCTCCGGACGCAAATACGCACACAGAATCCACCCGTAGTGTCTAACCTAGAGCTTAGGCGATGAGGGGCACCGCGCTCTTCCAAACAGTCTAGTTTACCAGTAAACAATACGGTGGAGGGAGGCGATCAAATTCCCCCCCCCCCTCCCCTTTCCGCCTCCACCCACCGACCGGCCGCCCGGCCGCCCACGCGCACGTCGCCGTCCCCCCCCCCCCCCTTCCCCCCCCCCCCTCCACATCTCCTAAAACGTTCCGCCGCTATTGATGGACCTGGACCGAGTAAACAGCCTATTTGTGAACGAAGCAAAACATCCTCGCACAGCACCATTCGCGCACAATTAGTAATACTGGTAAAAGCAAGCTGATCTAGGCAATAAGCATTTTGAACGGAGGAAAGAATAATCTAGCCCTAACAAACAAAGAAAATAACTTACTTTGGAACGACCGTGCCATGATCTTGGCTGTTGAGCAGATTTGACGTAGTTCCACGGCTCGCAGTCACTTCCTTCTTTTCTGGACACATTTGAAACTAAGGTGAACTCCAGGCATCACGACTAATTGGTAAATTGACCTGAAGACAGAGATATGAAAACCCGTACGGCCGGCAAAACGTGCAAAAAAACAGCTGTGGATTCGATTAGATTGCATTCCTTGGCTATTATGGATGTCTAGCAACTTTACGGAAGCTATGTTCGTGTATCTTACTCACGCTTGCAATAAAACGGTCAGCAAAGCGCATTAAAAAGTAGTAGGAGCTACAGTAATAATAACTTATTGAGCATGTAAGCATTGCCACAATATTAGAAATGCGTCCTGAACACCGTAGAACAAAATTAAATACGAAACTAACCGCACCATGTCTCCAAACGAATTAAGCAGACGTATAACTTTCTAATAACAACGACTGTCCCGCTAGTAGGTTTGGCCTTGTTAAAAAGAAAAGTAAAAAAAAAGTAGGTTTGGCTTTGTTGGTTAACGCGCGCCGCTGCTCATCTTGTAGTCGGTGGCTCGAATCCCAATACAGCGAAGTTTTTTGTTTGTTTTTTATTGCAATTTTATTGCGCTTTTTTTTTGTTTTTATTATTTCAAATATTTGCTATGTTTTTTGCAGCCGCCGGCCCCCTACTTTAGGGTAAAAATCACGCAGAATGTGAAAATAGAAAGAGCGACCCCAAATTTGAATTGATGCAATGCACAAACCGTGGCCTTCTTGTTTTGCCGGGATAAATCGCTCCCTCCGTGCTAATAGGTGGGTTAGTGTACTACGCAAACAGCGCAAGTGCTTTCAACGAAGTAAAGAAGCTAATAATAATGGGAATATTGAGAGCATAATGGGAAAATGTGTAAGTGGTCAAACTTGATGCAGCCGAAGTTTGTCTGACTATTAAAACGAAAATACCGCTATTTTAAGGCAGTTATTTACCTGAGGTCATAGCGCGCTACGTATTAAGGACATCTCTTAATTTTCTGACTTCAGGAAAGTAGTGCCTAATTTTGTTCTGGTACATCAGTGATATCCCTCGCCTGCCGCGCCTGGTTTTACTCATCGAGGTTGCGCTCTGCAGTTTTACTTTTTTATTTGGCCTACTCAGGTTTTTATTCCTGAGATTGAAGAACAGTGCGGTTAATTAAACTAGATTTCAGAAACGGTATCGTTCGGCGTTATAACATTTATGTTTCGTAGCGTCAAGGGGTCACATTCACAAACCCGGCAGTGTAAGCATCAACAACGCATTTGTGTTCACCGTTTTATCGTGCTAAGAAAAAAAGAGTTTTTTATATTTACGTTTTTTTGATGCGGTATGTCGTATAGCATAAGCTATCGGAAGATAGATCGTCTGGCTATGTGAATATTTGAAATATTTCTGTTAGATGGTCGTAACTACCACCGAAAACAGTCGAAATCTTGCTTGAAGTAGCATATTTTCACACTCAATTAAAATCACAAATAACATGCAGTCGAAATCTTGCCTGAAGAAGCATTTTTTCACACTCAATTAAATTCACAAATAACATAATCTCAGGAGAGTTGTGTGCCTCTCGTAGCGTCATAAGCAATACACACATCTCTTTCTTGTCCAGATTCTGGAAAGTAATGCGTATTATTGTTTTTGTAACTTAAACACGTGCTCAATCATGCCACGTGTTTATTTATTGTTGTTGTTATTCATTCGGATTTTCCGCTATACCGCTTTTATTTTATTTTTTATCAGAGCTGAACACGTGCGTATACCGCCGACCTGAAGTATAGTACATCAAATTAAACTAGCTTCCTGAAAAAGTATGGTTCGCGTTGTAATTGCGGCGTTGTGTAATTTATTTTTCATGGCGTAGGTGGTCAGATTCTTGAATCCTGAACTGCAAATTTTCCTCGCCGCATTGTTTTTTCTTGCGGTTTCGCGATAAAACGCGTCAGCCTTGCCATGCTGGTGTCAAATACACCAGCGTTGGCAGTTATTTGCGATGGATTTATCAACGCGAATATTTTCACTCGCTATTCATGAATTGCCGCAGTCCGTCAGAATCTGAGTGACTTGACTGCCCAGTAAAAACGTAAAAAAAATAAAATAAAATAAAACGATGCTGGTCAGTAAACGAAACTTCCATGGCGGGGCTCGCCAGTCTGAATAGCAAAGCGCCGATGCCGGCCAGTCACTAAGCTTCCATGTAAATTCTGGCCATCAAAGACAGCAAAGTACCGATACCGGCCAGTTACTGAACTTCCATGTAAATACTGGCCATCAAAGACAGCAAAATACCGCTGCCGGTCAATTACAGGAACCTCCATGGAAAGACTGGCCAGCAAAGACAGCAAAAACCCGATGCCGGCCAGTCACTGCAACTTCTTCGGCTGAACTGGCCAGTGAGCAAGACGGAACCCCGACGCCGGCCGGGGCCGGTAGCTCACCGGCGCCAATGGCCGGCCGCCGCCATCCTGTTACCGGGACCGGCCGACGTAGTCCCGATACCGGCCGCCGCGGTGTGTTACCTGGGCTCCTGTTCGCGGTACTGGTCGACGTAGGCCCAGTGTGGGTTGACATGCTGAGCTACCGCGAAGGAACGGTCTCATCGGGGTGGAGGGGAAACCATCTGTGGATGCGCGACAAGTGACACAACGGCCTACCAGACCGAGAGATCCCCTGTGCGGGAGGATCATACAATATTTATGTACCTGAGATCTCCAACACCAAACACGTCGAACAACTTCGAAATCATCTTCAAAAAGTGCTTTGAACCAAAAAGCCAGGGAGTGGGTGAAGTTTCAACTGGAGACATGCGAGGAGAAGTAGCAGTACAATCATCAGGAGGAGAAGGGCTGCGGAACCTCCATTCTTTGGTGGTGATTGGTGCTTGGATCTTTGGTGCTTGGCTAATTCAGCCAAGCACCAAAGATCTCTTCGTGTTAAAAAAAGAAGGATAAAATGTTGATTTCCATTCGGTGTGTATGGCGTCGATTTACATACTCTACCTGCGGAATTCTCAAACCATTCCAAGGACAAAACCCTGAGATGGAGATTGAAACTCCCAATACCCTTACCGGATTTCCTTCAAAGAAAATCGGGGAACAATACTCAAATTTTTCAGTGAGCGCCAAGAACTAAAAAAAAAATTATAGAAACAAACTGCGCCTAGGCTATACATCATGCTCTGCAAAATATAAAGTTTATGTTCAAAGGTGTGACAAATGTTGCACCTGCGCGAATACTAAGGCCCAATGTCTTTTACAGAGGATATTATGCCTCATCTGTGCGGGAAAAAATCCTGCACAGGACTGTCGATTAACAAACTACAAAATATGTAATTGCCGCGCATGTATCAACGAAAGTACGAAGATGTCTGGACAGAAAAGGCTCAAGAAACCAAGGCTGTGGACTGCATGCTATATTATGTAACTGGGTGTTTGAGCGTGAAAATAAAAAAAAAAGCTACACGCTGCCCTGCATGCCGATCCGCTTTCAGCATTGACAAGAATACTTCTACTGAAGCAGCACTGACAAACTTGAAGAACAGGGGAGGCCTTACACACCCCAACAAGAACCTTTTCCAACTACTGACGAAAGCGGAACAGTTCTTCGTAAAAAATAAAAGCCACCAGACTGTCTACTGGGACGCAATCGACAGTGTTCTTGACACATGCATACTAACGTTTCCATGCGCTGGACACAAAGAAGAAACAATTGCCTAGTTGCTCCACTACTACTTCAGCATGCGAACGCGACAATACTGTAAGCATATTACGATGAGTAGGAACAAACAAGCTCAAGAAATAAACAAATCAGCAAAGCAGCGCTCGTCTTAGGTTAAGGGCATGGGTGAGCAACACAGGATGAAGGAGATTGCGTTCTTTGGTAGTATGCAGTGAATTCAGCTTTTATGTACATTTTAAAGCGAAACTATTTGTCAGGTATTTTTTACCTGTAAGACGGGGTGACACCATATTGTGAGAGTCTAGATGAAAAGTGATTTATGTCTTATAACCGTTACTATTGTTTGACGGTCAGTCACTGTGTTATCATGTCAGTCATTACGTCATCATACTGTGTCATCGTTTCAGTCACTATGTGATCATAAATAGGATTTTTTTTTTCTGCTCACAAGGTTTGTATGTTCCACAGTACAAGTTGACATTGTATGTATAAACCATTTGTAATGCTAAAACCTTTATTCGCGTGTAAACAATTATGTAGTCCCCACTATGTAACATTGTTAGAATTTTTTTTCTCAATAAGGCAGGAGCGGGGCGGAAAAATCACCCTACCTCATATAAAGCCACGCAATGTGTGTAAACAATTTAAGGAACGGTTTCCAAAAATCCTGTTTGACAAAACATGCGAGCGCGACCCAGGTGTTTACTCTACATTACTCTAAATTATTAAAGGCCCAGTAGATTATGCCGGAAATTTTTATATCTACATGAGTATTTTTGTCACGATGAGTCATCATCGAAATGTTCTCGTTGAAAAAACAAACAAAAAAAAACAGAAACCGTACGGGGAAAAAGGCAATCAGTGCCAGTGCGCCAACATAAGTCGATCATTTCACCACACAGTACACAGGGACCGAGTAAAGAATGCATATTTCCTTCACAAACCCTCTATACAAGCCTTCACAAGCCCCTCTATACGTGGGCGCCTTCTGTCCCCGTGCGAGTGAAGCGCGCTCGGTGCGCCGAACACAATGTGGTGGCCGCGCGAGACAGAGAGTCATCACCTAAATGTATTTCTTCCAACCTGACCGCGCTTGACTGTCGCGCGGAAGGTGTAGGTTTGATTCCAGTCAGGCGACTGTCCTTTTATTTATACTTTCAACTTGGCCTTCTCCCAA
Source organism: Ixodes scapularis (assembly GCF_016920785.2). NCBI lineage: Eukaryota > Metazoa > Arthropoda > Arachnida > Ixodida > Ixodidae > Ixodes > Ixodes scapularis. Next base: position 104,025 of record NW_024610190.1, on the reverse strand, counting down.
GTTCGAGAACATTCTCGTCTGACCGAGTTCCGAAAGGTCTACACACCGAACTTTCTACGCCAAATGATCCAGAAATCCACGAGGGTACTTAGCATGGCTGACTCCGCATGGCGAGCGGAGTCAGTTTCGCCCCAGCGTTCGATTCTGCTGTCACGCCGACTTCGACGCCCGCGATGCTCTGCTTTATTCTGTTCCTTTATTTATTTTTGGGCACAAGTCCGCCCCATTAAACGTTTAGTTTCTTCAGTCATTATCACCTCATCACTTGTCATTCGTGACAATAGACCTTTCCAGCGGCAGTCTCGAACGAAGCGATTTCCAGCGCGCGTCCCTGGTTTTGAGAGTGTACGTTGGTGTTACCCGACTGCGCTGAGCTGTGGGTTCTCTCATCAGTAGGCTGTGGTAGCCTGCGTAGGAGCAATTTTGAACGCTGGTGGGGGCGAAATCGCCTCGCTTTATTTTTTCTTTTGTGTTCTATGGCGAAAAGAATTTCTCGGAGTTATTAAGAAAGCGTTGAACTATTTTTGGGAACAAAACAAACAAATGAAAGCTAGTTTCGGCGAGTCCGTGCGCGACAGAACAAATGCAACTGGGATGTTTGTTTCATTTTATGCTGATCTTTTTAACGGCACCATACACTCAGCCGTGTCAACCTACAAAGATCTTAACTGCCTAACATATTTGACCACACCAGAGGTTAGCCGAACTGCCATGGGTATTGCCCGCTCACTATAAGAAATTCAACAAGTCTCATCAATCGAACAAGGTATATTGTACGTACGTCATGGTGCCGCGTTATCCGAACACGATTTGAGAAAGGTCTCAAATAACACAGCATATCCAATATACAGTGTCCACGAAAGTCACTTCACGACGATCGGACGGAATCCGGCTTGTCTTGGGGTAGGTTTTGAAGAGTGATGTTTTTTTACACAGCGCTGAAGCAAATAAACCAACATGTCTATTCAGTTCCCATACCCAGGACTCTATCAGGTACTCCTCGCCAAGACCGGGAACATAGCCGGGAAGGCTTTTCGGAGATTATCGCAACGGAAATAATCCTCGTAGAACGTCGAACGGCCCGCGTCGCGGGCTGTTTGACGTCCGCTCTCTTCGCTCGCTCTCTTCGTTCGTTTCCTGCGAAGGTCCAGCAGGCTACGAGCTCTGCTATTTCCTGGTTCTCACAGTGGAAGATTACAAAAACACGCAAGCATCCTGAACAGACAAATAGAGTAAACACTTTCAAGGAAAGCCGGTGAACTCCGAACACACAATGCAGGTGGGGAGCCGCGCTGACCGGGTTTCCACAGCTCAGGCTGGTGGCAGAAATTTTTGGCTGATAGGAGTCACTCGAGTCGCAAAATGGCGGCGGCCAGCAAGCTGTTTCTGCAAAGGTCTATATGCACTACAGGCCTGTTTTAACTAAAACTCTAAGCATACAAAAAAAAAACGGCAATTTAAGGGCTGCCTGTGTGCGTGCGCTGCTCGGAACTTTACAAGCCGTGGCGCCACAGGGTCGCCCTCGCTGTCGAAGCACTTCTTTTATTTTTGGTATCATGACCACACCATTCTCTGCAAAGAGGGGGAGGTTTTTTCTACTTCCTTGTGACTTGTTGGTTTGAGGGCTTCTTTGCCCGACAAAGTTTCCCTCTCTTTCCCTGCTAATGTACTAGCTTTCTCGTGACAGTTGATGCCCTGAATTCTTTACGTCTACTTTTTTTTATAGATGGCATTTTTTACGAGATTAAATGCGCTAACTAAAGTGAATTCAAAGTGAATTTCAGTAGGAATCAGATATTTCTTAGGATCAGGCACGTAGCTAGGCCCCCCAACCCCCCGAAATCTTCTATTTTGCAGAGACCTCCTCTCCCTCTCCCCCTCATACAGCACTTTGTCATGCCCCCCCCCCCCCCCCCCCCCCGTCGAAACAAAATCCCGACTACGTGCCTGCTTAGGATCCCTATCGTTTCTTCGAAACGCGTTTTGTGGAACTACGTTCCGTGGACAGCTTTTCATGGACAAACACTTGGACACACGGATCGCCGACACTCTACGTTTTATGGGTACATGCTCCTACGACGTTTTGTCGACAACGTATTTTTTCACTAATCCGCTAAACGCTAGCGTGCGATTCACTAAGGCGTGCTTAACCAAACCATGCCCCCCTCCCCCCTGTGATCCAGGCGAGACGCAAAAAGATTGTTACGAAAATAGCAGGGTTGTGCGACGAAACGTCTCAGGCTTACGATGAAACGAACACGGGAAACCTTGCGATCAAACCTCGCATGTCGACGAAACAATCTGTTGATGGAACGTCAGTCGACGGACTGAATGCCACAGGGCAAAAGTTTAGATCTGGATCCGCGGATATCCACATCCGATCCGCAATCCGCCAAAATCCGTCTAATTTTTATCCGCATCCGCTAGTTTACTGCGGATATCCGCGGATAATCCGCGGATATGGAGGACTCTACTTATTAGGATGTCTTTCGACAACGTATTGGATGTGCACCAAAGCTATGAGCGTTCGAAAGGTCCTATGCGTATATCGGTAACAAGCGAATCTTCAAAGAAGTCAGGAATTCTTGCGGTCTGGTTGGGTTCGCCAAATGACAGCTTGTGCGCCGTATCGAGTGATAACCTCAAGAAGTCTTCTCGTTTTTGTGTTTGTGCGGTTGTCCTGCTTTGACCGTGCCGACACATATATTTTGGATTACATCTTTGAAGCCCGCTATTATTATGGTAAGTGCACTGCAACCTACTTGTTGGCAAGCACTGACCGTTCTACGCGTACTCTTCCAGATTATCTATAGAATTATGCAGTGTCTATTCTTGCGGCAGCCGGAAGAATAATTTCCCCGAAAGTCTGCCATTATTGTCCAGAAAAACTTTGGTTCTGGATTGCTTTGCAATCTTCTCAGTTCTATACAAGCTCAGAGTGCCTCTCACATTTTACATATCGTTTGCACGTTTGTATTTGCCTCCGGAGTAAGTTGTAATAAACTTCTAGGAGAATTAAAACAATCTTTGTGTCTGTTTTTCTGCCCATTTTGAAGCACCCGCGCAAACACATTATTTCTTAATTTTTCCTACCTTTTATAAACAGGCTTCCGAGTTTCGGGACGTGTTAGATAGGTTTAAGTGAGTGACCAAAGAAAAGTAAATGCACATTACCAAAACGTTTTAGATATGAAATACATCGTACACTGCCGTTGCAGCGGCACCTTTCGCAGCCGCAATCCTCACCGAGAAAGGCATGTGGGAAGCACTACGTGCTTCATATTGTTAGCGATGCTAGTGACGTCCCTCCCCATTTCGCCCTCTGCCGTAGCCACGGCTGCTTATGCAGCCACAAGTTTTACCGAGAAACGTATGCGGGAAGCGCTACGTGCTTATCATCGGTCACTTGGTTTTGACAATTATTTTGTGGTCTTCTTAATAAATCAAGTGCAAAACCACATATACAAAAACGCACGCAAATGTTGATAAGGCGCGTGCGTGGTTTTTCTGGTGTCTATTTTATCTGTCAACAACTCTAATGTGGACGGACACAAAGAAACCCGACCAACGAGTCATATATTGCATGGTTGTTAAATCTGTTTTTTTTTACAAATATGTTAACGACTTCGTTTAAAGAACTCAGGAAAGAGGCAGTGGTCAAACTTGCAGCCCTGACAGGTGTGAACAATGAGTTTCAGCCTCGGCCTATTCAAAGGTAAATGTCAAAAAAAAAAATTCATGTTTGCCGTTTGCGCTTTCCACCATTACAGGAATGCTCCTAATACATATATAGTTGCTGAAACTTAAATATTCGACCCATAACATGCCAGACTTAACATAATGTCACCATTTTTAGTTCGCAGTGTCATCACTTAATTTACTGATTCGAGCTCACCGGTCCAAAGGAAATACAATCTTGCAAATGACTTAGTTCTACACTTGTGTTGGAATGTAATTAGAACTAAGCGTCCCCATATCAATGTTATATAACGTAACTTGAAAATAGCCACAGACATTAGATTTACGAAAATGGCAAATATTTCACAAGTTCCACAAAAGAAACAGATTTTTGCGATTACACAAATTCCACAGATATTAGATGGATGAAAGTGACATCGGTAAAATTTCTCCTTTCTTACTTTTATTAAGCCAGATTACTATGTGCTGCTTGGTGCCCTAATCGTTATTCGCTTTAGTATCCAATACATTGCTCGTTTTTTGCATTAAACATAAACGGTGACGCAATAATTGAAACTGCGTCACCTAACCCTTTATAATTATTTTTTCAAGTATTAATACATCCAGCACTCTTTACCCCGCAATATCTGCCAATACTATAGTTTAAAAAGACTGCCCTAAATATTCGTTTTACAAACAGAAAAACGGAAACACTCCAAATATTCATATTTATATATTGACATATATACCATATCCTCTATCGGACTTCAGGCAAACAGCGCGAAAACGTTTATAATACATTTGACTAATATATTTCTACCATCTCGACATAAGTGACCGTAAGATTGTGTGATACGTAGAATGCATTCAAACGAGTTGTATGATTTTTCGTATTAAATCTTTACAATTTTCGGGACTATATCTTGCATCTTTAAAGCAGTCGAACGTAGATATGTGTTTCGCCAGCACTGCGTTTGCACTTATTAGACCATAGAGGAATTTTGTTATATATGCACAAGCTTTCAGATTGTTTATTTGCTCTTGGAAAAAAAAAAGAACGGGGAAGTATAACCCTCACGGATATTTTTACCAGTTAATGTCGCTTTAGAAAAAAAGGAAACAAATATTGGTCGCTCGGCTACGCACAAATAATAAACGCTAGTGTGAAAAAAAAATAAAAAATACACCGGAAAGTAAGCTACCCGGAAGGCTCATACACCACAGATTATTCAGTGAATCACTATCGCAACAGTATTAAATATTAAAAAAAAACATAGCTTAGTAAATATTTCACACACCCCGCATTGTAGACTTAAATGAAAAGGGATTGTAAAAATCGTGAACATTAAAACCAAAACGTCTGAGGATATACATTTCAATAAAACCCTTTATAATGTTTACAAAGACTCGCACATGAAGGTTTGCAACAATATAATTCACCCCAAAATTCACAACCTTTTGATAATCCTTGCTACAAATAAAGAAAGTTGTCCCAACATTTACACTAATTTTAAAAAGGACGTAGGTTTTTATTGCTGTTCCATTTACTTTATCTGTACACTTTTGCCTCGGGACACCGTTCTTTTATTCTCGGCAAAAAATCGATCGAGAAGCATAGCCCTCGCGGTTTTTTTTACCAGTTCAGGTCGAATTAGAAGAAAAGGAAACCAATAATGGTCACTCACCTAGGCACGATTCACAGACAGAAGTGTGAAAGATATACAGCTGAAAGTACGCTACTTGAAAGACACAAAATCCTATCAGAACAAAAGAGCTGTTTGAATATAAACCGGAATGGATCCGGAGTTTCAGTGCGTCATATGGAACCGGAAGCAAATCAGATTTACATAATGCGGAAAATAAACTCGAGACAACCAATTAGGAAAGTATACCGGAGACAAGCAATCTGGCGGTCTGACCGTACTTGGCTAAATTATAAGCTAAATCAGATTTTGCAAATAAGGATAATTTTCCCATAGTGAATCAAACCGGGGATTAAGCCGTATCCGGCCACTCCGCACAGAAAAAGGAACTAGATTCATACAAAGCTATAGTCAGTCTTACCTTCTGGTGTAGTGAAGTTAATGCTAACAGCCTTTCGAGTCAATCCAGGGCTTGAGAGCATGTCATCAAACTCTCTGGCAAGACCCAGCGGCACGTAATGCGTTGAGTCGTGCCACATATTCACTGTGTTTGGTTGGTAGGAATGGCTCATTGCATATGCTGCACTACATCGGAGGTGAACAAGAACATAGTTAGTGTTGGCTAGTCTCCAATATCACTTGAAATAATGAGGTATGAAACCACACAGCAAATTTTGTATAAACGAGAAAAGTTATTTATATTTCTTTTGAAAACACACAATCACAAAAATACAAAGAATTCTACCTTTAATTTTTTTTTAATACTCAGAAAACACTTTTCTGGTTCCTAAAAAAACTCAGGCATTCCACACACAAAATATTTTCCATAAAATAATAAATAAAAAAAGCCAAAACCACAAATATATAAGACCGCACATTCAAAATTGCGCAAAAAAATATATATAAATAGTACAAAAACTAGCATTGTAAATAAAAATGCGTATTGCAAGTATACGGGACCCACATATATATTCATAATCCCACGTAGCTATATAGGATCTGTATTCAAATACAGAATCCCGAAAAGATACGTAGGATATTTATCCACATACACGATGATCACAAGGTCTATATGTTGAGACCATGTTGTCGGTTTGCCTTGCTGCACATCTGACCCGGAGGAAGAACACGGAACCAGCGGTTTCAAGAACGATAAACTACATTTATTTTATACAAAAAAAAAAACAGGAAGAATAAACACAAACAGGCAATACACAGTCGTTGTTCGGCCCAACACCACCTGACACCTTTTTTAGAAGTTGATTGAGCGGTTGGGATATCTTGGGACAGTGTGAAATGAAATCCCTGCAGAATGCAATAATTCCGAGGCAACTTGGCCGGCTGTTTACACCTAGCCGGCTTGGGTATTTCGTTAGCGCGCGCAGCTTGCCTCCATTGCGGCGGAGAGTGCCGTTATCCAGAACGAATCCAAAGAGGGTAATCTTGGGCTCGGTCAACTGAACTTTTCTGGGGAGAATCTTGAGGCCATCATTACGCATTCGCTCAAGTACTATGGATAGTACTCCTCAATAGTTCTCAAGAAAACAACCGCGTCGTCCATGTATCCCATGGCGAATTCCTACATCGAGTTTCCCAGTACAAGATTCATCAGGCGTTGGAAACTGACTGGAGAGTTAGACAAGCCAAACGGGAGTCGGATGAACACCAACACCTCTCTGTGGGACATGAAAGCAGGTTTTGTAACGTCCGATAGGTGAATCTTGATCTGAAGAAAACCGTGACTGCGATTCAGCGTTGTGAACACGGTCGCGTTACCCAGCGCGTACTTCAACGAGGAAATGTTGGGAAAGGAAAGACACGAGATTCTGCAAGGCAGAAGATCCTCCTCGCCCTGGGGGAGGAGGAAACGCAACGGTGGACAAGGTAGAAGGGGGGAGAGGAGGAAGACGGGGAAAAGTGGAAAGCGCGAACCGGTTGTCGGTCTTTAAGTCAGAACTCACTAAAGGCAGACAACATGAAAACCACAACAACCCTCGGAGTGTCCCCGTCTTTCACGGTTGCAACTGGAAGCGCGGCGCCTGCGTGCATTACCGGATTAGGTCAATACCCGACCGTTCGTCGTCACTGGTGTTGTGTTCTGGCTGCTCGTCGCCACCTTGGCCCAAGGACGCTTGTGATGCAGCTTCTACGGCTGCGTGGGAACGGAATGTGAGAGGGCCCCTTTTTCGGGAATGCCACTTGATCTGCCGGCGTCTTATTTATTTCGGCGCTCAAACTTTCGTGATGAGAAAAATTAGCACTAGATTTCAAAAGTAGTTAGTAATTTGAGTAGAAGTTACCTGAAAAACGTAGTTAAATCAAACTACTAATTACTCAAATAAAGTTGTAATTGAAAGTTACCAAGTTACTCGGAAAAGTATTTAAACTACAGTAGTTTGAGTAGAGTAGTCGAACTACGTCCAAGTCTGCTCGAAAGTAAAAGGTACACCCTTTTCAGTATCTGAGGATTATTCACTGACTGTTCGCACCGCAAGCAAGGCGTTGCTCGTATAAGCCAAAGAACAAACTTCCCCATTTAAGCTACGCTTCGACAAACTTTTGATCGGTCCAAAGACGTATGTCAACGACCACCATTCTAAGTTCGTAAATGAACTTCAGCGATAGCGCGAGGGGGGGAATGTTCGAAACAGCAGATTAGGCTCATATGAGGGCATCCGTTTTTTATATGCCAATGTTCGAAGCGTTCTATCTAAATGTGATGAGCTAAGTACACTCATCTCGTCTTGCAGCGCCAAAACAATCTTATTGACCGAGACGTGGTTAACTCCTGAAGTCACTTATAGTGAAATACTGCATGATCACCCTAACTTCATTATCTATCGTGTCGATCGACAGCAACGGCGCGGTGGTGGCGTACTTATAGCTGTAGATAACAAGATACCTAACAGAGTTATTCCTAATCATTCACTGCTTGAAATAGTTTGGGCCTGCTTACAATGCAGTTTTAGGTCTGTCTCGGTTTGGTGTTTGTTACCGTCCTCCTGACGCGTCACACTCATTCTCAAGCCTTCTTCACTATGAGTTGTCATTACTTTCAACGGAATATCCAACCTATCCCATACTTTTGTTTGGCGATTTTAACTTACCGTGCATTAATTGGAACGACCCAACTCCTGTCTGCTGTAAAAAGTCCAGTGTTTGTCAACAATTTATTGACGTCGTTTTAGATTTCAATCTTTCTCAGATAGTTTCCCTTCCTACGCGAGTCTCTCCTTCCTGTTCAAACATTTTAGATCTTGATCTTACCTCTCACCCTGCATTATTTCCAACGCGTTTGGTATTCTTGGACGGCATCAGTGACCACAAATCAATTCATTCTTACATAAAAGTTAAAACTACAAAAATTGTTCGTTCAGGAAAGAAAATATTGCTATACGACTAAGGCAATTACGAAGAAATAAACCGAGCGTTGTATGACTATTTCTCTTTTTTCTTAATTAATTTTGATTCGCGAGATGTTAACGAGAACTGGAACTTATTTAAAAAGAAGTTAGATGAACTTGTTAACATTCACATCCCATTCAAATACCTCAGGCCTTTCATGACGAAACCATGGTTCAATCGACAACTTAGGTCTCTTTGTAACAAAAAGAAAAGGCTTTTCCGTGCTGCTAAGTCTGATGACACGCCTGAGTCATGGTCTAAATATAAAAATAGTGAACATAACGTCAAAATGAAACTGCAAGAGTGCAAAAGCGTGCACTCTCAGCAGACACTCTTTTCAATATTACTCAACAACCCTTGTCGTTTCTGGAGTATTGTTAACTAAAAATACCACACTTTACCAAAGATTTTTAGCAACCCGGGTGATGTTGTGCCAGATGATCAGTGTGCAGCTATGTTCAATGATGTTTTTTGCAATGTTTTACGCCTATTTCTACTGACTGTTTACCTGGTCACGTTCCTGCTGATTATTTTCCAATGGACCCTGTTTTTGTAGAATTTGATGCTGTATCTCAAATTATTAACTCATTTAAGGTCTCGTCGTCCTCTGGCGTTGACAATATAAACACTAAAATATTACGTAACACTAGCCTGTCTTGTAGTTCGTTTCTGACCAAAATATTTCAGCGGTCTTTGGAGTCGGGGGTGGTGCCTGAGGACTGCAAAATTGGCAAGGTCATTCCAGTCCAGAAAAGCGGCAGTAAGTCCTCTCCCCTCAACTACAGGCCTATATCTCTTACTTGCATCCCATCTAGGATCATGGAGCATATCATTTTCACGCATCTTTTTGATTTTCTCGAAAACATCTCCTTTTTTAGCAACGCGCAGCACAGTTTCCGCCGCAACTTCTTTAGTGAAACGCAGCTCCTATTTCTTATTAATGACCTTCACCTAAACCTTGACTCCGGCTGCCCCACTAGTTCCGATTCCCTATTAACACTGCGTGTCAATAGGGAATCAGAACGAAATGCTACAGCCATACATTATATGCACGTTTTCGTTTGCAATATGACTCGCAAGAAAAAAATGCACGGATGATAACGCCGTGACGTTCCGCTTCGGCGCCGCATATCAGTTTGCATTAATTAACTGCAACCTTACGCAGTTCGTCCCGAGATGTATTATTTCCAACATTACTTTAACCGGACTTGTCAATGTTTGGCTTGTACGAACCGGAGGTTGGTCAGTCTTGCCCAATTATTTTTCTTCGACTGAATTTAGAAAAGTTGCATTTCTGGAAGCCAGAGATTTTCAGCCCAGATTTTCTTCAGATTGCTTTTGAACTTGAGAGCTGTTGGTATCCGGTTTGTGCAAACCATAAAATGTCTGTCCGGAATTTCTCCGATTCGATCTTTACTCGTATTTGTGAATGTCCGCTTTGTGCAAATCGGAGATTGCTTCCCCAGATTCACTCCGGTTTGCATTAAACCGGAGTTTACAAATTCCTGTTTGTGCAAACCTGATATTGTCTATCCGGATTTTATCCGGTTTGACTTTAAGCCAGAGTCGCGAACATTCCAGTTCGTGCAAACTGGAGTGCGTCTTTCGGACCGGTCTCCGGATTGATTTATACCAGATTAGTTTTCAAGATTGATTTCAAAGCGTTATTTTTGGTAGGATGTTATCCTGTACTAAATAAAACACAGAGCTTCTCTATTTATACCATGAAAACGGAAATGGACTACTTTGACTTGTTTAAAGTGAGTTAAGGTGGATGACAGTTTCATCAATGGGTATGTAGTCCCACGTTTTATCAAAAAAGTAAATTCAGAGTACTTTCCGGTTAGATAAAATGTAGTATGTATATTATCTGTTTGTTATTGCTCAAATAAAATGAAGGCGTAAGTAGCGTACCGTATGTTAATTTGTACTTTTAGCCTTCTTTCATTGTGAATTTTCACGTAGTAAATTTGTTTGTTATTATCTTAGCACATTTGCAGTACCCAGGGTTATGCCACCAATACTAGGCTCTTCTTGCATTGAATATTGGTATGAGGGTGAACCGGAGTCATTAGTTAGAATAAATTTCGATGTAATGCATTATATTAGATTTCTTGAGCCTCCATGCGGTGATTGGAGTTAGGTTGGTTCTTTTCTCCGATACATTTTTTTTAGAGCTGAGTTCTGAAAACTTCTTGCTAGTCGACTGATTTTTCGGTTCTCGAATTCCGGACTTGTTCGATTATACTGACATTCTCAGGAAACACTCAAACATTTTATGCACTGCACGCATATTGTGTACATGGGTTTTGAGGTGTCGGCTAATAATGCCTTATACCCCCCTTTAACTAATCATTGAAATGCGACGGTGTCTTTATCAGTATAGTATATATCGGTTTTCTTTACTTCTTTTTGTTATGTTATTCCTAATCTTCCTAGCTATGTCTTAATATTTAACGAACTCAGCGAGCTGTACAAGATTCACTCCTCTACAAAACGTTTGGGGAACGCTACTTGAAAACTTAACGGAGGCTGAAGCTTGGTCTTTAAAAGTGGAACACAATAGCGGCATCTGGCCATGTTCGCAAAGCCTTCTCATTCAAACGCACGCTTTTTTCCAAGTCGCGCAAGCGTGTGTGCATGAACTAGTCGGTACCGTCTTGTGTTACGTGACGTCACACGTGTCTGCGACGTCATAACCCTATTCATCCACGCAATTTTGCGGGAAAAAATTTCGGTTAAATTCTGCGGGAAAATGTTCGGTTGAACTTGGCTTTTAAAATTTACACTAATTTATCCTAACATTTTTTTAAATAGTTAGCCAAACATTTTCCCGTCAAATTAAATTTTCGTAAAGGTCATGAACGGCAAAGCCAGATGTGACCTCTGACCCTTTACGTCGCAGATGGCTCCGCGCGTCGCATCATCAAAAGTTCTGATCCCACCGACGTCAGATTGTCCACGGCAAGAGCTCCTAAACACAATTGCGCTAAAAAAGGTCCATGGGGCACATCAGGATTCGTGAAATGTTTTGACGTGCCCTTAAAATGTCGAAGGAGTTGGAGATGTTTGTCAAACGTTTCTGATGGGCTTGACATACCCTTTAGGATTTTGAAAAGGGTGTAAGAGGCATACCAGCTTTCTAGATTGATGTTAGGTCGGTCTTAATCTTCCCTGTAAAATGTATTTTTGTATCACTTGCACATACGATGTTAGAAGTCAACATATGTATATCGACTTGAACTTAAATCCCACAACGCACGTAACGTTACTCAGCTTGCAATATTTAACCAATGCTCTAAAATATTGACGGGAAACGAGAAGTAAAAGAAAGATAAGAAATGAAGCCACAAAACACCATTTGATTCCTTCGAAATCTATTACGATTTTTTTTTTCAAAGACGTTATATTTTTAATTGTATCATTTTATTGGTTTGCGTTAGACCAGAAAATATATTTATTTGCTGGGAACTCGCGTATAAAACATTGGTGTATAAACTAAAGGTCCTATTTGCACAAAAAATAGGTCCAGAGTCTTAGTGCCTCGCTACTCATTTCCCTATATATATTTCTCATTCTTAACCAAGAGCGGCAGGAAGATTATCTTCAAATGAAGGGGCCAGTGGCGCACTCTTCCCAGCTCCCGGACTTGAGCAGCTCTCGAAGTACTTTCTGTCTTGCTTGTCTTCTGACCGTTACCTCAACGTAGACGCGGAGATGATATGCATAATTGGACAACAAGCTGTGGGAGTCGCATTGCGGTCTGCCGTCTGCGCCGCTAAAGAATTGTTTAAGATGCTCGGTCTTCAGGGTTCGAACCAGCGCCCTGCGAACTACTCTGTTTACTTTGGAAGCTGGGCGACAAAGTAAAGTTTTCTTTTCATAGAGCTCCTTGTGCGGATTGGATATTATTTTTCTAGAGTTCCAATGGATAGAGAGGTCATAGGATCAGGGTTTAGGGCATAGTGCTCCGTAAAGTTTAATATATAATGCGCACATTAGGAATTGCGCTGTTTATTCATACTTGTATGAGAATTATACTTAGTAGACTAGCCAATTCCTTCTTCGTGCCCAAAGTTTTGACGCCGCCTCGGCTCTTTCTTCACGGGTGACTCTGTGCGGGCCCAAATGTTGATATCTGTCGTTATATTTTTCATGTCAGTATTGTTACATTCTTCTTTTTGCGTGTGGCGGATCGTAGCTCATTTAGATAGCTGCTTGTCAGCGCTCCCGTGGATCGGTTCAGGTTGTTGCTCGTATTATACAAGTGCCCGGATACTAAGAAGAGCCGTTTCCTCCAGCTTCTCCAGTTTATTTTTCTGCCGAGGGTGGAACTGGTGTCGCAGGCGATGACGTGGCCGGTTTTTCAAGCATGTTCCGCCTGCGCGCTACGAAGAAATGCATACAAGTCAACATAATGAAGGAACATGCTAAGAAGACCGGCCGAGTTCTTAGTGGCTGATTGAAAACAAGACTGGGGAGACATCGAGGCATCGAGCATTTATGTATACCCACTATCAGGGATGGGCAAAATACATGCTAATATGTATCGAAATACAAATACAAAATACTTTGTCAAAAATCTATTTAATTACAAACTTAATTACATTTCCAAAAAAAGCATTTAAGTACAAGATACAAATACAACCAAATGTATTTGGTCTCCTCCAAATACTTTTCCAAATACATTCCTTAAAATTTGCGTCAGCGACTTCAGGGCACCTGCAACGGGTTTCTGGGTACGTCATTTTAATTTTGCATCACACACTCGGGGGAGTTAGTGTGCGAGGCTCTAGTAACGTAATAGAAATATAACCACAAAAAAAATGTAATCAGCTTTGACGTAATAGGTGAAAAAAGTACAGAGCTTCAAGCAGCTTTTTTTTTTACGATTACATTTTGATATAGACCAACAAAGAAGCGAGACGACCAAGACGCGCAGCACTAGCTAGAGAATTTTTTATTGTTGCAACTCGCACCAGAACGAAACTCTGGACGACCCGCGTATTTAGAATGTTCGAGGCAAAAATATAGACAGAAATCAGGCTGGAAAGCTGTCACAGGCCCCTTTTTAGCCAGTCTGCCTGTGAACGTCGATTTCGTCACTATTCTTGCCCTGAACTACCACAGTAATCATAAAGTCACTAAACGCTTGTGCTTGACTAAGAGACACTGCATTCAGTGCAAAACGTAGTTTTCTTCCTTCTCTGAACCGTGCCTTTAAAATAAAGCCGGGGGAGAAAAAGAAAAAAAGCCTCATGGCCGAATAAAGGATGGAGACTATATCTTACAACTACATGCATAAAAACAAGAATTGTCTTGAAAACAAATTTGCGGGATGTATTTTCGCCCACAATATTGTATTTAAGTACAATTGTATTTGAAATACCCACGTTTTAGTATTTAAATACACACGTCAAATACGTTACCCAATTTGTAATTAAATACAAATGCAAAATACACAAAGTATTTGAATTACGTATTTCAAGTACTTCCCTATTGGAAAAACGTACAAGAAGCAAACATGCTGCTTGTACAGTTCTGGTATGACACCAACATAACTTCTTGTTATTATGCATGCAGCTAGTTTGGTTTGGCGTTCTGCATAACTGGAGATACCGGCACCGCTATGGCTCCGGGTCTGTCTATAGTGGCAGCCAGTTTGCTTGCCGATATGATTCGGTGTGGGTGGTATGATTTTGCGTCCGATGACGTAGGCGACCGCCATCTTTCAGACAAAACGCTTATACCACAGGACCACCGGTATAACCAAATCATACATGCAGAAAGACGACCACATCTTCTAACAAAAACGTCCATCGTTTACCACCGGTATCGTTACATACATCATTCATGTCGAAAAAGAACATAAGCCGCGTTTCCATGAATGCGACTCAGTCGCATTGAATCCAGTTGCCGCATTCAATATGCGGTCATGTAAACAGCATAATGCCCAAAGAAAGCGGATCGCATTAAAGTCGCTAGACAGAGGTGGATCGAGATGGCGAGTGCGCATTCATTCAGCCCTTGTAAACGGAGATCGCATCGCATTTTGGAACGGGGAGGATTATCGGAAGGCGCTCGCAGGGGGAACGAGTGAACAGCTGAGAACATGGCGGCGCGGAGAGCGGTCCCGCAATTTTTTTTCCCGACAACAAACGCAAGCTTTTATTGCGATCATAAGAAAGCAGAATATAGCGGAGCTGCTCGGTCAGGGCGGCCCCGTCCAAACCTTTGCGAAGTACGACTTGCACGTCCGAAGGGGTTACAAAGGCTTCGGTGCAAGCACGAATGACACCCAGAGCTCCGAGAACTTTAGAGCACTGCAGGTAGCGCAGAACGAGCAGCTCCTACCTCGGTGCCGTTCCTGGCTGCGCATAGCCTCTCGGACTCGGGGTCCAGTTGGTCCGGTCGCGATCGGCGAGGTCTGGCGCGGCGAAACGCGGAGGCTTCCTCAAAGCGTGCACACACACGTCGCCTCTCGTTCAGAGTGAACCGGCGGCCCGGCCTGGAGTCCTAAACGCCTTGGTTTTGATGCTACTTCCGTCTCCCAACTTCTTCCAGAGCACCGAAGACAGCGGGCACGATCTTTACGTTCACTGAATGCGTCGAAAGGCCTCCACGTGCGATGCACCGGAAAAAGTGGTGCGGCTGGTGCCGGAACGGAACTGCATAACTTAGAGCTTTCAGCCAACGTGCACAGCAACAAACTGCTCGTGGCACCAAGCCGCGGATACCGCATCGCCGGTGGACAGCGGCAAACGGACCGTTGCTCGTATCGTGGGCCGTAACTCGTACTCGGCCAACTCGGCGTCTTTTCGTAGCCCCTCGCGTCGTCGCAACCAGCCGGAAAGCCACCAGCCCGGAACCGTAGCCGGAGTCGGAGAAAAGCAAAACCGAAACGTAAAGCTTCCGCCCAGTGGCTTCCGCTGTCGCCCCTTTTCTAACTTCCCGGCTTCCACGCTTCCGGTTGCTTCCGGTCGTCGCGGAGACGGCAGAGATGGCAACGTAGCGGTTTTGGCGTCGGTGGCTCGTTCTGCGTTTTACGCGACAGATGTTTTACGGTCCGATTCTACTGCGCCTCTGGTTCTCAACTCGACGGCGCCTCTCACAGTTCAACCAGGCGTGGTGAGCCTGGGTCAGGCCGGCTCGACTCGTCCGATCGGCGGACCGCAGGCGACTTTCAAGTTTGGCCGTTACTACTAGGATCCGAAGGTGTCTTACTCCGTGAAGCGGTAAGCGAATCTTGTCCCGTTATCGTTCTACTTTTAAATTACGTTAGGTGTGCTACGGTGTAAACATGCGTGCCAAGTGTTCGTGACAATTTTGAGCTAGAATATTGGGCTTAATCACGATTTTTCATATACCGAAAATGTAAATCGAGCCGATGAACGAGGAGCCATGCTTGAAAACGCTATACGACGTTCACTTGTACTTGAGCGGCTTAAAAGAAGAATAAAACTGGGTATGGCTGGATCCGAGGCTGGTCCCAGTGCAATTGGAAGCACATAGCGCGCCTTTCTGAACGGCATGTGAGCAATATAGCGATCAACGAAGCGAGCAGTGACGACAAGCTACGAGTGCCGGCGACGAGCGACAAAGATTTCTCACTTTCGCTGCTTGCGCCCCTCGGTTCTTGGGTTTGTAGAAAACGTCGCTCATCGCCTTGGTCGCTCGCACCAATCGCTTTCATAAGGTGTGTCTCCTCGCGCGGCTGACTACCATGTTTATTCGAATATAAGTCGACCTTTTTTTTTTTTCTTTCTTCGGAAATCGTGACCAAAGAATGTCGACCTACATTCGCAACCAAATTTTGCGACCCTACCGGAGGCATGGAGCTATCGAGTGACGGAGCCGGCGTTGCCATAGAGCCGCGCCGCTTCTTCTTTCAAAAAGCTTTTGGTGCGCGCAAACAACCGGTGCCGCTATCGCACGCATCTCTCGGCCTCAAGTTTCGCCATCGCGCCTATAGCCACTAACGTTCCCCTTGCTGGGCAACGGGGAAGGAGAGGAACGCGATGTGCCATGCACTTTGCCCTCCATCCTCGCAAACGCGACCCAAAACAACAACAAAAAAAAAAAAAAAACGGAGGTTATTTTTGTTTGTTGCTTGAGGCGTCTCGGCCAACGCTCGGCTCGCGTGTTGCTCATGGCGACACGGCGGCTCTGCATGCGTCTTTATAGTTTCTTTCGTCGCGTCGCACCTTCTTTCATTTCTTCTTGTCGTCATTTTACAACGGTGTCAGTGAACCATTGTTGCGAATCTGCGAGGATGTCTACCAAGCTGACGAAGCTTCGGACGACGATGACATGTCCAGAAGTTCTGACGGTGATAAAGTTTTTGGCATCGCCCCGTGATTTAGCTGAGAGTAATGTAATAAAGGCTTGTTTCTTTCTTTTGCCGAAACTTTCCCCGGTTCTTAAAAATAAAAAAAGGTTGACCTATATTTGAATTATTTTTTTTTTATTCTAGGTGGGTCCAATAAATAGGATTCGACCTATTTTCGAGTAAATACGGTAACCTTAATTTTTATTTCGGGTTCCGTCGGACGTAACGTTAGACACTGCGTTACACTTGAGCAGAATAGGGGCTGCTGGTTCATCATATAAACCAACCATTTGTGTTTAATTAAAACGCATCACTGGCCTAAAAAAATACTGCTATCCTACAGGAATTTAGCGCTTCAGATAAATAGGCTAATTTTTACTTTTAGTCCCTGCCCCACCAGATACAACATATGTCCTAAAGCAGTGTTCCGGATCTCCTTCCAAGACCTCAGGCGGGTCGTCATTCAATCCAGGAGTCGGCGGCGTCTCATGGGCGTGTTGCTGGTGCTTCTTACTGGATGGTGCTACCGAGGGAAAAGTGGTCGTGCTTGGGAAAGGCAATTATGGCTCGAATACACTTTTAAGAAATGCACAGTTCGCATGTGTTCATCTTTATATGCTTCTACAGTCGGCTGTTATTTTTGGATTGCTCCAACTCTGTCAGCGCTAGTTTCTCTAGATCATGCAAATGGGATGCAACACTAAACCACATATGCTCTCGCAACAAACAGTGCTGTGCTGAAGCACTGTGGAATCTACTCTAGCTTTATAATGCAGCACAAAATAGTTGACGCCAAGTATAGCTACTTTTGTGACTCCGTTTTACCAAAAGCTCTTCCGAAACAAACTCGCCACCTTATAGGTAGTGCAAAAGAACCTCGCGTGCCTAACCTGGAGGAGGGCATTTTTTTTCATAGGTCAATTTTTTTTAAACCAATACCTTCAGCCTCCTTTAAATATTAATATCATGTGACACACAGAAGAACAGTAAACCCCTCAATGTTGGCGAACCTTTAATTTTTGCACCCTTTAATTTTGCGGAATTCAGTGGCTGCAATTATGTCCTCTGTGACCGAATCGAGAAGAAATAGGGGCCACGAAGATAAGGGGGTTTTACGGTACATCGGAGGAAAGAGGAAGTCCTTTTGTTTGTAAGCAAGAGTAAAACCAACAACAACAATCATGGTGTCGACACTTTGTGAGCCTATCTGTCTCTATTGAATATTATAAGTTTTATTTTAGTTTGTTAAACATTGTTCCTGTACATTGTGGGATGGCGTCTTCAACACGAGCAGTGGTTTTCCTCTAAAGCAGGCAGCATGGACGCGTGCCGCAGCACAAAGTTTATTTGCAGGTGGTACCGCAGTTTGAAGGATGGTTCGCACAATATGGGGGAATCACAATTCAATGTTCTACCTCGGGCGTGGACAAGATTTGCTCATTCTAAATAATTTTGCCTAGAAATCGGGAATATGCGACGTATGTACCCGCATGGTTGGAAGGGCCAGACAAGCCTTGTGAGCGCTTCGTTTTCTAGCCTCTCAGTCCTGAACGCACTCACGCACCACATGTGTAGATGTTCCGATAGGTGGGAGCACTTATTTGAAAAATGGTGAATGGCAACTGTTGTTATCTTTATCAGAATTCTTTATTGTGGTCATAGGTGGACTGCATATTTGCAATACTTTTTTCACTTAAAAATATGTCATACTAAAAATATGTAGTATAGCCGACGACAAAAAGAGAATGGCTGGGCGTCCTCCAGCACGTGCTTGTGCGTTTCACCCCGCTTTGGACAGATGTGCTCGCTCCAGGCTCATGAGGCGCTGCAACGTCATCGAAGGGTGGTGGAACAACGGAGACTTCTCCCTGCCTTCCTCATGGTGTCAGTGAGCGTGTACTTCTATACTCTAACTTAGCTTAACCTGCACAGAGCCGAGTAGAATAGGCTTGGCAAGTGCCCTTTTTCCATATGCATATGTACAGCTGAGGCACTTTCTGAATCAAGGACATTGTGTACCTTACCTTCAAAAACACATCATTTTGGGGGTACAAAAGGAATTCTAAAGCATATTTTTGTTTGTATTGTCCTATTCCGCATCGACTCCTTCAACTTAATGCGGAGTCGACCCAGCCTCTTGAGAAATGTAATGCCTGCCAGGTAATTGTTTTGCATTTAGTTGATATATCAGTATTCAGTTAGGTATCCCAAGTCATTAGTCGTTCAGGTGGAGTCTCTGTGTAAGTCAGTCATGTTTAACATTCATAAAAATGCTTGTCAAATAATGGCACTGTCGAGGACATGTACTCAGCTCGAACAATCGCTGGGCACAAGCTGGTCGTGTGGTTACAGGCAGCAAATATCCCGGTTGGAACGTCCTACCTCGCAATGTAGCTGAAGACTAGGTCAGGGCCCCACTCACAAACGTTTATACTTTGCGTCTCTTTAAGCTGGACCACTTTTGACACTACAAGCCATTGCAGCAAAAATAGCATGACACATGATTATAAGCTCGACGTACCATGGCGTCCAACTAGAAGGTCACATGCCTTGCTTTGGGAGCTAACATTCCAAGGATGGCTTGAAGCTTCTGTCGTGGTTAACTTTAAGCTGAGATAGCTTGGAATAATGCCCTCGGTTTTTAGTGTTGCCCGGCATGGTTAACAAGTTGGTGATATAGTGCTTCATTGAAAAGTCTGTGCATTCATGACTGTATCACCTTATGAATGCATACTAGTTATTAAACCCTTCTTTGTGCAGAGAAATGAAATGCACTTTGCTTTCAATTGCACCCACATGAAGCAGCCATAAGGTGCTTCATGGTATGAAGCACGTTATGGCTGCAAGCTCTGACCGATCTCGTTCTGTGGTGTGCGCAGGCCCATTGCACGGAGTTGCTCCGAGAGCCTCACCAGAGTTTCCTGCCCGTGGTCGTTCTAAATTTTTTGTTGTAGGTATGCATCCTTTCTGTCTTTCCCTTAATTGTACTCAAACGTCTTCCTTTCATTGTCGCCGATTTGCCTCAAAATTGGTTAAGCACACAAATGGACGCTGTACAACTGTATCTCACATATTTTGTTCAAGGTAACTTTTATTTGCCAAAGTTACAGATTTTTTTAATGAAGGTTAGTCTTTTTTTGTTTTTATTTACAAATTTATGTGAGTTTCCATGGGCAACACTAAAATGTTATGCCAGGGGCAAGGACAAGTTCACTGCTCTAACTTGTTCTCAACTGATTGCAAGAAATTTCGTTAATGTCGTGAAACCTCCTTTCAGCGCTTGCTTTGCAGCATGAAAAAAGAAATTAGACATAGGACATACTCTGTTTTTTAAACTGCTTGCTCATTTTGCAGGTCTGCCTGCCGTAGATGTCGTGCTAGTGGAGAGCAGGCGAATTCGATTGTTGGTTTTGCCATTGCTTTTTGTTTGCCGTTGTCTTCATAGTTCTTGTAAAATTAGAGATTTTCCTAAAAAGCAAGCCGGGAAGAATATTTAGTTTGATTAGGTAGCTGAAAATTATGATTTAGTATCCCTTAGTCAGTAAAATAGGTACTGTGTGCCGCAGTTAGTGTCGAGCCGAGATCCACGCTTTTTTGGCATTTTTCTCAGAGTAGTACCCATTTTTATTCGTTAGCTTCTTGGTGCGCCAACTAAACTCTTTCTATCCAGACACCTGCCCTCTGCTGGTACACTCTACCCCTATGTTCAGCGAGTGTATGAACTGAAGTTGTTTCCCCAGTCGACACTCGCTGAGTACGAGGGTAGGAAAATCTGTCCATTGCAGCAGAGCCATATATGGGGAGAGTCTGGCAGTCTATGATTTCGCTGCCGTAACGTCTCCCTTCCGAGTGAGCTAACCAGCCCGCGGCACAGAGCGAGAGGTGTGAGCGCATGCGCGTGAACTCTAGGCTGCTCCTAGCTGAGCGGGGATGGCCGCCATTTTCATTCATCCGCCCGGCATGGGATCGATATCCAAATTTCGTTTTTTTTTTCTTTTATTTGGCAGGCTTTGGCAATAAAACGATATAGTGTTATTCCTCGGTGCCTTAAAAACCTAAAGACAGAAGTT
The DNA here is from genome assembly GCF_016920785.2 of Ixodes scapularis. Taxonomy (NCBI): domain Eukaryota; kingdom Metazoa; phylum Arthropoda; class Arachnida; order Ixodida; family Ixodidae; genus Ixodes; species Ixodes scapularis. The sequence continues at coordinate 82,900 of NW_024610190.1, read as the reverse complement.
TCTCCATGTTTGAAAGCAAACTTTTATTCAGGCAAAAAAAAAAAAAAAATAAGCCCGTAGCAGACGACGCGTAGCCTCAACAGTGCTTCGTGCCGACAGCTTTGCGTCAAAATGGCGGTCGTCTCCTCTTTGCCTCTTTGCTGCCTTCTCTCTCCCTCCTTTGGCGTTCTCCTCCCTTTCCTCCTCTCCGGCACCTTCGTCGCCATACCCACTGGCTAAACTCTCCCACTATACGGCTCTGCATTGCAGTACTAGTTTTTTTGTAGTCTTTACAGTTGAATGTGAAGATTTGACAGAAATCTCTCAGGTTGGGGCGAACGAGGGTTAAATGAATGCATTTGGTCATTCGCCTTAATTCGGGACCCATCATTTAAAGGCCTACATGGCCTTGTCCTGGGGGGTGACTATGACTCAAATAAAAGGATCTATGTGCTGATCACAAAATAATATGCTAGCCATTCTAATGTAGTACTCGATTGTGATTTGTTTTTATTTTCAGCTACTTGGGTGCCTAAAGATCTGGAGATCTTGTGGCCACAAGCTTGGACTCAATCTTCTTCTGTGGTCTGGTCAGGACCATGGGGGAGGTAATCTCAGCAACAAGAGCATCGCAGTATCTCCCTGCCTGTGACTTCCGATCAGCGTCACGACAGGGGAGTCCTCGTGCCACCAGGTGTTAGGTATGCCACTTCAAATAAGCTTTCTCCTTACCTATTAATAGAACAGCAAAACCACTACTAAGCCTAAATACAAAAAACAAAATTAAATCTTGGTTTGGATGGAGTTCCAATTACAAAAAGGAGTCTGCAGGCATGATTAACATGTGAACTTAACGCCCGCGGATCTAGGTTTGACGGTGTCACAGAAATAACTTCCCGCAGATCGCTTTGCTCGTGCTATACCCAAACAAATTCTTAAAGTAATCATTGTGTTACGTTGGTGTCATCAATGATATGTACCTACCACACCCAGCAGTCGGGAGATGCGTAATATAAAAAACAGGAACTTGCACATTGTCAGTCCTGCAAAGATTTTATAGCACATTCAACTAAAAAAAACAATTCAATGCAGGCGTATATTCATGGTTCGCATATGTGTAATTGCTCTTCATAATGAAGTAAAAACTGCTTAAGTTGTGGCCCACTAGAGGCTTTCTATTAGTGTTAAAAAGTGCTATTGTGTTTTAAGCAGCTTGCAACAAATATTTTATTGAAATACAGAGGTTCATGGAAATTATTATGTAGATGTTTGCAGACAGTCGTGGTGAGACCAACCTTTAATGCCAAGTGGTCCACTTATTCAGAGTTGGTTGAGTCTATAAATATTGTAGGTCGCAAATAAAATTTTTATGGTACGCGATGGGCACAATCATCCGTAATGACTAGCTCTACCTAGGGGAACTTTATACGTTTACTACGGCAAGATGGTTTCGCGAAACGAAGTATTTAGTTTATTCAACCCCTGCACTAACCTTGTCTCTACACTCTTAGAAAAAAAGGGAGTCAGGTGGAGTCAAATGCGCTTTTGACTCCCCATTTTTGCGTGATGGCGTCGAGCTACTCCATCTGGCAGCAAAAAGGAGTCTGATGCGGTTCGGACTCCCTCAAAAGCACTGGAGTCAAATGAGAACAGTAAATGCCTGAACTCAAGTGACCCCACTTGGCACGCAGGGAGTCATCTGATTCTATGAGGTTGGTAGAGTCAGCGTGACAGAGTCTCGCCACCAGAGTCAAATGACCCCGTTTTCAAGTCGCGTGAACATTAGACAATTTGACGTGTTTGCAAGAACGATATCACCTTTTAGGGCAAGGTATTTCCATGCACTCCAGTCACATACAACTCCCAATGTTTGTTTAGACAGAAGAAAGAAACCAGCGTGGCATAGGCATTTTATTTGACACGTCTTAATTACATTACCCACACGCGCCTTTGACTTTTTTTCTCTCTCATATTTACTCAGGTAAATGTTTGCGGCTCGCTCCAAGAAAGCCGGCCCAATGCACAAGGTAAATGGTAGCGCTGTGCTCTATGGCCAGAAATCCGCATAAAAGGCATATGAATTATTAGGAGACACTAATTTGTAACGGATAAATCGGGGGTCAGCTCACCGCAACTTCATTTTGAAATCAATGCCGGAAGATGTTTGCTGATGTCTGTACACATTTCAGAGCACGCACTATGTCACAGTTATTCCGCTGTCGCCCATGCTTTGCCTAAGCGCATGACACCACACACAGCACACGAGTCCCCCGGAGGTCCGGTGATGAATGCGGTCGTTGAAGATTTCTTCAGTATCGATGACTGCTTCTGGGGCGCGCGCAAAGCCGATGAAACGAAGGCCCGAGATTGGCGGAAGCGCGGGAGCCTACGCTTAGGAGAGCATTGCGTATTCATCGGCATGTCACATTCGGCAGCTTCAGGCAACAAGCAGAGGTGGAGGAAACGCTGTAACTCTGCCCATGCATGTCCCGTTCTCAGCTTCATGCCCTGTCTTCCCGAAAAAGTAAAAACATCCCGACAATGCCGCAGATGTCGTACACTGTCTCCCCGAATTCTCTCGGAAGCCTCCTCCTCTCCTTGACTTATGCCCTCTCCTCTTGCCGTACTCGTCCCCTTTGTGTTCCCCAGTGGAATTTCCCGAGCCGTCAAAAAAAAAAAAAAAAAAAACTGGTTTGTTGGTGGCGCTGGAGGGTCGCTAAAACGCTTCGGGATATGTAAAAAATGGCCGACCTTGCGTTCACCAAGCCATGCTCTGCCAATCTTAGAGGCGCCGTCACTGATAGGTTAAATTTTGCTCCCTCCTGCGTTTTTTGTTGGAACATAAGCATTCATTTGTATTTTTTTTTTTCGTTTTCTTTGCTTGCTGGCTTCGAAGGAATCTTCTATTTTTATAATATTTCGAGCCTGTAGACGCTTTACACACGCGCCAGAATACAGCCGCAATTGCTGACCTTCTCTTGTTTTACCGAGATACCGACCCACTGAAATTGGTGTGGAAGAGCCTCCACAAAAGCCAGTGCTGGGGAGAAAGGCAGAATAAAATCTAAGATGGCGATAACATGGCCTGCTGTGGTAATAATGAAATGAAGTAAACGTAATAAGGGGGAAAAAACTGAAGGTCAGTTATGGCGGTGCCCATGCACAGCTGCTGCAAAACTTCTATACGTGATGGGCAGTTTGATACTTTAGACCCATGTTACGGATAAAAAATCAGGGCGCGGGATGGCCAAAAAAACATGCTTTTCGAGCAAGGCTCGTCAAATCGTGAGACGCTGGAGAAATGCAGCATTTTGCATTAAGTCCTTATTTCGAACTCTTTTTGTTCGCCTTCCGCCCTTTGAAAAGCATACGGGAAGGGCCTTAGAACGCACCTGGTATCGCTGCGCCGCAGCGTTCTTCCGCAACATAAAGTTCGTCTGCCTTTCTCGCCGTCACCATGGCAACGAACGCCGAATGAATAGAAGCACGCACGGTACCACCGCGTGAAGCCAGCAACAGCTGACGCCATTTTACGAACGCCGTCTGCTAGCCAAAGCGGAGCGCGGTTGATCCTGTTTTTTTTTTATCCGTAACATGGGTCTAAAGTACCAAAGTGCCGATTTGTCTTCAGGCAATTCCACGTCCTGTTTTTTTTATCCGTAACATGGGTCTAAAGTATCAAACTGCCGATTTGTCTTCTGACAATTCCTCAAACGGCCAGCTGCCTGAAGTGCAATTTCTCAATTAGGTCAGTTTACGCTAAGCCAATAGTTGTGACAAGAGGACACTCGTGAAATTTGGTTGATCATGACATTCGTGAGCGTTATCTCAAGAAAAAAAAAACACTAAATAATGCGCAACTACGAAAAAAAAACATTGTGAGAAAATAGTATGGAAACTTCCATTGCTACAACTTATGGCCAACTCCTAAAAATAAATGTTGGTGGTGCTTTCTCATCAACTATAGGAAACTGCGAAAATCGTCCTCCAACGTCAGGCTCGATTTAGGGAACACACTCGTTTGCCCTGGTTGCATTACGAAACTTTAGAAAGATTACACGTTGTCTTTATAATTCGCAATAGTGATATGTGAACTTGCAACAGACGCGTAACTAACATTAGAATGGGTCCTTGATAAACCCTTGCGTGACACAAATGCTAAGTGCGGACACGCATCCGGGAAACCATGTGAAAATTGGGTATTCAGTTGTGGGAATCCCCCACAGTACATAGGAAATTTCTCCGACTATACGAAATTTCTCTGACTAAATAATAAAAACTAAATATCAGTATTTCCTTTGTGAGACGCTCCATATTTATTTTGCAATTTTTCATCAAGTACCCAAGCGGAATGCTTTTGCGATTTCTTTGGTCCGCGAATTCACTTTGTGAATTTTTCTATCGTGAAAATTGTTTTAAGCCAATCAAGAACATATGTTGTGAAAGAACCTAGCGTTATTTGGCCTACGGCGTGTCGATGTATCGCATTATGACTTTGGTCCACAGTGTATTACGAAAAGCTATAGCCAAAAAGAAAACATCGCTTCTGAAACCCGTGGGATCTCTGTTTTCTTTGGTGCTGCCCCCGACGACCGAACTTGCCAACCGTCCCCTGTCTAGTATTGTCCATACTTTCTATTTCATAAGTCATGAAAAATAAAAGCATGCACAGCGCGTTCCGTAAGAAGGGATTACTGTGAAACTAGCATCGCCATTGCTGACAATATGAGCTACAACAGCCACGCGTGCTTATATAGAGCATCTACTAGCAAGAGGTTTTGGTCCAGACTAGGGCTAGAATGCAAAGTTTGGACGTTGTTATTCGAACTATTTTGCAAATAGAAAGATAGTGCAGCTTCCCGGAATCTCAGGAGCAGCAAAAACTAGACCAAGTGTTGTATTTATTTTCCGAGGCGTACGTGTGCATGCAATTCACAGGCGATTTTAACCGGCAAGCGACACTTTCATTGAAAGTTACCTCAATCACATTTGCGTTTCTGTAGAAACACAACATCTCCAGATCCTCTTTTATAGAGCTCTTTTTCATAAAAAGGTTCCTTTTCCTCGTGATACAGATACTAAGAAGTAAGCTATCTGCAAGTGAAGCTAGAATACACTCAGATGCTAACTTGTATAAGCGGAGGCAAGATCAGTAGTGTGGACACCCGAATTCGCTTCTGCAGATACATAACAGATAACTGGATGAAACAACTGTCAGAGTGTGACTTTTTTTTTACGTCCTTATTCGGTTAAACATTGTGAGCCTTCCTTGGAACTCATAATCGGCAAGGCAGCCGCCTCGCGGATTGCATAATGGGAGAGAATGATTATGATACCTGATATAGCAAAAAAACAAAATATGTTTATGAAACCCCAATTTTCATTCATTTTAATCCACCTTTTTATTCCTATCGACCAAAGGCAAACGCCGGTGAAATCGCTTACTAACAACATGTTTCTTAGATACCATTTTATTGACCAACTTCTTGCAGCAAGTACAGTTTGAGCATAATCATGTCAGCAGTGCGCACATCTTTTAAAGGGCGCGTAATAGGTGTTTGATGACGTGTATTTGTGCTCATGTATAATCTAGTAGCCGCCCAATAATATGCACTGCAAGTTTAAGATGGCAAAGGCGCTTATTGAGCCCGTTACCCTAGAAATACGCGCGAGCTATATTTTCCTTTGCATTCTTCTGCGCGAGTGATGTGTGCGCTCGCCTGCTTCCTGGGGCGTGCGCTTACGATGCTCGCGAAATCCTTTTTTGTTTCGATCACATGTTCACATAACACACATTCTGCGATTTTTTATCATCTCTGGGACGCGATTATGCTTTGTAGTATTTCCAACACCCACGATGCGACATAGGTATTTACGACGGCGCAGCTGAGGCAACAACTGTGGAAGGAGCTAAAACGATCCGAGAGGCAGCGCGCGTGCGGAACACTCCACGCAGCAAACCGTTGCTCGCGGTTGGCCGACAAGTGCCGCTCGTCGTTCGGCCATGTTCGGCAATGGCTCGGGTTCTGCGATATTCGCACAAAAAAAAATTTTTTTATTATATTTTTATTAGAGAAAAAGACGGCTCATGATGGTAATTTTTGGATTTTCAGGATGCTTAGGGCCCGCAGAATTAGTTGTGACCATGTAAAGACGATTTGCAGAACCCTCTTAGTGCCCCTTTAAAGTAAGAAATGAGGGATTAGAGATTAGTTAACTATACTATCTTCTTACTCAGATACAAGCTCGCTGCCATCAGCAGTAATACATTAACTCATCTCTAACATGGCATTGCATAACGCGGTGTATGGGTGGTTTTTAAAGATCCAGCATTCTCAGTAAAGAAAACTTGCGTTAGGAGACTTTAATGTTCCCATTAGTTTATTTCTCTGGAAGGCCTCTATGAACGAGGTTACTCGTGCAATTAGGCGGAAAATTAAGATATACAGTCGAATCTCATTAATTCAAAATTTCTTAATTAAAACTTGCAGATAATTCAAACTAGCATGCAGGTCCTATCCTATGCGTCTTCATGGGAGGAAACTCCAGGTAATTCAAACTTTGCTTTATTCAACCAAATTTTCAGTACCCCTCGAGTTTGAATTAACGAGATTCGACCGTATTTCTAATTAGTCACGATATGCATATAGTTCTAATTAGAATGTTGCTTGGAATAATCGAAAACTACGAAGTCTGTAAATTCTAGAAAGATTGGATGCATGTGCGTCGCTTTCTGGGTCCCGTAAATATGTCAAAAAGCGGCACGCCAGCGCTTTTTTTAAGTTAGTTATCACCCCCTTTTTAGCTCCACCAGCGTTCGGCCCGTTCCACAAGTAATAGCTTGCGCACAGCATTACGCTACATAGATGCCCTAGATATTTATGAAATTTACGGATTTACTGGTTTTTGATGATGCCCAGCAATCTTTTGCTTAGAAATATATGTCTACTGTTACTTATTAAAATGTTAGTTAAGAACTGTATGATAATTATCCGCTTATTTGCACAAACAAGCTCGTTCCTAGTGTCCGCCATGTCAAGTAGGCTAATTGCAAAATTAAAAGTGTCCTAACGCAAGTTTCCTCCCGTTAAAATTCTGGACCGCCTAAGAACAGGTTCTGCATATTTGTACCACCACATCCCGAAAGATTCGTTTCCTCCTTCGTGGCGCATGACTTCGTCAGGGTTTGGTTCATTCAAATGATCAGGTGCCTCCTCCGGCAGTGTTGTTTCCACATCCCCTATAACGTGCCTGTGGTTCCGATAAACATGTTTCTTGTAGGAATCAACACTTGCGTACATTCTTGGGCACCCATCGATGTTGCTAAGCACCTTAAGTCCCCCTCGCAGCTGTGGACATCCCGCAAAAGGAGGAAGAGCTGTAAGAAATCTCGCTGCGAAGAACTCTCATCTTGGGCAATGGAAGTGCACACGCTGTTCCTCCACCTTCTGGCGCTGTGTACTGTTACGGTCTCTGCGTCATAAAGAGGCCACACCTTGACTCACCGCGCTCACTACCTTGAGACGCGCATTGTTACAGCGTGAGTTGCGCCCGACGCGGCCGACGGTCTTCACGTCACCGCAGCAAAGACAGTTTTTCCCGAATCCCTTTCCTTCATCATCACGCTCACCTCGATGCGTTAACAGCCTCCACCTTACCGATTTCGTGTAGGCAGTGCAGGTTTTTTTTTCTAATTATGCACGTCACTGGGTGACATATGTACAAGGCATCGAAGGGGACGGCATCGACCTTTTAAAAACAGTATACACCAAATATTCAAACGTAAAAAAAAAAGAAAAAAACATGCAGAGGAAAAGAGGTAACAGGCTGTGAAAGGGGGAAAAACGTTAAAAGCGCTAAGGCTCCATCCAAGGAACAGACCGGCGTGGATGCTACGAGACGTCCCAGCCAATCAAGCGTCGAGTGAGCATCACGTGACCCCAAGCTGCACGTGTCGCCGCGCCCAACGGGCGGGTCACGTGATACTCTTTTTTACTGCTATTGGGGCTCATAGTCGTAGCGAGGGCCTCCCCGCAGTCTTTGTTTCCTTTGTTCCTTTTTCGTTCGGCTTTACGGCACCCTTACAGCCGGCCGGCACACACTCGTTCTTTTCGTTTTGCTGAAATAGTCCGAAACATCTGTGTACAATGCGGGAAGCGTCACAAGCGTGTCCCCCTCCGCCTTCCTTCGTCCATTTAGGGAAGAGCGAGGGACGGGGTTCCTCTTGTCACTCGCCGGCGCCCGAAGCGCTCGAGAGCATGTTTTTGGAATCTGTCGGAAGCCGCCTTTTACTTCCACGCTCCCCTTCCTTCAGGCTGGTGTTGCTGAACGTGCAAACAATTTGAACTGTAATTGCCTGATTGCAAACTGTGCTCCGTCTACGAGGATCAAACTGCTTCAATTCGTAACGTACTATCGGCCAAAGAGCGTATTCAGGGTGGTCTGAGGCACCTATCTTGATGCATACATCTGTCCCACAGTTTTTCCATTGCCTATGGATGCACGTGTGCACGTACGTTCTAAAGACTAAGGTCACGCAGTAACCCCCCCCCCCTCCCCCCTCCCCTTAAAAAAAGAGCCATGCAAAAGCAAAACACGAGCCAAGATCTGCTGAAAAGTCTCTTTTTGTCCTTGCCTCTGTTAGTTCTCCCAAGAGGTCTGGCCCTGCGAGAAGCAGGGGTATACATTTATATTTTTTCTTTATTAGTATTTTTTTTATTTTATGGGGTGCGAACGGGAATGGGGACAGGCGCTCCACCGTTCTAGCCACATCCTCTGAGAGCCACGCATACGGCTTCGTTTACCATCTTGGAAGCTTCTTTTCTCCCCTCTGAGGGGAGAGAGCGGTTGTCTGTGTAAGGAGGAAGACTAATTGGAAGGGCCAAACCGTAGGAACGAACCACGACCAGTACCTACCAAAGAAGAAGCATTGCTTGCAGGGACAGCGTCTCGCTTCTCCGACACGTTGCTCTGGCGGCAGTCTTAAACCCTTGGTCTGGTGGCTTCACATTTTGCTCTTGTAAACGGAAAAATGTTAGCTGACGAGACAATCACGTGCCTGACTTTCTGTGGCTTGTCTGCTAAAAAGGTTCTAGTTCCCGGAAGCTTGAAGCTCGCTGATTTAAAGATAGTCTTGAAAGCTCACCCGGATTTCAATGACATCAGGGACGACACCATTCTGCAGGTAAGTCGCCGACAGGCTTAAGCGCATTATGTTTGAAGATATTACACCGTTTGTTTCTCACCTTAATTGCGTTTGTTTGTTTTCGCGCCTGGTTCCAACTTTCTAGCGCGGTCAGCCTAATCCTCACTTCTACTGCCACTTTCGTGCTTAAATGTGACTGATCGTAGACAAGGAACAGCTTCGACAAACTTCAGTCAACACGGATTAATACAGCGCATCCTGTATATTTTGCGAGATATCAACGTGTAAAATATAATGCATAAACGCGTCGAAGTGAAGGCCAATCTTTTCAGGTTAGATTTTAGGGATAGCTCCAAAGCGAATACGAAAAAATAAAGAAATAGACCAACGTGGATAATATTTGTGACAAAGTAAGCCCTATTCAGTTCACTTCTGCACATAGTATAAGAGACATCCTGAAATTCCATGGCACATTAAGGCGACGCCCACACTGTAGTTTACAATAGGACACATTAGTTGCGTCTTTTAGGTATCCCCACAGGTGCTCCAATATTTCTAGTTTACTGTCGAAGTTGTAAATAATGGAATTCATTTTCAAACATGCAGCCTTTCTTTGACCTTTCGGCAAACGCGATTTACCGTTGCGCACAGACTCCGGTATACATTTCAAGCTTTTATTTTACAATATTCAATTCCCTTCTCATTTCAGATTAAGGACAAAGACTTCGACGAGTATGTGGACATTGAGGACAACAAGATTCTGGATGATAAATCCAAGATCATTTATCCTCAATGTATGGTGACTCAAGCGGGGAATTTCAATGACAAGTAAGCTTGCTGTTGTTTCATGTAGAAAATTTGGTTTCTTGGCTAGTTCACTCAAGATACTAATTTATGTGCTGAAGCTGCCTGATATAAGTGTTGACGGAATTCAGCACTGCTGATATACACTGAGAGCACCTAAGTGTACTTAAAACTTATATTAATATTTTTTTAATAAAATATTACAGCTATAGGTAGGAATTTCATTTTTCCTTTAATATTCCGCGTAATTAAGTGTTTTTATGTTAGTTTATATTCTGTAATCCCTCAGCATTTCCTCCATATAAGTGTAAAACTAAGCAGCACTACCTTTAGAAACATCGAGGCATTTTTATTCTTTTAAATTCACGTCCCGAGATTTAAAACGGAAATCTGATCAAAAAACGGTTTTGACTGGTTGTCTCAACTTGATGCGAAAGCACTTCTGAAGTTACTAGACCCTCAACTCTTAACGCCAAAACATTTGGCGTCGGAGATCTTTGCTGTGAGAACAGCAATATCGATTATAATAATATTAATGGTGCAAAGTTTAGATATAAATATTTTCCTTCCCATGCCGCATTTTAGCCACAAAAATTTGCTTAAATTTATGTTCAGAAATGCTTGCCTAGGCGACGAGCTGTTTATAACGTTTGCCTGTAAATTAGAGCAAAACCGACTGCAAAGAAATTTAGTGCTCCGGTTTTCCCGGGCTGCTAATCCTGAAGAGTAAAATATGTAAACCATTCAATAGAAGCATGGTTGAGTCTAATATATTTTCATTTTTGATCTCTCACCTGCTCTAAAATTTACCAATTTGGCGGCAACAAATGAGAATGGGACACTGCATCACGCGTTGCCCTCAGTTTATTTGGAAACTCAACATGTTTAAACAAAAAGGAAAATCTCTGTTTTATTCTAGGACCTGCACTGCTGTCGCGGAGCCAGTAGCACCGTCGTCAGGTGTCCTGACGGCGGTGACCACAGCAATTACACCTATAATTTCCACAGTGGCAACGCAGGGCTCTGCTCTGCTCCAGTAAGGACCCGAAGGCGTACAGGCTACCGGAGGTCCTGTTGACATTCAAGCTAGGCTGGTTACCCTGACCAAGGGAAACATTCTTGATCCACTTCGGCATCGTATCATCGAGTGGCTGTACTACGACCTGTGCACAAATACAATGTAAGTGGAAATATGTTACAATTTTCTTATTCCATGCTATATTTAAAACTTGCACACACAAAAAAAATCCCTCCCAAGGTAACCTGCAGTTCATTGTCGCATTCTATTGTTCAACATCAAAGCAAAGCAAATATATTTTGTACAGAGCGTTTATACATAGTGAAGTCTGTCTACGTTATAGCGACAGTGGTTCACGCAGTAGACAAGAAATTGAGTCAGTGCAGCACAAATGCTAGCCTAGGCTTCTTAGAAGTAACACGGTGTAGAGATCACAAATTATACAAACGTGCGACGGTACATTGCTCATCCAGATAAAAAAGGCCAGGGGGCTGGGGCTAAACCCAGTATTCCGAGCCGCGAGCTTACGCTCCACGTGCCCTGAGCCGCGACGTGCTACCATCCGCCTCATTGTCGCAAATCAATTTACACCGGGACAGCAAATCAAAATATTGTAAGCGGTGCAAGCGCGAGGTGCCAGTTATAAAAGGTGATTTGACGCATGTGTTCGCGCAACTTCTGTGTGTGTCTTTTCTCACTACCAAATGCCATTGATTCAAAGGGTTAAACAGCTTCGCCAGAATTTCAAGAAAATACAAAACGCTCGCGAAAACTGTCCAAAATATATTCGAGAGAACATTTTACAGCCTTTCTATCAATTATTTTGCAAGGTACCCCGGCATGGTTGCACAATATGCCGGAATATCGTTAACGTCAGCTCCATAAAAAAAAAAAGAGTAATCTAGTTTTGGTCGAAGTCAAAGCTTAGGCACGAGCCCAATGCTCTGTGCGTTCCCGACTCGCAGCTTGGCTCGCGCAGTGTGGGAACCGTCGACTTCGGTCGCACGGAAGCTGAAATGAAGTATAGAGGCACATTCAGCTGCTAGCGCGCTGAATGAACCTCTTGCGGAAGTTTTATCACTTCGACCGATGTCCGCTGCAGGATAAAGAAGCCTTGATTTGAAAGTGCACTTATGGCTAAAAATCTATTTGTATTTTCATGTATGTTGTTTTCTTAGAATTTTGAAAATTGCTTGTGCTTCGTACCTTTATTTAGATTTCTCTGTACTCTTACAATTTGAAGAGTTAGCGGGAATTTTTATCTCCCCAATGTTCCTGAGAACTTTAATCTAAAGTCGTCTATACATTCCAATAAAAGAGAGGTCACACATAGTTCCTTTCATGTATACATTTCGACGTGTAAAACGTTAATTTTACGTTAATTTTTTCATGCGGATGTATTAAGGGCTGCCGTAAGAGGCAAGTTTCCAAACTGGCGACTGAATCTTAAGTCACCCATACAAACCACCGTCGTATTACGTCTCATGGCATTTCTGGCATCACCTTAGATCATGACTTAAACGCTACGTTTAGTAATATGGCTCCATTATATTAATCAACAATGTTTAGCGCTCTCTCAACTAGATATTTTTATCTTTCAGGATCCCACAAAGACGTCAGTCTACCCGGCCGTGACTTACAGTGGGCATCATCCCACAACTTCTGACGCTGCAAGAATGACGTTTGAGAGCCTCACGCTTCCAGCTCTGGATATCCCGGTGGCTATCGAGCTGGCCTTTTGCGCGTATCGGGCGTTTAATGTGGAGTATGGCCCACACGTGAAAAACACGTTTCTGCTTTTAGAAAACCTGTGTAACATGAAGCAGTCTCTGCCATCCGTGGCTGTGATGAAGGCGGCAACAGCTATTGGTTGTTAGCCGCATGCTGTTGACCGCAATGGGCTGCAAGCAGCCCATTGCAGTCAACAGCATGTGAGCAGTTGGAGTGAAATTGTAAAAATATTTTGTCTATGAAATAAAACTGTGATATTGCACCTCATCTAATTCCATGAAAAGCTCCCCCACCACTATCCACCACATTCCTGCGTAGTCTATTTGGAGGGGCATGTGGTTTTAAATAAAATCAAGTCATTTCACTACGGTTCTTTATAGCATGAAAATTATTCCATTGAAAACAGAATCCAGAGAGTCCTGTGCAGGAGTCAGGTGAGTCTAGGAAAAAAGGATTCAAGTAATTCCCTTCGGGGGAATCGTGGGAAACCAGGAACGGAGTCCAACAATTCCCGATAGAGAGTCACGTGATTCCAGAAGAAAAAGAATCCAGTGATTCCCGTAGGGGGGTAGCCTGATTCCTTTGGATATTGGAGTCTCGTGATTCTAGTGAAAGGGTCGCCTGACTCCTGCAATACTGGAGTGCCATAATTCTACCGAGAGAATCCACTGACTCCTTGTGAGAGGGGATCAGTTGACTCCAGAGAGGGAAGGCGTCACGTGACACCACCAGCTGAGAGAGTCAGCGGACTCTAGTGGAGAGGGCGTCCGATGACTCCACCGGGCGCTAGAGTCATGTGAGCCTCTTAAAGGAGCCACCACAGGGACAGATTTTGACTCCCTCAAAGGGAGTCAGCGTTGATTCCCTTTTTTTTTAGAGTGTAGAAACGTTTTATATTCTTTACGATGCTGAGATAGGATTCTGGAAGTAGTTTTTCTAGAACTACGCTAGATATTTTCAGTTCAAGATTTTTCTCGCAAAGCATTCGAGAGAGCCAAACCCTGTAACGTTTTGAGGGAACTCACAGAATGACGCGACTGACAATTTGAAACATTCGGCTCTGTAACAGTAATAATGACATGTCACTTATGTAATGCTCATTGTCGCAGATCAAACTGCTTTTTCAGTCTACACTCATTTTCGGTAGACTCATTCAGCGAACTCCCACCTGAGACTGCAGCGCTGGGTTCTGCGAAGTAATTTGAATGAATATAGATGCAACAGGTTTTTTTGAGCGTGCGTCTAACACATATTCTTCAATTTGAATCTGCTAACTGTATTCATGACCATATCCATAATTGTATCCACATTCTACCAAATTTTTATTTTGACATTTGAGTTTTCGACACTACTCTTTTTCGAACATCTGTGCTTTTTCAGCCGTATTCAAGCTCATAGATCTTGTCTTTCGCTATTACATTAATATATAAAACTGTTGATGCCGAGTGAGAATTTAAGGTACCCAATCTGTCGTGCGAGTTAAGTAAGAACCAATAAAAAGCTCTACAACGGAATTTTTTTTAAAGGGGGCTGTATGGGCATTAGAATAGCACGTGCTATGCTAAAAAGATGCAAATTCTTGTTAGGTATGCAAGGATGAGAGTGCTGTACCGTTTCTGATGTGTCACAAAAAAAAAATCTGCCATACAGTGTTCCAATTGAAGTTCAAACTGTTGAATTCGAAGGCTAGAAGTTTTATTCAAGCAGGTTCCTGACTACAAATGTATTTAGAGATCTGAGCCACCGACTCATACATGACTATGTCGCAAGCATTCATTTTCATGTGCATTATAGTTCACAAGGTCTAGACCGCATTGATTTATTGCATTCATGCTGAAACTGGGAGGGGTTCCCTGAGTATAAATAAAGAGATAAACATTTCTTGAGTCAAAACATTTCAGAACAGACAAAAGGAAGAATCTGAGAACGGCATCTTAGATTTTCTTTTCTTTGTCTTATCTCTAATTTTCACTTTACTTCACCTGAGGCGTTTAGTTTTTGAGCGCAACTCATAGGCACCTGTTTCCGCATTTCGCGGCGTCGCTGTCGGCGTAACCGCCCCACTAAAGTTGGCGGGAAATTGAAATAATGTTGAGGTCATGTGACGTTAATATTTCCGCTAAGTCTAGCTGAGAAACTGAATTTTTTTATGGATGACATGACACGGTCATGCGACGTCATTGTTCCCGCTACGTTTAGCGGGAAAACTGAATTGGTGTTGAGGTCACGTGACATCAATTTCCGCGCTAAATTTAGTGGGAAACTTAACCCGCTAAATTTAGTGGGGAAATTTTCCCGCCAAATTAAAGGGAAATTTTCCGCTAAATGGGAGGGAGCAGGAGAGGAGGAGCGCAGGGGGAAGAGGCGCATACCCTCCCATCCTCCTTTTCAAGATCTGTGCTCTAATTTCACATTACAGAGAATTGTAAACTTCTAATTTTTCATCTCATGTTTATTCGACTTTTATATTGCAGGTGCGCTCGCAGCACAAATCTGGGTTGCGCTGATCCTCTACGCACAAGTTAGGAACTCCTGAGTGGAGAGAGTGGGAGTTCGGTCTGACAGCTCGAGGGACACCATTGTTCAGTATTGAATTTATATTTATCTTCTTTTGAGCAAAGTTAAGCTTTGCTGCATGCGATTCTTCTAAAAATAAATACCTACAACCAAATTTACCAGGTCACTACATTTCGCCTCTGCTTTTAGTGCTCCTGGAGGACCTTGGATAAGAGCTTACTGGTGTGCCAACATCATGCTTGTTTGAAACCACTCACTGATGTAGAGACTCACTGACATCAAGCACTCCAATGAAAGGCTGGATGTCCACAAGTCCCTCTTGAACGATACAAGCGGGGAAGGAACCATACAATCGTATCGTATTGGGGGACATTCTACAGGTTATTTTTTGTATGTTTTACATATTAAAAAAAAAAGCCGTAAAAGCTACATTTACGCAGTTTGTGCACGTGAGTTATATGGCCACGGTGGCATAGTATAAAAGGCTAATTTGTAATGATCAGTCGACTTATTACAGAGAAGTGCCAGACTTCATTCAGAAAACTAGATGGAGGTTCATTCTAGCGTAGTTTTATCCCGCGAATCTGAATATCCCGTTCGTTTTCCGCAATGATATAACTAAACGTGAAAAAACAAAAAAAACATCCTACCAATAGTGACATCGTAAGAAGACCTTTCGGCCGCCAGGCGTGTGTCGCTTAAAGGACACATGTAAAGGAAAAAAACATTTTTTTAGACAGCTTAGATGGAAAAAGGATGTCATAAAACGATTTTACAACGAAGAAACAAAATTTTTAGAGCTATATTTACGGCGCTATACGAATTTGTAGTTGGCGCTCGCAGGAGCCGCCGCTGGTCACGTGGTAGGCTCGCGCGCCGCCGCGCTGAGTCACCGCCGCACGCTGAGCGTTGTGCGAACGCCACTTCAACGCGTTTCTCCACGCCGCCGTCGCCGCCGCCGCACAAGTTCGTCTGCTTCGGGGCGCCGCCGCCGTCGTCTGACCGGCACACAGGTCTATCACGTCTGCTTGCGCTCTTTCAAGAGTTTCCTTTGGGCTCTAAAAGTTACTTATTCAACTTAGTTTTTTGTTATACTTCAAACAAAGATGAATAATTTACTTTTAGAGGCCATAGGAAGCTTCCGAAAGAACGCAAGCACCACGTGAGAAATAAGGACCAGTCACGTGATAAATACGGACCACTTTTCCGCGGTGCCCGCGGGCGCCAACTACAAATTCGTTTTGCGCCGTAAATATAGCTCTAAAATTTTTTTTCTTCGATGTAAAATCGTTTTATGGCGTCCTTTTTCCA
This sequence comes from Ixodes scapularis, assembly GCF_016920785.2. Lineage (NCBI taxonomy): Eukaryota > Metazoa > Arthropoda > Arachnida > Ixodida > Ixodidae > Ixodes > Ixodes scapularis. The sequence goes on along the minus strand of NW_024610190.1, from coordinate 66,395 downwards.
TCTAAGCTCTTTAAAAAAATGTTTTTTTCCTTTGCATGTGTCCTTTAAGGGCCGCGCGTCCCATCGCAAATTTTCTAGGTATATTCTCCCGCACTGGCACCAGTCGTTCCATATTTTTCTGCCCTTTTAAAAAATAGCATGTGCGTGCTTTGCTTTGATAGGCGCTGAAGATACGTGAGCAAAGATTTCGAAAGCTGCTTTTGTGATGTCGCTCTTCATGAAAGTGCCTCCAGCAGTACTTTGCAAAATGATTCTATGCAGCCTCGATTAACCAAACTGAGAAATCATTTTGATATTTGATATCCTGGAGGTCAAAAGGAATGTTTTAATGTGTTTCCTCAAATGCAAAACCGCTTCAGCTTCCCTTTAAGTATAATATGTTTCTTAAAATTTTAATTTGTGAAAATAGATCCATGGTTTCAATTAGAAACTTGCTTAGTATCATCAAAACACACAAATTCAACTTTGTTTGTGAAGATACAAGACAAAAGCAGCATTTTATGGCGTTTAAAAAAAAATAATCAATTTGGACGCGTTTCCAGACTTCGGTTTCTTACCAGAGCGCATCTTTGCGCCTGCGATCCTGCTGCCCGGTGGCCGCAGTGCAAAGCCACCCCCTCGCCTCGCTCGTAGGATGGAGGGAAGCAATGCGCACGTGTGTTGCACGTCCAAAGCCCGGTTCAAACAGACCCGGAAGGCAGAGACGGGAGCCGGAACCCGTAGTGACGTCAGCGCTCCCTCCGTACGGGTGGTGACTTAATTACAGCTTCCGGCTCCCGGATTGAAGAGTTGAAATTTTTTCAACTTTCTCCTGCCCTGGTCGTCACGTAGGTTTCTGTATTTTCTCCGCGGCCAATCAGCGCGGCGCGCTTCCCTCCTCCGCCCTTCTTGCCACCAGCGTTCACGTGGTTCCGCGTGCGAATGCCTCAGTCGCTCCATGCTTGCTTGCAAGGAAAGCTCCGGCGATGAACTTCTCGCCCCTCTCCGACGCGAGGAAAGCAGCTCAAGCTGGAAAGAAGAGTGCAGCTGCGTTTGACGTACCCGAGAAAGCCTATGGATTAGTTAGCTAGCTCATTAAAGTAGAAGTTTGGGCTAGTTGGTATTTCATGATTAAAGATTAAAACAGCGCAAGGACACGGACAATAACAAGAAGGTAGACAAACAAGGCGCTGACTTACGTTTGTTGTGACAGTACAGTATTTATGCTCGCTGTTAGAACGAATAAACTTTAGTTGTAAGCCAGCGCCTTGTTTGTCTACCTTCTTGTTCTTGTCCGTGTCCTTGCGCTGTTTTAATCTTTAGCTAGTTCAGCGGTACCCCTCGATCTACGACAGGTATCGTAGCGACCACAAGGACCGGGACAAGTGAAAGAACTCGATACTGCTTTTAACAATTTATTGACACTGTTTCGGAGACACGGGAAGTGATTGCAACCCGATGAAACGGCATCTTCAATGCAAATACGAGTGGTCTTTAGAAAGGCCGTTTGTAGAGGCAGGCAGTGGTTGGCTTGCTGGCTGCAAAGAGACCGGAAAGGCAGTGGGATGTTATTAATAAGCAAATGTGCTAAGCTTCAAGCTTTGAGGGCATGCTGGTTCACTACAATTGTAATGACGAAATTCATTTGTTCATTTTCTTTTTTTTTTTTTATACACAATGTTTTACCAGCCTCGGGCACTCTGCGACCGACAAAATCTCCTCCTCCCCGAAACAAATTCCTTGCTACGTGCCTAGCTGCAGCCATTGTGCGTGCAAGCTACATCCGACATTTAAAATGTTAAAAAGGTCAACGACACTGGTACGCGCTGTAGACCAGTCTTTAGGCAGTACTGTACGACCGCTAGCCTAGGGTCTTTAACACCCGTCACGCAGTAGTGAAACGCGAACGTCTGCTGGTACGATGCTCATCCAGATCGAAACGGGCAGGGTTGGGGATTGAACCCAAGATCCCCGGGTTCTCCAGCGCGAGCTTTCGGGCAGAGTTCACTCATAAGCAGCTTGTAAGCACATCCTAGCTAGCACAAGGGACAAGGAAGCACAACGGGCTTCCCTCATACATGCACTCAAAGGAGCACAACACCGTGACCAAATTTAGTGGACCGAAAGAGTGTGTCGTATACGAGCTGCACATGTGCATGCAATTGCTATTTTTTATAGCACAGACGCAGTAAAATTCGACAAGCATATGACTGTTACGAAAGCTGCTCTCGTGATCCTGCCGCGTTAAAAATGATATAAACGTGCTTTCACTGCGGGAGCGCACGCTCCAGGTGAGTATTCCTGCGAGCGACGCGCGGGCCCATGTGGAACGCCACTTGATATATTACCTGAAAATAATCCAAAATAAAAAGCAGCACACCCTACCTGGCTCGTGACATTCGGAAGCACTCAAAGAATTCCCGGCCGTCGGGGTCTTCGAACATCCGTCTCACAACACTGTAGTCTCACGATGGTGGCATACTCGTCGAGCATTTTTCGAGGCTTCAGGAGCTCGCGGACGGCTTTCGCTTCTTCTTTTTCTTCACGCTCCGTAGGTACTGCTCACACGCAGCCGCGAAAGTAGTCAGCCGACGCCAGGTGATAGCTCTTGCATTCGTGACGCACCTCACTACACAAAGGTTCATAAGTGAGGCAATTCGAGCTTCGCAGCCGGGATCCTGCCGAGACGACACCATCAAGAAACAAAGCGAGAGACGGAGCGCGCCGCGCGTCCGGGCTGCCCGGGCCCCTGGGCTGCCCGGGCGACAACCCGGCTTGACGACAGCCCTTGATTGCTTGCCTGGGGAGCCGCCGTGACGTCAGTTCCCGTATACGGAGACCCGCGCCGCGCGCCGTTCAAATCAAACCGTGACGTCAGCTCCCGTAAAGGGGAGTCGGAAGTGATTACGTCAGTACGGGTTCCGGCTCCCGGGTTCCGTATTCCGAGTCTGTTTGAACCGCCCTTAAGCCCCTGAGGAACAGGACCGTGGGCGCAGAGATGCGCTCGGATAAGAAACTTAAACCTAGAAACTCATCCAAATCAAGCGTTTTTACAGAACGGGTAAAATGCTACCTCTGCATTATATCGATATAAAAATAGTTGATTTTCTGGTTTTTAATGACTCAGCAAGTTGCTCATTGAAATCATATGTTCATCTTCAGTTGATTAACAAATTGTATTTAATTATCCGATTGATCGTTACGATTAGGTCCCTATACTACGTACGCCTGGCCGTACAACTCGCCTGTACAAACCACATTAATTTAGCTTTCACGACATTTCTAAACATAAAGGTAAAGCTTAAAACTGAATCGCCCTGTACAACAATGAAAAGGCGGTACCAGCATGGTGGAGCCATATGGCTCCAACACGCTGGTATCGCCTTTTCGCTGGTATAGGATGTCCCATATTACGTTATGCATGTATGGTTCCGTCCGCCTCGGTGGTTCCGACATAATCCACTACGCTGGTATAGGATGTCCCATAATACGACATGCTTGTATGGTTCCGCCCACCTGTATCGTTCCGCCTTAATCCACTATACTGGAGCCGCCTTTTCGCTTGTATACGATGTCCCATATTACGGTTATGCTTGTATGAGCCTTTTCCACCCTCTTTCCATCTTCGAAATTTTTCAACAGGGTTGTATTTGAAATAATGCCCATCCCTTCCATTATCATTCCAATCGAAGCGAATCAGAGCTCGGCTTACTTGTGATGTTACCGCGAGCCCTGCATGAGAAGCAAACGACTTGCTCTTCGCATTACAACCCCAAGATTCCCAGACATGCGCGCGCCGCCACTACTTACGCCATCTATCGGCCGCCGTTGCGCCGCGGCCCGTAACTCAATAGACCAAAGCAATATTTTTTATACCAAGAAAACTAATCACTCAATCGCATTGCACTTTTGTGTCACTTTTTACTACGTTGCCCTCTACTTGCATAAGAAATTTCGTGGTTGTGGGTTTATACTAAGTACCGCCAAAATGCAACCAAACTTTAACTCATTGGTTCCTATGGCGAGCCGCAGAAAAATCGTACGTCTTTTCAACATTTATTGCAAACCCCAAGAGAACCGCACCATCAATTTAGTTGCATTTTGCTATATGTATAGCCAATATGTCTAGCTACATGGAAACATTTTTTTATTTTCAGATTACTTAATTTTAAAGTGGTTCCACGGGACTTTAAATACAAAAAAAGCCGTCGTCGGTGAGGGGACTCGAGGATTCAGTGACGTTTTGTTGCGTTCATAAATACATACTTTGGCAACATATGTACTGTAAAATAAAACGGAAACTACACTGAATATTTTCTTATATTATCAGCACGGAGCCTGAATGCGTTTTTCTTTGTTCTCATCACGTAATTACTTCAAACAAATTCTACTCAAAGTGCTGAATAATTAAGGAGTCAAGAGGTTTTTGGTCCAAACTATCCTTTAAAAAGTGTCCGAATTGTATTTCTCCAGCTATTGCACTTCAAGGATAGTATTAAAGATAAGAATGCCACAATGAGTGGGCGTGGTCCAGATATTTTGGCAAACGCGACATGAACAGTACCATTTATGCTGACATTTAGCACGCTGTTAGTGCTAAATATTCAATCTAATATAGGTTTGCTAAGCGTACGCCAGAGAGCTTCTAAAGCGGCCCAATATTTCTTAAGTTTTAGCAGCCTCAGACGGCAAAATCAGGCACAAAAGGGGCGTGTCTCAGGAATTCGGGCATCCGCGCCGTCAACTGTACCAATAATGGCGACACTCAGAGGTCTATAATTCATTATAATGAATCTCGTCTAGGTCTGTGACGCATGCGCCCGAGTGCTTTTGAAGCGGCCCTATATTTCTTAAGTTATCGCTCTCCAAAGATTGCCTGAGACGTAAATCAAGGAAAAAGGGGGCGTTTCATACAAATTTGGGTATACGCGCCGTCAATTGTACCATCATTGGCGACACTCAGCAGTCTGTAATTCATTATAAGGAATCTCCTCTAGGTCTATGACGCATATGCCCGAGCGCTTTTGAAGCGGCCCTGTATTTCTTAAGTTATCGCTCTCCATAGATGGCCTCAGACGTCAAAATCAGGCAATAAGGGGGCGTTTCCCGCAAATTTGGGCATGCGCGTCGTCAATTGTATCATCAATGGCGACACTCAGCAGTCTGTAATTCATTATAAGGAATCTTCTCTAGGTCTATGACGCATACGCCCGAGTGCTTTTGAAGCGGCCCAGTATTTCTTAAGTTATCACTCTCCATAGATGGCCTCAGACGTCATAATCAGGCAAAAAGGGGGCGTTTCCCACAAATTTGGGCATGCGCGCCGTCAATTGTACCATTTTTTTTTTTTGGCATCACCGACGCAGACAAGGAAACGTGGGCTCAGTCAGAGTGCTTGGTCACTAGTTTGTGCTCCGAAAAACTAAACGTGCAAGTTGAATCATCCAGGATTGAAAGGGCGCATCGCCTAGGAGCATTCGACCCTCAGAAATGTCGCCCAATAATAGTAAAGTTTTCTTCGTTTAAAGATAAAGATAGCGTTCTTTCATCAGCCCACAAGCTTAAAGGAACTCGCGTAGCCATCAGCGAAGACTTCCCAATTTCTGTCCGGCTCGCACGCCGTCACCTTCTTGATTTTGCAAGGTCAAAAGGCACCCCCTACAGACTGCGTCATGATAAACTTTTTATAAATGATAAGTGCTACGTATTCGATGCCGCTCTTGGCGCCGTTAAAGAAAAAGACACATAGCCACGCCAGCGCTTCTTCTCGTCGCCCTCTAGGAGTCGACGGGCAAAGCACCATGTTATCACTAAGAAATCGTCAAGTCATTCTATCCTATTTACTAACATTAGAAGCCTAATACCAAAGAGAGACGAAATAATTTCAGTAATCGAAGCGTGTAATGCCGCTTTTGTTGTACTTACAGAGACGTGGCTAAGCCCTGATATATCTGACGTTGAGCTATTTCCCTCGCAACTAAACTTTCGAGTGTATAGATCCGATAGAAAAACTAGAAAAGGAGGGGGCGTACTTTTGGCCATAAAAGACCATATACCATCACGGCTAATACCGCTTACCACTGACCTAGAAGTTGTTTGGGTGTATCTTTGCACAACGCCTTCCGTAATAATGGGTGTGTGTTACAGGCCGCCGGATAATAAAAGAGATTTTGTTATTGAGCTGTATAAATGCCTTTCTGAACTCGCATGTAAATATCGTAACGCTTTAGTTACCCTTTTTGGTGATTTTAATTACCCAAATATTGACTGGTCTACTATTTGTTCTAGCTGTGCATTTTCTCAAGAGTTTATTGACCTTTGTTTAGATTTTAACCTATCTAATGTTATCACTCAACCCACTAGAATTACCAATTGCTGCAGCAACGTACTCGACCTATGTTTAAGCAATGACCTTTCACTCTTCAGCAACGTCACATACTTACCCAGCATTAGCGACCATCTCGTCATTGAGCTAACATTCTCCATCACTACTCCAAAGAAATCACGTTATTCCAAATTCATTCACGATTATGCGAGAGCCGACTACGCATCTATCAACACCAACCTCGAAGAATTTTATCACATATTCTCAGTCAACTTCGCAGAAAGGACGGTCAATGAAAACTGGATTCTTTTCAAAGATAGACTAACATCCCTAATCAAACGTTTCGTTCCACTCACTCGAATTATATCCGATAACACTAACCCTTGGTACGATAAAACAGTTCATTGTCACTCCAACAGGAAAAAAAGAGCTTATACGAGGGCAAAGGCTCATAACACTAACGCATCTTGGAACGCCTATCACAAATGCGCTAGGGCCTACAAATCCGCGATTCAAAATGCCAAATCCAAATTTTATACTCATGACCTCCCCAACATTTTAGCCAATAAACCTAAAAAGTTTTGGAAAGTAATTAACCCAGCACTCTCTCTTCCATTACAATTCGTTGACGAGTATGGCCTTCCACTTTCTGACGAACATAGTGCTCTTGAAACTAACAACTTTTTTAGCTCGATCTTTACCAATGAAGACTTGTCAAGTATGCCCAACCTGTGCCAACCCCTTCATCCTCCTATGAATCCTATCATGATCGACCACTCTGGTGTACTGAAGGCCATTGAACAGCTGAAGGTGTCTTCTAGCTCTGGCGACGACCAAATAAACTCGAAAATATTAATAAATACTAAACACGTCGCTTCAACTTTCCTCTGCGACATTTTCTCGCAGTCTCTTCAACTTTCTGAAATTCCATGCGATTGGAAAATCGCTAACGTCATCCCCGTTTACAAAGCAGGTGATCGCCAACTAATCAACAACTATCGCCCCATCTCGCTCACCAGTGTGTCGTCTAAACTCTTAGAGCATATACTCTATTCTAACATAATAAACTTTCTAGACTCCCACAGCCTTCTTTTCGAGCATCAGCACGGCTTTCGCAAGTCATACTCATGCGAAACGCAACTAACAGCTTTTCTTACTGACGTTTACTCAAACTTTGATTCTAATAAGCAAACTGACGCCATATTTATTGATTTCTCCAAGGCATTTGACAGGGTCCCTCATCAACGTCTCTTACTGAAACTTAGAAATATTAATATCCATCCCTCAGTCGTCAAATGGATCTCCGAATTCCTCACAAATCGCACCCAGTACTCATCTATTAACAACACCAAATCTACCACCTGCGCTGTAACCTCCGGCGTCCCCCAGGGAACCTTTCTTGGCCCCCTTCTATTTTTAATATACATTAATGATCTCTACCTCAACATCTCCTCTTCAATACGTCTCTTCGCCGACGACTGTGTAATTTATAGACCTATTAATTCAAACCACGATAATCATATTTTGCAGAATGACCTCGCACTTATAACTCAGTGGTGCCACAAATGGCAAATGACTTTAAACTTTAATAAATGTAAATCTCTATCATTCACCCGCAGTTCACATGTTTCATCCTTTTCTTATCACCTTTCCACTATCCCAGTAGCTACCTGTTCCTCATATAAATACCTAGGCGTTCACCTGACCTCTGATCTGTCATGGACTACTCACATAAATGCTGTCACTGCCGATGCTAACCGTACTCTCGGATTTCTTCGCCGTAACTTCAGACTAGCTACACCTTCAGTAAAACTACTAGCTTATACGACCTTGGTCAGATCTAAACTTGAATTTGCTTCATCCATATGGTCACCATGGCAATCATATCTAACTAACAACCTTGAATCCGTTCAAAACAGAGGTCTTCGTTTTATTTACTCTGACTACTCCCCATACACTAGCATATCAGGATTACGCAAATCAGCTAACCTTGACTTACTTTCTTTACGTCGAAGGGTGTCACGTCTCACTCTTCTTCACAAAATCTTTTACCACAACAACCATCTAAAAGAATCTCTACTATCACCTCCCTACCGTATTTTCCCTCGTTTTGACCACTCATGTAAACTGCGCTCAATTACTTCGTCATCTGTCTCCTATAAAATGTCGACTTTACCATCTGCTATTGACGATTGGAACTCATTACCTGACCTCATTGTAAACATGACTGACACTAACAAGTTTGCTGCAGCCGTTAACCTCTTTCTTTCTGAAATACAAGTATGGGTTACAGCGTGTTTTTTATTAAATATTATTGTTGATGTTTTTATTGTGCTCACTCCCTTGTATAATGCCCCCTGGGGCCCTCAAGGAAAATAAATGATGATGATGATGATGATGATCAATGGCGACACTAAGCAGTCTGTAATTCATTATAAGGAATCTCCTCTAGGTCTATGACTCCTATGCCTGAGTGCTTTTGAAGCGGACCCTTTCCGGAATTCAGAGCCATCTGGTGAGTCAAATGGCAGTTTATCTTTTACTATACTAATGGCAGTAATGCACCTGTGGCCTGCAGTATTTAATGGGGCACCGTCACTTAAAGGTCAACGGTAAACGAGAATGTGCACCTCAGTACAATTATTTTTCAATCTCTTTTAGTGTCGATGGCAAAACAAATGCAGCCAGTCGCAACGAAGCCCCAACCCACATAGACGCCTTGATAGAGTTCTATACATTAAGGGGCTTTGAAGCCGAGTGAGTGCTACTAACAGATTGACTGGGACCGAGTTAGAGATGAACGCTTACGCAGCTCTTGCGTCCAATTCCTGCTTCACGCCGCGCTAACATCTAGAATGTATAGGCCTCGAATCATCTGCTTAGGAGCATCTTCAACTTCTTCCTTCATCGGTAAACAAAAGGCCGCCATTAGTATAGCACATATGCCGTTTTCAGATGATGATGATAGTGATCAAAGTGGCCAGACTGAATTCCGGAAAGGGTCTATTCATTATAAGAAATCTCCTTTAGGTCTGTGACGCATATGCCCGAGTGCTTTTGAAGCGGCCCAGTATTTCTTATGATATCACTCTCCAAAGAAGGCCTCAGACGTCAAAATCAGGCAAAAAGGGGGCCTTTCCCGCAAATTTGGGCATGCGCGCCGTCAAGTGTACCATCAATGCGACACTCAGCAGTCTGTAATTCATTATAAGGAATCTCCTCTAGGTCTATGATGCATATGCCTGAGTGCTTTTGAAGCGGCCCACTATTTCTTATGTTATCACTCTCCAAAGATGGCCTCAGACATCAAAATCAGGCAAAAAGGGGGCGTTTCCCGCAAATTTGGGCATGCGTGCCGTCAATTGTACCATCAATGGCGACACTCAGCTGTCTGTAATTCATTATAAGGAATCTCCTCTAGGCCTATGACGCATATGTCGAGTGCTTTTGAATCAGCCCAGTAATTCTTAAGTTATCACCCTCCAAAGATGGCCTCAGACGTCAAAATCAGGCAAAAAGGGGGCGTTTCCCGCAAATTTGGGCATGCGCGCCGTCAATTGTACCATCAATGGGGACACTCGCAGTCTGTAATTCATTATAAGGAATCTCCTCTAGGCCTATAACGCATATGCCCGAGTGCTTTTGAAGCGGCCCAGTATTTCTAATGTTATCCTTCTCCATAGATGGCCTCACGTCAAAATCAGGCAGAAAGGGGGCGTTTCCCGGAAATTTGGGCATGCGCGCCGTCAATTGTACCATCAATGGCGACACTCAGCAGTCTGTAATTTATTATAAGGAATCACCTCTAGGTCTATGACGCATGTGCCCGTGTGCTTTTGAAGCGGCCCAGTATTTCCTATGTTATCCCTCTCCATAGATGGCCTCAGACGTCAAAATCAAGCAAAAGAGGGCGTTTCTCGCAAATTTGGGCATGCGCGCCGTCGATTGTACCATGAATGGCGACACTCAGCAGTCTGTAATCCATTATAAGGAATCTCCTCTAGGTCTATGACGCATGTGCCCGAGTGCTTTTGAAGCGGCCCACTATTTCTTCTGTTATCACTCTCCAAAGATGGCCTCAGACATCAAAATCAGGCAAAAAGGGGGCGTTTCCCGCAAATTTGGGCATGCGCGCCGTCAATTGTACCATCAATGGCGACACTCAGCAGTCTGTAATTCAATATAAGGAATCTCCTCTAGGTATATGACGCATATGCCCGAGTGCTTTTGAAGTGGCCCAGTATTTCTTAAGTTATCACTCTCCATAGATGGCCTCAGACGTCAAAATCAGGCAAAAAAGGGGGCGTTTCTCGCAAATTTGGGCATGCGCGCCGTCAATTGTACCATTAATGGCGACACTCAGCAGTCTGTAATTCATTATAAGGAAATTCCTCTAGCTCGATGACGCATATGCCCGAGAGCGTTTGAAGCGGCCCAGTATTTCTTATGTTATCACTCTCCAAAGATGGCCTGAGACGTCAAAATCAGGCATAAAGGGGGCGTTTCCCGCAAATTTGGGCATGCGCGCCGTCAATTGTAGCATCAATGGCGACACTCAGCAGTCTGTAATTCATTATAAGGAATCTCCCTTAGGTCTGTGATGCATATGCCCGAGTGCTTTTGAAGCGGCCCAGTATTTCTTAAGTTATCACTCTCAAAGAAGGCCTCAGATGTCAAAATCAGGCAAAAAGGAGGCGATTCCCGCAAAATTTGGGCATGCGCGCCGTCAATTGTACCATTGATGGCGACACTCAGCAGTCTGTAATAGACCCTTTCCGGAATTCAGTGCCATCTGGTGAGTCAAATGGCAGTTTATCTTTTACTATACTAATGGCGGTAATGCACCTGTGGTGTGCAGTATTTAATAGGGCACCGTCACTTAAAGGTCAACGGTAAACGAGAATGTGCACCTCAGTACAATTATTTTTCAATCTCTTTTAGTGTCGATGGCGAAACAAATGCAGCCAGTGGCAACGAAGCGCCAACCCACATAGACGCCTTGATAGAGTTCTATACATCAAGGGGCTTTGAAGCCGAGTGAGTGCGACTAACAGATTGACTGGGACCGAGTTAGAAATGAACGCTTACGCAGCTCTTGCGTCCAATTCCTGCTTCACGCCACGCTAACATCTAGAATGTATAGGCCTCGAATCATCTGCTTAGGAGCATCTTCAACTTCTTCCTTCATCAGTAAACAAAAGGCAGCCATTAATTAGTATAGCACCCCTATTGAAAATCGCTCTGATGGGACTTCAGGATTTTTTTAAAGGGTGTGAAGGGACTTCAGGAATTCTTGTGATGTTTGGAAGGTGCACCGATATTTCCTGGTGGGTTCGTTGGCCCCGTCAGAGGCTCTCCTGAAATGTCTGAAGTCCCCTTTACAATGCCTTGAAATGTCTGGAAGCCTGTCAAGAACTTTTCTAATGGGGTCGGGAAAACCTTCAGGCTTCTTGAGATGTCGGCGGGCCACGGCTTAGGTCGAGAAAACACATTTCGCAGAATTAGAATATAGCCTTATTGTACGCTACGGGGAAAAAAGTATTTGGAGAATGCCGATCGTATGTATGTACGGTCAGATTTGTAGTACTGCTCTTCTATCAATTACGAGTGGGTCGTCTGTCACTGCCCGGGGGTTCGGTCGCCAAGGAGGCCACTGAGGGCGACCGCCCCACGTAGAGAATCAACCAGCCGCTGGCCGAGTGGTGTTGACCGAGCGGCGTTTTGAGGCGAACGCAATCCTGTCCGCTGGAGGCGAAATCCGTGGAACCATAAATAAAAAAAAAAAATAAACAAGCTGACAGCACTGCGCGCTTTCCAGAAAGAGGGACCCACGCGGGAGCGACTCGTTCCGGGAACCGGTTCTTCCACGGGAGACGGTCCCCAAAAGCAAGTTACACTGCCCCTCTCTCCGCCCGGCGATGGGGAGAGGGTGCAGGGCTGCCAGCCCAGCGGTCGGTGGGAGAGGGTGGTGTGTGCAAGCGGGGGAGGCCAGCCGCCAGTATAGCCATTTTCTCTCTGCTCGTGGACAGTTCTGGTTAGCCCACACAGCGGATTTTTGGAGCGGACCAATTTCCTCCAGCAAGGTGAGCATGCATGCCTTTCAGGGCTCGCCCCTTGGTCTCTTTTGATTCTTCCTTGGTTCCGCAGGTGCACCATAGTTCGGCGCTGGCCGCCTTCAGCACCGTTCGAGCGCCGTCGTGTTCAGCGCATTCAAGGAGATGGTGGCCGGTGTCGGCTTACTCGCTGCAAAGCCTGGCAGTCGGGGTCAGCGTTCCACCGCATGTTGAGCCTGCGCACCGGGATTATGGCGCTGTGGGCCCTGAGACGGTGGATGACAGTCGCTGTCCGGACCTGGTTTTTGCGCCTCTTCGTCCGTCCGACTTCAGAAGCATCCAGCGAGCGAAAAATACGCCGAAGACGCCGGCGTATTGTCATCATGGACGAAACCGTGTCTGTGCTCGGGATTTCTCAAAGGCGGCGGGTGCTAGCGCTTGCGACTTCGTGGTTTTCGCTAAACGCGCCTACTAAGACTGTGTATGTGTACGTGAGGTGCACCTGCTCGGTTTTATTAGCTGAACTGCCGCACTTCAGGAATATACCCAGCGGCATTGTGAGTAGTTCGAAATATATTTTTCTTTGTGATAAAGAAGTCAGTTATCCCTGTTTGATGTGATCTCTTTCGTCTACCGCTCCTTGCGCCGGGTTTCAACAAACGTTGCCTTTTATCACCTTTTTGAGTTATAATATGCATGTAAAACTAAATGTCTGCAATAAATTTTGAATCATGTTTTGAACTGCATTGTGTCTATGGTTCACAGTCATTTGCGCGTCTAAAGGGGTGATGGGCTAAAGGGTCTGACGGGTTGAAGGGCTGTGGGGCTAAAGGATTTTTCTATGGGGCATCCCTGAAGGGTTTTTCTGTAGGGTATGTTTGAAGGGTTTTGAAGGCCTGTGAGGTCCCATAATCCTTCAAGGCTGACGGGCCCTTTAGAAATATTTTCAATAGGGACATATGCCGTTTTCAGATGATGATAGTGATCAAAGTGGCCAGACTGAATTCAGGAAAGGGTCTATTCATCATAAGGAATCTCCTTTAGGTCTGTGACGCGTATGCCCGAGTGCTTTTGAAGCGGCCCAGTATTTCTTATGTTATCACTCTCCAAAGAAGGCCTCAGACGTCAAAATCAGGCAAAAAGGGTGCGTTTCCCGCAAATTTGGGCATGCGCGCCGTCAATTGTACCATCAATGCGACACTCAGCAGTTTGTAATTAATTATAAGGAATCTCCTTTAGGTCTGTGACGCATATGCCCGAGGGCTTTTGAAGCGGCCCAGTATTTCTTATGTTATCACTCTCCAAAAAAGGCCTCAGACGTCAAAATCAGGCAATAAGGGGGCGTTTCCCGCAAATTTGGGCATGCGCGCCGTCAATTGTACATTAATGGCGACACTCAGCAGTCTGTAATTCATTATAAGGAATCTCCTCTAGGTCTATGACGCATATACCCGAGTGCTTTTGAAGCGGCCCACTATTTCTTATGTTATCACTCTCCAAAGATGCCCTCAGACATCAAAATTAGGCAAAAAGGGGGCGTTCCCGCAAATTTGGGCATGCGCGCCGTCAATTGTGCCATCAATGGCGACACTCAGCACTCTGTAATTTATTATAGGGAATCTCCTCTAGGTCTATGACGCATATGCCCGAGTGCTCTTGAAGCGGCCCAACATTTCTTATGTTATCACTCTCCAAAGATGGCCTCAGACGTCAAAATCAGGCAAAAAGGGGGCGTTTCCCGCAAAATTTTTGCATGCGCGCCGTCAATTGTACCATCAATGGCGACACTCAGCAGTCTGTAATTCATTATAAGGAATCTCCTCTAGGTCTATGACGCGTATGTCCGAGTGCTTTTGAAGCAGCCCAGTATTTCTTATGTTATCACTCTCCAAAGAAGGCCTCAGACGTCAAAATCAAGCAAAAAGGGGGCGTTTTCCGCAAATTTGGGCATGCGTGCCGTCAGTTGTACCATCAATGGCGACACTCAGCAGTCTGTAATTCATTATAAGGAATCCCTTTTAGGTCTGTGACGCATATGCCCGAGAGCTTCTGAAGCGGCCCAGTATTTCTTAAGTTATCACTCTCCAAAGAAGGCCTCAGACGTCAAAATCAGGCAAAAAGGGGGCGTTTTTCCCGCAAATTCGGGCATGCGCGCCGTCAATTGTACCATTAAAGGGATACTACAACGAAATTTCGGCGCTCATTTTTTTGGTTGATATGTGTTCAAAGAGCAGTATCACAAGAAACATACCAATATCTTGTTAAAAAAGTCTCGAAAAGGAATTTTAAAACGAATTAAACGATTAGCAAAGAGCACCTGGTAGATGTCGCTAACGCCTCGTTTGTAATGCTCGTCTAGGAACCTTGACAGCTAGTGACGGAGGTTGTCTCGTCTTCGGCCACAACGAGAGAAGGGGGGAAGAAGGAACTTCCCTCTTCCCAAGAATCCCTTTTGTGTGTCGCAGACGTCGCTATTGTCCCCCTAGAAGATTATAGAAGATTAAGCCGTCACTCAAAATTCGTACAAAAGCAGCCGCTTCGGTGGCTGGATCGACTAGGCCATCCTCTTGACGTCAGCCTCGCCGTAGCTTTGCTCGTCTTGAGACGACCTACGTCACTATTGCGTTAGATTTCACGTGCTCTAAGCTGAGCCTTCTCTTAGCGCTTGCCAGAGTGGGCCGTTTATAACGAAAAATACAGCCACCAGGATCAAAATACAAACGTGCGATTGTCATTTACGGATATTGTGGATCATATTCAACCTATGTTTGAACACGACGGTAATATTTCAAATTTCGTTGAAGTATCCCTTTAATGGCGACACTCAGCAGTCTGTAATAGACCCCTTCCGGAATTCAGTGCCATCTGGTGAGTCAAATGGCAGTTTATCTTTTACTATACTAATGGCGGTAATGCACCTGTGGTCTGCAGTATTTAATGGGGCACAGTCACTTAAAGGTCAACGGTAAACGAGAATGTGCACCTCAGTAGAATTATTTTTCAATCTCTTTTATTGTCGATGGGGAAACAAATGCAGCCAGTCGCAACGAAGCGCCAACCCACATAGACGCCTTGATAGAGTTCTATACATCAAGGGGCTTTGAAGCCGAGTGAGTGCTACTAACAGATTGACTAGGACCGAGTTAGAAATGAACGCTTACGCAGCTCTTGCGTCCAATTCCTGCTTCACGCCGCGCTAACATCTAGAATGTATAGGCCTCGAATCATCTGCTTAGGAGCATCTTGAACTTCTTCCTTCATCAGTAAGCAAAAGGCCGCCATTAGTATAGCACATATGCCGTTTTCAGATGATGATGATAGTGATCAAAGTGGCCAGACTGAATTCCGGAAAGGGTCTATTCATTATAAGGAATCTCCTTTAGGTCTGTGACGCATATGCCCGAGTGCTTTTGAAGCGGCCCAGTATTTCTTACGTTATCACCCTCCAAAGAAGGCCTCAGACGTGAAAATCAGGCCAAAAAGGGGGCGTTTCCCGGAAATTTGGGCATGCGCGCCGTCAATTGTAACATCAATGGCGACACTCAGCAGTCTGTAATTCATTATAAGGAATCTCCTTTAGGTCTGTGACGCATATGCCCGAGGGCATTTGAAGCGGCACAGTATTTCGTATGTTATCACTCTCCAAAGAAGGCCTCAGACGTCAAAATCAGGCAAAAAGGGGGCGTTTCCCGCAATTTTGGGCATGCGCGCCGTCAATTTTACCATCAATGGCGACACTCAGCAGTCTTTAATTCATTATAAGGAATCTCCTCTAGGTCTATGAGTCATATGCCCGGGTGCTTTTGAAGCGGCCCAGTATTTCTTAAGTTATCACTCTCCAAAGATGGCATCAGACGTCAAAATCAGGCAAAAAGGAGGCGTTTCCCAAGAACACCTACTTATCGATCAAGCACCACACAATCTTCGGAGCTGAAACAGTTCACACACCGTTATTCATTTAAGCTTGCAAAAAACAAACCTCTTTATCTCAGAGAGCTACCGATGGCGCACTCTCGTGCTGTCAATGAATTCTCATTTTTACGGGTGTCCGATCTTCTTATTTTATACTTGCAGCGTCAATATTACACAGAATGGGTGATTACTAATTTTTAAGGAATTAGTAAATATGGCCCAATGAACTTCGAGAATATTCCAAAAAGAGGACAATTATTTTTAATGAAGTGACACATTTTAATTGTGTTTAATTATCACGTGTAACGCACAATGCGCTAAGCTAAGAACAAATTAAAAAAAAAAAATTGGTGAGCTCTTTTCCGCATCCGCTCGAGGGCCGGTGAGCATTTCTCCGAGTTTGCTGGTTTTGCGGTAAGCTTTTCTCCGGTGAGCTTTTCTCCGGTGAGCTATTCTCCATTGAGATTTTCTCCAAGAGCTTTTTTCTGCCGCCCTCCAGGGACACGGCACCAGAGTGCCAAGATCTAGCGCGGTCATGGTTCCTCCGCATCTTAAGGGGGGAATGAGATTTATGGTATCCTTCGGCCTTGAGTCAATAGGAAGTTTTCGTAGATTGTTTTGGCCGTCCCGCAACGCGCTCCGCAGCCCGCTATACACCTTTGCAAGTGGGATCCCGGCTTAACCTCGAACCGCGCGCCAAGGTGAGGCGGACCTCCTCTCCAGCCAAGACGTTCGCTGGTTGTCGTACAATGTTGCCAAGCGTCTCTCGCCGAAGCGTACACCACTGAGCGCAGAAAGAAATTAAAAAAAAATAATTATAAAACGTACACGTGTCGTCTTCGGCAGCGAAATAGCAAGGACGATTAAATAAAATGCCTAAAGCGGTAACAGATCTATACTCCGTTTCATACTTAGCGTGCAACGCTGTCAAAGCTACTGGCGCGAGCGTGGGGCTTGATCTCGTTGATCATTTGCACGCGTTCTCGCGCAGACAAAACCATAGATGAAGCCACGCGCTCGCGCCAGTAGCTTTGACAGCGTTGCACGCTAAGTATGAAACAGAGTATAAAGTCTCAAGGCGCTCTCTTCAGAATGGATTACGAGACGGAATGTCCAACGAGCCTGAATGTCCAACGAGACGAAAGATCCAATAATGAATATTCAGGCACGTTGGACATTCAGGCTCGTTGGACATTCCGTCTCAGTTGGATCTTCCGTCTCGTTGGACATTCAGGCTCGTTGGACATTCCGTCTCGGTTGGATCTTTCGTCTCGATGGACATTCAGGCTCGTTGTACATTCCGTCTTGGTTGGATCTTTCGTCTCGTTGGACATTCAGGCACGTTGGACATTCCGTCTCGCCTGTCACGTGCTAGAATAATTTGCCCTCTTAAATGTACAGACTTGTGTGTATATTTAGTCCGCGTCCCCGCAGGAATTGCCGTAGATACATCGTACTAAAATGTCGTGCCACAAAAGCGGACGTTGACGGACCGACAAAGAAACAGAGCAGACACAAATATTATAATTTCATATATAGGAAGGCTTGATGGTTAGTTAGCTGAGTGCCGATGCGCAGCTATGTACCAATCGGTTAAAGGTGTCGATTGCACGACGCCAAACGCCCCTTTGATATTAACAGTTCAAATGTTTGGAATATTCCGATGACATAGGTCAGCCAATTTAAAATATATAATAGGAATGCAAAGTACGGGTGTCCTAGTGGATCGCAATTGGCGGACGTCTATAAAAGCCGCGATTTAGAACCCAGGAATTTCTTGTTCAGTCCTCATCCCTGCCCGTTTTGATCTATAGATGAGCTACATACGGAGATCCGCATTGCAAACACATGACGGCCCGCCAGCCCTACTGACTATGCGGAAAGTCAATATTTAAGTTTTTAAAATGAGTTTTGGGAGCTGTGGGTGCGAGGCATCAAGAGTTTCCACAAGCGTAATTTCCCACAATAAAAAATAATAGATATTTTTTTAATGAAATCTACATCTAACGCGCCTGTAAATGCATGGGGGTGGTGGCTGGTGTGACCCGAGAATTCCTGAGTAAATGCGGACCATTTGTGTGAATTTGAGAAATTTTTATTTTTGTTCGGGTATCTTTGGAACAGATAACTACTCACTGTACACTTCAGTCGTCAGTAGTTTACATACGCATCCATTTCCTACCAGTAGGTTTGTATATCAGTGAGTAGAGCGATAATACTAGTATCACATAGTACGCATATTTTTTTTTTGCATGTGACATGCATATAGCGCATGTCACATATAGTGGTTTTCAGAAGCCCATGTAATTTAACTGGCTTCTGGAAGCACTCCAAAGGTCGCCATTTCGTCGAGGTAGTTCATGACGTCTTGGTAGGTAGGAGCTTGACTGCTGATAAAGGAAGCGAACGCATCAATCTCGGCGTGCAGCAGAAGGTTCACACCCGGATGTACCAATAGCCTGCATCATGTGCGAATATAACAATAGATCGTTCCACGTGGCTTTCTATTCTTGTAGGGTAAGCGTATTGCACCACGAATCTGGTCACTTCGTCGAAATTCCATTGGTCTCTGGACAACTGGAAGAAGGACAATTCGTCCAGATTCGCAGAATTAAGAATGGGGCGAAAGTCCCCGTTTGTCGAACGGTCGTAAAGGGTTGATTAGGGTTGGGTGTGTAGATTGCCGGTGACAGTGGGCGTCAACAGTGAGACCTTCTTTTCAAAAAAGAGAGGATGACAAATGCAGCTCTCAGAATTGGCAAGGGTCCGATAGTGAATCATACCCGGGTTATTCAAAATGATAAAAGTCGGGTTCTCCGTGAGTATGTTCACCCACAACTCTAGCATTATGGAATTTGGGAAGACCGAGCAAGGGGTTGACCTCTTGATGCCGTGGTCATATGTGCACTTGTAATGTACGCATATGAATAAATAACGGTCGCATTGTCGCAGCGGCTCTGTGACAGAGTTAGAACCAGTTGAAATCCGATCGCAGCTTTGGTATGCTACCTGGGCGCGTATCGGTGCGATTGCTGCATGGCACGTGACCAGGAAAGGCAGAAACAATGAAAGCCAACCCTAAAAAAGTATTGTAATAATTATTAATATTACCTACTAGTTGCTTAATACATGGTTCACTGCGACAGCAATCGCTTTGGTGGCCGAAGCATGCGAAACTAAGCGTCGCGATAAGCGTCAACGCACAATCACCGGACAAAAGCTCACTAATTGAGGAGATTAGCTGCACAAAGGCTTAATTGGAGGAACGTTGTATTCTATCACTGATTTTGATATGAGGATCGAATTTTTGTTTCTGGGGACCGAGAAGTCCAATCAAAAATGTCTAAATCTTTCACGTTCGTTCTGTAAAAAAAGAAGAAAACAAAAACTGCGATTTAGAGTAATTACACATACTACACCGACTGCACGTAATAATAATTATAATACTAAAAATTCAATCAGGCGCTTTTCTCTCATGCGAGGGACATCATCTTTGCGGGACTAGGGACACGAATAAGAAAAATATAGCAACTCGTACAATACGGAAAAACGGTGGCTGAGGACGCTCGTGGGTCCCACATTTGTTTCCGGTCCAGAGGTACGACCTTCTAAAATCAAACGCGTGACAGGTTGTCAATGGTCAACGAGTTCGGTCTTTGATCTTGTAGCATGTGTGACCTTTTAAACGTCTTTTTTTTTAAATTTTAGATATCATCTTTATATTTCGGTATATAAAACGAACAACAAATGAATTGTTTTTGGGATTTTATGAAGTCTACAAAATATACGAGCATAATTTTAATTTCATTTTGGGGACTTTACAGAGGCAACGTCAGTGGGACAAGCTCAGCGGCATATCAAAATAGTCGTTCATTAAAAATCCCGGTACTGAAAAGCCCGGTGCCGAAGCGACCAAATACCGAAATGATCGCGTACCGATATCTTCGCACCGAAATGTCAGGTTCCCCATTTCATCGAACGCATTTTTCACCCGCCGTAACTATCAGTAATTCTACAATTCAACAAAGAAATGTCTTCTAAACTCTTTGCAAAGTTCATTCTATATCCGTTGGATATTCAGACTCGCTGGACATTCAGGCTCGTTGGACATTCCGTCTCGGTTGGATCTTTCGTCTCGTTGGATATTCAGGCACGTTGGACATTCCGTCTCGGTTGGACCTTTCGTCTCGTTGGATATTCAGGCACGTTGGACATTCCGTCTCGATTGGATCTTTCGTCTCGTTGTACATTCCGTCTCGCCTGTCACGTGACCGATTGGACATTCAGGCTCGTTGGACATTCAGTCTCGTTGGACATTCAGGCCATAAGCGTTCAGAATGCGCCAAAAGTCGCATGGCCTTTGCATCAACGATGGCTGCGCTCGCCGCAGCTCTGGCTTCCACAACATGCAGGAACAGAGGCTTCGATCGTTATAAAGTTAGCTCCAACCCTGAAACATGCCCCGTCCTACAATATGTGACGCTACGATTCTGTGTCGATACCTCCTCCTGCGTTCCGAAACAGTAAGTGTGCCGCTAACGTAAGCCATCGGCAAATGGCACCATCTTGTCATCGCGCACCCCAGTGGCGTGCCCCTGGCGCACCCCAGCATGGCGGAAACGGTTCGGGGCGCCAGCATCGCTCAGAATGGCAGCGCACAGGAGCCTTTCTTGCAAACGTGTATACCGTACCCGGCACTGTGCAGTCAAGGCCATCGGCGCGCAGGCGCAGTGGTGGCTTCTTTGTTGCGGAGGGCTTAGCGGAGGAGGAAACGCGGTTTACGAAAGCTCCCTATATATTCCTAAGAAAGGTTAACCTACCCTGTAAAGTACGCACGGCCTTACCGCTCGAAAATCGGAGGTCTAAACTCTAGCGTGAGATCTGTCCCCTCAGGTTAACTGATAAGGAATTTCAAAGCTCGGTAGCGCGCGCTAACGTCGCGGCGCCCTAGTGTCGGCGCTCTCGTGTTCTGCGCTCTGGGGTTGTACAGGCACCTCAGACGTCAAAAACAGGCAAAAATGGGGCGTTCCCAGAAATTTGGACATACGCGCTGTCAATTGTACCATCAAAGGTACGTACACGGTGGTGATGTCGAGCGACAGGCGCAGGATTTGCCGGCGTCGATGCGCTCGCGATGCGAGCAAAATATTTTGGTGTGAAATGGTAAAGATCCGCTCTCGCAACTGACGAGACCGTGGTCGTTGTACGCATTTATCCCATGGTCGAAGATATTGACATAATTGATTACCATGTCCGAAAAAGAAGCTTTCTTGTACGGGAACGCTTTAAAGCACACACAACCACTTGACGATCGGCTGGGTGCAGGAGCCGCGATTGAATGTTATTTTGAATGGTGAGGTTGTTTTTATTAATAAGTGACCTCCTACTCAACCATAATCACAATTTCCGAATTAGCGAGCTCATAGTTTACGAAGCGCACACAGCGCAACAACAACGCAAGGTGTACCTCGCTAGATTGTTTTTCTCCACCACACAAATTTGTGGTATAGTGGAAAGCCATCAGTGGGGCCACAAACTTGCGCGCGTCGATGTCATATTGGCACTAACAGTGTACACAAACACGTTATAAAAGTGCGTTAGACACCTAACAATTAAATGCGCCCGACAAACTCGATAATGAGCGGCTGCATCATCGACGTCAGCCCTGAGCCGGCTCTGCCATTCGTCCCTTCTTTTTTTCGGCAGCTTTTCCGACGCGGGCCCACGGTACACGCCAATGGGGAGCTTTAGCAAACCGCTGCCGCGTTCCGAGTACCGCACTACCGGAGCCTTTGAAGTATGATTTTAAGCGCGTGTCCTGTGGCCACGGTATAACCCGGGCGCGCGCTTAAAGGCATGCTTCAAAGGCTCCGGTAGCACGGTACTCAGAACGCGGCAGCGGTTTACTAAAAGTCCCTAATGTTACGATCGCCGGGTTGCGGTAAAAACCGCCCGTGCAACTGCTGCAAAAATTTTTTTTTTCGCTAACGTTTGTTGCAGTTTGTTGCACTAGGGTGACCACCTTCCTGCTAGCGAAATGCGGGACACGCGGGGCAAAGGGGAGGGGGCACCACGAACCGAGGCTCTGTAAAAACAGATTTAATACCCTGCGCTGTTTATACACCTGCAAATTGTATATCACCAATTAAGTTCAAATAATTTTCACTCCCAGTGTTATATTTTTAATGCTAAATTTGGTATTACATGTGTCGAAGTTGAAAGCATAAAAATGGTCTGCAGCAGAACTCGACGCATTAATTGCAAATAAGAAACAGCAAATCTTTTTCGAGTTATTTCCTGTCAACGCTTACTTTTATCAACATGGTCATACACAAATTTTTAACATTATGTTCTTTTCGTCCTTTCTGACTTCCAAGCTTTTTGTCTTGTGTTGCTGTCTTCACTAAAATAAATTCCACAACAACCCTTTCGCATTGACACAGCGATATGAAAATAATTACAATAATTTAGAGATAAACTTTTGGCGAGCAATATTCTCTTACAATATTTTGCCACCAAGGGGAGAGGCACAACGGCGCATGCGCGTCGGTTCTCTTGCAAGGGCGACGGTCCCTTCCCGCAATGCTTATATTGAAGATGACGTACCATTGCGATTCCCACGATTACCAGCAACCTCAGCGCTTCCCCGTGCCCCGTTGGTGCGCAGCCCCATGAGTTGCAGAGTGAATTGTAATCACAATGTTAAATGCGGGAGATTTTATAGATTCAAGAATTTCTCGCGGGACGCGGGACACGAGCCCTCAATACGGGACAGTCCCGCGAGTCGCGGGACGGGTGGTCCCCCTACGCAGCACAGTTTACCATAGCTTCCGCTGCATATTACGGTCGTCTCAACCACCAGCATGTCGACACCGGCGTGCGGCGTCATTCTGTGATGTAGTTGCAACCCACGTATACTACAATGGTTTGTTTTAGGCTTCATCTAGCAGTCTGAAGGGTCTGGGACATTTTAATCGGCAAAATATTCAGCGTGCGGACTTTTCGGTGCATAGTCCGGACATTTCATCGAACGCCGTTTCATTGAACACGGTTTCGTCTAAGCCGTTTTATGGATCGCAGTTTTATCAAACGCCGTTTCATCGAACGCCATTTCATCGAAGCCGTTTTATTGAACGCCGCCTACTTGAGCCGTAGAAATTCTACATCTAGGAAATATTTTTCGTTTTAGCGCCGGGAGGATAGCAGTGTTTAAATATTTATTATAATTTATAAACGTATACATAGATAAATGGAAGAAACCTTTTTTGCCACTTTCTATTTTTTTTTAAGTAAATTATGACCTCTTTTAATATTGCCAATAAGAAACGGGAACATTGACGACACTTTCTAAAGCTGTGATCGTTAGGTGCAGTGATAAACGTCCGTCCGTTGCCCTTGAAGAGACATATTCTGCTTCGAGACGAAGTCGTCATTGAAGCAGTGATCTGTCTCCGTGTCCTGTGATACGAAAAAAAAATTAATAGACGTGTCTCCCTTCTTTGTTAATTTACTGTAACCGACAGAACCATGGACCTACCGGATATTCGACATACATTATACAGTATATACTGAATGTCAAAGATCCGACAGGTCCACGGTTTTGTCGGTTACAATAAAATAACGAACAGGGGAGTCGCGTCTTCTTAAATAACATATATGTTCTTAAAACGAAAGCTATTCTCCTACGATAAAATGAAAACAAAGGTAAATCGACAAATACAAAATAAAAGAGGCGCCGCGGAGAATAGCTGAATAAATGAATACCGGAGAAAAGCTCACCGGAGAAAAGCTCACCGGAGAAAAGCACACCGGAGATAAGCTCACCGGAGAAAAGCTCACCGCAAAACCGGCGGATGCGGAGAAAATCTCACCCGTCTTTGGGCGTATGCGGAAGAAACTCACCGATTTTTTTTTCCTTTTTAAGGGAGGCTGTTGTATCACGCGAAACATATATCAATTTATTATTTTTAAATTTCGTCCGCTTTGTAAAAATAAAATGTCCCTTTTCGTAATATATTTGTTAAGCTTATTGTGTATATTGCTCGCAAATTAAAAATTGCGGGCGAGTGTATTTTGTGGCTTACTCTCTGGGCGATGAAAGCCTAACTGAAAACTTCATGAACTTGAAGAGCAGGAAAATGTCCGAAAACTTTATAATATCTGCCCAAAACCTAAAAATAAAAGAAAACTGTAAATGCGGAAGATTCGAAAGTGCATGCGCAACAACGCGGTGCCTGAAATTCTCTTTGAAGCTATTGTTAACCTTTGAAAACAGGATAAAACCGTCTGTAGGCATATCGAGGCTTCTTTCTTCCGGAAATGCACGTTTTCTAGCCGTTCGCGCTGGTGTTTCCACACGCGGCCTTTGTGCGATAGTGCCCTTCTACGGTGAGCCACTCATGACCTTCAGAGCTGCACACTGGCACCGTCGTTACCCCTGACCTACATAAAAAGTAGTATTCTGTGAGGTTGCGAATAGGGCGAGTTGGAAACGTTATACCTAATGAAAACCGCCCAAACGACGACGACGGAGTGAAGACTACAAACACGACAAGACAAAGATGTTCCCGCAACTAAAGGTTTGTAACTCAAATTAACAGAAACAAAACAGCGTAGCCGACACTGATTACATCAACAAACACCTACTTGTCTATCAGGCATAGCAGAATATTTTGTAGTTGAAACGGTTCACACGCCGCTATTCATAATAGCTCGCGAAGAACAAACCTCTTTATCTGACAGAGCTCCCGACTGCGCACTGTGAGCTGTCGATGAATTGTCTTTTTTTACCGGTGTACAATGTTTTGATTTTATACCCTTGCGGCTTCATTAATACACAAAATGGTTGATTACTAATTTCGGAGGAATCAGTAAATATGCACAATGAACTTGTGCATATAAAAAAGCGGTGAGCTTTTCTCCGCATCTGCCGGTTTTGCGGGATCAGAAAACGTTTATTGGGTTAAAAAAAAAAAAAAAAAAAGCTAGTGGTCGGTTTTTCCTAGTCCAGGATGCCGTTGGCTTCCGCCGCCTTGCAGGCCCTTTCAATCAGGAATTCCTGATTTTCCAGGTCGCTGCACGCTAGCTTGGCCTCCCACTGCTGCCGACTGTTGTCTTGTACCGTAGGAAGTGTGGGGTTTCGGGTGCATTCCCACGTGGAGTGGTAGAGGGTCGCCCTGGCTTGGCACCAGGGACACCTGTCCGAGTATGATTCCGGGCTTATGTGGTGGAAGCGTAGCAAGCTGGGGAAGGTTCCCGCCTGCAGCTGTCGCCACCTGACGGCCTTGTTTCTGCTGAGCTTGGGGTGCGGGGGTGGGAGACTCATTCTCCCCGCTTTGTAGTAGTTGAGTACGCTGCTGTAGGTTTGAGGTACTGGTTCCGTTGGCCCGCTCTTGTCTTTGCCTTCACGCTCATAGTATTGCGCTCTTGCTCCTCTTCTTCCCCGGTGCATGATGGGGTTCATGTGCTTCGGTATGGGCCTAACTATGTAGGTTCCCTTGACTCCGGCGCCCAGTTCCCTGGAATTTTGGATAACTTCTGTACAGTCGCCGTACCTGAGCTTTTGTATAAGCTGTCTGCCAGTCCCGCTCTTCTTTAGTCTGCTTCGTTGTGCCATCAGTAGGGCTTCCTTGTGTTCCCGGAAGGTGTTGTGCGCCCCCATTTGTTCTAGTTTTGCAGTAGGGGCGTTCTGCGGAAGCCCGAGCGCTATCTTGTATGTTTTTCTGATGAGAACTTCGACCTGCTCTTGTTCTTTCATGTCGAGGTAGTGATACGGTAGACTGTACACTACTCTGCTAATAACCAGTGCTTGTATAAGCTTCATGACGTCCTTTTCCTTGAGCCCTCTTCTCCGGTTCGTGATCCTAGTGATCATCTTGGTCACCTGTTCAGTTGTTTTCTGTAGTAATTGTATGGTGCGCGTGGCTTTCCCGTTATGCTGGATCCACATGCCCAGGATTCTCAACTGCTTGACCTCGGGTATGTCTTGTCCGTCCAGAGATACATTAATGGGTACTCCTCGGTCGTATCCATTCCTGTGAATCCATATAATTTCGGATTTCTCTGGAGAGCACCTCAGTCCGCGGCTCTTCACGTACACATGGACCGTGTCTGCGGCTCTCTGGAGTCTCTCTTCCTTCTCGCCGAGGGATCCTTCGGTGGTCCAGATCGTGATATCGTCAGCATAAATTGCGTGTCTTATCCCTTCAATCTTTTCTAGCTCCACCGGCAGGTCCCTGAGTGCCAGGTTGAACAGCAGCGGCGATAGGACCGCACCTTGCGGGGTGCCTCTGTTGGGGACGCTAGTTTCTTTCGATTTTACGTTGCCGATGGTTATGGTTGCCGTTCTGTCCGTGAGAAACGTCTTGACATATTCGAAGGTTCTCTCTCCGCAGCTGATCTTGTTGAGGCTTTCTAATACTGCCTTGTGCGAAACATTATCGAAAGCGGCTTTTAGGTCCAAGGCCATCACAATGTTTTCGCCGTACTAGGAGATGTTGTTGTCCCCAAGTACTTCTTCCTTTAATTGTAAAAGCACGTCCTGGGTGCTTAGTCGGGCCCTGAATCCGAACATCGTGTCGAGCATCAGGTTCTTTTCTTCGAGGTGTCTCACGAGCCTTCCCTGCACCATCCTCTCCATGAGCTTGTCCATGTTCGACGTGAGAGATATGGGTCTCATGTTCTCTATACCCGGGATCTTTTTGGGTTTCGGAATGAGTTTTATCTCAGAGTGCTTCCATTCTCCGGGTAGGGTTCCCTGGTTCCAGTTTTTGTTGTAGAAGTTGGTTAAGTTCGTTTGCTGCTCGCAGCCCAGGTTCTTGAGCATGGCATTGGTGACTTTGTCTCTTCCCGGGGTAGTATTCTTTGCGTCTTGTACAGCTGCGATCATTTCGGCCTCCTCGAACTCCTGATCCAGCTTCTCGTTGGCTCTTCCCGTGTACCGTATACATCTCGCCTCGTCTTGTGGTGGTACAGGCTCACCAATATATTTCTTTTTGATCTGTTTCAGTAGATCCTCGTCAGTTCCCTTGTAGGAGTGGACGATCTTTAGGGTCGTTTTGCATCCTTCTGACTTGGTTTGCGCTGGGGATACCAGGTGGTGTAGTAGTCTCCACGTCTGAGCAAGTCCCAAAGTTCCCTGGAGGGAGTCGCATTTCTGGTCCCAGTTCTGCTGGGC
The DNA here is from genome assembly GCF_016920785.2 of Ixodes scapularis. NCBI lineage: Eukaryota > Metazoa > Arthropoda > Arachnida > Ixodida > Ixodidae > Ixodes > Ixodes scapularis. The sequence goes on along the minus strand of NW_024610190.1, from coordinate 38,950 downwards.
TAATTGCGTGGCGTATTCTTCGGTCTGTTTGTTTAGCACCGAGATGCGGAGCCTGAGCTTTCTGTTGTGCTTTTGTTTCTTCCACCTTTTGACTATTCCCTTTCTCTTTTCCCACAGCCCAAGAAGGTGCGTATCCACCCCCGGTATGGCCTCGGTTAGGCTAATCTCCTTGGTGCAGTGCGCTTTGGTGGCTTGTAGCTGCGCCACCCACGTCTCCAGGTCCTCAATACCTCCTTCCGGTCCGAGGTGTCTGAACTTGTTCCAGTTGGTCATTTTCGAGGCGCCAATCTTGCGTCTGTTAGTGCTCGCTTCCACACTTATCTCTATGATTGCGTGGTCGCTGCCGATCGTTTCCTCGGTATTCTTCCAGGTAACCTTGTGCTGGTCCAGATTTTTTATCATAGTGAGGTCTGGGTTAGTGTCTCTGTTGATGCTGTTCCCAGTGCGTGTGGGTCTGAGTAGGTCGTTGATGATCTCCAGTCTTTCGTTGTCGATCGCTGCTGCCAGTTGCTTTCCTTTCTTCGAGTCCTCTTGGTACCCCCAGCTCGTGTGTCTCGCGTTAAAGTCGCCGACCAATACGAGTGCGTTGCCTCCAACGATCTTGCTCGCTTCTCGGAACAGGGACCCGAAGTCCTGGACGACGTATATCGGCGGGCTGTATACGTTTAACACGAATAGACTCTTGTCTTTCTTTTTTTTGGGTATGATTTCGAGTAGAACATGTTCCACCCCTTGCTCCTTGAGCTTGTGCTCTATGGCTGTGAGGTTCTTGCTTATCAGAGTCGCCGTTCTTGGCTTATTTTTTTTTTTGGCTGACCAAGGTGGCGTACCCCGAGATCTTAGGTACTCCGCTGACCTCTTGAAGTGCAATAATATTTGGTCTGATGATTTGGTTTTTGTATATGAAAGTTGAAGTTGCTTTGCTTCTGTTTGTGTCCCCTACAGTTCCATTGCCAGATGATTGTAGGTGCCTGTGGTATTCTGATCTTTCCCTTGCGCTTAGTCGTAATCATGTTGCGTCTTTTCCATGTCTACAACCGAGCTCGAGTCGCTCTCATAGTTTGATTCGTCCTTGCTGTAGGGGTTTTTTCTCCTCTTGTTGGGTGGGTTTTCTTCTGCCCCCCTTCCAATTTGAAGGTTCTTGAACATGTCGGTCATTCATTTTTGTATCTCTTCCCTATTGAAAAAACCAGCTTAAGCTGGTCCCAGCTTCAAGCTGGGTTATTGCCCCAGCATGCCCAGCTTGGCATGCTGGTCATGCTGGTTGATCTGGTCATACTGGTCATGATGGTTGATCTGGTCCCAGCTTCAAGCTGGGTTATTGCCCCAGCATGCCCAGTTTGGCATGCTGGTCATGCTGTTAAACTGGTCATGCTGGTGAACTTCCCAACCAGTTTAACCTGTTTAAATTAATACACAGAATAAAAAAGCCAAGCTCGTCAGAAAAGCCAACTCGGCATCCAATTTATTATTTTCGTACTTGCGGCAGCCTCACATGAACTCAAATGCTACACATCCTCGGCGCTGACACAGTACTAACCGACGCACAGATTCTCGGTGCAAATTGTCTACAATGTTAATAAAACCAGATTGCTTATCTCTCAACACGAAAAAAATACTAGACACAGGCCAAAAACAGGCAATAGCAGACGAAAATACTACACGGACGAGAGAAGCGAACCTGGGTCCCGCCAGCGATGGGGGCGAAGCGGCAACTTGCGTGGTCGGCAGAGGCGAGGAAATCCGTGTGGCTTGGATGGCATTGGCGATACTCCTCGGCACCGCCGTCATTCTTGGGCACACACACGTTCGAAGACACGAAGCGACGCCGCAGTCGGGACGTCTGACATCTTCCCGCACTGAACGGACTGCCGCTCGCTGTCTTCTCAAAACCCGCTTCGCTTGCACCGTCGTTCAACTAGTCTCCAAACAACGCGCACACAGCCGTCCCTTCGATCTGCCCTCTGCCCAAGCTATCCAAACGCGTCTTCGATTCTCCGTTTCTACCACTCTCTCTCTCTCTCTCTCTTTTCTCGCACACAAAGGTAGCTTGCAGCGCGCCTGACGCGCCCGGTGGTCTACCAAAAACGAGAGGACAAAGAACAGGACGTGGCCTCGTTCCAGCAGCCGACCTTGTCGCGCGCGCTCCCAGCAATGCCAGTTCGGCTATCTCTAGCCGACCTTGGCGTGCGCGCTCCCAGCATGACCAGCTTGACCACCACGATTATTATTTCGACCAGATTCACCAGCTTGTCTCCCAGCATGACCAGCTCGTCTCCCAGCTTGACCACATTGGCTCCATGGAAAACCAGTTTGACCAGTTAAGACCAGACTGGCTCCCAGCTACACCAGATTGAATCTAAAACCAGATTCGAGTGAGACCATGCTGGTTTTTACTTAGACCAGACTGACCAGCTTAAATTCCAGCTTGCCCAGCTTAAACCAGCTTGATTGCCAGCTAAACCAGTTTAATTACCACATTGACCAGTTTGACCACCTTGATTACCAGCTTGACCACCTTAATTACCAGCTTGACCAGTTTGATTTTCATGCTGGTTTTTCCAATAGGGTTGTTTCAGTTCTTTTATCATTTCTTGTTTCATCTCTTGCGCCTCGTTGCTCGGAGTCTTGGGTGCCGGTGTTTCGCCTCTTGGTTTCGGTTTTGCTCGCTATGCCGGTTTCTCACTGTTTTTTTCTTTCCGTTGGCCTCTTGAGCGCGTTCCTGAGTTGCCGGATTTCGTTTCTCATGGTGGCCATTTCATCCTTCATCTTCTCCACCTCAGCTTTTTTCCTTCCAAGATGGGCCCGTAGCCTCCTTGTTTCTTCAGTTGGGCCTTTTCCCATGGTTGCCGTCGTCATCGTTGCCGCTGCTGCCCACGGGCTGGCTGGTAGCTGCGGATAGTCCTCTTCTGTATACTTCTTTCGGATGACTTCATTGCGTCATGTCTCGGGTGGCGGCTGCCACTTCCTTTCCTTTCTCTCTTCTCCCTCCTTTCGTTGACTCATTCCTTGCTGGTGGCTACCTGCTTGGAACCTCGCCTTGTACTTTTGCTTGCATTCTTTGTCCCCGGTGACGTGTTCTCCCCCGCTTAGTACGCATCTGGGGACGCACATGTGGTTTTCTTCAGGCTGCCTCTTGCCGCACCTCTGACAAGCTTTTACGTCTGGAAATGGACAAACGTCGATCCTGTGCCCCGGTTTCATGCAGCTGTAACACACTTGTCTCGTGGGGACATACGGAATTACCGAGATAATCGTGCCCATGCCGTAGACTACCTTGGGTAGTCTGTCTCCAATGAAAGTCAGCAGAGCTGTCTTTGATCTTCCCATCATTCTCGCCTGAATGATCCTGTTACTGTCGTTCCTGGTGTCGAGAAACTCCATAAGCTCCTCTTCTTTGGTGCCTGCCGATATTCCGTGGATGACTCCCTTTATGGTACCGTCCATGACGACGTGGGTGTTGAACTCGTGGAGCCTCCCACGTAAGCGGAGTCTTGTGATCTTCTTGATTTCCTCGGCGGTGTCCGTTCTCGCCGTGCTGATCACGACGATGTTGGAGCCGTATCTGATGTAAGCAGTGAAATTTGTTTTGCGGTTTTGCGGTTTTGCGGTGAGCTTTTCTCCGGTGAGCTTTTATCCGGTGAGCTTATCTCCGGTGAGCTTTTCTCCGGTGAGCTTTTCTCCGCTGCCCGAATAGAATAGGGGGATGAAGTGGGGAAAAATGTGTGGCCGAGAACAGCCGCCTACCTCGCCAAAGAAGAATCAGTCGCGTATCCACCCAAGTTTTGATATGATAGCTACCTTCTATGATTCACTAGCCAACGTTTAGCTGGACAAAAAATTTACCGGGTAGTGATTCTATTTCTAGTAAATTTAGAGCAGCGTCCACCCTATTTCAAAAGCGATAGTAAATTATGCAAACAGTATTGAATTGCTCTAAAATTCAGTAAAGGAAAATTCGATGAAACAGCGTCAACTGATTTGATGAAACGGCGTTCGATGAAATGGCTTTCGATGAAATGTCTGGTACCCCTTCCAAATCTGTATTTACATAGAAATCTCCACGCACCAAGACGTTCGCGCACCGAAAAGTCCTTGCACTAAGAAGTCCGTGAACCGAAATGTCGGCACCGAAACGACCTACACCAAAACGTCCTACACCGAAATGTCCGGACCTTCCCAGTCTGCACAATCTAACAACCTAACGAAGTCTGAGAGCCAGTTAACTCTCCTGATATTTTTATTAAATTTGTAAAACGCCATCGGAGATTTAAAGGAGCGATGCAACAATTTTCGTACCTTGCGCAAATATCACTTAAAACGGATCCCTAACATTAATGACCTATGACACACGCGTTCGTTTTTTCACCCCACGCCCAATAGAAGTTCCAGAAAAAAATTTAACAAAAACGAGCAGCGTTCACCCCCTCAACTCGCAGCCAGAACAAGCGGCCACATGATCTGGAGCCGATTATATGCCGCCAGTGTTGATCATAGCCACGCGCTGGGGTTGGCAAAGCGCAGGACACGCGCTGAGTTCCAGACATTGTTATGGCTCGGCTGTTGTCGTCGTTGCAGCGATTGGACACGGGCCACTATCCGAATGCTTCTCCAGCTAGCAATTATCACGAGCCCAAGTCGAGTGCCCACGCAATGCTCGGGTCCAATCTATGAACCGCATTCAAATATCGTCACGTGGGTGTACTGCGATCCCCACGTTGCGTCATCAATTTTGCAAAGGAGAGATTGAATGAAAATGATCGCTTTTGCCCTTGAAATTACACCGCAACAAAGAGTTTCTTGGGCAGTGGCGTTGCGTGTGAGTATCCTTGAGTCCCAGGTGTGCCAGTAAGCTCGTGTCAATTGAAAAATATTCCAATTGAATATCGTTGCACCGCAATAACTGTGGCAACTGGCGGCTTCATAATAATATATAAAAACAAAGCATATGCAAACTTTCAGAAGAGCGGTCGTTGAAAGAGGAACAAACGATGGAACTGAAGGGAAAAAAAAGAAAAGAAGAAATACGGCAACAGAGAGTGTGTGATTCATGCTGATAGCCAGGGTAAGGAAGAGGGGGGGGGGGTGGGGGGGGGAAGAGGACTTAAGGTTCTTCTTTGTTCAGGATGCCAGGAACTCTGTGATAACGTTATTGCCCGGTTCGACGTTTTCGAAACGGACAATGGCACTTTCGAGCCTGCTTGGGGAATTCCTTCGGGTCGCTATAAGCTGTTCCAGCCAACACAGTGCTATAAGCTGTTCCAGCCAACACAGCGCCTGCCTCCCACGCGAAAAGCTAGGGTTCGAATCCTGGGAGCGACGTGTCTTTTGTTTAGTCCTGTAACTTAGTGTTCTGGAGAATTCAAGAATCATGTTGCTTGTTCCAGGCCCGAATGTTCTACGCGTCGAAATTTCTACGCCGATTATTCCAGAAGACCACGCCAGTACATAAGGGGCTCCGCGTGGCGAGCGCAGTCAGTTTCGCCCCAGCGTTCGTCTCCGCTGCTACGCCTACTTCGACGCCCGCGACGCTCTTTTATTATCTTTTGTACCTTTTCATTTTTGGCACAAGTTCGCCACATTAAACGTTTATTCCTTCCAGTTTATTTCTTGTTTATTGGTCACTACCCGTGACATTTTGGTGGAGGTGCTGGGTACCGCATGCCCGTGCAGCGTTCCCCTCCCAGGGTCCGCAGTGCAAGCCCGATTCCAAGCCCGGCGAGAAGCCCACTCAACGCGGAACCTGAAACTCGGACCAGTCGCCGTACCCAAGGTCTACACCCGGAATACGGACTTCTGCCACCCCGGACCAGGCAGCCAACGAGGCCGACGATGGACAACCAGTCGTCGCAGAACCCGCCCACCGCCGCCGTCGTATACCTTCCCGTCGCACCCCGGACTCCGAAGCCATTCCACGGGGAGGTCCACGAGGACGTCGAAGATTGGCTGCAACATTACGAACGAGTTGCTCGCCATAACACATGGACTCCGGAGCAGTGCCTTCAGAACGTCTACTTCGCTCTGGAAGGCACGGCACGCACCTGGTTCGAGAACCACGAAGCGTCGATTTGGTCGTGGGAAGAATTCCAGGCCGAGCTGCGACGCACCTTTGCCAACCAGCACCGACGACAGCGTGCCGAAGAACTCCTGCGAGCGAGAACCCAAGGGCCGACCGAAAGCGTCACGAGCTTCGTCGAAGACGTTCTCCACATGATGAATCGGGCCGACCCAAACGCTCCCGAAGAGAAAAAGCTCCGGGTCTTGATGCGCGGCGTCAAGGAAAACATTTTCGGAGGCCTTGTTTGGAGCCCGCCTACCACCGTCGAAGGTTTCATCACAGAAGCCACCAACATCGAACGTGCCCTTCAAGCACGCGCCGCCCACTATCACCGAGTCCCCGGCGTCGCTGACTTTTCATCTTCCGGCTACAACCCCACGGACATCCGCGAGATAATCCGGGACGTCGTGCGGGAGGAAATCAGGAAGCTGCTACCTGCTGCCACAAGCCCGGCTACGACCCTCAGTCGCTGAAATTGTCCGGGAAGAACTTCAGTAGGCGCTGCAGCCAGAAGTTCTCGCCAGCGCCGCTCCTGAACTACCGAAGCTGAGCTACGCCGCAGCTACCCGACGACCGCCGCCCCCTGCTCACCCGTATACGGCGCCACCTCGACGTGAACCTCTAGCGCCGCAGTATTCACGACGCCATGAAGATCGGGCGTACCACAAGCAGCACTTTGTGAATGGGCCATCGCTGGCAAGTGTACTTTGGCCAACCAGATTTTCGATGGCCCAAGCTCGGACAAAGTGCTCGGCAATAGAAGTGTTTTCGTTCTCGTCTGGTGACTTGCCATTCACTTTATGCCAGTCGCTGGCCATTCACTTTAGGCCAGTGACTGGCCATTCATTTTAGGCCAGTGACTGGCCATTCACCTTTGTTCAGTGGCTAGCCATTCACTTTAGGCCAGAGACTGGCCATTCACCTTCGGCCAGTGACTGGCCATTCATATTTGGCCAGTGACTAGCCATTCACTTCAGGCCAGTGACTTGCCATTCAGCTTTGGCCAGTCACTTTCGGCCAGCCACTGGCCATTGACTTCCGGCCAGTCACTGACCGAAAGTGGCTGTAGTTATACACTTAATACATAATTTATCACAGACTGCCTCAGTGTTCCTCAGAAGACTGTCAAGAGTTTCGGGAGGTCAAGTTTTAGAACTCAACCCCAGAAACTCTTACATAGTAATGACACGCGAAGCTGCTGCAAGGCTGCTCAATATTTATTGGACTTTTTGAGTACTAAGTTTTAAGACGCTGGTTGTGACCACCATTCCAGTAGTCGTAGGTTCAGGGATGGTATGTTGTCCCACCATTAAGATCCCCCGGTAGTGCAGCAGTAAAAAAAAAATAAAAAGAAGTAACTTTAGGTGAATGGACAGTGCAACAATAGAGAGTTTCAGTAGATCGTTCCGATACCTCCGATAGCCCTGATAACGATACCATGCCTTCGCAAGGGAGGCGGTGGCGGAGTATCGGGTATCGTTATCGGAGTCATGGGAGCGATCTACTAAAACTTTCTACTGTTCAGTAACAATATTTTTCACTTACACAAGCTTATTGGCACTAATGGGAAAGAGAAGCCTTGAGTACACAGTAAAATTTTTACACACTTAAGGGTGTAAATCAGTTGGTCCCTGGGCTAACACGCTTATGGCGTTGAGGCAAGCACCCTTCACAAAGGGTGCTTGCTGACACCCTTGGTGAAGGGTGCTTGGCATGAAATGGGCACCTGCTGGAATGGCCCAGTGGATGCTGGGCCACCCCAGCCAATCTGGCGCCGGGAGAGTATCATGCGACGTTTTGGTTATGTGGAGTTCAAGGTCACATGACGCTCTCTCGACGCTGGATTGGCTGGTAGCGTCCGCCGCGCCCGGACGAAGGGTGAAATGAAGAATAGACCCCAGTGAACATTTCACTGGAATGTGTCCAATCACACATATCAGAACTTGTAAATTTTACGAAAATCATATATGGTATTGCATATTCTTATATTATTATGATATGATTTACAGCTTATCATTTTTACTGAACACGTTTACACTTTTTTCACTTAGAGGGATTGCCACATCACCACATACGAGGCACGTGATGAAGAAATAATGAGTCACACTAAACACAACTCGTTTCATGAAGAAGTAATACAAAAGAGCTCCTTGCAAGCCACATCATAACCCCGTGGGCACTTGGGAAATGTTACGGCACCCCCCTTTCTCGAACTCTAAGTGAGCAAGCAGTGGCCCAAGCATCGCAATGCACGGCTGAACCATTGTGAACATCATGGTCTGCCACAAACGAAGCATGTAAAGCTTTCCTGTTTGGAGATCAAGTGACATGTTTTGTTTGTCTCAGAGGATTGCAGGCAAGACGCTTCGCTTATCACTTGTCTCCTAGGCGCATCTGTTTACTAATTGGAAGCAGGGTAGAGGGGGGTGGTTTAGCCCTTGACTGAACCGCAGCAGTATTTCATTAGGTGAAGCTCATTATGACATGAATTAGAATGTGTTAAATTGAACATTTATTGAACCTTGAGAAATGAAAAATACAATGTTCCATGTTCCATGGAACATTGTATTTTTGGATAGCATTCTTCATTCCATGAAATGAAGAATGCTATCTGCAAACATGTAATGAAAAATATTACAGAATGAACTTGCACTCTACGGCAAAAAAAGCAAACGTTTCAGTAGAAGACGCTATCCTCTTGCTCACGTACAAAGGAAATTACAAAGTTCTGGAAGACGACTATGGATAAGGAACTCGTACAGCTAAATTCATAGCACCTCGTCTACAGGAGGTCAGCATTAGTTATCACAGAAAGTGCCCAACATTTAAAGAAAGAAAAAGAAAACATGCCTCCATAAAACCTTCTATCATTCGTTCTGGAAGCAAAATAAAAATTAACCTGAAAATACGTGCAAGAAAAGTGGATTATACACTTTTAAAACGGCTCATAAAACATCTCTTGAGCCACATACCTTTTTGCAAACTTTGTTCAAAAATTTAATTACGACTGTCCTTGGATTGGTTTTGCTCAAGACAAGGAAAATCCTCTCCAGAGCAACCAGTGTGTCGGAGGCCTTGCATTCGTACTGGATGCTGAAAAGCCAATATGCTGCCAACAACATGCACAGCCCCTCTTCTGCATTAAAAACGGAAAACAAGCGCTCACGATCCTCAAAAAGGGGAAGAAAGTCTGCATCGTCCAGCTCTTGCTTGTTGTAGAGGACACACGGTGCCGGTGGGGTGTTCTCGTCCTGCGTTAGGTAAAAGGATAAAACAAAACATATTTTAATGTAGAAGGCCAAAACATGTTTGCTCTTGTCAATTGCTATTATTCGCTGCAGTTAAGGCCATGAACATCAGCCTCCACAGAGGCATACAGTGCTTATGTTGGAACAAGTAAACGGCGTCTGCAGCAATGTAAAACGAATGAAGAATTACAATCGGGGCAACATCACAACATGCAAGCATTGCGTTGTAATCTTAGGGGCACTTGCACCTCTATTTCTGTACCGAAATGCATTTCCGAAATCTATTTGTGTTTCAGTAGTGAAACACTTTTGCGATGTATTATGATACGCTGCTAGACTTATGTATCTTGTTACATTTATTGTTAGAAATCAGCTGACAGGTTTGGAGATAAATAAAAAAAAGCCACGGAAAAATCCGACGCATCACTGGTTTATTTTCGCAAAGAGTGATTTTTTGCTTTGCTCTCACTTTTGACTTCTACAGCGGCCGGTTTTCTTTCTGCTGACAGCAGCGTTCCTGTGTACATTTGAGGTTATTGTATGGGTAAGAGGCCACCAACAAATGCACAGATGAGAAACAATGTCTAAAAGAAGGCAAAAAGCAGGGACATTTGGGCAGACACGCTTTGTCCGGCGGTGTCATCGGTCGCCAGCGTTCATTGGGTGCGATAATGGGTTCTTTTCGGTGTCAGCGAACATAGCCAAAAGAAGTCAAGTTGCAAAAAAAAAAAGGGACAAACACCGACGGAAGGCGGGGAGCTTAGGTGCTACAATCTACGCTTGCCACAGACGCACCCTTCTCACCTCGCCACCCTGCATTTATGAACCGTATAGGGCTGCCGACTGACCATAACGGTACATGCTACTATTTGTCCCTTGGCCAATGTTAATTTTTTTCCCTCTTCCTCTACACTAAAAAACCCAAAGATAAAGGTTACAGAAAACAGCCAACATAAAAATGTTTCACATGTAGCTGTAGAAATTAATTTTCAAGGGCTACATTTTAAGTACAGTCGCCGGCCATATGAACCCCCCCGTCCGAACACCAACCGGTGCAGCAAAAATCCAGCATGCAGCGTGTCGAGGTTGACGGCTGCGGTTTTCAACGGTGGAGGGGGTGATTACACATTAAAAGGTGCTCGAGATAATATATTTCTACAGCTACCTATGATACATTGTTGCGTTCGCACCTCAATGCACCCCTCAAATCCGTCACACACAAAGGTATTCTGACGAAATATACAATGAGCTGTCTGCGTCAAGAGAAGAGCAATCTCGGTGGCCCAAAAGGTAACCTGCGGCTGCTGGATGACTTCATGTAAACGGACCCAGAATTCACGGACTTGGAGAGAGGTGCAAAAACTATGTGACATTCAACTGAAAAGTTAATAAGCTCAAATTATTATCCATTTTAAGCCAAAATCCATGATTCGCACATGCCAATTATTTTCACAATGAAGCCAAAGGCGAACCAAGTAGTAGTCCGTTGATTTATTGCCGAATACAATACACTTTGAGTACCAAACTGGATGCTTTGTTTATGTTTGGAAGGTTGCAATGACAAATGCAATACTTAATTGGGTGAAAAGCAAATTTTTATAACAATTATGTGCATGATTACATTCTACAAGTCGTTTTACGTGTATACACTCTGCACAGCATTATATTTGAAAGCTAACAAAATGTTTAAAAAAGGCCGTGAGAGTTCTGTCGATGTCTTCACTGCGTGTTCGTGGGACTCGGCGGTCATTTGTAAAGGGGATAAATGTCACAGTACGTTACTAATTGACCAAAATCTGTTAGCTTTAAATTCATGGCTTTATGGACCATGTGCAACTGCAGTGTTAAAAGCCAGTCAATATTAAAGGCTATCCCTATTTAAACCCTTCACAAAAAGTCAAGCGGCTTGGAGGTATTCATTGTCCAACTTTTGCCTTTTTAATGTCGGATGCAAAAACCGTGCTCAGCTTGAGCTCAAGATTTCGTGCCGCTAATAATGGGCAGAAGAGTCCCCTGGTCATACTCGGTAGGTCGTCACTATCTCGACGGTGTGTCCTTGGCGGAAGCATCGGCGTCATACTTCCAGGATAGTGAAGGTGCGTCCGAAGCAACCAGGTCCGCACGACATCCTGAGGCCTTCTGAGCGCAAAATTTTGGAATTGGGCGACGAAAAGGCAGAATTTTAGCACTGAATAATTCGAAACTCGTTGCCATTCGCAAATTGTGTCAATTCTGTTAGTCTTTAATATTCACTGCCTTTGAAACTAGAATTGAAACATACCCACTAAACCATTATTACAAATTTTGGTTAATTAGTTTTGAATAACATACTGCTAACGGTTTCCCCCTTATGAAACGTCCTCTGAGCCCCACAAACACACATTGAAGTCAACATCCAAGTAACACTCACGCCGTTTTTTTTAATCTTTTTTTACCTTGTTTGAATCAAAATAGAAAGCTTTGTGTTTATTAATTTATAAATATAATAAATACCGGGTGCATGTGCATGCAGCCTTGCACCATCCCACTATAGAGGTCCACTTTTTTCTGAAGTAAAACTGGATCAAACGGACAATGCCAGTTTTACATAAACCCCCAGCACTGCATGTACCAAAGACGGCCAAACATGATAGCTCACCTCATAAAACACTCTGCGCGGCTTGAGGATAGCGGCTTGCGGTCTTTGACGGTGAGTCTACTCGCTTGGTGTAGCTGGGACCTGCAATAAATTCAATACCGCTTGCCATATCTCACAAAGTAACAAAGAAAAGCCAGTGATACATAAGTCTAGAGCACGACATGTCCCTAGGACCACTAGAAATTCTCGCTCGACTCATAGAACACTCCACGCGACAAAACCCTGCATTAAGGACCGATTGAACTTAGTATAAACGCTGTAGAAAAATAAGGATCTGTATTCAGCTGTGTCAAAACACATGATCTAATGTAATAATTGTGTGGCCTCAAAGGGGTAGGGAAACGAAATTTCAGCGCTCATTTTCTAGCTTGAATGTGTTGCATGTTGCACCCTAACCTCAAAAAGACCAGTCTTCCGTTGAAAGGCACAAGAAAACTAATTTTAAAGCTAAATAAACGATCTCTCAATGTGCACCTGGTGGATGCATGCGGAGCCTATTTGGGAGATAATCTAGCAACACTGAGGAACTTGCTACGTAGTCGCGACGTAGCAGAATCCTTCGGAGCAGCGCCGCCTTTTGGAATTTCAACATTTTCTTTCTTAGCTTTGCTCCTGGCTGAACCCACAAATCGCGCATTGTACCAAACGGTCCAAGAAGACGGAAAGGAAGGACTACCCTCATTCTCTGACCCTCGTTCGTGCAACCGGAAACAGCCATTGTCCCCCTAGAAGATTAGCCCGTCGCTCAAAACTCAAACAAAAGTTGCTTTTCCCATCCCGTTCAGCCCTAAGCTGACAGTGTTGTGGAAGCTACGTGCTCCTTGGGCTAGCCCACGTGGGCCAGCCACACGCCCGTCACCCCACGGGTACTTCGAACGGCTCGGTTGTCACGCGCTGACACTATTGACACCACCACAACGCTGACAACGCCACCAAGGGCAAAGCTCTTAACCACGCCTGCCTTTCTACTCCACGAACGCGGGGAATCTTTTCTTTCTGTTTTTGTTTGCGCCGGATATCCCACGACGCATCGCGCTCTTCGTTCGCTTCTCTACGAGCGCTTGTTCGACTGCACCGTTTGGAACGAAAAATATAGCCAGTCGTTCAAAACACAAACGTGGAATTATCATTTACGGTTATTATCCGTCATGCTTGACTCACTTCCGAACGAAATTTGAATATTTCAATATTTGTTTCCGTACCCCTTTAAAGAACGCAACTGTGATGACAAATTAATGAATGATGATGATGAAATAATTTTGACTAAAGAGAGTGACCACAAGTGTATACTGAAAGAATCACTAACAATGATGAAACCTAGAAATCTATTAGTGCCTTCCCTGTGTTTTGCCATCGAGTGGAAGAAGTTTCTTGGCCTATATTTTTGTTAGAAACAGGTGTGATGCGTCCGTCTGTTTTTTTTTTTAATCTTGATGTTGTGCATATTTTTTATTTCCTAGGTTGAAAGCTCAACGCATTCCATGTTGTTTGTTCAATCACATTTACCTAAATGTTTGTAGGTTGCTTTTTTATGTTTACTGTCCTTGGGTATGTCAAGGGTTGTGAACAGTAAACGCTGTAAGGCCCAGGAAGGAATTCCCTTTGTAAAGTGGTGGCAAGCAGAAGAGAAATTGTAAAGACTGACTTCATGTCTTCCTCTACGTTTTCTTTTTTGGGTCGCCTATTCATTTTTTGCCCATTAATACTCAGCTGTGTTTGATACTTCTCTGCGTTTGTATCATCCCTCAGAGAACCTGTCTTTAATAAATTATGTGTTTAGCCTGTTTAGCTAGCTTGCACCCTCGTTTTAGTTTATTAATAAATGACTGTAGGATTCAACTGCAAGCACGGTGTTAATGCATACTAATATATAGCAGCATACTTTTATTGACTAGTGCTGAATATTGGACTAGTTAGTAGCCAATTATTGAAAAGAAATCATGAAGAATATGGGAACGGAGGATATGAACAGAACACAGCGCTGTGTTGATCTCCTCCTCCTTGTCCGTGCCATTCACATTCCATGTTTTTAATAACACATTTATTAATAATTTTCTGCTTGGTATCATCTGTATAGGGGTTCACTGGAACGACCCACCTGCTATTGCATTCACTTTAGGGCAGCTCCCCCTTCCTCATGGTGCCATCGTTCAGGAAGTGCAAGGCGGGTGTCGCTCTCACTCTTGTGGTTCAGTTCCCCAGGTTTCCATAGGTTTCAAGCTGCTAGCCAAACTGAGTCAGGCCTTCCAGCCCTGCAGGAAATGTCAATTCCACTCTTTTAGAGATAGACACCCACATTTTTCATGTACGTGAAAGAAGCTCTAACAGAGAGGAAACAAAATGATTGGCCTTTTTTTAATGCATCCTTTTCTTTTGCTGAGAACATACATAAACGTTACACGCTATTGTACATAGAGTGGTGCGGCTTAATTTAGGAAGAGCACTTTTTTTCATATAACTTTTATATAAAGAAAAAACTCAATATAATGAGTCGGGCATAAGTGGTTGCTATGAACTGCCCTATACATTTACACATTACCTGATATCACCAAAAGAATGGAGTAGCGTAGGGCTGCACTGCACCAATTATGACTTTGTAACCAATTAATAGTTGGCATTTATTTGTTTATTGTTCTTGGCTATTATTTTTTGACAGAAAGAATAACCGGGCGAGTTGGTACGGTGGTAGTCTTTGAACTCCATCAAATATTCAGGTTTGACATTAGTTAATTTTTTCCGCCTTTTTTCATGTTTTTGCTTTTTCTAGCTGCTCTGATTTTTGTAAGGGCTTTCGCCACTACTAAAAAACGTGACATTTAAACTCCTTTTATTTTTTGCTTCACACAATCGTAAACGTAAAAAGTGTGCCGGTTCGGTAAACGCGAAGAGACCTAAATTCCGAGGGTAAAAGCTCTAAAAACAACGGACAAGTAAAAGAAACAAACAACACAGGGCGTTGTTTGTCCGTTGTTTTTAGCGCTTTTACCCTCGGAAATATCACGACGAGACCGCGCGTCTCTACGGCACAGGATGCAAAAAAGCATGTTGCATGCTCGCTCTTGTAACGTTTTTCTCGCTCCCGCTTTATAAAACAAATCGGCGAGCGGCTGTTAGGACAAGACGTCAGAACTAGCATGACCTGTGATTAACACTTTGGGACGGCTACTAAATGCTTGAACTGCCGTCAGACGGCACTTGAACGCTCCGCACAAGCGTCGCCGGACAAGCGCCGCACGACGGCGCCCAGAACATGCCCACGGTTCCGCCGCACTAGAATCTTTCTCACACTGCGGAGCGAGCCACAGGTTTTGAAGAAGATACGCTCTTTTCAAATGATGAAATAACACAGGGCAGAAGCATAGTTAGAATCACGCATAGCTTAGCAAGCACACGGTACACGACAAAGTTTGAAACAGCAGCCCACTTCGCCGAAACAAAAGAAAGTTGCTTACCGGCGTTTGCACGAGTCGTGCATGGGCGGTTCTGAACTTACGGGCGTTGGCAAGACGCAGCGTCTCCCAGCTGTCAGTCATCGATTGCTATTCTTGAACGCAGTACTCGTAAGGAAGATATCTAAAATATCCACCAAAACGGCTAAAACGTAAAAAAAAAATATTTCCGCAGCCTCTGGAGCTTCAGCGACCATTCAAACAAGCCCAACCGAAGCTGATTGCAATAGCGATTGCCTTGCGCAGTCTTCAAGAGTCTCTTTTCCTTTTTATTTATTGCTATTTTTTTTAGAACGATACTAAGTTGATTATTAATATATTACTAACAATAAGAATGTACTTAAAATAATAATGTAAAACATTACACAAAGTGAGTAAATCTTAGGTTTTATTTAAACTTTAGGTTATTTCTTTTTTGTGTAAACAGAAACCGAAACTAACTTAAGCAACGTTTCCTTCGTCGTAATTGTTTGCATGCGCGTGCGCGTTTGTGCGCGCGCTTGTGGATCAGAGTGTCGAACCGAAATTTTTATCGGTTCGGTTCTGGTTCGGGTTCATGGCTTTCGGTTCAGTTCCGGTTCAGTTCCGGGGAGCAAAAAATAACGGTTCAAACCGGTTCGAACCGGTTCGAACCGGTTTGAACCGCTAAATTGAGAATATATTTTTCGCGTTGTTCTGGTAATATACACTATTTACGCCGTGAAACGATTAACTATAGTTTCTTCGATCCAAAAATATTAAATTCAGTTATTTAATTTCGACGCAAGAGTAGAAAAAAGTCTACATTAACATGCATAACGTCGTGTTCATACGACTCCACATCCCTTTGTCTGCCAGTAACATATATTTTACCTGAATCAAAATGTTTAAGTGCAGGAGTAAAGAGTTGAGCTTGTTGGTACATACCTGTAAATAGATCAGCTTCAAATTTAAAACTATACTGTATTTTATTGTGCTTTCTTTGTGTTTAAGTAAAATTCTAAAGTTAAAGCTTATCTATTTACACGGTATAAAATGTTGTCGCGAAGTGTGGTAGGTCGCCTAAAATACCCGTGATCGGTACAACTTTGTGTCGCAGTGCTAAAAATGAAATCGTGATTGTGTCCTTGAACTAAGGATTTTATACATCACATAAAATTATGAAATGAGCGCCTCGGTGCTTATGCTAATTATGAAATAAGGTTTACGAAATACACTTCACAATATATATGTATATGATGACGACACAACTGAGCTAAAAGCAATGAAATTTTCAGAATGTAACAAAAGTTTTAGGATAATTCCTTTCAGTTTATTTTTTATAGAAGCACCGAGCGCCAATCCAAATGCTTTTTGTTCTAACCAAACATTGTTTACACTCTGCACCGCATGCATGCCACTAATCATGCAGCAAGAAGTAATCGCAATTGTTCACTCTAATCAGGGATGGGCAGTATTCCAAATACAAGTATTTGAAATATGTATTTCAAATAGTTTGTGTATTTTGCATTTGTATTTAATTACAAATTAGGTAATGTATTTGACGTGTGTATTTATAAACTAAAACATGGGTATTTCAAATGCAATCGTAATTAAATACAATTTTGTGGGCGAAAATACGTCCCTCAAATTTATTGTCACTGTCCAGAGCAGGAAGAAAACTACGTTCTGCACCGGATGAAGTGTCTCTAAATCAAGCACAAGCGTTTAGTGACTTTGTGATTGCGGTGCTAGTCCAGGGCGAGAATAGTGACGAAATAGACGTTCACAGGCAGACTGGCTAAATAAGTGCCTGTGACAACCTGTGATGCTTTCCAGCCTGATTTCCATCTATATAATTTGCCTGGAACATTCTAAATGCGCGGGTCGTCCAAATTTTCGTAACTGGTGCGAGTTGCAACAATAAAAAATTCTCTACCTAGTGCTGCGCGTCTTGGTCGTCTCGGTCCCTTGTTTGGTCTATACCAAAATGTAATCGACAAAAAAAGCTGCTTGAAGCTCCGTACTTTTTTCACCTGTTACGCCCAAGCTGATTACATTTTTTTTGTGATTTTATTTCTATCACGATACTAGAGCCTCGCACACTAACTCCCAAGTGTGCGATGCAAAATTAAAATGAGATACCCAGAAACCCGTTGCAGGTGCCCTGAAGTCGCTAACGCAAATTTTGGGGAATGTATTTGGAAAAGTATTTGGAAGAGATCAAATGCATTTGGTTGTATGTGTATCTTGTACTTAAATGCTTTTTTTTGGAAATGTAATTAGATCTGTAATTAAACACATTTTTGACGAAGTATATTGTATTTGTATTTCGATACATATTTGCATGTATTCTGCCCATCCCTGACTCTAATTTATACGCACCTTCGCACTCAGATCGAATCTGGCCCAAAAAAGCGCTTGCTCTAGTGAACATTTTCTTATGCAGATTAAGCTGGCATCGCCTGGCTGTTGAGGAATGATTGTTCTTGACAAGATGCCGGTCAATTTAATTTGCAAATGAGCATCACCTTTGCTAACTGATGATTTTAACTCGATAGCGTTAAGGAGCTCATGTCGCAGAAAAGCCGATGTCGGTGGCGTGACTGGAAAATCCTGATTGGTCGGTAGGTTCATGACGTCAGAGCTAGATACGCAAGAATTTCAAGCAACCCACAGTGCTCACGTGAAACGTGACATCACGCGTGGAATGAAAGTGATTAAAACATGACATGTAATGTGAATTAAAGGTCGCCGTATGTCTCAAATTATTTCACTTTTGAAAGTAATTATTTTTCCTTAAAGAAAAAAAATTAAGAATTTCAGGCGGGATTCGAACCCACGACTCTTTTTGTTGCGAGTCAGACGCTTTTCACTAGGAACGGCGCTAGCGTCTGGCACGACAAAAACGTGCTTTTTGGTAAGGGCGTTTTTGCAAGCAAAGTAGTTTCCGGAGTCACGCTTTTTGGTCTGCGCCAAAGATGCAGAAAAGAGGAACCTTTACAACACAGCATGTTTTTAAAACTCCCCCCCCCCCCCCTCCACACACACACGCACCTCTTTATACAGCGGAGCTGTTAAGGGCTAGTTTCCCCAGTGTCGTGTCCGTCAGCAAACAAATGATGACACTAAACTCTGGACAGCTACCGCCGTCTATAAATGACGACGGCAACCAGACACCCGGCTTGCCGGTTGTCTGGTTGCCGCCGTTGCGCATAGATGGCGGCAACCTCTCCGGCCTTTCCACTCTGGTGGCTTGCCGACTTGCCGCCGGCCATTACTTCATTTACACCATAAAACAGCTTCGCTGGTCTTGCTTCTTCACGAGAGTGGAAAGGCTTAAAGTATTCCTGAGGAATTGCCTCCTCCGTTTTGGTGTGTTTTCATTCAACAATTTTATTTGCCGCTTGTTAACCGCAACCCTTCATTGCTTTTATTTTGCACCCCGTGAAGTTTAGATGGGTCATAAAACGACATCGGGTTGGAATGCTCATGACTTTTCCGAGGCGTACTGGTCCTCTGGCCCAAGTATACTCGCACAGGCCGCCACTAATTCAGAAGCTTCTTTGTCGCGGTGAAATTGCGAGGATAAGAGGGGACTATTTCTTTTAGTCTTGCCTTCCCAAAGATTGAAGTCGCAATTGTAGGATCAAAACCACCCGCCTGACGACCGTCGAGCGCGGCTCATGGATTGGACAGGAGAACTGCGTGAGCACGGTACATCCGCTCGTAACAATCAATGCCTCGGCGGACACTTGGGTAGTGGCTCGTGTCCAACCACTGCGGTGATGAGAACAGCAGAACTCTAACAATGCCTGGAGCGTTTTCTTCCTTTAAAACCCCAGCGCGGTAACGTTGGCGGCAGAGGATTGGCACCAAGCCACATGGCCGCTTCTGGCTCCGCAGTTGAGGGGATGAACAATGCTCATATTTCTCGAATTTTTGGCGACTGCCATTGCCTAGAAAAAATAGCAAAGCCAAGTTCAAGCAGTTATTAACGTTGGGGAGTGATCCTGAGTAGTATTTAGTGATGTATAGAAAAAATTTCTATAGCTCCTTTAAAGGGCAACTCCGCTTAATTTCAAAAGTTTTGAGATAGTGGCCGATTTTGCTTTCTGAAGCACTCAAAAACAATCCCGAATCCTTTGTTTCGCGAAAAATAATATATTTTTCGTGTAATTTTACTCTAGCCATGATCACAAACCGAAACTGAAACGGTGGCAAAGCCGGACAACATTGTATATTCGGCATCACTAAGCATGTACACCCACGTGATATACAAGGGGAAGAAGAAGCTCCCCTCTTATCAGGATCCTCCTTTGTGCCTCCTGGATTAGCACAGGCGTCGCTATTTTCCCCCCAGAAGATTATAGAGGATTAACCTGTCACTCAAAAATTTTACAAAAGCAGCTTCCCTCTCCGGGGAGAGCACGGCGCTGGCGCCACCCGTGCTCTCCCCGGGATAGAAAACAAAATTGAAAAAAAAAAAAAGAAGCTGTACATGCTTGATGACGTCGCGGACGTGCCGGTAGAAGGAATTTGGAGGAAGCGGAAATGCAGATTCGTGCTTGTTAAACTTTGACAGCGATTTTAATGAACTTCTAGGCGGAATTCCGTCTTAATATTTGCCATGGGGGTTTTGTAGATGATAACAAAGAGAACTGTATAGTTTTGCACTACTGGAAAAGAAGCGGAGTTGCCCTTTAAGCAAAGTACAGAGGGAGTCGAAACTTGGGCAACAACTTGAGAACGACGCTCGTGTGAGACTTACAGCGACTGCCAACGTTCGGCTGTCTCGCTGAGATCACTAAAATATGTTGTTTGTTTTTAGTATTCCTTCCGTACACACGTGTAGTTCTCTGTAACGTCACGTTAATAAGTCGCATTTAGTAATTTCAGTACTTCTATTCTCAGGGACATCTTTCGGATGCAGTTCAGCAACAACGAAAACATATTTGGGTGCCTCAATAAAGTAAAATGGGTCTTGCAACATTTTTCTTGTACTTTCAATAAATTGTCTTAAGAAATAACTGCTAACGTTGATAGCTTGCGGCAACATCCATTAGTTTTCCCCTAATAGCAGATGAAGAAAAAGTAAAGGAAAGAGACAGCTGTCTATATCTCCTGAACTCGCAATTTAAACAAGCGGACACGTGATCTGATACCGCCAGTGTTCATCACAGTCATGCCCTAGGCGGCTAGGGTTTGGAAAGGAAAAGCTTTGGCTGAGCTTCAGATATTGTTAGAGTTGGGCTATTATCATATGTAATTGACATGAGCCGTTACCCGAATGTTTGGCGGTGCTGATTGTCATGAACCCGAGCACTCGACTAGGGGTTACGAAAATCGCTTGCGTCACGGTGTCACGTGACTCTCGGTACGAAATCGTGATGTCATGTGACGTCATGCTGTCAACAATGTTAATACATCTAGTGACTTCCTCAAATTAAATCGAGTTGACGCAGTGAGTCACGTGACGTCACGTGACGTCACGAGGTCATGTATTGACACCATGACGTCACGTGACAACGTGACACATGGTTAATCATAGTGCCATGAAAACCCACAACTTACCATACTTTTCAATTCTGTATATGACGATTTGATCCATAGATAGAAATACACTGCAGCCGCCAATTTTTTATACCCATATGTTCATTTTGTGATACTAACAAAAAAGAAAAAAAAAATATTACCTTGAACCGTTTTGAACCGGTTACTGTTATATTTTTTTTCGGTTAGGTTCCGGTTCAGTTCCAAGATGGCGGCGAAGATTTCGGTTCGGTTCAGTTCCGGTTCGGCTAAAAATAACGGTTCTGTTCCGGTTTTCGGTTCGGTTCGGTTCCGGTTCGACACCCTGGTGTGGATGCGTCCGCGTGCACGCGTGTGTGCGTCTCTGGTTGTGCGTGCGTGCCCAAGCAGCACAATTCACCGGCTCAAGCTTGAGCCTGCTTGGGCAGCCGGGGAAAGTTTCCCTGGCCCAAGCACCGTTTTGCTCCAAGGGGCAAGCTAGCCCCAGCCTGGCTAGCCGGCCCGGCAGCTCAGTGGGGGTTCCTTGTACAGCCAAGCTTGGCTAAACGGTGTAAAACAAGCCTGGGCCAGGCTGGCAGTTCAGTGGTCAGCCAAGCTTGGCAAAACGGTCTAAATGCATCCTGGGCCACACTGGCAGTTCAGTGGTCAGTCAAGCTTGGCAAGACGGTGTAAATGCAGTGTGGGCCAGGGTGGGAGTTCTCTGGTCATTCAATCTTGGCTATACGGGGAATTTACAGACTTCTCCTAAGGAAGTCTATGTCGTCATTCAAAGGATGTTTTTTGTGGCATATGATATAGTCAAACATCTCCAATTTTTGGTGCTGTGTGCAGAAAAAAACTGGTTGCTACCTTGTTCCGGATTTAGTGACCCACGATTAATGGAGCTGCTAAAGTAGTTTTCTCAGAATACTTAAACAATAAAATGAAAGTAGAAAACATGTGCAAGCTGCTGTATTTATTGTGCGGTTGGCATGCAAATGAAGCTGCAAAATCAAGTCAAGTTTGATACAGTGGTTTTTTATTTCATGTTCAGTACATGGTGCTAGCTTATGCCCAAGTTCCACTACAGCGACAAACAGAAACAAATGACGACAAGTCTCAAACCTGAGTCTTTCCCGATTTGACAGGCTTTGTAGAATAAAGGAGGCTATGCTTAAACACAAGCATCATGCACGCGAGGGTATCTTTGGCAGGCTTAGAATCACTCATGCTTATTTCACGAGCACCGAACGAATAAACGCCGCCTGCCAAAAGTACCACCACAGGCATGCTGAATGGGTTGGAGGCTTGTAGCTGTCGATTGTTTCTGTTTGTCGCTCTCGTGTCCCACTAGAGCGACAAAGCCTGGTTGCTGGTCGAGTATCTGCTGCCTGGCAACTGGGCTTCACAGCTAGTAGGTGGCTCTGCAGATTCGAGTACTAATGACAGCAGTTGTACATAGTTCACCCCCTGGCCACTTCATGGCTGTGAGGTAGAGATGGATAGCAGCACCTGGAGAAGGAACAAGATAACCAGTGATGCATGTTTAGTAAATATGTTTTACATGAACTATAAATCATGCTCCTAATTAAATTATAACAGCAGAAAGGCCACCCAAAAGGTCTTGGTGGTATGTTCAGTCTCCTTCAATATAAAAAACATGCTAAAAGCGCGTGGCCGAGATGACCGTGGTCGGGGGCGCTATGTGCGCTCCACGGGATTCTGTTCTGCCTCGAGGAAAGGACGCTCACTCGGGGCTGAACTGGTCCTGAACTTGCGAACAGTTTTTGGTTTAGGTTTAGACTAAGAGCGTGCTTTATCGGCATTGCGCCCAGAGATATGATCATGGAGGCTCGAAGTAAGCATGCTCATTATTGTTTTCGTTATCAGTTGTTTCTGGTGTAAAGTTTGAAAACAGGCACAAATATTAATGTTGCACCCGAGTCTCATATTTGAAAAATAAAATGTCTTGATGAGCGGATTTATTAATCAGAAGGATGGCATGGACCATGCACTTTAGAAGTGAAAATAATTGCCTTGACTCGGGCCAATTTCTCTCGGACAGCCATTTCAGAATTAGTGGCTGTGACATAAGGTGAATGAACTGCTCTCCACCGTGAACCCAAAAACTGATAAGTGTGCATTGCACTTTAGCTGAGCACTAAGTGAGTTCCCCCTTGGGTAGATTGGGATCTCCCAGAGCACACCAGTCACTGCCTCGGCCAGGCGCTCCCACTGGGTCTTTCATACTGCAGGAGAATACATAACGCAGGAACTACAGAACTTGACAGTGACAAACATGATTTCCCTCCATTTGTAGAATACTACTGCCAGTAAATGCAAAATAAAAGCCAGTTAGAGCACCTCGATGTGAACACCACATATAGCATACAGTACTGTGGAAGGTTGCTCAGGTCGTTTGAAAGCAGACTTTGAATTTCCGCAAGGGAATTTTTCTTGATTCTCTTGATAGTAAAACCAAGTCATAAGTACAACTTCACTGTAAAGACAATGTTTTCTATCTGCTTTTCTTTAAATGCATAGAAGTACTTTTTGGTATTTATGTTACCTACCTCTAAAAAGACGAAGGACCAGTAAAAGGAAACACAGACACAGTTATGTACAAAACGAGCATGTTGGTAACAGTAACTAAACATGAGAAAGACAGGTAGAAAGGGGGGGGACAGACGGACAACTTCGTTTTCCGTCCCCTTTTTCTATGCATCTTCCTCATGTTTAATCACAAGCACAGCGCTGTCTTTCCTTTTACTGGTCCATCTTTCTTGCACTGTTTTAACCCATTGAATATGACCATCAACCAACTCGCCCAACTTTACACCTTGCTACCTCTAAGGTTGCAATATAAAGTGGTCTCAACTTCCACTGACAGCCCTGAAGCTATAAACCCACAAAAAACCAAATTCCCTAGTAATCAAAACGACACAAAAGAAAATCAGATCAGAAAAACATTCAGTCTGACTTGATTATATGGAATCAATAAATACAATGAATGTGAGCAATATTCTTGTGAAAATGTATTATAAACTTTCAATGTAAAATGGGATGAGAGTCCTACTAAAGCAACCAAGAGGAACAACAACCGACCCCGACACGACTTAAATACATTCAGAATGCACACGAAGATACCTATGGCAGGCTTCCCATTTTTCGAGGCTCATGAAGTAAGCACAAGTTATTGCAAGCCTGCCAAAAGATATCTTGGTATGCATGCTGCATGGTCTTCGGGCTTAAGATGGCAAGTTGGCTATTCATCACTGAATAATATGCCAAAAACAAACACAGACACAACAAAGGAAGATCTGGACAGAACACTGCATAACCTTCAACTGAATGGTTCGTATAAAAAAACAGAAATACAAATAGACCCTTTCAGGCAACATTTCATGGGTGCGCCGCCGCCACCTTGACGTCACGTGACCCTGCCGCCACAGCCGACCTTCAGTTTCTCGCAGTTGCTCCGCGTTGTGTGCTGCACCGGCCACCACCGGAGCTTTGTTCTCGCGTTCTTTTACGTTCTGCGTTGAAATTGTGTGTTTGCTTTAGGTCCTTTCGATATTACGGGCTTTCATTTAATCATTTGATATCGACATTTGAACATCGCTCTTGTATTTTCTTATTTATGGAATGTAATCGGACAGTGAATGGATCGACGATACAAGATTATGGCCTAGGCTTCAGAGACCATTAAGTTGATCACATTTTGTTTTCATCGCTAATAAGGGCAGTCAACACCATTGCGACACATAAAAATTTCAACTGACGCAACTGTAAGGCTATCGCAGTCATGCTTCTTGCTGCATGTGCGAACTTTAGACATTGTTTCTGTAAGTAAAAGCCGAACCGCATGTAAGTGCTCAAGCGAGCGGCGAGACGAACAACGGCGACAACAATGAGAGTCAGCGACAAAGATTTCTCGCTGTCGCCCGTTGCATTGCTCGGTTTTTGGATTTCTAGAAAACGTCGCTCATCGTTTTGGTCGCTTGCGTGCGGTTTGCCTCGTCGCGCGACTGATTGAGCGAAAGCGAAACGAGTCGGTTGTCTCGTTGCTCCCCAAATCGCTTTCATGCGGTTTTCTAGAAATCCAAAAGCCGAGCGCCGCGACGGGTGGCAGTGAGAAACTTTCGTTGCTGACTGGTCGTTGCCGCTCGTCTTGCTCGCTAAAGCGCTTACATGCGGTTCGGCTTTTATGTACGGAAACAATGTCTAAGAGCGCGCACATGCACCGAGAAGCACGACTGCGATAGCCTCACTGCCAAAAATTTGGGGGTTTTGCGTGCCAAACCAACGACGGGCATCTGGAGGTAGCCTCACTGCGTCAGTTGAAATTTTCATATGTCGCAATGGTGTTGACTGCCCTTTATTAGCGACAAAAACAGAAGAATGTGATGAACTTACATGTTCTCCGAAGCCTAGGCTATGATCTCGTATCGTGATCCATTCACTGTCCGATTCCATTCTATAAATAAGAAAATACAACATCTATATTGAAACATAGGTATCAAATGAATAAATGAAAGCCTGAATATCAAAAAGACCTAAAGAAAACACTTGAAAACAACGCGGAACGTAAAAGAACACGAAAACAAAGCTCTGGTGGTGACCGGTGCAGCACACAATGCGGAGCAACGGCGACAAAATGAAGGTCAGCTATGGCAGCCCGTTAAGCGCGCCGACTGGTGGCAGCTCGAGTAACTGATTCCCTAAAAGCATCTATACAGATAAAAACTGACACCTGCTGGCTGAACACTGTAGGGTCAAAATGCACTTCCTCAGAAACCAGTGCCACTAGTCCCACAGAGAGTGAAATTCTGTCAGACAATGACACTAAGGGTGCACCTCAGACAAGAGTTGTTACCCTGGTATTTTATCCAGAAGGTCACCTAGCAATTCACTGTGTCCATTGTGAGTGCAAGTCCAACTTAGAAAAAGACTAGTGTCATGGGCTGCTACAAGACAAAAGCAAAGAGGGAAATTCACAATGCCTTCTTGATGAAATCCTAGAATAACAACTCATGTGAGCCCACCCTCATTACTAATACATGACAAAGAATTCCACGGTCTGCAGAGCCAATGACGCTCGTTTCTGGGGGAGTGCGTTCAGACGTCGCATCAGCCCACTTCACATGGCGCAATTTCGCTTGCAAATTTACACCTGTGACGTCAGGCACTGCAGCTCCCTCCATGCCTATATTTCGCTGCATGAGTGACGTCACAACAGCAAACTCGCAAGTAAAATCACACCATGCGAATCAGGTTTACAGTGTTCACACAGCATGTGTTACTTCCTATCAGTAGATATATTTTTTTTACCAAAGTAAACTATTCAGTTAAAAGTTAAGACGTGTCCTGCCCAGATCTTCCTTCATTTTGTCTGTGTTTTTTGGCGTATTATCCAGTCTTGAGGCATATCAGTGTCAGGTGTTTCTCTTTGTCGCTCTAGTAGGACTCGGGCAGGGTGGGGAAACAGTCATATCTCAATAATATGGATACTCTGCTATATAAAAACCGTTTTCGGGGACCAACCGGGTAAACACCTGCATTTTGTGGTGTCCGGAGGTGTCCATTTGCATGAGACATCACTGTCAAACTCCCTAGTGTTGAAATTAATGACTGCATGCTCTGAAGCCACGTAGCAGGTTTCTCCACTGAACACTAATGCGTAGCGGTGGCATGGCAGATGTTTGTGGCTGCAGAACACACCACAGGCGAATGATATCCAATGTGGACAATCATGGATATTTGACATTAGAATCAACCAACAAATAGGCCTACATGTTGCTGTCACAGAATTGAACGATTTTTTTCTTCGTTGGCTTCCGTTTTGAGTAAGATGCACGAGTGCCGAAAACACGAGCTCGGAAGAGAAGAAAAAGAAAAAAAGAAGGAAGGCGGAAGCTGCGTAGAGCTAGGCTTCAGTGGTTGGAACAACAAGCATGGCTTCAGTGGTGTGGGAGGTCGAACCCCGAACAAGGCTTTGTCAAGATGGTTGGTGGGCCCTGAGCAAACTTCGACTATGTGCATGTGCTTGTGAGCGAGCGCTGTTCGGCACTATAAGCACCCAAGCCACCACAAGTTCTCGACTCCGACTGGTGCCGCAAGGGACTGGGACCACCACCAACATCTTGGGACCATGATTCGACTTTCCTCATACGAAATGTATGGCGTGTTTGATTTGGCTTCTGTTCCCTCCTTGTTACGCTTTCGAAGCTTTTGTGATTTTCTTGCCGCTGTTACGAAGAGCAGAAGGCTTGCAAGATGTTCTTTTCCTTTATTATTTTCATTGTTTTACGACTGTTTGTGCGTCCTGTGCACCTTTTCTTTAATTTTGAATTTCATTACTAATAAATAGTGTTTCGAAATGCCAGGTACAAGTCACTCTCAATTCCTACCGCCTCTAAGGAAGTCCATCACCTAGGTGTGGCCCCAGCACCTGGACAGCGGTCCAATTCAGATTACAAGTTGGTTTGTTTATGGCATCTTTTCCAACCGAACCTGTGACAAACTGGCATCCACTACAGGACTTGAACCTGTCACAAGTTAGTCACAGGTTCGGTTGGAAAAGATCCCATAAAAACAAACTTGTAATTTGAATTGGACCGCTCTCCAGGTGCTAAGGCCACACCTAGGCGATGGACTTCCTGAGAGGCGGTAGGAATTGAGAGTGAGTCGAGCCTGGCGTTACGGAACACTATTTAATAGTAATGAAATTAAAAAGTAAAGAAAAGGTGCACAGGACGCACACACAGTCGTAAAAAAAAAGAAATAAATAAAGGAATAGAACATATCTTGCAAGCGTTCCACTCTTCATAACCGTAGAAGGAAAAACACAAAAGCTTTGAAAGCATAACAAAAGGAACAGAAGCCAAATCAAAGATGCCATACATTTGGAGGAGGAGGAGAGTCCAATCATGGTCCCAAGATGTCGGTGGTGGCTTGGGTGCTTACAGCGCCACACAGTGCTCACTCACAAGCACAGGCACATTGTCTAAGACTTGCTCGGGGCCCACCAACAATCTTGACGAAGCCTTGCTCAAGGTTCGACCACCCAAACCCACGAAGCCTTGCTTGCCGTTCCACCGGCCATAGCGCCGATGCCTTGCTTCGCGTTCCACCACAACCACACCGTGCGCGGGTTCCACCTTCTTTCTTCTTGATCCCCTCCTCCGAGCTTGTGCTTTCGGCACTCGCACGTTTTGCTCAAAAAGGAAACCAGTAAAAAGAGTACAATAACCACTGAATTCTGTGAGAGTTATGACTGTGAATGTCTAGAGGGCAAAGTTGACATTTGCAACAAAACTTGAAATAATAAGGCATGTGGAGAAGGAGACAAAAAGTTTTGTGTCACTGGAGCCCACAAGATCTTCGTAAACTACTCAAGAAACAGTGTGACATAAAAGCGCGACAAAACACATTCTGACGCACGGCATGTTAAGGCATCAAGAAACCACTACAGAGGAGGTTTAGAGATGTCGGGGCAAGCAACATTCCTATATTGGGACCTATCTTCTTAAGGCATGTGAAAAACTTCTTTTACTCTTGAAGTGAAGAATCTTCTAAAAGAATGTGAAAGATTCCTTTTAACTTGATGTGAAGAACTTCACTGCAAGTGGATAGCTACATTAACTTAAGGGCCACCATGGCATAGGAGAAAAGACCATCTAAGGGATGGATAGATAGATGCAAACGGCTGTACCTTTTGTAACGAGCAGTAGTGCCAGTGTATGTGATGGGACTATTGTGGTGGCAGTGCCAGCGTCGAAAGAGAAAGTCAATGGCTCACCAATCAATTGAAGCCAAGTATGAAACCAGAAATAGTTAAATGCCTTGCCAAGGAAATTGGCTTGCAGTGGCAAAAGCATCCCTGGCAAGCGATTCACAGTTCGCATGGAAGCTAACAGAACAAGGCCCAGATATCAGAGCTTTTGAAAACCAACACGGATGGCATCACAAAAATGTATCCTTAGTGATGGGAAAGTTTCGAATGCCAAATAGTATGAGCTGTTCCAGTAAAACTATCATATTAGTATGAAACATGAAATCATGGATGACTCGAGATCTCTTTGGCTGGGTCTTTGGTGGCTCGTGGACTGGGAAGGCGAGTTTGTGGATAAGCGTCCCAGCGTGTGCTTACTTGGTGACATGAGCCGCTTAACACTATCCAGTTCCATTCTAGCAGCCAAACATGACATCCAAGCTACATCCGTTAGACCAAAGCATAATTCAAAGGTAGTCTAGATTGTGTTTACCATTTATAAATGTCCAGGCACGTCTGCAATTTAGCCCATCCAGAGGCTTTCAGAGGCGGTCACAAGAGCCAGCAGCTTGCTTGGGCAGCTCACTGTCAGCCACTCTGTCCTTCCATGCACCGTGCCACCTCCATGAGCTCCCACTAAAAAACAAAAAAAAAACAGAATCGGAAATTTTACCTGCAATAAGAACATCTCAGCAGCAGAGGCTACGTTATAATGCCTGGAATGCACCTCCAACTGGTTCGTTTAGTGTTTTATATTACCCATGTACCAAAAGTGGTCTCCAAGCGACAAAAGTAAATGACACCACAGGAGCTGGCATGTCATGCCGTTGGATGTTGCAATCCTGGCAGTTGGTCGTACAACTTCTGGCAAAAAATATATGAGCTAACACAGCCGCCATTGTCCTCGCAACATTCAAAATCCTGGCTGACAAAGCTTCTATGGACTGTCAAGCTGAGGGATACCCTCTCTGCCCCCCTCCCTATTCCAGCAGAAACTACCTCAACTGTCACGATGTTCACAGCCCGGAAAAGATAAACCAAGAAATTTATTCAGGAGCAACTAGGGTAGCTTTAGAGACAAACTCTCGCACTATGAAGCCATTCCACAAGTCTGCCATAAGCAGCAGCCGTTCATTGAGAGTATAGAAGTTTGCCTTGTAAATACATTTCGAGATGAAGTTGCATCTCTGGATTCTACCAAGACTCTAGTTTCCAGCAAAGATTTACGTTGGCAGGCCGGCCGAGTTGCTGAGTAGGAGGAAGGTGCATGTGCCACACCACACATGTCTTTTGCTTACATTCAGAGAAAGGAAGGCTGAAATTCCCTGATCGATATTGATTAGGCTGGAAATCTTGAGACTTTTCCAATTGCCGAATTTCTCAACAATTCCAATTTTCAGCTCATAGACACCCTGCACAGGGTTGAGTTAGGTACTAACGGCCATTAACAACTGCGTGAATTACTGTACACATATGCGGTAACTATACTAAAGCCCAACTTATTCTAGTAACGCACAACACCATAAAACTACCAAAAAACACCGAGCATGCACCCGCGGCAGAGTAAGCGCTCAACCCCTACTTTTGAAACATATCAACTCATCTAAGGACATATTAAAGCCTATTCCTCTATTTTAAGCAAGTTAAAAAAATATATGAAAGAGACATCAAGCACCCTGTCGCCATGGGCGTTTATCTCCACGACTGGCAGACAGAATGGGGATAGAACGAGTAGAACAGCAAAGCAGGAGAGGAATAGGAGGGGTGCAGTCGAAAAGAGCTAGAAAGTGATATACTTCGGGACAACGTTTTGTGGCAATGGAGCTAAAGCTAGAGAGCCAAAGGACACCATTTCACTGCATAGCTGAATATAGTTCAACCATAATAATTTGCTGGGTGGAACGTTACCAATTAAAATATATGTAAAATTGTTCTGTTTAGCTTTGACTTTAGAATGTTAGCATAACAATAGCCAGGATGTGCCAAACCTAGAGCATTTCCTTTTTAGCTATTTTGTGTTTTCTTGGTTTAAATTCACCCTAGGTTTTCTAGCTCCCTGCAAAATTAAGATGGCATCTTTATCATGCGCATATTTGGGCATCATCAGTGTGGTTTATTGTAGGCACACTCTGTGAGCTCGCCCTTTTGTTTGACATGTAAGATTTTTACGAAGTTTGGCAACCAAGAAATCTTAAAACAAACCAAGCAAGTGGTGTGCAACATGTATGACAAATGGGACAGTGGGAACTGGGACTCCTAGTTGTTTCCGTATGCCGGTTGGCTAGCAAGCTCACTGGTGTGTGTGAGCAGGGGTGGGGACCGAGCTCAGGACCCCTGGGTTCTGCAGCGCAATCCTCGCTACACATATTCTGAGCTGTGGTGTGCCAGCGACCCCCTTGGGCCAGCCATAACTGAATGCGATCCAAATGGAATGCGACTTCGCGTCGTGGAGTGTGTGTGCTTCTATTTCTGTATATTCCTCCAGCGCAATAGTTTTTCAGCACCAGAAGAGTTTACAGATAACTGACCTCAAAACGCGGCAGCACTCATGAAATTCGTTCATGTGGCAATTTCGGTCAGGTGGTTCATGATCATTGACAAGCGCCAAAAAAATTGACAGGGTCAAGAAGTTGCCACTGGCGCACTCGCAACTAACATTATTGAAAAAAACAACAATCTGTTACATTGCTGTGAAAAATGTCAATCATGATTACAACCAATGTAGACCTCTATCAAGAAATTCATATTCTTTTGCTGATAAGGTTATGGATGGGTCACTTGTTCAACTCGCGCTTTCGGCTATAATCTCAAACACCTCGTGTAGCTTTTTCTAAACATTTTATCTGGGTATCTGGCCAAAAATTTGGTGTCATTAAATGACGGGAAACAAGGGCAGCAGCTGATGTGTGTTGTCGCTGCAGCAGCGGCCCTTGGAAAAGGCAAATGCAAAACTAAACACTGCAAAAAATTCACAGAATGCACAACGAAAGTTGTGTACGAAATCGCAATGTCATATGGTTCTGTGTACACAGGTCAGACAGGCCTATGTATTAATGATTGCGCCCGCGAACACGAGGTGGCCACACAAGCGATCTCCATCACGACATCTGGCCACACACTGCAAACGCTGCTTTTGCTCCCAGTCGTTTAAAGACACCAAATTTTTGGCCAGATACCCAGATAAAGAATCTAGAGAGCTACACCAGGCGTTTAAGATTAAAGCCAAAGGCACCAGGTGTACAAGTGACACATCCATAACCTTATCGGCAAAAGAATTAATTTTTTGATAGAGGGTTGACCAGTTGTAGTCATGACTGACATTTTTCACAGCTATAATAATAATAATAATAATGCTTTATCTGAATCATGCCCCAGAACGACCACTAGGTCATAGTGTGGTGGCACATAAAATGGTAGTACATGACTTAACACAATGTCTTTCACTTGTAAAAAAGAACAGACTAACATGCAATCACGAATTAAAGATAAAAATTTAGCTCCCTTCTAAACACTGATATATCTGGAAAGATATCAACATGAGAGGACAGTTCATTACCACAAATCTGCATCCTTACCACTTACTATATAAGAAATTTTGTTTTTAATAAATGTTAGTTGCCGGTACGCCAGTGTTCACGTCAAATTTTTGTCTAGGTATTTTTCCGGTGCTTATCTACTATCATGAAGTTCGCAGCTTTTCCTGATTCGACACTGGCTATCTTCGTCAGCTGAGAAACAAATTAAATTCTAGGAGATTGACCACAGTGAAATCTACCTTGCAAGTCTGTCCGAGTGCTTCAGTCAAAGTGTTGGCTTACGTTTAAAAATGGGTGAAGCCTTCAGAAATGGATCTGAATATGCCTGCATGCTCGGCAATCGCGGTTCAGCTCCCTCAACCGCAATCCTCGTACAAAAACATGCACTGAAGCAACTGCGTGGTTGACACGCCAAAACCCCAACTGAAACCGAGACAAAAAAAACAACAAAAAATGATAACTATTTGGTGCGCTACCACAGAGCCATTGGCACTGCCTGCCTCCCCCCTCCCTAGTTTTCTCTTCATTGCCAAAGAAAGTTGTGCCCAAAAAAGGATGGGTTGCTTTTCTGTTCCAACTCGGAAGAATAAATTTAAGGCTTTATAACCAACCATTCTTTAGGATGTTAATTTGTAATAAAAAAAAAGAAAAAGAAAAAACAGACGGTTTGTTTTTACGTGTTTGCACAGTCAACCAGCTTTGCAAATGGCAGCTGTTTGTAATTCCGTGGTCAGACCAAGGGACCACCCGACCATGTACCCCTTTGCTTTATTACCTACCCTATCTCCAGCTCTCCATGGTCATCCCCAATTTAGAGTGGGCAATTGCTCGGTATATTACAGTTTGTAATGGTGTTATTTGTTTAGGAAAACAAAAGGTTCAGATAAATACCAGCAGGGCCCTGCGGAAGAGGTGCATGGGCCCCGTTTCACTTTTCACAAAGCATCCTGTCTTGAATGGCAGCAGAGAAAAAGGTTGGGCTGCTTCGCCTGCAGGCCTTTGCTGAGTTGATGGCTAGTATCCAGACTGGCAGCTGATCGGCAGCTTCCAGTCACCTGCAGTTTTTTCTTGATGATACAGACTTCCTTCAATACCATAAATAAGAATCAGACATATTCTGGAACAAAAAAGAAACCAAAACTTGCTTCACAGATCAACACAAGAAAAAGTGCCAACATTACGCTTCTCTTGTTGTCGACAGTGCAAAGACCATGACAGCACAATTAAACTCAACCAAACAAGGAAAATGAGCTTCTTCATGACGTAATTGTACTAAGAACCAGGCACGCAGCCGGAAAGGGGGGGGGGTAGGAGCCTACCTCACCTTTTCTTTATTACCTACCCTATCGCCCCCCCCCCCCAAATCGTCCATTTTGCAGGGCCCTCCTTTCCCCCTCCCCCTCATACAGCATCTTGTCTTGAGTGCCCCCCCCCCCCAAAAAAAAAAAAAAAAATTCTGGTGAAGTGCCTGTTAAGAACAATGTGCATGTAGAGCTTAGATACCTACTGGTACCTTAAGAAATCCCAGGAAGCTAAAAACAAATTAAACACCACATAAAAATAGCACAGCTTGCTTGATAGGCACATGCACAGCAATCAACAAGCCCCTTGACATGTTCTGCAGTGCAGGGATACAGATTAAAAATAAACACCGGGGATGTGATCGAAATCCTTTGGGGCAGTGCAATGAGCAAGTTTATCCTGAAGCTACTGTTTGCGCATGCGCCTAAGAGGCGTTAGAGCTGGTTCACACTGTTGCAACTGACTACGACCGAGTTGAACAAAACAGGGTTTTAAGCCGCTTACGACTGCCATTATTACTGCTGGACGGCATGGTCATAAGCCGTCACAAGAGGCTTAAAGACTGGTTTTGTCGGAGTCAGTCCTAGTCGGTTGCAACAGTGTGGACCAGCTATTAGACTAAAATTGTATCCAGCTTTGGGTCTTTCCACAAATGTTTTAAGAGACTCCCTTAAAATTTACCAGGGCCTCAGGTATTTAAACGTTGTAGTAAGTAGGGAGCCATCACATTCAAAGCTGGATCTCCTTGCTTTGTATGTGTCTCCCCAGTACCACTAAACGTTCCATACCAGATCAGAGCATTTTAATCAAATCATTCAACCTCTTTCCTCAGCCATGTAAACTACTTGTGCACCCACGAGTTCTACAAGTCACGAATGTAGCCGGGGCAAATTAAAACGTCGCTAAGGCAAGCAATAATAATCATTATTAGCGACAGTAGTACCCTGGGTGGCTCGCAAGGCTAGACAAATATGCAGGGGCCCGTACGCACGATCGTCTGCTAGCCAATCAACCAGAGCAAGATGATCAAAATAACAGGCAACAAGGGAGAAAACAACAAGAACGATGATATTAACAGGGCTCGGTCAACACTTTTAATACCCGTGCGACACGGGCAACTCGAATGCCATATACAACGAATGACAATTGTGTGATCGGCGAATCAGCTCGCTATCTGTCGCGCGTGGAATGCGTCACGCCCGGAGTGTCGCGCGCCGATTGGCCGTCCGCTCAAATGTCATTCGTTGTAAATGGCATTCGAGTTGCCCGTGTGTCCCAAGTATAAGAAACTCAAGGCCCGAGCACCTCAAACCCAACGCCACGCACCGCACGCCGGCGCGAGGCACACGCCGTACACGAGCACAACGACGACACCCAGTTAGGAGCGTGTCCTATCAATAGGCCAGCGCCAGTCGAACCGCGCCATTCCGCTGGACGCGGCGTGAAAACCCAGAGCGCGCGGGCCGGGAGTTTGAAAACATTGGGCACAACTCAACGCTGCCGTTAGCATGAAAAAGGACGAGACGACACGCCAAAGTAAAAGCCCGAACACACCCATGGCGTTCGTTCCAACATCCGTAATTAAGTGTTTAACAACACAGAACAGTTCACTGATAGCAACGCGTACTTTAGAAACAATCTAATCAGCGTCTCTGCAGTGCTCCGGTGTCGCAGAGCATTCACGGGATTCTCAAGATAGCGGCACGGCGGCACCGCGGCGACGCCGCCGCCGCCGCCGCCGCTGGTTAGTGCTAAGACGATTTCACTTTTTTCGACTCAAATCGTAGAAAAAAGTAAAAAATCATCCGAATTACGGTGGAAACGTGAGCTACGTTGTTCCGAAGATGATCTAGCATATCTGGATATTCTTCTAGCATGCATTATGAATATGAAATTAGCAAAACTTACCTAAACTCGGATCGATCGACGCACTCCGTGAAAGGCCTTTGTGTCCTCTCCGGAACGAACAAGGATCCAGAAGTTGCTTGCGGCTTTGAATTGGCACGAAGCCAAGCCAGCCAAGGCAGCCAAGGAAATTGAAATACGACTTAATAGTTTCGGTTTCGACCTCACTCTATCTCAGTCCATATTTCTGGGGCCGGTGTCACTACGGTTGACATTACTGCAGTTATCGTACCCTGTACGAACTTTGAAGTCAATCGAATGCGAGCAGACATAATTTCCCAGCTTCTCCTTTTATACGTTGCTTGATAACCTTTGTTTGCTGATTGAAATCTGCATCAACTCATGTCCATCTGGTCCTTCAAACAAACGGTGTTTAATATCTTAATTCGACTTGATTTCTTATTTGTGAATACATGTAATTGCTTGATCATTCACTGGATATCTGTTTTAAGTTTTTATTTTTTTGCTAAGAAAATGTACGTTTTTTTTTTTTTTTCTTTTGGTTTGGTTTGGATTACAGGCCGTGTTTTGTGGCTCAGTAAAACAGGTTGTTTTGAGAAATTCAAGATCATGTACAGCCGACAATACACCAGTGATGTAAATACAGGAGAGGCGGGAGAAGCGCGCCCCCCCCCCCCCCCCTCCCCCTTTACCTTAGAAAATATTCCTGGCTGCGTCGCTAAATGAGCATAAGAGGCACTGCGTTTTTTGCCTTATCAACATACACACAAATCGAAGGAGGGAGAAGCTGCTTCATCTGAAAATTTTCAGTTTTGAGATGAAGCAGCTCCTCCCACCTCTTTCCACTTTTGCAGAGCGAACGCTCGGGAGGAGCCGACCCCCTCCCCAGCGTTTACTTTCAACCTGCCAACGAGTATGGCTGTATTTTTTTTTTTTTTTTGTGGACCTTCTATATTGCTACAGCTTCAGTGCATACAGCGGTGTAATCCACTCGTTATAACTTGCTGTGCGTGTCTAAACAGAAGACATGTTTCCCTCCGCAGCGGGATCGGCGGCCGAGTGGGCTAGAGCACACCAGCTCGGAGCACGCGGAGCGAAAGCTCGCGCAACAGAACCCAGGGATCCTTGGTTCAATCCGCACACCTGCCCGTTTCGATCTGAATGAAAATCCTACCGGCGCACTTTCGCGTATCATGACTGCGTGATGCACGTTAAAGACCCTGCGCTATCAGTTGTACTGCATTGGCTAAATTTTTCATCTACAGCTGGGAGACTCGTCGGCCGTTGAGGCAGACCAAATTCTAGGCTGTATAAACATACACAGACCCCAATTTTTCTCTGGAGCCATAGCTACAGGTTCAGCGCACGTGATCAGCGCATTCAGAAAACTAACTACAAGAGCACGCCCACGAGGCTTTGCGTTGCCTCTAATTTGCACGTGCTCACCCCAGCTTTGACGAAATTGGAGCCCTGCAGAAGTGGGCTAAAGCGCACACCCAGCTCGACGCGCGTGGAGCGAAAGCTCGCGCTGCAGAACCCAGGGATCCTGGGTTCAAGCCCCACCCCTGCCTGTTTCGATCTGGATGAGCATCGTACCGGCGTGCGCTCGTGTATCACTACTGCGTGGTGCAAGTTAAAGACCCCAGGCTAGTGGTTGTACTGCACCGGCTAAATTGCTCATCTACAGCGAGTGACTCGTCGCAACTTGAAATGGATGACCAACTACACGCTGTATAAATATCCCCATAACCCAATTTGCAATTTTTGCCCTGCAGAAGTTACGCTAATTTTGATGACGTAGAACAAATTAGTTCTGAACACGTCGACGCGTGCACCGCCGAAACGTGCCCCACATGTCCTACACTTCGTTTCACGCTCAGTGCGAGCGAAAGCAATGTGAGATCGATGTTGACACGTCACGAGCTCACCTTCGCTCGTATTTATGGTGAAAGAGAGAATGAAGAGTCATGGAACAAAGAAATGATACAAAACATAGATGTAATCTATGTTTTGTATGTAGGTAGTGTAATAGATGGCAGGGTAGATCTATGTCATCTATGTTTTGACCGCCTAAGCTAAGCCTATTTCGTGGAACCTATCCAAACGCGGATTAAAATTCGGCTTGCTTAATTTTGAGATGAAAATAAAAATGTAAATAAATATTTACATTCGCGGTACCCCTTACTTTGTTTCGATTCCTTACATCAGTGAATGCGATTTTCCGCGGAATAAACTTCTTTTTTATGTACTTGATCACTAGCGCCACTTGCACATACAACGTTTTTGCTTTTGGCCAAGGCTTTCGTAACTTGTGGTGCGGTCCGTGCGGACCGCATTCCACGTGTGTTGGCGGTGTAAGGTGAGTCAGATGGGTCGTTCCCGCTTTAAATAAATACTAAAAATCAGTTTCTCATACTGCGGCACTAAGCGTTGACGTTGGTGCAGCGAGAGCAGTCTTGCGTCTTCTTGAACTTAGAAATACCAGCCAACATCTAAGCCTTTCTCGTGTCGGCAGTTTTGCGTGTCGCGTTTAATTTGAAAAACTAAAGGCTTAGCACATGTCGGTTTTAGAAAGCATTTTTTGCTTGAAGCTTCTGAGGCAACTTCGCTTTCGCGAAGAAAACGCACCACCAGGATGCAATGACGTCGCATGTGAAACTGATATTTGTTATTTATTTAAAGGTGGGACGATCAATTTGACTGAAGCACCCGGTCATTCTTTTCAGTCTGGAAAGAACTCGGGGTCTTAGCAAACGGAAAATTGAACACGCGCGCTCAACGCCGCTGCAATGTACGCAGATTTAGTTGAGCAGCATGTTTTTCACATATTTTTTCTTGAAGCGCCGACTGATTTGCGATTAGTTAATTTGTTCTGGAATAAACACCGGCCTCTGGAATTTGATGAAATGTGTTTTATTGTTTTTTTTCTAATTTACACATCCAGTGCAACAGTTTGTTTTGGCGTTTTTGTGAAATCAGACATGGGGGGGGGGGGGGGGGGGGGGGGGCTGTTTTGCGAACCCTGCTTGCGGTTGCGATGTACTGTCGGCACGGGTGTGTCAATAAAGCCCGACGATCGCGTCACGCCGGCAAGCGCAATATTCTTGAAAAGAAAAGGAGGACACGGTTCCTGGCCAAAGGTCTAAGCGCAGATTCTCGTGTACGAAGCTGTATGTCACCTATGTCACTGGCTTTGTGATAATAGCGCGAGAGTCAAATTTAAGCGCAACGTAAGAACGGATTTTAAGTTGATGTAAGTAAAAGTGGCCGTATCGAGTACTTCAGGGTCCGATGTCAAGCAAGTTCCAGAGAAAAAAATAATGAACGACGGTAATTGCCCGTCATTCCCTCGCGCGCTGATCTTGCAAAAATAAACGACACCGAAAACCAGTGGCGTCACGAGGGTCGGCGGCACTCGCGGCGGTAGCCCGCCGCGACACCCCCCTTCTCCTCACCCCCCCCCCCCCCCCCCGCTCCGCTCGTGCGTGGCCGCGTAACCCGCCGCTCCCCCCCCCCCCCCTCCGCTCTCGCGTGTGCCCGCCGCGAACTCCCCCCCCCCCCCCCCCCCTCCGCTCTCGCGTGGCCCGCCGCGTCCCCCCCCCTCCTTCCC